>NW_028238420.1:31280483-32480483 GCF_041429995.1 Eschscholzia californica | reverse complement strand
GACATTGCAAATATTTCGAGTGGGATGAGAGTGAGGCATCTGGAACTAAATAAATAATGATGAAAAGATATCAGTTGAAACATAAGCAAAAGATGGCGAAACTACTCAGCTGGAGCGTATATTTGAAAATCTAGCTCAAATAGCTGAAAAGAAAGATTTGAAGATAACAACAACCGTCACAAAGATCGTAGTGTCAATGAAAAAATAGTAACTCGTAAAGCTTGAAAGTGTATTAGTTACCTCTAATGTGTTTGAAAGTAGTTTCAATGTAGTCTGAATGGTGGTGTGACATTACTTGAATGTAATCTATTCGTAAATTAACGTCTTATTGTTAAATTCATGAAGTCATTGCATTTTGTTTGTTATTAAATTCATGAAATCTCTGTATTTTTTCTCTAATAACAAAAGCCCATGAAACAAAGTTCATGAAAAAAAACATCAAGTCTTAAACAAAGGTCATGAAGACAATGGGTTTTGTTTGTTAACAATTATTCATGAAGTCACAGTATCCATGAAGTTCATGGAACAAAAACTCATGAAACAAAGTTCACTGTACTCATCAGTCTTTAAACGAAGTCTATGGAAAGAGCGGCAAAATTCATGCTAAAACGTCTTAAAACAAAATTCATAAACAAGTCTTAAAACAAAATTCATGAAATCTTGAAAGTTCACCAGTCACTGGTATGAATTAAAATATAAATGTTTCAAAATATGCCAAACACATAGATTTGGAATTCTCTACCACCAATCTTATCCTTCTTGGAACACTACCATAATCATAGATTTGGAATTCTCTACCACACTATTTAGGATGCATTTGTCTCAACAACTCTCCAAAATTATAAAAAGGAGTCGTGGTGAATCCTACATTTTTAGTGACATCGAATCCTACATCTTGAGTGACATTGAATCCTACAACTTGTGGATCATAATGGTGACTTTCTTGAGTGACATGGAGTCCTACATCTTGTAGATCATCACTCATCTAAAATAAAATAGTCTTTAATTAATATACTGTTGGAAAAAATTGCTAACAAGTTTGAAATGGAAAATCAGAAATATATGATGTTGTACACGAAACTTCAAAGCTCGATTATATCGATTCTTTTAGACAGAAATTCCCCCCTTCTGGTAAAACCACGAGTACACAACAGGAATGGAATTTTGCCTTCAGGATACGATGAAGTCTTTACAACTATCTCGGTTCAAAGTATGTACGCTTTAACCAAGATCAAGAACACTCCGAGAATTAATTAACTGATAATACCAAAAGAAATCAACACCGAAATTGCTAATTAACTTGATAGATAAACCCAAAACAACCTTTTCTATTTATAAGTAAATGGGACATATGAAAGCAAGAGAGAAAAAAGAAATTCACGTTGGATCAAAAAGGTTATTTTTTTTATATGTTGTGGGATGGTGAGCAAACCCTTTTATAAGGCATCAAGAGATGCCTTTTTAATGGATACACATCCATTCACATGGGATGTGTTTATTTGATGGAAACGTGCATCCACCAAGTGGGTATTATACCTATTCCTCGGTACTGTTTGAGGCTCCAAACATTTCAATTTAAATGTTGAAAAAAATCCAACATTCCCCCACCATTTTCAAAATTTAAAAGACACAACAAAACAAGATATTGAAGACAAAATAAAATGAAACTGACATTGGAATAAAAAACAATTTCTTATGGCATTATCGTAGAAACTTGTACATACATGATAGGTATCTTATGGATTTGAACCTTCACTTAGTGCAAACAACTCAAAGCTTTATCTGAATGCTATGGTGAACGTATCTTGAACCAAGAATCCTTTAGTGATGAAATCGGAGCCATCGCACATACTTGTTTCGGTGAATCAGAGTGTTCATACTCCGCACATTAATGGCCATGTGCAATATCCCTTTCATGAGTCTTCTTCGGAAAACGGTCTTATCTTGTTAGGAGACGGCCTGATCTCCACACTCACTTAGGTAAGTCCACTTGAGGTGTTTCCGCGAGGCACCACTTAAAGATTAGGACTTATTAAGGATTTATCATCCATCCTTTGTCTTGCGAGAAAACCAATACTAGCTCAAAAATGGGAGAATATAAATTGCTAGTATTCCATAATCGCGAAAGCTTTAACTTGTTGGTACCCGTTGAACTTTGCCAAGCTATTTCAAGACATAAGTTGGGTTTCCGTTAAATGCGATCAACCTTCATTCACAGACCTGAGTCCCATTTCCTTATTCTTAACCGAGACCATTACTTTAGGAAGTCCTTTAGTTAATGGGTCCGCTAAGTTTTTCTTTGTTTCTACATAGTCGACTGTAATTACTCCTCTCTTGAGTAATTGTCTCACAAATTGATGTCTGAGACTCACATGTCTCGACTTGCCATTGTAGGTCTTATTTGCAACGTTATAAAGTGTTGCCTGATTGTCACAATTTATCATGACCGGTGGAGATGGCTTCTTCCATATAGGGATTTCTTCTAGCAAATTTCTAAGCCATTCCGCTTCCTTGCTTGCATCTGCTAATGCAATTAATTCTGACAACATAGTTGAATCAGAAACTATGGTCTGCTTCTTGGATCCCCAAGACACAGCAACACCACCTAAAGTGAAAATCCATCCAGTGGTAGATTTTGACTTTGTCTCAATACTATTCCAACTGGCATCGCTATATCCTTCTAATATAGCGGGCTATCCTTTAAAATGTAAACCATAATCGATGGTTCCCTTCAGGTAATTTAGCACTCTAGAAATAGCTTTCCAATGCTCTGGTCCTGGATTACTCGTAAATCGACACAGTACACTGACAGCGTAGGCTATGTCAGGTCTAGTGCAGTGCATCGCATACATCAGACTACCTATAACACTAGCATACTCAAGTTGAGCTTGGGCACGACCAGTATTCTTTAGTAATTTAATACTAGGGGTTATTGGAGTTGGACCTGGTTTATGATCGAAGTGATCATACCTTTTCAGAATTTTCTCGATGTAATGTGTTTGACTTAAAACCAATACATTATCCTTTCTTAGAATTTTAATTCCTAAGATAACATCAGCTACCCCAAGATCATTCATATCAAACTTTGATGATAAAAATTTCTTTGTTTCTTCGACAGAAGATAGATCAGATCCAAAAATGAGCATATCGTCAACATACAAACAGATAAGTACACAACTAGACTTATTTACTTTACAGTAAATACATTTATCTGCATCATTAGCGACAAACCCATTTGATCGGACAATACGATCAAACTTTTCATGCCACTTCTTAGGCGCTTGCTTCAGACCATAAAGAGATTTTACCAACTTGCAAACTTTCTTTTCTTGGCCTGGAGAAATAAATCCTTCAGGTTGTTCCATATAAACTTCCTCCTCTAAGTCACCATTTAGAAACGCCGTTTTCACATCCATTTGATGAATAACTAAATGGTGAACTGAGGCAAGGGCAATCAACACACAAATTGAGGAGATACATGCCACTGGTGCATAAGTATCAAAATAATCAATACCATGCCCTCTGTTTAAAGCCTTTAGCAACTAATCTTGCTTTAAACTTATTTATGGAACCATCAAGATTTAACTTCTTCTTAAATATCCATCTACATCCTATAGGTTTAGCCCCAGGAGGTAAATCGGACAATACCCAAGTTTGGTTTGATAAGATATAATTCATTTCATCATTTATAGCTTCTTTCCAGAAACTAGAGTCTCTAAAATTCATAGCTTCAGAAAAGCTAATTGGAGCATTATCAATATTCAAAACAAACTTTGTAACGTCTGTTACTTCACTTCTATCACCTTCTATGAGATAAGTGATGAAGTCAGGACCAAATGAACGTTCAGTTCTAGCCCTCTTACCTCTCCTTGGTTCTAATTCAGGAGGTTCATGAGATTTTGGATGTTCATTCATATTAGTGTCAACAATGGTAGACTCAAAACTAGACAAATTTATGGGATCTACTAAATTATGATCATTAGCACTAGATCTCGTCAAATTCTCAAAAAATTCTACGTCTACAGATTCTATAATTTCAAAAGTGTCTAGATTTAAGAATCGATATGTCACACTATTATGCGAATAACCTATAAAAGCACACTTGTAGGCTCTAACACCTAATTTTGGTCTCTTAGGGTCTGGTTTCCTAACATATGCAAGGCAGCCCCAAACTTTTAATCTACTAAAATTAGGTTTTCTTTTAAACCAGAGTTCAAAGGGAGTCACATTTTTATTCTTTAAGGGAATCCTATTCAAAATATAACATGCTGATAATAATGCTTCACCCCATAAAGATAATGGTAAGTCAGAACTAATTAACATTGCATTGACCATCTCAATCATAGTCCTATTTTTCCTCTCTGCAATACCATTTTGCTGAGGAGTGTAAGGTGCAGTGACTTGGTGAACAATTCCATGTGTTTGACCGAATTTAATAAATTCATTTGGATAGTATTCACCACCTCTGTCAGATCTTAAAATTTTAATCTTAAGACCAAGTTGATTTTCAACTTCCGCTTTAAATATTATGAATTTTTCAAAGACCTCATCTTTACTTTTCATTAGATATACGTAAGTATATCTAGAACAATCGTCAATGAAGGTTACGTAATATTTGTTGCCACCTCTGGTTATGTGATTTTTTAAATCACCCACATCACTATGAATTATGTCAAGCAAATTAGAATTCCTAACAATAGATTTATGGGATTTTCGAAATATTTTAGCTTGAACAGAAACATGGCATTTAATTAGTAGTTGAATTTAAATCACAATTAGAAATTAAGCCTAATTTTTCCATATTTCTAAGAGAACCATAATTAACATGACCTAATCTACCATGCCATAAATTAACGGAATCAACAATGTAAACCGAAGAATTATTATTTATTAGATTCAACTTAATCATTCCGTTACAAGAGTACCCCTGACCAACAAACGTGCCCCTTTTAGACAATACAAATTTATCAGACTCATACACCATCTTAAACCCTTTCTTATTAAGACGGTCTCCCGATACAAGATTTTTAGTCACATCGGGCACATGATGGACATTTTGAAGAGTTAGAGTCTTCCCAGATGTAAAGAAGAGTTCCACAGTTCCTAATCTCATGAGTTTAGAACGAATATTATTGGCTCCTTTAATATCGTTTCCGTCACCGCCAACTTCGTAAGTCTTGAAAAGATTACGGTCATTGCAGACATGGATAGTAGCTCCTGTGTCGTACGACCAACCATTGTCGGCATCTACTGTATTGGCTTCAGAAACTGTGTCTATAAATTTTTCTTCGACCATGTTTGCTTGCCCTTTAAGATTTTTCTTTCTTGAGCGACAATCACGAGCATAATGGCCGGGTTTGTTACAATAGTAACAAATTACCTTCTTCTTGTCCTTTGGAGTTTGTTTCTTAAACTTTTTATCCTTCCTAGGCTTTAGAGAATCTTTCTCAGATTTCCCTTTTTCAACCACATTAGCCTTAGGTTGATAATCAGTTTGGGTCTCTTTTAATTCTCGAATACGAGAATCTTCTTCAATACGAAGGTGACGTTGTAAAGAATCTAATGAATAATTTTCTTCGTCATGCTTGAGTTTTTTCTTATAGTCGCTCCAAGATGGGGGTAGTCTAGAAATGATAACCCCCACCAGAAAAGCATCCATAAGAGAAATTCCAGCGTTTTTAAGATTGCTAACAATAAGTAAAAATTCATTAACTTGAAGCATAACAGACTTATTGTTAACCATCTTAAAATCCATAAAATTACCAATTAGAAATTTTTTATTACTTGCCTCTTCAATGCGGTATTTGCTGTCCAGTGCTTCCCATAATGCTTTGGCAGAATTAATTGAACGATGAGCATTGTAGATAGAAGTAGACAAAGAGTTCAGTATATGACCACGACAAAGAAAATCGTCTTCCTTTCGCTTCCTTCGTTTTTCCCTTAATTCAGTCGAGTCTTCAGGAGTCTCATCAGGAATTTTATCGACTACCCCTTCTATTATATAGAATAATTTAATAGAAGTCAGAAAGAACCGCAACTTTTCTTGCCACCTTGTAAAGTTTTCTCCATTAAAACTTTCAAGACGTGTGTAGTCTTGATTCATAACGCGAAGAGATTGAGTCAATGCTGTTGATGCTTCCATTTCAAAACTAAGCGAGAAATTTTTGTCTAAAAATTGTTAACAAGTTTGAAATGGAAAACCAGAAATATATGATGTTGTACACGAAACTTCAAAGCTCGATTATATCGATTCTTTTAGACAGAAATTCGCCCCTTCTGGTAAAACCACGAGTACACAACTGGAATGGAATTTTGCCTTCAGGATACGATGAAGTCTTTACAACTATCTCGGTGCAAAGTATGTACGCTTTGACCAAGATCAAGAACACGCCGAGAATTAATTAACTGATAATACCAAAAGAAATCAACACCGAAATCGCTAATTAACTTGATAGATAAACCCAAAACAACCTTTTCTGTTAATAAGTAAATGGGACATATGAAAGCAAGAGACAAAAAAGAAATTCACGTTGGATAAAAAAGGTTCTGTTTTTTTATATGTTGTGGGATGGTGAGCAAACCCTTTTATAAGGCATCAAGAGATGCCTTTTTAATGGATACACATCCATTCACATGGGATGTGTTTATTAATGGATACATCCATTCACATGGGATGTGTTTATTTGATGGAAACGTGCATCCATCAAGTGGGTATTATACCCATTCCTTGGTACTGTTTGAGGCTCCAAACATTTTAATTTAAATGTTGAAAAATTCCAACATATACATGTCAAAATACATACCTAAAAATCAAATATGCACAATAACTAACCTTATTTTTCTTCTTGGTAGACATTTTTTTCTCTTTGATTTGGTGTAAAGTGTAGACTCTAACCGTTTTGTACGAGGTCGCCCCTTACGCTTAACACAATGTGGATCAAGTAAAGTGTCTTTATTAACATTAGCACTTTAACTACTACCTAAATTAACTCCCGACATTGAGGGCGGAACACCCTCTTTAATCAGAGGTATAGATTTTTTTTCTCATTCTCAACCCACTCAATATATCATTCGCAACGCTGATCATCATCACACGATAAGGCGGTAAGTTCAGTAAATGCACGACATAGTCGATCATAAGTACGAAGATTTTCACTTAAATCCCAATCATCATATCCAATTGGGACCTTCATATGTGCTTTTGTAACATCATTTCTCCATCTACGAAGAATATATTGCTCTGTAATGAAGTCAACACCAAGATCCTGCAACACCATATAGAATGCCTACACAACATACCCGAACACTCGAACATAAAACAACTACAGTGTATACTACCATTTGTCTGATTGTAGTAAACCTTATACACCATTCTTTTCTTTTTACCATCTCCAATGACAATACCAGACCGTATGTCATGTACGGTATGCATGCCATCTTGATAATTATGTATGTCTTTGCAGTATAATAATTCAATCAACTCTTGCTGAAATACTTTGAATTTTTCAGTGGTTTACACTTGTTGGGTTTGTTTCTAAATGTTAAATCTAGTCACACATGGTGTCTTGTGTGCGTATGACCTAAAGTCCGCCTCTGCTTCTTTTTGAGCTTTATCTCTTAGTGCACGACTATATTGTTCAACAAATTGTGATAGAGTTGTTTTAGCATGAACATAACCATCAAAAAAGGCGTTCACACTTTTGCTTCGTTGTGTATTTGACATGCATGCCCAGAAATTAGTTTTAAGATAAATTTGAACCCAAAGGTGTCTTTCCTCGTATAATTTATTCAACCATTTGTGTTCATGTAAACCATACTTGTCAAGCATTTTTATCCACCCTTCTTCAAACTCTCTAAGGTCTTGTGAATCATACACTAAACACTGCAATGTAGAACTAATTTAATCTTTTTGTTTATTGCTACCAAATTTTATAGGCAACTTCTTCAGAATATGCCACAAACACCATCTATGTCTAGTGTTAGAAAAGACTTCCACAATGGCATTTTGCATTGCCTTACATTGATATGTGATTATTCCTTGAGGGTGAGAATCATCCATGCAAGCGAGCCAGGTCTGAAATAACCAAACAAATGTGTTTGTGTCCTCATTTGAAATGAGACTACATCCTAATAAGATCGTATGACCATGATGATTTACCCCGACAAATAGAGCAAAGGGCATTTCATACTTGTTAGAAAAGACTTCCACAATGGCATTTTGCATTGCCTTACATTGATATGTGATTATTCCTTGAGGGTGAGAACCATCCATGCAAGCGAGCCAGGTCTGAAATAACCAAACAAATGTGTTTGTGTCCTCATTTGAAATGAGACCACACATCCTAATAAGATCGTATGACCATGATGATTTACCCCGACAAATAGAGCAAAGGGCATTTCATACTTGTTAGTCAGGTAAGTCGTGTCAAATGCTACCACATCCCCAAATTCTTTATAAGCTTTTCTACTCTTCCTATCTGCCCAAAACACATTTTTCAACCTACCCTCTTCATCATGGTCCATACAATAGAAAAAATCTGCACTTTGCGATTGCATTTTCAAGAAATAACGTTGAAATGCAACTACATCACCTTTACCAAGGCGTAGTCGTCTAACTTGATCTTGGTAGTTTTGGCAATCTTTCCTCGTCGCAGTTAGGTTTTCATATCCATGGGCATCTTCACAATCGTGCGAAAATTCTTACATGGTCGAATTCCTGCTCTATCTCCTATTTTTAAATCTCTTTTTACTGATGGTTTGATGTTTCTATTTCATTTATAAAATCTAGATTTACTAGGACTGAGAGGGTGGTTGTGGTCAAGAAAAGACGACGTTACTTTCCATTTATCATCTCTTTCAAGCGTTATTCTAATCTTGACTTTACAACCTGTCTTGGATGAGGGTCTCGGTTCAAGCAATAAAAAAGCATATCTCGCAAAAAGTTCAAACACAATATGAAGATTATTGTGTATTGTTCATATCTTTAGTAGTTCTAATAATTCCAATTTGTTATATTTCAAACAATTGACATCGATTTCACTTTCTACACATTCTTCTTCTCTTTCACAATCATCTTCTTCACAATCGTTTTCAGAATCAATATCTTCCATAGAATCTAAACTATAGTGTATAGGAAGTCTTTCCATATATTCCTCAAACCAAACAATAAAAAATGATTAAAATATACACTAACCTTCAAATATGGAGAGAAGTGTGTGTGTCCAATAACTTGGTTGGGGATTGTTGAGGAAAACTCAATTTTTTAATGAATATTTCTTAAGGAAGCCACCGACAAGATCAAACTTCTCCACTAGGGTTTTTACTACAGAGAGATAAAAGTTCTTTTTGGAATTTAAAAGTTCTTTTTGGAATTTAAATCTCAACCATTGGTTTTCAATTGAAAATCAATGGTTGAGATTGACTTTGCTTTAACGGTGTGCTCCCTCTTCCGTTAAATTGACTCAGAACTCATGCAATTGAAAAGCATTTGGAAAGAGTGGGACTTAATTAAAGTTTTTTTTCCTTTTGTCCAAAGTAGAGGACGGTTCCAATACGGTTCAAATTGGGCGGTCTTTATAGACTTATTGATTGAATAATGACATGATTTAAATAATAGAAGAGAATTACTCTTGTTGAAAAAAAACTAAACCAAACTAAAAATTCCAGCCAAAGTCCGACGGACGGTAGTCATTAATGAGACTATTAATGAGACTACTGCCGCCGGGTAAGCCGCCGAGTAAGCGGAAGACTATGATTGACTAACTACTCCCAAGAAAGAAAAATTAGGCTCTTATACCATGTCAGAAAAGAGAATTATATTGAATTGCCTTGATGTCCTTAGCTATTATATAAGATCTTTATAAAGAGTTTTACAACAGACAAGTTTTAACAGTTGCACTATGTGGGGCTACATAACTATTTTACCAGATTTATTGTAGTATTAATTAACCAGCTCTTGACGATCGTGATGTTTTAAGAGAGTTCTAGTTTGATCAGTGATCCATGCTTCCACCAGCAGGAATATGGCAGTAATTAGGTCTCATCCTGCATAGAGAAAGCAAATTACTTGCCCTAGATCTGAAAAACTTCCTAGCTTGCTCATCATGGGCTATACCTCCTTGAATGATTTCTTGAGCCATTTCCCTCAATGCCTCACACCTACAATCTTCACTCACTTCTCTCATCTCTTGACAGCAACTCAATGGTATTTCACGTGTATACCTTCCTAAGAAAGCCCTACACCTCTCCATCTTCATTCCTTCCAATTCTTCTTCACACTTCTCCCTTGACTGACCTAGATTATTTTCTTCTTCCAGCCCAAGCTTTGAAGCTGCTGCAGCATTAATGGCAAAGATTACCACTAGGAGAGCCACAAAAACTTTTGCCATTATGTAACTAGCTAACGATGAATTTGAGAAGTTAAATTTACTGTTCTCAAGTAGCTGGAGTTGGTGATGACGATGGAGAAGGTGGTGGGTTGTAATTATAGTGGATTCTAGGGTTTGCATGTCTTGTACGTGGAGAGAAGATTAAGGGCATTTGGCATTAATTGTGGGGGTGGGTGGATGTTAAAGTTACCTGGTTGGTAGTTTTGTTTGCACTCTCCTGTCAAGATTCTCATCTACCCTCAGTTAATTATTTGATAAGGTTTGGTAAAATTATTTACTCCACAACACCATTTGGTTTTGTTAAATTACCAAGTCACACTTAGTTTGTTTTGTTGGTGTCACCTAACAAAAAGTATTATATTATGATTTTTTTGTTGGAAATATATATTGTAGGATAACTACAAACATAATTAGAGTTTCTAGTAGAAAAATTTACATCAAATCTATTTTTATACATAACTTTGATAGATTTTTATGGAAAAACAAAATAGGTCAATATTTTAGGGAAATTTATATAATAAATCAGAAGGAAAAACGCTGATTTGGGCAAACATTTATTTTTTTTAATAAGGATATTGTCTAGAACAATACTATGGGGGCGACTCTAGAAACAGTGGGCTATAATTTCGTCACATTTAATTGTACAATTGTTCGCGCCTTGGACATGGGATATACCCTAGTGAAAAAAAAAATCGGGAAAGAAAGTTATGGGTGGAAACAAAATTGTTTTGTCTTCACTAAACACTACCAATTTTTTATTGTTTTTTCTTCTTCCATCTTCCTTCCACTACCATTAACACCGACGACAATAACTCTGACCGTCATCTCTTTCTTCCTCTCTTTTTCTCTTCATATATCTATCTTTATCCCTCTTTCTTTTCTCTTCTCTCTCTCTCTTTTCTCCCTCTCTTTCCCTTTCATTCAACTCTCTCCTAAGTTCCAGCAAAGGCTCTTCTGAAAAACTAGCCTAGATTTAGACTCTAGATCCAGATGAAAGATTCCGACTAAAGGATCATTAACTTCACCGGAATTTAGAGAGTGAAGGATGGAGAATAGGAAAGGGACAGAGGAAAGAGAGAGACAGACATAGAGATAGGGGGAGAGAGAGAAGATGGGAAGACAATATAGTCATCGGTTGTCGCCGACCATCTCCAGCGGGCAAGTTTTTGTCGGCAACTTGTACGGTGCGAACCCTAAAACCTTTTTTGGGTTTTCCACCTTTTTCTTCGGAAACTTTTTTTGTTTCTTCATAACAATGACTTTTAGGGTGCGTCAGGTCAATTTTTTTTTTCTTTGATTTAATATTTTTGTCCAAAAAGAGAAGATGAACATATTCCTCGATGAAAAGAATCTCGTAACAAAAACTTGGAAATAGTATGATTTCAAGAAAATGATGAGTTATTTTGTTCCGTTAAGTAAATTTTTCCATACGTACGCAAATTTCGAAAATAAAAATGAATTAATTATTACGAAATTGCTTACTAATTAACTACTCGAAACTTGAAGGCATTTGATTTTTGTAGTTATTAAGTGAATTCCATTTTTGTAAATCCGAAACTTTAGGACGTATGTTGTTTCACTTAGGAAGTGACAATCACGTATATGTGGTGGCAAAGTAAGTGAAAAAGATTAAGCTTTAACTTGGGTAATTGAGTTTACCTCCTTAGATTTGCTAGTTTTGACAAAATACAAAGGTAGTGTTTGGCGTAAGTGAAATAATTGTGACTACCAAGAGATATAATGTGGAGTCAGGCGAAGTTGACTCTGGTCAGCGATGTCCATTGACCTCAGACGGTTTAGTTCCGGGTTGGACAAAACCGGGATAGAGCTAGTCGGCTGGAACTAGAGCTGGGAAAACGGTCTGAGAACCCGAGACCCGACCTTATACCCAAGAACTCAAGTTTTGAGAAGAAACCCCAAGGAATTTTTGTTTCAATTGGGAGGTCGATACCCGAGTGGCACTCAACCCGAAAGGCCTGAGACTTCTAATAGGCTCAGGCGTGTTATGGACACCCAACTCGTAAAATAATGCCCGCTCGATAGGTCCGATAGACCGTAACAGTCATTAGGTTGACTTACCCGATTCGCCCGAGTTTGAAAAAAAGAAGCCCGCTGACTCCCGAGCCCATTTGATTCCCACCCATTGCTGGAACGGAATAGACTAGATCTAGTCGTTTTTTTGTTCCAGAAATATTTTTTCTTTCTGTTTTTAAAAAAGTTTCAGACCTATTTTGCGTCTAAAAAAGTTGAAAAAAAAATGGAAAAATAAAATATTAAAGTAGAACTGACCTTTGCTTAGGAGGAAGTCTTTGGTTCATCTTTGATGAGTAGGAATAGAAATACAAGAAAATGAAGTCTTCTCTAATACGTTGTTGAAGGAAATAGCGGAAGCAAAAAAAAAATCGATGATACGGGATTTGATAAATCCTCTCATCTCATGAGAATCACAAGATTATCTTGGAAAAAGATATGGACAAAGTGATTTACAGATTACTTAATCACAACGACAAAAAAAATCATCGAAAAATTGCGGAAGCTTAAATCAGGATTAACAACCTGCTCAGATACCATGTTATAATTGACGATTATGTGATAATCGAAGATAGACAATGAAATAAATGACACGATAATATAACATGGTTCGGTCGAATAATTATGACCCACGGAGAAATAATCATTTCATTAATATTCACCGCAACTCGTGGGTTTGATCGGTCACATTGGTCAAACATAACTCGATAATATAATTCCTAGAACTCATCTCTTATTTATAGAGGAATTTATAGTTTAGGGTTCCTAGCTAGTTTCTCTTAACTAAAATAGGAAATAATATAATCTTTAACTAAAGAAAATGACAAGAGATCCTAAATACACGAAACTAAATATTTCTGGATTATCATATATCTTTGACTCTTCTTGATCGCCGGATATCTTCATCTCGATCAGTGTCATATCTTTTACATCTTCCATATCTTTTATACTAGTAGTCACCACAACTATATACCTCCCATATCTCAATAGATTCTATGTCATTTTAAAAGAAAATCCTTGGTATTGAAGTGAAGCAAATGGAAAATGGTATAATTATTTCTCAAAGTGGATATGCTAAGGAAGTTTCTTAAAGATTTAAAATGGAGTCATGTAACCCGGTAAACACCCCTCTTAAAAGTGGAGTAGAATTGAGAAAATGCACGAGAAGAAACGATGTGCATCCTACATATTTCAAAGGTTTGATTGGCAGTCTACGTTATCTTACATGTCCAAAACCAGACATTCTTTATGGAGTTTGGCTAGTGAGTAGGTACATGGAGACACCAGATGAATCTTATCTTAATGTTGCAAAGAGGCTCCTTCGATATATTAAGGTACGCTCAATGATGATTTATTTTTCTCTTGTGCACTAGATTTTAAGCTTATTGGTTATTCCGATAGTGATTGGGGTAGAGACTTGGATGAAAGAAAGAGTACATCAGGGTGAGTACATCAGGGTTTTATTTTTCATGGTTATACGACATTTACTTGGTATTCTAAGAAACAACCTATTGTGACGTTATCTACTTGTGAAGCGGACTATGTAGCCGCTAGCTCTATGGTTTGTCATGCCATTTACTTAAGAAATATGTTGAAGCATCTTCAATGTCCTCAAGTTGGTCCAATCGAAGTGTTTCTTGATAACAAATCGGCTATTGCTCTATCGAAGAATCTCGTTGGTCATGAAAGAAGCAAGCACATCGATACACATTATCATTTTATTCTTGAACATGTTAAAGAAGGTGATGTTGAAGTGATGTATTGCAAATCTCAAGTTCAAATAACGGATATATTTACGGAGCCTTTGAAGCATGATGTCTTTGCAAGATTGAAGTGGATGTTAGGTATGAGAAGTTACGGCAATTTGGTTTTATGGGGGATGTTAGGAGTTGAGCCTAAACCAAAATTAAGGTTCTACTGGGCTTGGGCCTGGTTTGAGTTTTTGTCCAATATGAAAGAAAAGGGTTAGACAGTGAAGATGGTTTTAATCGAAAAGTTCAGTAGGTTTTCTAAGTGAGTGTTCTTGGTGGCTTCTTTGAAAGGATTTTTGTTATTTTAGAGAGAGAAACTAATAGAACAAGTTTCTTGAGTTTAATGGTGGATTTTGTGCATTTCCAAAGGTACGTAGTTATTTGAAATATGATAAAGAACAAGAAAATCCAGAAATACTCTAGACATACATCCTATGTGGCTTGACGTGATTCTTTGCTAATGAATTAGATTCATCAAAAACACGACTCACAACCCACATAGAATGTATGTCTAGGGTACGTTTGGATTTTCTCGTTCTCTATCATTTCTCTAGTTATTTTTGGAAGTTTAACTTTGTTATTGAGAAGAGATTTGAGCACATATTTTTAATCCAAGTATGATGAGATTTAGTTCATTGATATTATTGGGCCTCATATATTGCCTGTGGTTTTTGTGGTTATATCTTTTAACATCAAACAACACCATTTTCCCTCGTTGATTGATAGTATTGGGCCTCATAATTTGAGAATGATTGTCGGGAATAGTGATTATCAAATTATCACATACAAGGTCCCATATTTTTTTTTCGCACCATGCCTCCTAATTTTCAGCCACACCACTGATCGAATCTGGTGTTGTGGACAAACCACTTCCTTGGATGATTTCACATTCCTTGGATGATTTCACAAGATAAACTCTGAAGGGTCTTTTTGGACTTCCCGAAAAGCTTTCTGGAAACACTTAATGCAACTTTCCGACCCATTTTTATTTATGCAATTGGGTTCAATATCCTCTTTACAAATAGATCATGGCATCATGTGATTTATTAACATATCACAAAATCTTTAACACAATGTATTCTGTAATATAGCTATAACAATATGTATATAAAAAGTTCCTCAAATTGCAGTGGCATGGCTGATAATTCGGGGGCCCGACGCGACAAAAAATTGGGAACCCTTTCTCCGATATCATTAAAGCGTAAATTTCTATTTTAAATGTAACATTTTTAGCAAAAATAAAAAAGTACTACGTTAGAAAACATTTTCTTTCCTCACATGAATCTAAGTTGTGTATTTTTTTGTCCGAAAATTTTATTTAAACAAGAACCAAACGCATCGAAGTAGACTTATATTCTATGAATGAAACAAGTATTACACTTCACAATTAGTCTTTTAGCTCTACAACTAACCTAAATCTACTGGAACAAAACAGAATAAACCTAAATCGACTTGAATATCTACTATTAATAGTTTGAGATAACAAGAATTCAGAAAATAAACAAAAAAAAAACAAAGGCAAGGGAGAGTTTTGAACTTGTGACCTTGTAAGTTGCTTACCAACTAAGCTGCCCATCTTTTTTGAAACATTTTACATTGTGTCTAGCTATTAGACTTGTTTCGAAATTTAGGGACCCCTCGGACAAAGAAAACATGTCGTAGTTTGAGGAGGTGTCGAACCCCCTCAAACACGCCCTGTCAAATTGATTGAATTCAACTTTTTCAAAAAATAATTTCTATCTCTCAAATTTTGGGTTTTATAATTATCCTCCCTAATAATAATCTAACATTTTGTGTAGATTTAGCAAGTTCTTTTTGGGTTGATTACGGGCCGAAAGTCAACAGTTGGTAGCCTAAGTGGTTCCAAGGTGTTGACATAAACTCCAGAAAGCCCTGGAGGTCCCAGGTTCGAATCCCAGAGAAGGTGGAATCTTTGGTTATTTGAATTGGGATTATTAGGGTGTAAATAATGTTGTTGGCCTTTAGGGCATATTCTAGTTGGGCTATAGGCCCGGTCCTGTTAGTGTTTGAGTGGGCGGTTATCGAGCTTATCACATCTATGATGTATCAAGTGCCAAATGTAACGACATACGTAGATCGTAGTCGACTTCCAAAAAAAAAAAAAAAAATTACGGGCCGAAAAGGTATGTGGCGGGCCCAATTAAACATATCTTTTCTCTCTTTTCATGCCTGACCAATTGAAGCTTGCCGCTTCACGGCCCATGGTCAGCCCCAAAAATCAGGTCATCGAATTTGCTTCATGAAGAAAACACAAAATGTCACTTGACCCCTCTAATTTATTTATAAACACATCACGAACTACAAAAACACAGAAAAAAAACCCTAATAATCAGTAAAGAACACACGACCATGCGTTCTCTTACAATTCTGATTTATTGTAGTATTAATTAACCGGTTCTTGTACGATCGCGATGCTTTAAGAGAGTTCTAGTTTGATTAGTGATCCATGCTTCCACCAGCAGGAATATGGCAGTAATTAGGTCTCATCCTGCATAGAGAAAGCAAATTACTTGCCCTAGATCTGACAAACTTCCTAGCTTTCTCATCTTGGGCTCTACCTCCTTCAATGATTTCTTGAGCCATTTCCCTCAATGCCTCACACCTACAATCTTCACTCACTTCTCTCATCTCTTCACAGCAATCCAGTGGTATTTCACGTGTAGGCCTTCCTAAGAAAGCCCTACACATCTCCATCTTCATTCCTTCCAATTCTTCTTCACACTTCTCCCTTGACTGACCTAGATTATTTTCCTCGTCCAACCCTAGCTTTGAAGCTGCTGCAGCATTAATGGCAAAGATTACCACTAGGAGAGCTACCAAAACTTTTGCCATTATGTAACTAGCTAAGGATGAATTTGAGAAGTTGGTGATGACGATGGAGAAGGTGGTGGGTTGTAGTTATAGTGGATTCTAGGGTTTGCATGTCAAGTACCTGGAGAGAGGATTAAGGGCATTTGGCATTAACTGTGGGTGTGGGTTGATGTTAAAGTTACCTGGTTGGTAGTTTTGTTTGCACTCTCCTGTGAAGATTCTCATCTACCCTCACTTCATCATTTGATAAGGTTTGGTAAATTATTTACTCCAAAACACCATTTTTTTTGGAAATTTTTAGCGAAAAACCCACAGACCCAAACAGAAAATTAGGCCCACTCAAAAATAATATTATAAAGAAAACCGTTTTGTACCATTTTTAAATGTTGACAAGAAATATTAATATGTTGTTAACAAGACAGTCTTATGTTTCTCATAATCTCCTTTTTATGCTTCTATGTTGTTATAAATGGTTGACGACATATATAATTTTGTTGTTACAAACTGTTGACAACATATGTTGTTAACAAGACAGTCTTATGTTTCTCGGAACCAACACCAATTCATGATCACGAACTTCTACGGCTGCCCATATAAAACGAATAAAATGAGATCTTGGGACGAATTAAAAAACCATACTCTTGACCATAACAACCCGTGAGTGGTTATAGGAGACTTAAACAGTATCCTACACCGTTCGGAAAAGGTTGGAGGTAAGGAGGCCCACCCGACCCACTCGGTGAAAATTAAACAAGCTATTAATGAGTTGGGCCTTCATGATATCGGTTATACTGCCACTTTCACCTGGTCTAACAAGAAGTTTACCGGCACCTTAATCCAAGAGAGACTTGACCGAGCCTTGACTAATCATCAATGGCTTCTGGACTTTCCTGCTTCTCTTCTTACTCATGTGTCGGGCATTAGCTCATACCACAAACCCATTCTTCTCACCACCAAAACCAACTCTACCATTGGTCACAAACCTTTCAAATTTACCCGCGCTTTATTGTCCCACCTTAAGTGCGCTCGATTCATCAACAACAACTGTATCAATACCCAGACCTAAATACAATCCAAACTCAACTCGCTAGCTATTCAGCTTTCCGAATAGAATAAGTCTGTTTTTGGGCACCTCGATACTAAAATCAAGCAGCTCACCAAAACTATCCAAAATGTAAATGATCTATACCTACTAGGTGATCTACTCCCAACTGAAGGAACTCTTACATCAGCAAGAGAGCCTCTGGAAAGAGAAGTCTCATAATGCTACCATCAACTTGGGTGATTGCAATACCAAATACTTTCACTCCAAAGCAAGCAATAGAAGTAGGAAAACCATATCAGCTCCATCAAAAGAGATGATAACACTTGGACTAATGATACGACTGGAATAGCAAAATATCTTCTCCTCCCACCTCATAAATTTCTCTACTTCTGCGGGTACCAACATCCCGGAAGATCTCTTAAACATGTTCCCTAACCATCAGTAGTGCCCAAAACTTATCCCTCACGTAAATCATTCCGAGGAGGAAATCAAAAATGCAGTCTTGCCCCTGAAACCGGAGGCGACTCTCGGTCAGAATGGATACCTCTCCTTTTTCTACCAATCCAAATGGGATACGGTTCAGAAAGATATTTTCACCATGGTTACCAATTTCTTCCACACCGCTCATCTCCCTTTCCTCTCTAACCATACTCACATCTGTCTTATCCCTAAATCTACTCAAACACCGGCTGATTTCAGACCTATTAGTCTTCTCAACACTACTTACAAAATTATCACCGAAATTCTGGCAAATCGTCTGAAAAAGCATATGCCTGAACTTATCTCTCCTTTTCAAGCTGCTTATGTTCCGGGCAGGCAGATTACGGATAACATCATAATTAGTCAAGAACTGGTCCATTCCTTCAATAAGCTTCGGGGATGCAAAAGCTATTTCGGACTTAAACTCGACATGTCCAAAGCCTTTGATCGCGTCGAGTAGAACTTCCTAGAGAGCATTATGGCTAAGATAGGCTTCTCTAATCACGGGATCAACTCATTCACTCTTGTCTGACTTCCTCTTCGATGGTTGTTCTTATCAACGGTCGTCCGGGTATGACTTTTGAGGTTAGCAGCGGTATAAGACAAGGAAACCCCTTATCACCTTATCATTCGCTCTCTTTTCCTCTGATTTCAGGTGGAACCCTGAACAGGATTTCAGCATTTCAGACCCTCAATCAAGGGTTCAAAATCTACTAGGAGGATTTCACCAAAACCCAGAAAGACCAAAAGAGAAAAGGAAGTGGTTATGATGGTTGGTGCTTGGTGTTTAGTGGTGATGGACAGATGGTGATGGAAATAGTTTGGAGAAAAGAAAAAAGATTGATGAATTTTAAAACGACTGCCCCTAAATATATTTGTCCACATAAAATATCATAATTTAAATAGTTGGGGCATCCCGTGGGCTAGCATGTGGGTTACGCCAACTTCATAGCCGATGTACTGCTCGAGCTATATCCCTTGAGCCCAGTTGTTTTATTTCTCTAAACTCTCTGATTTCATTAGTTTTATCATTTAAAATATTGACTTGACAGTTAAATTACATTTATATCATATTTGATCATTTAAAATATCATTTTAAATGTATTTGACCTTCGAAATCACGTTGATATATTGGACAAACTAAAACACAATGTTGATCAAAGTGGACTCTGATCCTCATTATTTTGTGATACAAAGGAATTGTTCGAGTTATTGAATGTATAAATAAAAACCATGGGGCTGTGGGTGTGTCACTAAAGAGGTCTAGGCTCGAGCTGCGCCATGATATTTGTTTCACCTAAAGGCCTAGCCCGACAAGTTTTTTTTTTTTTGTTGAACTATCCTTACATTAATTAGAATAAACGTTATTACAATATTTATCAACTAAAATACAAGGAACATTTTTCTATTTTTTGCTTCTATTCTTCTTTCTTGCCCATTTTGCTAACTTGTCTGTTTGCGAGTTGATTTCTCTTCTGGTGTATTTGAATTGAACTATTTCGACCTCTTCTGGTTTCTCGAATTCTTCGGATATGGATCAGCGATTGCCAATGCACTGTATGCCTTCTATTATGGATATGCTTGATGAGATTCATGTTGTCGCTTTCTATAATTATTGACTTGTAATTCTGTTCTTTCGACCATTCCATGCCATGTAAGATAGTCATAGCTTCACTTTCTTCACTATTTCTTGCCCTTGAGGATTTCACTTGAGCTTCTATAAATTTGGATTCTGCCTTATGTGCGATTAAGCTAATTCCAGTATTGGATGTTATATTAATAAAGGATGCATCAACATTTATCTTAATGAAAGGGTTTGTAGGCGGTTGCCATTTTCCATGGGGTTTTTGTTTATTTTCCTCCGGTTTTTTGTTGGATTTTGGAAATGTTTTGATCATTATAATGATTTTATTAAGGTCATTTATCTCATGCTGGAAACAGTGGTCACATCTCACTTTCCATAATATCCAAAGAATGCTCACAAAATGAATATCATCACTAGTGTAACATTGTTGGGTATTGTCTTGCCACGAGAAGATCCAATCAGAAATTGATGTGATGTTCTCAGATATAATATTAAAACTAAACCAAACATTTTTTGCCATTGCACAGTGTAACAGTGCATGCTCATTGGTTTCAATATTCATGCAATTTGGGCAAGTGATGTTATTGTCAATGTATTTTCCTATTCTCTCCCTCACCGGGAGAGCTTTAGTACAGATTTTCCAAATGAATATTTTTATTCGCGGAATAGTAGGAAGAGACCAGATGAAATTCAAATTAGGCGAATTTGGAGTGTGGGTGTTATTGTAAGTGTTCAGATGTTTGTACATAGATTTAATTGTGAAGTTTCCGGATTTGGTTAGCCTCCATTTGAGCTGATCTTTACCTACGCTATTCACAGGGAAAGCCTTGATCAAATTTTGAGTCGGAACATCAAAATTGGCGTGGAGAACCTCATTGTTCCAGTTGTTATCCGTAATAAGTTGGGCCACCTTTGTCAGACTAGAATGATTATTGTTCGGAACAGCTCCATTAAATTCAAGGATCCAATTATCATCCCAAATGTTGATATCCTTACCAGAGTGCACTTCCCAAGTGGCAAGATCATTAATGAGATTGTAGTGCTTTCTGATCGTTTTCCAACTCCAAGAATGATGAGGTTTCGCTGGACCAAGTTTATTTGTGTGAGGGAAGTATTTAGCTTTGAGGAATTTAGCCCACAGAGCATCTGGTTCAGTTTTGAGCCTCGAGGCAAGTTTAGAGAGCAAGGCTGTGTTGTCCAGCTCTGGCAAGTGGATCCCTAAGCCTCCGAGATTCTTCGGCAGGCAGATATATGACCAGGCTTTGGTGCATATACCTTTCGACTTACCCACCAGAAAGTCCTTTGAACGGACTTGATGCGTTTGTTCACTCCTTTGGGGATAGCGAAGCACTGCATCTGGTATCGGGGTACGGCTGCTGCAATGGCCGAGATGACCACTGTGCGACCAGCTTGGGAGAGAAAGGTGTGATTCTATTTATTGAGCTTATTCTTGATGTGATCGAGGATATCATTGAAAACTTTGGTTTTTTGAGCTCCAATAAATAGTTGAGCACCCAGGTATTTCTCAAAAGTGGAAGCATATTTGACTTTGAGAGTACGCATGATAAGGCGTTTGAATTTAGGATGAGACTTCTTAGAGTAGAAGATATTGAATTTGGTATTGTTAATCATTTGCCCCGAGGTCTCACAGAATTCTTTGAGGATATTCTTAAGATTGTGAATGTTATCGATAGTGTTCCGGCCGAAAATAATGCAGTCGTCGGCGAAGAGAAGATGGGAAATCTCAAGATCAGAGTTGTTAGTAGGAAATCCCAAGAATCCGTTGTGACTGTTATTCGACATCAGCTTACGGCTACGGCCTTCCATGGCAATCGTGAAGAGAAAAAGGGAGAGCGGATCGCCTTGTCTAATACCTCTGGAGGGGTAGAAAACCTTACCCGGCCGACCATTAACAAGAACTGACATCGAGGAAGAAGAGATGCACGTATGAATCATCTTAATCCAATGCTCGTCATAGCCCAAACGTCTCATGATGTCAGTAAGAAACTTCCATTCAATTCTGTCAAAAGCCTTTGACATGTCTAACTTAAGACCAAAGTATCCCATCGCTCCTTTCATCTTCTTGAAAGAGTTGATGATTTCTTGACCCATGATGATGTTGTCGGTAATTTGTCTGCCAGGGACATAAGCTGCTTGGAACGGAGTGATGATGGGGTTCAAAGTGTGTTTAAGTTTGTCAGCCAACATCTTGGTGATGATTTTATAGGTAGTCTTGAGAAGGTTGATGGGATGGTAGTCAGCAGGGGTTTGAGGAATGGGGGTTTTAGGAATTAGACAAATGTGTGTATGGTTAATCTCAGGGGGGAGGTAGGCTGTCTTGAAGAAGTTCTGAACCAGATCGTAGATATCAGCACCAATCGTTTCCCAGTTTGATTGGAAGAAAAAAGGGGGGGTAGCCATCCAGACCCGGGGCTGCCTCCTTCTTAAGACTCTGGATAGCTTGATCTATTTCTTCTTTACTAGGGATGGCTAGCAGGTCTTGATTTTGCTCATAAGTAATCACCGCGGTGAAAAGGTTGAGAGTAGTCGGGTCTTCTTTGGGATTGATAGAGGTGTTGATGTCGAGGAAATGAGAAGTGAGGGTGTTTTGGATATCCTTAATGTCTTCCTTCTATTCTCCATTTTTATCTTTAATGGCGCTGATCTTGTTAGTTCTGTTGCGTTGAATAGCTTGGGAATGAAAATACTTGGTGTTTTTATCTCCTAACGCAATAAAGTTATTCCTCGATTTTTTTTTCCATAGGCTTTCTTGTTGGGTGTAAAGATCTTCAAGCTTGATATTTAGGCGGATGTGTTCCTCTTTGGTGGCACTATTCTGGAGTTTCTTAATGATCTGGTTGATATTATTCTCAATGTTACCGAAAATCATTTTGTTCCAGGTTGTGAGCTTTTTGCTAAGCTTCTTGAGATCTTGCTGGATATTGTTAGGGTTCAGGTTTTTTTGATGTTAGTCCAATTTTCAGCAATAAAACTGTGGCAGTCTGGGTGGGTCATCCAAGTGCGAATGAACTTAAAAGGTTTAGGGCTAAGCTGGTTGAGGTCTCTGTTGTCTAGAAGAATAGGCAGATGATCTGACCCCACAGCTTCCAGATGGGTAACTCCTGAGGATTGAAATTGTTGAAGCCACTGGACATTAGCAATCGCCCTGTCTAGTCTTTCTTGAATGAGGTGCTATCTGAACTGCTTGTTACTCCAAGTATACGACTTACCTTGGTAACCCAAATCCAGTAAACCAAGGTTGTTGATAATGTCCAAAATTTTAGGCATGTGGGATAATTGGAAACACTAGAGCCCCCACTTTTCTTAAGGGGGTCCAGAATACAGTTCATATCCCCTATCACTATCCAAGGGTTGTCATTATCCGGGGTGAGCTGGTTAAGGGTTTTCCAAGGTTTAATTTTGTTTTTATGGTAAGGGGAGCCATAAAAGCCAGTGTTTATGATGGGATTGGTTGAATGAGCAATGTTCATCTCCGCATGAATGATACTATTGTCAGTGTACTTGATGTTGATATTCAGATGATGTTTCTAGTACAGGGCTAACCCCCCAGCTTTGTTAATCGGGTCAACAAAGTGGCTAGCGTATGTTTTACTGATGGGAATGTTTTTGTTCATGATATTGGATTTGTTTTTTGTCCCTGAAAGGAAGACAATATCAGGTTGGTTTTTATTAATAAGTTTGAGTATATGTTTTTTGGTGAGGAAAGAGGAGGCTCCCCTCACATTCCAACTTAAGATGGATGGGCTTTCAGTGGTGGGGGTGCTATTATACATGAAGAGAGATAAGTGAGACAACCCTAGGCACCTAACAAGGAATTAATCGACCTAAAGCCCAACAACCCAGTCACAAAAAGCTATAAACACACTCTATTAAAGATAAACAGAGAGATAAAGCGGATAACAACTATAACAGTTAAACAAAATAAACAACTACCAAGGACACTATTCTATCAGCTTAATAGAGCCAGAACGAAAGCATCAAACCTGAATCACAACAGTATATCTAACTAACTGGCAGAAGAAAATATACCACAAAAGGTCTAACACAACTATCTTATACTAGTCAGAGATAGAATTCTGCTGCGAAACCAAAAGAGAACTATCTAACAAACATCAAACGTTTCAGATGATAGATGCAGAAACTATAATCACAAGGTTATCCCAACTATCATTAGCCCAATACCAGAAAAAAGTAATATGATATTTAGCTAACAGACTCGTATAGAATAAACATCAGAACAGTCAAATGACACACCATTAATAAATAAGACTGGATATAAACCAACCCTAGAAAAGAGAGCTAAAGATCACAATAGACCCTACTAATTATATATACATCATTGCCAAGCCTAAATCAGAGGAAGAGTTGTCTCCAACTCGATATACTAACACTAGAATATTATACACAACTTAAAAGCTTATCAAGAGACAATATATTAATTTAACTCAACTACAGGTAAGGGGACAGCAGTGAGGAATAAGAAAAAATAAGAGGTAGAAACGCTAAAGACTAGAAGTACTAATAAATCCTTGATGTGGCTGTGAAGGAATTAACACAATATAATATTTAATATTCTACTATTTCCATGGCAAGGACAAAATTGAAATCAACCTCATCACCTAACAGGGAATTTAGAACATGAGCCAAGAGCAGGTAGGCAGTTGAGAAATTAAAATCAACAGTCCTAGAATACAACAAGTAATGTATAAGGACTTCCCTAGCTTTTATATGTCCTTGTCTATGGCAGCTTCTCCATTTTCTCACATGCAAAATTTATTTTAAGTTGAGTCAGATCCTTTGCCTTCTTGGGGGTGATTTTTCTTTTTAATTCGAGAAAAACTTAATCGGACTAAGAGTAGTCACCACTTCATGATGAAAGTTTAGATCTAGGTTTCAGGGGTTGAAATAGATGAACCAGAAGATGAAATTTTGAGATGAGATGATCTGGGTAAGAGAGAAGATATGAGGGTTTAGAAATTTTGATTCTAGTGTGGAGATTTCTATTTCCTGATGTTGATGTAGTTAAGAATCAAGATGGAAGTTAGGGTTTAGGTGGAAAAGGAAAGAGGGAAAACTCGCAATAGGATGACGTCACCTCAGACCCTCTCTCTCCTAAAAAAACGGACTTTCCATCAATCGTCAGTTTTTAGTTGCCCGACAAGTTTGATACCCCTATGTATTAGGGTCCACGGGTTTTAGGCCCAAAATAAAATTCAAAAAGGGATTAAGGTCAAATCTTCGCAGAATAAGGGATTTGTCATTTTCTCTTTTGAAAGAAACATTGTTGACATATAATGTGTTATGTATGACACATATAAAAAAAATGAATTAAAGTATGAAACTTTAACAATAAATGACACGTTATTCATGAAACAAAACAAGAATCAATAATAGTCGCTCGTAATGTATAAGGTATCTCTTGAAGTGTTTCAATTCATATATCTTTAGATCTTCTATTAATTTTGAAAGTATACATACTTATTAAGTGGGTTTTTTTAGAGAGACATGTAGCATCCAACTGTTTCCTTTCCCAGATTCCGGTGTCGGATTAAGTCGGTCTTGAAATAGAAACATTTATTGAGACAACTTGACTAATGTATGACTAAAACATTATTGAAATAATTAAACATAGTGGAATACGAGAAATATTATGTACTTCTCGTTTATAGCGTGTTGCAATGGATATATTATCATCTCCTTGAACATTGCACATTCACTTTAGAGTGACTTCAGGGGGTGGTTAAAGTCTTCAACCGAAGCTTGAACAATTTTCTTGCGCACTGGGTGCCTATCTCGTAAGAAGGTAGAAACATATGGAGGTTGATTTCTCACGCTGATCAGTCGCCTATTTGGAAAGAGAGAAATAAATAAGGATTACTGAACATGTCAAGTTGGGGGCTTGATTTTTGCTATTTCTTTTCGTCTAAGAAAAAATAGTGGAATTTAGGAGCATCTTATAGGGATTTCAACTTAAACTGAGAGGGAAATTATTTCTACCTCTTAAATCTTTGTTAAGTTTAGATTTGATTTTCTATTGTTTGGGCAAGCACCGACTGGATTTAGTTGTACATTCGCCGTTCTTCACTATATATTCTTTTTTCCCTTCTTAAAAGAAAAAAAAGTACCAAGAGAGGAGTTTAGAATTTATAAATACTTTTGTGTCGCAATCTTGCATGTGGTCCTCTCATGAATGACATTTTCCCAAGCAATAATTCTCACTTATCTTACATCGTCATATTTTTCAAATTGTGGAATATTATAGCCATCTAATCAACTACCATACTTTGTTTGTTTTCCAATCTACTCAACAGGGAAACAGGAGGGAGACACGATTACTGGGCATTTTATCCTTCGTGCACAGTACAGTATGGAAAGTTTTATTTGGGAAGGTATATTCATTCTTTGGGCCCTCCTTTCCTCTGCGCAAAGTGCTTACGTAGTACTGATAGAAATAGTTTACAGCTAGATGGTGTAGGCTTTTAGTGTTAAAAGTTCTCCCTCTGATGCATTTGCATGCTTACTTTAACAAGTAAACACCGTTTGCTTACAAATGGCTTAGTGATGGTTGTATGGCTATATGATCAATTTTTTGTTTGCCTGACAACAAATTAGACCGACTCCCTTGTACTGTAGTTTTATACAAGTATAAAATTATACAAGTATAAAAGAAATAAATGCTTGAATCATGATCATGACTCTTGTTAGGGATACTGCTACTTGTAATGAACATATGCGAGTTGTACTTACCGTAGTGATAATGCTGATAAGTAACTCCCAGCTTTGTTAAGTTTTGGAAGTTTGACAGATATCAGGGCTTACTATTCCTTTAATTTCTATGGTCTTGATAGAAAATAATCAACCTACTTAATAACTTCTCTGTTTGATTTAATAATAGGTAGCTGACTCACTTGAGAAAGGCACGGAGCATGAAGACGAGTACATGATCAGTGAGAAAGAGCTCCTTGTGAATCGGTAGATAGTTTTGTCCCTTAGTTCTCCAATCTCTCTCTGTTGAATCAATTAAGAATCATGTTGGTGCCGGTTGCTGATGATACTTCCTTTTATGTAAGGTTTATATCTGTTCCGAAGGACATGGGAACATTTAATTGCGGGGCATCTGTTGCTGGAATAGTAAGGGTGAGTTCGTTGACTTATCTCCCTTCACTTCAACTGATATTCTGGTGGTTAAGATTCCTCTCACAGGCCTATCGGCTTTCTTTTCTAGGGTGTCTTGGATAGTCCTGGCTTCCTAGCTGTAGTAATTGCTCATTTTGTACCAATAGAAGGTCAACAACGACCACGAACCACTATCTTGATAAAGTTTGCTGAGGAGGTAATTTACAACTAACCTCTGTCCACGCTATGTTTTTTCCCGATCTTGAGGCAACTTTGCTACATTTGCAGGTCGAAGTTTCATTTAGTTTTGAACAATATAGGAAAATTGCGATTTTCAAGACACCTTTTGATTCATTTCTTGTACCCGGAACAAGATCCAACCTTTAGCTATGGAAGATGATCCTCTCCGTAATTGAGGGGAAAGTCATATTTTCCTTTACAATAATATACTGAGCGTGCGAATTCTAGGACAAACCTTGATCATATGATTGATTTGCCCACTAGTTTCTAATGGTTTGACACTGATAAGAAGTAATAGATTCCAAAATCATGAATTATAGGATATCTACCTTTCGATTACTTATATTCTTTGTAACATGAATATTCCTTTTTAGTAGTGTGTCCCTTAGTCCTTACCGATTCAGAAAACAGGAAAAAAAGGAATAACTTTTAATTGGACAAATATATGAATATGAATTTCGTGTTTCAGGTACTTCGAAGGGAAGCAAGATTGGGTTGAAAGTTCTGCAAAGATTGATTGGTTTTTCTTTCGAAGATATCATTCTACACCCGCATGACTGCAATGTATGATACATCAGTTGAAAGTTTGCTGTAAACGGAAACCCTATCAAGTTCTTCATGTATTTAGGGCAGGGTGTTTTATCTTCATGAATCTATAAAGAGAGACCTAAATATTCTTCATATTTGGTGTTATTAGTATTAACTGATGGGTCATGAAAATGTCCCATCTGAGTCGTTTAATTTAGCCAAGTTAGTCGGTTTCGAGTCTTTATTATAATAAAATGGTTGGTTTTCCTGATTAGGTGTCTTTTGCAGAGTTAGGTGTGAAAAACGGTTAAAAACGAGGAAAAGATGCATGAAGGGTATTTTGGTCATTTGGAGGAAAGGACATTCTGGAAATTTGGCTAAGGTCAGTGCGTGGTTGAAAAGTAGAGGTCGAGACGAGTCCGTAGGAGAAAACGAAAGTCAAATCGGAGTCCGGATGGAGGAATAAATCAAGGTCAAAGTTGGGTCAAACACTGTTGACCAGGTGGGATATATTCGATAGAAATTCGGGCACGCGGGATACAAGAAGACACGTGGCGCAATATGGAGGCCGGTATATACGATTCCCGTGTTAGCGTTGAGCAGCGAAATGAACCCTTAAAGTCTGATCCGATACAACACGTTGCAAGTTAGTTCGGTGGTCCCGGTTCCACGTTTTAATCTCATCCGTTGGCTTCCGCGTCCTTCAGATCAACGCAAGAGGTTTCTCTGCCGGTCACCGATCCAATGTGGCGCGTTTTAACTAGCTTCGGTAGCCCCATCTCCACGTTTTAATCTCAGCCTCTCGCTTCCGCGTTTTCAAGATCCGACGGCTTCGGATGATCTTTCTCTTTTGCTCTAATCCCGTGCGAACCGAAGCTGTTTAGCTTACTTGCTACCGACGCGTGTCACTCTCTTAACAGCCCAGATCCGCGCGCTTACAAATCCGACGGTTTCTGTGGCCGATTCACCTTGTTAACTAATACCCGGCTACACCAAATCATCTGAAACCCCAACCAAACCCTAGCCGCCGACCAGATTGTGCTTTTAACCCCTAAAATTCCAAAACTAACCCCCATTTTTCCACTTTTTACCATTTAACCCAACCAAAACCAAAACCCACCTATAAATAAATCCCTTTCTCCTCCATTAAAACCTAGACTTGCAAACCCTCTCAATATCCCTTCTTCTCTATTCCAATATTCCTCTTCTCTACTCAACCTATACCTCTTCTTGCCTATTTCTTTCTTCAACCTAATCCATCTTTTCCATTCTTTTTCTATTTTTCTCTACTACTACTACTTCTTCTCTACCACTATTATTCTTCCATTAATAGTCTTATCCTTCTTCCTTCCATATTCTTCTATCATCTTTATCTTCTTTCATCTATTCTTTCCAACTTCTTTCTACATCTAATTTCTTCTTTTTCCTTCTTTTTCTTATTTGGGTGGCAATAAAATAGCTATTACTTGGATTTCTTGGAGTAACATTCTTGAGCATAAATGGAGCAAATCTTAGACAAATTGGAGATACATGGGGATATGGAATTTGAACATTCTTGGTGATTTCTTTCCATTAATTTCTTAGTATTTTCATTTATTTTACAATGTCAATGAATGTTATTTTAGATTCCATGTATAGTTAATTTAGCAATCTAAGGTTGTGAATGAAACCCATTTTAGATCTTTATAATACTTGTTCTTGATTAATTAAATCCTTTGATGTGCTTTAATGTCTATTGATTGTTTATCTATATGGATTGGATTTTCTTTCCATTACTCATGCCTCATAATTAGATATTTCATACTTTCGTTAAGTTGTTAGATGGAGTATGCTTTTTAGATGATGAATAATAGTTAAGTGATCCGAATCTTTATAAGGAAGACAATTAGAATTAGTGATTATAAAATTATTTTATCTAGAACATCATTCGGAATCCAAATAGTTCATTATATTGGATCCCGAGTAAATACAAAAGAGATTTAAATAATTAAGTGCTTGTTTTATAAAGTGAAATTATGTGGTGGATTTTATAACCTTAGATATCTTCTCCCCTCTCTTAGATAGTTTAGATAGTTTCATTTGTTTTCTTTATGCTTATATATCAATCATCAATTTTATGAGGGGTGTGTGTGTGTGTTAGTCTAAGTTAGCTATTGACATTTTGATTATTGGGCTAAACTCGCTGTCAATATCCGAAGTTACCTACCTATCCCTTGGGACGATACTCGATCTTATTTTCAATACTATAACTTGACCCCGTATACTTGCGGGGATAGACCTAATTTAGGCCTATCAAGTTTTTGGCGCCGCTGCCGGGGATAGGTTTAGTAGTTTGGATATAGTTTGTTGGTTTGTTCATTAGTTTAGTGTTAATTTCTTACTTAGACATTTTTGCTTTATTTATTTTTCTCCTTTCTTAATTGTATTTTTATTAGGTACCATTTCAAGGAAATAGCCAGAAGAGACATAGGAGAGAAGGAAAGGAAGGAATCGGAAGTAAAGCAAAAAGTCGATAGTATCGCATTTTATCTCTTCCTTTTTACTTTTGTGCGATTGTTTAGTTCTATTATTGTTAATTCCCATTTTGTGATTATGTGCTATCATCTTTGAATACTGTTAAATCATGGCCCGTTCTTATAACGGTTAGCCATTCGATGTTGATGATGATGAGCTTATTTCGAGGATTCCCCGCACTAACCGACCTGATATGACCTTAGGTGAATACCAAAGGATGTGTAGGGATGCTCCGATTAGTGAAGGGAATAGACCATTTGAGCCTGACCGATCTCGTATGACCCTAGGAGAATACCGACGGATGTGTAGAGACGATCCAATTAGTGATAGATATGGTCCGACATCAAATATGTATGAGAGACCTTACATTTCACATTATTCTGAGACCAATGATTTTAGAGGCAGGTATGATCCTAGTATGTACGGTGGGAGTTATTATCAAGAGTCTTCATTTAATTACACTTGTGAGCCTTATCACGAAGAGACTCTTGATGATAGATCTCAATTAGAGTCTGTGAGTCGTCTGACTGAAATGATGTTACAACTTGAAGAGACACAAAATCAATTTGAACAGACGCAGATTCAAATGCAACAAAAGTTACATCAGAGATTTGAGTCTCTAAATCATCAATTAGAGTCTCTAAATCATCCATTAGAGATGATGATGTCACAGTTATTAGCCGACGAGGAAGGGGTTTTACCACCCCAAACTCAAGAGGGTACTAGGTCCGATGGCGAGGGTAATACGTCTAACCCTAATACTAAGTTAAATATCGACGAATCAACTGAGAGGACCCAAGAACTTGAACCTGATAACCTTGTTGTCTCGTTTCCTCACCATGTGTCGTCTCATCATGTTAGAACTATAGTAGACTTTGAGATTCAGGATGATGGCTCTATAAACAAGTTTGGGGATGACACTATTTTGAACTTTCCAATTTTCGACACTTGTAAGGAGTCAGTCTTAGATGTTGTACATGAGGTTATAATTGATTATGAAGCTCCAGATGCCTTTGAGGATATTGATGACGTAGTAGTTAGAGACATGTTGGATAGTTTGTCAGACTATTTACCTAAGGAAACCATGGACCCTGACTTGGTCCCCGAGCCTATTGCCTTACCCTTAGAGTCTAGTTCGACTTTCCACATGATCTCAAACTCGGTTGTTGATCCCTTTTGGGACATTTCAGACGTCTTCCTGACGTCAATGGACATAGTGGATGTTCTATCCACTAAGCTTCCAGATGACTTTTTTCCTTCGACTGACCTCTTAGCCCTTCACTTGTATGTCGATCCTTTTGACGACTTCTTAGTCGTCACCCCTAGCATTTATGCTTACTTAGTGGACCGTGCATCCACTAAGTTTGGGGATGGCTTATTTTTTTCAATCGTCTTACTTGCACGTTATAGTTTGTACATAGTTGTGAGACGATTACCATTTGTATATAGCTTTCTTTGGGTTGACCCCCAAATTTTTCGTCTTTTGCTTTATGATCGTTAGGCCGATTGAGATGGGTCTTGATGTTTGTGGGTATCATCTCTGGAAACCCTCCACGAGACATAACTCGTGTTCTTGTGTGAAATCAAGAGAATTAAAGGCTAATTGCATAGCTCAATGCAATCGTGTATACCCACGTTAGTGGTAGATTTGTATGTGGTCATGTCTTTTATGTGATTCATTCTCATGATATCTGTTGATATTTTAGGAGCAATTCTTATATGTTTTACTTCTAAGGCGTGGTTTGTTCCAAGTTTGGGGATGGCGCGAGCTTGGCATCAACTTGGAACCTCTTTATACATGAGCCTTGGTAGTATCATCTTTTATCTCCTTCGGTTATGGTAATATCTCTCCACTCTTCTCTTTAGATTGATGTGCCTCTTTATCTTTTGGTGAGTGTATGCTTAGAACATTGAGGACAATGTTAGTTTTAAGTTTGGGGATGCGGGATATGACCATAACCAATGCATGACCATGGGTTCAAAGACAAAAGGGTTCAAATTAGCCAAAATTTGAAAATTTTGAACATTTTGAGTAGATTTGCATGTGATTCTAGTGATAGTTTTAAGAATTTTGATGCATATGTGTCGAGTTGATGAGTTTTGTGATTGCTAATGGCCTTTGCATGAAAGTCGAGTCTTTTAGTGTTTGTGTTGTGCCATGTGAGTTACATCTTAGTGAAGAAGAAACATTTCTAAGAGACCTAAAGTAGTCATTAGTGGAGACTTAACCCATGTGAAAGCTCAAAGCCTAAATTGTCATTCGAGTGTACTCTTCCGCGCTAACTCCGAGTAGAATGAAGAGCTACTCAACCTCGTAACTTATAAAAGAGCTCATTTGATCTCGTGTGCTCAATTTCCTTAGCCACTAGGAGTGACATTAGGATAGCGAATTAACCTTGCCCTTGTAGTCCATGAAACCCAATGAGAATGCCAACTAGAGGAAAGCGGATACTCCATCACCATCCATCATCTTATATCCCGAGAATGAAGACATGAGATAGAAGAATGAAGAATGTCAAAAGCAAGTATGAAATGAAAAGTTGATTGCAAGAATAGAGTTGGGTGTGTTGTATTTTGTTTTGGTTGATTGTATTTGTGTTTAAAAAAAAAAAAAAAAAAAAAAAAAAAAAAAAAAAAAAAAGCGAAATAAAGTGATTTTTGTGTATGTTTGAGCATGTGTTAGCTCTTTTGTGTGAGTGATGCGATTGTATATATGTGTTGGTGTTTTTGTTCATGAATAAGTATTCGAAGCAAGAAACAAATGTTGAGATGCTTAAGAGGTTCTACCATAATGAAGAGGTCGAAATTCTCGGGAATCCACCACCATCACTTCATCTATTGTATCCGCTAACCTTTAGAAGGCATCTTAATAGGGTAGAATGGGTGAGAAGGGGGAGTGAGCTTCCCCACTCTATTAGTGGCTAATTCCTTTCGAAGATCATTTGTTCCAAAATGTTGTCCTCACCCCTTTTTATGTGTTGAGTCCTAGTTAAGTGATCACACTCACACATACGAGCGAACCATTCTTGAGTGATTTCATATTTGGAGTGTATGTCCGTGAGGCCGAAGTCGAGGCGAAATGTACTAACTTGGGAATCAAGGTTTTGTGACTTCGGAACATAGATGTGCTTATTATGGTATGACACTTGCATTTTAGGGTAAGACCATTAGTGAAGAGATCTTTAGCTTTCACATGAACTTGTTTACTTGATTCATTATGTGTTGACATGCTTAAACCCTTTACTATATCAATCATGCTTATCTACGATTTGGATTTTGGACCCTTGTGTATTTGAAACCATGATGTTTGTGGGTGTCATCTATGGAAACCCTCACGAGACCACACTCGTCCACTAGGGCAACCTAGGGGTTTAACGGCTTGTTGCATACGCTAAATGCAACCAGGATTCCTCCGAAAGTGAGTTAGGTTTTTCTTTTATTTTGTTTTGCTCGAGGACTAGCAAAATCTAAGTTTGGGGATGTTTGATGGGTCATGAAAATGTCCCATCTGAGTCGTTTAATTTAGCCAAGTTAGTCGGTTTCGAGTCTTTATTATAATAAAATGGTTGGTTTTCCTGATTAGGTGTCTTTTGCAGAGTTAGGTGTGAAAAACGGTTAAAACGAGGAAAAGATGCATGAAGGGTATTTTGGTCATTTGGAGGCAAGGACATTCTGGAAATTTGGCTAAGGTCAGTGCGTGGTTGAAAAGTAGAGGTCGAGACGAGTCCCGATAGAAATTCGGGCACGCGGGATACAAGAAGACACGTGGCGCAATATGGAGGCCGGTATATACGATTCCCGTGTTAGCGTTGAGCAGCGAAATGAACCCTTAAAGTCTGATCCGATACAACACGTTGCAAGTTAGTTCGGTGGTCCCGGTTCCACGTTTTAATCTCATCCGTTGGCTTCCGCGTCCTTCAGATCAACGCACGAGGTTTCTCTGCCGGTCACCGATCCAATGTGGCGCGTTTTAACTAGCTTCGGTAGCCCCATCTCCACGTTTTAATCTCAGCCTCTCGCTTCCGCGTTTTCAAGATCCGACGGCTTCGGATGATCTTTCTCTTTTGCTCTAATCCCGTGCGAACCGAAGCTGTTTAGCTTACTTGCTACCGACGCGTGTCACTCTCTTAACAGCCTAGATCCGCGCGCTTACAAATCCGACGGTTTCTGTGGCCGATTCACCTTGTTAACTAATACCCGGCTACACCAAATCATCTGAAACCCCAACCAAACCCTAGCCGCCGACCAGATTGTGCTTTTAACCCCTAAAATTCCAAAACTAACCCCCATTTTTCCACTTTTTACCATTTAACCCAACCAAAACCAAAACCCACCTATAAATAAATCCCTTTCTCCTCCATTAAAACCTAGACTTGCAAACCCTCTCAATATCCCTTCTTCTCTATTCCAATATTCCTCTTCTCTACTCAACCTATACCTCTTCTTGCCTATTTCTTTCTTCAACCTAATCCATCTTTTCTATTCTTTTTCTATTTTTCTCTACTACTACTACTACTACTACTTCTTCTCTACCACTATTATTCTTCCATTAATAGTCTTATCCTTCTTCCTTCCATATTCTTCTATCATCTTTATCTTCTTTCATCTATTCTTTCCAACTTCTTTCTACATCTAATTTCTTCCTTTTCCTTCTTTTTCTTATTTGGGTGGCAATAAAATAGCTATTACTTGGATTTCTTGGAGTAACATTCTTGAGCATAAATGGAGCAAATCTTAGACAAATTGGAGATACATGGGGATATGGAATTTGAACATTCTTGGTGATTTCTTTCCATTAATTTCTTAGTATTTTCATTTATTTTACAATGTCAATGAATGTTATTTTAGATTCCATGTATAGTTAATTTAGCAATCTAAGGTTGTGAATGAAACCCATTTTAGATCTTTATAATACTTGTTCTTGATTAATTAAATCCTTTGATGTGCTTTAATGTCTATTGATTGTTTATCTATATGGATTGGATTTTCTTTCCATTACTCATGCCTCATAATTAGATATTTCATACTTTCGTTAAGTTGTTAGATGGAGTATGCTTTTTAGATGATGAATAATAGTTAAGTGATCCGAATCTTTATAAGGAAGACAATTAGAATTAGTGATTATAAAATTGTTTTATCTAGAACATCATCCGGAATCCATATAGTTCATTATATTGGATCCCGAGTAAATACAAAAGAGATTTAAATAATTAAGTGCTTGTTTTATAAAGTGAAATTATGTGGTGGATTTTATAACCTTAGATATCTTCTCCCCTCTCTTAGATAGTTTAGATAGTTTCATTTGTTTTCTTATTGCTTATATATCAATCATCAATTTTATGAGGGGTGTGTGTGTGTTAGTCTAAGTTAGCTATTGACATTTTGATTATTGGGCTAAACTCGCCGTCAATATCCGAAGTTACCTACCTATCCCTTGGGACGATACTCGATCTTATTTTCAATACTATAACTTGACCCCGTATACTTGCGGGAATAGACCTAATTTAGGCCTATCATTAACCTACCCATTCGGGCTGCTTCATGTTTAAATCAATTGATTTTAGAATGAAAATTAGAGGTAATTGATTGTCTTGTTTATTTCATCTTCTAAAGAGTGATAACTACAACTTCTCGGACCTCCTATCTTTCTTCTAAAGAGTAATGTCTTGGTGAAATTATTTTTAATCACTCTTGGTTATATGGAAACACCATTTTTATCCCCACCTTCCGACCTTCGTTTCGTCTTCATCATTGTTGATGACCACCACTATCTGTGCCAACAACTACCACCGTCTCCATCTCTTATATGGAAACACCATTTTTATCATCTACCTTGGTCCTCGTTTTCATCATTGTTGTTGACCACCACCATCTTTACCAACAACTACCACCATTTCCCTCTCTTATCCATGTACTCTCTTGTCTGAAACCCTCGTCAGGGGTGTCTCCTTCACACGACAACCATTTCCCTCTCTTATCCATGTACTCTCTTGTCTGAACCCCTCGTCAAGGTGTCTCCTTCACACTATTGAGAAAAGAGTCTTAAATAGTCTGACTACTAACTTCTTTTTTAAGACCGACTACTAACTTAATAAAATCATTTGTGTCAATCGGAATGGACCAATTCTTTTTAGGGAGTTTTGACTAAAATTAGTCGACAATTTTCTCCATCCTCAAGCTAAAAAGAAAAAGAAATTGGTGTAATTTTATTATTTACAAAATTGAAAAGAAATGCATTTCTCCAAAGGGAGAATTACTGAAACCCCCCAACTCTGATAATGCTGAAACCCCCCACTTTAATTAGTAATTACTGAAACCCCCCAACTCCGTTTGATTTAACAGAATTCAGCCGTTAGTGGGAGGAAAATTACCGAAATCTCCCTTTACTAAATCGCACCTATTAATCAAATTTGAAAAATGAGGCGCCTTCGAGTCAAAGGTGGGGCGCTTATATCATGCTTTATCTTCTCCTCCTTACCCACCCCAATCGAACCAAAACCAAACGGAATCATCTCTCTCAACCAGACGAAGAAATCAAGCCAACCAGACGAAGAACAAGAAATCTCTCGGTAATTTCCACCAACCAACATCTCTCTCTAACGACAAGAACTTCAACCCCTACCAGGTATGCTCCCTCTCTCTCTCTCTCTCTCTCTCTCTCTCTCTCTCCGTTCGAACTCGAACTAGGGTTTCAGTAATGGGTTTCTGGTTTGATTCAATTTCTGGTTTTGAAACAAATTCTGGTTTTGAAACAAACTCGAAACCAGAAACAAATTCGAAACCAGAAACAATTTCTGGTATAGCCCTACCTATTAGGTAAATAATGTTTGATGGGATCCCCAACCAACTCCTTTGATCTTTGCAAAACCCCAATTTGCATATACAGCAAGCAGTGTTGCAACCTATCAAATCATCAATCTCATTAGTTTGTTTCCTGCCAAACGTTGATTTTTTCTAGCCATGTTTCGGTTACAAATCATTGATATGATCATATTTAGGCATCTGGAAGACAATGTTGGAAGATATTTCATGGGGTTTGTTTGAACCAAGTAGATACAATACCTTCCAAGAGGGTAGATGTGATATCCCCCAGAGCTTAAAGAAGCGGCTAGAGATTGAGCTAGAGGTTCCAAGGCCTTTGCAGTGTATTCGTCGAAAATAAAACCATATACCTGTTCTTGTTTGAGCTTCGGTTATTGTTTGAGCTTGGGTCGTTTGACTAGAGAATTTGTATAGTTAGTGAAGAAATGGTTGGTATGTGTCTTTGTTTTCCTGAAAATTCTAGTTGGCTGACCTAAGTTGCAGCCCATCCTTTAGTGGTGGCCTAATACTGCCGGATTAATGCTAGTTACATTTTGATTTCACAAAATGATGCTACCTATTAGGACTAGATGTGTTAACTGATGGTTATTTTACTTCCTGCTGTTTCTGAAATTTGTTGATGTTTTCATTTCATGTTGTTGGATATGTCTGAAATTTGCTATTTGTCTTTGTTTAGAACTACTAGTGATTTAATTTGGCTAAAAGCTTCGTGACGACATACATTATGAGCTCGAGTTACAAAATGTAAGCTTCTTTTTTGATTTGTGATTCCTTTGCTTCATGTGAGAGGATGTTTATTAACATAACTCCAAAATTACAACTACTAGAAAACATAAAATGGAATTACAACTACTAGAGACATAAAATGAAATTACAACTACTAGACATGACACGTCATTAAGACCTAAATTTAAGTTTTTGTGCAACTCCTTTGCATATATCATCTAACGTGATACCACCTAATTTTGACTTGCTTTTTTTCGATATAATATCGGACAACCAGAGAAATTTGTCACACTCTAAACATTTCAAAAATGGAATGCCATCGTTGGGAACTTTTTTAGAAATCAACAACTTCATCTTACCTTTACATCCTTTTTTTTCACATGGATATAAATTCCAAGGACAATTGTTGAGAAAGTGGTTTTGTTCTCCACAACCATGACAACCACTTTGAAATATTGACTTTTTTGAAGAAGATGATGAAGTAACTTTTTTGAGTTCATTCTTGAACCACCAAAATCCACCACATTCGGGAAATTGGCAAGTAAGAAATTTTTCACCAAATGAATTAGGTTTGCCAGATACCATCATTTTTCTAATTCCATTGCAATTGCCGTTTGTGCATCTTGAATACATCCATGCACAATCTAACACCAAATGTCCGTATTGATCGCAAAGTTGACAAATAACCTAAACATAGTGAAAATTGAAAAATCATAATCATAAAAATATAAATCAATCAAAAGAACTAGAGTAAAAAAAACTACCTCTTGTTGTGAGTTTGCATTTTGATACACATTTTGATGAACTTGAAGAAGCCATTAAATAACTTGAGTGAAAGTTGTTTGAGTGAAAGTTGTTGATGGTAGAGGTGAAGTTTGTAGGGTGGTTTGATGGGTTTAAATAGAAAAAAAACCCTCAAAAAGGTGTAAAACGGTCAAAACATCTAGGCCCTCCATTTTCATCTTCTACATTCATTTCAAATAGTTGGGGGGTTTCAGTAATTACTAATAAAAATGGGGGATTTCAGTAATTACTAATTAAAGTGGGGGGTTTCAGTAATTATAAATAAAAGTAGGGGGTTTTAGTAAACGCATTATCAGAACTGGGGGTAAAACGTAAGAGGGTAAAAAAGTAATATTGAAAATATCAAAGTTAAATCAAACGGAGTTGGGGGGTTTCAGTAATTACTAATTAAAGTGGGGGGTTTCAGTAAAGCCATTATCAGAGTTGGGGGGTTTCAGTAATTCTCCCTTTCTTGTATGGAGAAACGGATTGCTTTCTTTAATCCGTCTTAGATCTGAAGCTAGAAAAAAAGAAGGCTACGCATTTTAGTCAAATCCAACAACCAAGGTTCATGTCTGAACTCGACACCCAAATTCCTTCTGCCTTCGACCCATTCGCTGATGCAAATGATGAGGACTCTGGTGCTGGAACAAAAGAGTATGTTCATGTGCGTATACAGCAGAGGAACGGTAGGAAAAGCCTGACAACGGTTCAAGGAGTGAAGAAGGAATTTAGTTATAACAAGATCCTCAAAGACCTCAAGAAGGAATTTTGCTGCAATGGAACTGTCGTCCAGGACCCAGAGCTAGGCCAGGTGATGCAGGCGCATAAACGTGTGGGCCCACGTCCACGCGTGCCCACATCCTATTTGGTTATAATAGTAGTTTATTTAGTATAGGAGAAGTTACTTTAATTTGATATTTCTTTATTTTTAAAGTTTCTATGTTTGAGTAGTTTATTATTTTAGGAATCCTAGTTTGAGTCTATCTAGGAAGGTTTATTATCTTATAAAAGGAGATCTAGTCTATGTTATTATTCACCTTGAAGAGAAAAACCATTGAAGTTATTAAGAATTTAAGTTTATTTTATCGTTTCTTACAGTTTTCTTTAATTATTCGTAGTTTATTTTATTGTTCTTTAATTATTCCGCTGCGTCTACATCAAGTGGTATTCAGAGCCATTTTTTTTTTAACCAATCACAATGGTTAATCCTACCGTTCCTACTACAACATCAAAGAGAAGACACCAACTTTTGCCTCCGAATGGGACAACATCAACAAGAAGTTATCCTCGGTTACAAAATTGGAAGAAGCTTTCGAGAATTACAAGAAGGAAAATATGGAAAAATTCGATCAAGTCAATGATTCCATCATGAAGTTATCTAAACAAATCGAAGGCATATGTAAGTCTCCCTCTTCTACCACCACTCCTTCATCTATTACTTCTATTCAAACATCATCACCACAACCACTCCCAACCCCAACACCAATTTCAATTCCCCTATTTGGTCAACCTATCACTAACCCATGCCCGACCACATTCCTCCCACCGATTCACATCAACCCTACATCACCACTCTCACCGGTTTTCCCATTAATATACATAAACCCTACAACCATTCCAACCACACCACCTTTTTCCTTCAACAACCAACAAACATCAAACCAACCCGAATCGTTCTCCCACCACTCTACTACCAACCCAAGTATAACCCAACCATACCCCTTTCAAACTCCTCGGCAATATTATTCACCAAGCACCATTCCACTCGAAACCCACCACCAAAACCGCAACCCCGAACCCTCATCTCTACCGACACCACCACCATCACCAACACAACAAACCTCTCCTTACTATTCCATATCCCCAACACTTCTACCAGAAAATTTGGAATCTTCCATATCCCCAACACTTTTGTCAGAAAATTTTGAATCTTCTCCTCAAGTTGAAACTCAGTTATCAACACACCCAAGTAATCAAAACCCAGAATTTAGTGAAGGAAAAGAAGAACAAAAAGCAATTGTCAAAACCCATCATAACCAAGAAGAAGAACAACAAGAGAAACAATTAAGAAAAAGAGGAACAAGAAGAACAACCTAGAATTTTCCGAATCAATTATGTCCCACATCGCCGCTTTCTCTATCAAATCTCTTCCTACAAAATTTTCTTCAAACAATTAAGAAAAAGAGGATCAATTTCCCAATTCTTACAATGAACCTATACTCAATGGTCAAAGATCACATACCAATTGAACAACTTCCATCTAGGTTTCACATATCAATTGAAGAAAACAAACAGTGGGCTCCAGGTATTGATCACGTTAGAGTACATAAACTACATGAAGATGAGCTTGGAAAAGTCAATTTTGCGTGGCATATCTACACTACATGGTTCCATATCGATATCTTAGTTAGCGATGGTTATGCTTATACTTTGGCTATTGATGAAGTATTTTGGAAATTTGTTACAATTACTCTTACTTCACACTTGCTCATAGTACTTCACACTTTCTTGAAGATTAAGTGGTTGAGCCTACCGTGGGAAGATGGCGACATGAACATTATTTATTCACTAAGGTTAATTTTGCGAGAATCATTGGCATTTGAGTTTGGGTACGAGGTTGACGATTACTTGCACATTAGTATCCTTCCATTCCAGTGCACACTTCGTTCGAAGTGGGAATTACGGATCGCCATGACAAAGTTCATCGTCTGCGGGTGCATCAACTTGTTTTCTTCATCGAAATCGGTTCGGGACGAACCTTCTGGGGAACAGGGTGCTGATGCAGGCGCATAAACGTGTGGGCCCACGTCCACGCGTGCCCACATCCTATTTGGTTATAATAGTAGTTTATTTAGTATAGGAGAAGTTACTTTAATTTGATATTTCTTTATTTTTAAAGTTTCTATGTTTGCGTAGTTTATTATTTTAGGAATCCTAGTTTAAGTCTATCTAGGAAGGTTTATTATCTTATAAAAGGAGATCTAGTCTATGTTATTATTCACCTTGAAGAGAAAAACCATTGAAGTTATTAAGAATTTAAGTTTATTTTATCGGTTCTTACAGTTTTCTTTAATTATTCGTAGTTTATTTTATTGTTCTTTAATTATTCCGCTGCGTCTACATCACCAGGTAATTGAGTGAATGCTAAATTGTTATTCGCCACATTAGTTCGTTTGTTCTTGATTGAAATCGTGGATGGGTGTAGGTCATTCAACTCCAAGGTGATCAACGAAAGAATGTATCAACCTTCCTTGTTTCGGTAAAAATTCTAGTTCAATCGATTAAATTCATATTTTTCCTGAAATGATAGTTACGATTAATAATTAATTTGTGGGTTTTGATTATTGATGAACAGGCTGGGATTGTGAAGAAAGAAAGCATCAAGATTCATGGTTTTTAAGCTGCTCTAGTCTGGTTAGTGTTTGAAGTTGTGAGGGAATTTGAAACAAATATAGCATAGTAGTTGTAGTAACAGAAACAGCATAGTAATTGGGTATAAAACTCAGCATCTTTTTAGTTCAAGTTTGCCTTTGTTGCTTATGTAATGTGTTGAAGATGACAATCGGATGTTCTGAACTCCTATTATCAATACTTATTGAGAATAAACAAATTACACCCATGTTATTGTTCATCTTTTAGTGTAGGGAAGTTTGAAAGGCACCCATTGATAGTGATTTGGCGTCCCACACACTCCCTTTCACTAGGTAACTTCGGATGGATGCGCTGCTGTAAATAATAGGTGGTGGATTTTGACAAAAAAAAAAGATACAGTGGAAGTCGATTTTTAGCCAAACATTATAACCTTTTCTTTTATTGTGATTTTTACATTTATCTTAGTTTATAACTAAACAAGTTAAAACGAACAAAATTCTGGACTTAAATTTACAAACTGACGAAACCATAGGCAAATACTTGGAATAGAGATAGATTTTTGTGAACTATCATACATTGGGACTTCATTTCATTTGACGAATTACTGAATTACAAAATAGGTAAGGTTTTGGAATTATCCTCGGCCGAGTTTAAAACAAATTTCTTTTTGAAAGTTGATTCATTAATCCAACACTAGTTCATTAAAAGAGAATTCTGAAGGGTGTAAACTAAGCAAGAGATTGGTTATCATTACTACACCTAAGCAAGAGATTGGTTATCATACTGTTTATACCTAGAGAGAGAGAGAGAGTTCGAGATCGAATTTTCCGGCGAAGGGTGGCGAAGGGACCCTTTGCCGGTTTTCCTCTTTTATGCTTTCCTTCTTCATTTCTTTCCCTCTTTCTCTCTTTAATCGTTGATTAGATCTGGCTGTGGCGGTAGATTGAGCGGGGATGTTGGGTTTCAGATCCGGTGGTGTTTTAGTGGCAGTGATGATGGGGTTAGGATATGGTGGTGGAGTGTTCTGCTTTAATGACATGATCTTGTTGTTTGGGTGTGATTAGAGGTGGTGTTGGTGTCTGGATCTGGTGGTGTGCTAAGTGGTGTTTAGTGGCGGTTTCTGTTTGTCGGCGATGGTGGTGGTGGTGGTGTGGAGAAGTGAAGAATACAAATGTGTTTTAATGGTGAATGGCGGTCGAGTTGTAGTTCAGTGGTGGTGTGGTGGTTGTAGCGTGGGGAATTGGAAACAAGAGGGTTTTGATGGTGGTGGTGGCGGGTTTTGTTGTCTTTGTGTGGGCGGTGGTGTTTTAGCGATGGTGGTTTGTTCTAGTGGAGGGTTCGGTGGCAGTGGTGGTGTCGGGTGTTGGTGTTTAGTGATGGTGGTGGTGTTGTGGTGGAGAAGAGGTTGAGGGTTATGATGGCGATGGTGGGTCCTGTGGGTTGTTTTAAGTGGTGTGTTGGGTTGTTTCATGGCGGTGGTGGTGTTGCGGACCAAGGGAGAAGGAAGAATTATTAGTTTTCTATATACTTAGTACAATAAATTGGCAGTTCTTCAGTGTCGGCGGCGACTTTCCTGGTATTGGCGGCGGTGGCTCAATCGGCTGGAGTAGTTTAGTCTTAGTTTTTTTTTTTTGTGATCTTCAGGGTCTCTTTTCATCTTTGATCTTTAGGATGTCATTTTTCATCCTTCTTCTTTTCGTCAGTGTCTAGTCAATTTCTCTCACTTCATGAGGTAGTTTACATTCGAAGTTCTGAGAATTTACTTACGTAACTTTCATGTTGCTGACCGAGAGGAATAATCAATTATATGCATGTAAATCTGTAATTGTATCACTTATGAATGAAATATGATTTCGCGTGGTTTCCAAAAAAAAACTATAATATCTAGAGATTTCAACAACAAAAAAAAAAAAGCTTTAACATCTAGAGGCCAGCCACATAATTCCGCCCCTAGTTGGGGGTTTGGTGTTATTCTGTTTTAAGGTTCATTAGGTTCAAAATCCATCAACTTTTATAAACTCAATCTCAACGGGTTTAATTATAGTAGAAGAAAGTTACATGAGTTTCTCCATGCTTTTATTGTAAGAAGATGACATAGGTTGTAAATTTTCAGGGCGAAACGCACATTTCGTTCTTTTTGGACCTTTCGACAATTAATGGCATGTTCGATCCAGTATGTCCCTCGCCTGCAAAAAAGAGATGTAACTTCGTCCGGAGACACTGCCTTCTTGTTTGAGCTTCTTCGACGTCTGGGATGTTCGAGTATGTATGACTCTCGTCTACGGGACAAAACTGTTAACCTCACCTTAGTCATTTTGGAGATACTAGCGTCGAGTTTGAGCTTCTTCGACATCTAGCATGTTCAAGTCAAGTATGACTTCTGCAGGACGACATGTTAACCTAGCTGTAGCCAGCTACAGGTTTTGTTTGGGTTTTAGCTCGTCTATGTATGTGGTAGGTTCAAGTCATGTTCGGCTCTTATTTTGCGAACCTCAGCAATAAACCCATTAGGGGTCATGAGCGATAAACCCGGTTTCTAAAGGCTTCAGGATTCTCGTTTATCTCTTTTCTCTTGCAAGTCAGTAAAATCTCGGTATGATTACATGAGCGATTGTTCCAGCACAACAACAGACAGTTTGGCCGAGTGGTCTAAGGCGCCAGATTTAGGCTCTGGTCCGAAAGGGCGTGGGTTCAAATCCCACAGCTGTCATTTTTAGGTTTTTATATTCATTTTGTTACTATGTACATACATGCAGGAGATAACTCACTCTGTTTTTCCAATCCCACCTTTAGATTTCATTTTTTTATTATGAAAAAGTGAAAAAGAAGAATAGATACCAAAATGTTTATTGAGATAAAAGAAAATGTTCTCCAACTTTGGGTTGAATAAGTGAAGAAAGCACTAAAACACGAATTAGATCCTCTTTCAGCGTCCCTAGTACGCGACATCTTTCTCTCGACATTTTATGTATTTTTTATTATACTTTCAAGATATCCATAAATTCTCTGATAAAACTTATGTCTTTGTACAACTTTATTCTTTTTTTCAAAGTGAATTTTCCTTTTTGTTTTCTTTAGTACTTCCAAAATAGTGCACAAAATTTAAAAGAGGTGTATTTTGTGTCAAGTTTGCCTCTGCTTATATTTCTCCATCTTTCAACTTCGAGTTGAGGTCTATCTTTAGCTTCTTTTACTTGTAGCGGAAACAAAAATTTATAGAGAGAATTATGGAAGGAGAAGTTGAATCGGTTGGAAGAGCATTTGTAAATCATTATTATAACTTGTTTGATACAAATCGATCATCTCTTTCATTTCTTTACCAACCCACATCATTGTTAAGTTTTGAAGGAGAAACAATACAAGGTTGTGAAAATATAGCTAACAAAATAATTCAATTACCGTTCGATCAATGTCACCACTTCATTACAACCATTGATTGTCAACCTTCTCCCTTAACTGGTGGAATTCTTGTCTTTGTAAGTGGAAATCTTCAATTATCCGGGGAAGAGCATCATCTAAAGTTTAGCCAGGTATATTTTTACTCCCATAGATTCTCAAATATGAGCCGTTGGATTGTTTCACTAACAAAATTATGAAACAGTTGTTCAGATCCAAAGGTTAGTAACGCGACATAGATTTGGGGGAGGAGTACGAAGAAAAGGGAACCTAGAACACTTGGTAGAGCACCAATCAACCTAACCTAAACATTTGTCGCACTGTAGAAAAATGTAGAATGAAAGGACCTATATATGTCATGTCGCTCACCTTTAATTTCGGAACCCAAGCTATGTAATTTGTTAATTTGGACCCCAGTAGTGAGACGGACTCCTGCCTCACTCGAGTCCTCCTAGTCAAAATTCCCTGCGGTATAGTGGTATACATAACCAAGTAGTATTTTGGCAAAACTGCATGTTATCACTCGATCGAATTGAACTTCACTTTCCTAATTCAGTACAAAGTGTTTTGGTAACTAAGTGTGATAGCTTAAATTACAATAATTCCGTTGTGTTTGTGGTTATTTATGCAGATGTTCCACTTGATCCCAACGTCCGAGGGGAGTTTTTTCGTCCAGAATGATATATTTCGCCTCAATTATGGTTAAAGTAGTTGCTTGGTTTTTCACTCTTGTAACATTAATAAATACATTGTGACACTATTATTACTTTTGTTTATGTTTTGGGCTATAACAGTGACAAGTGCCAAAAGTAATAAAAGTGTTGTAAATAGTGAAGATGTGGTTTTCTCTATCACGATTTTTTTTTTTTAATTGTTGAAGATTCTATCACGATTTGAAAATTAACTTAGATTATTTAGACATGAAGCTCAGGAGGTGTCTAGCATAGCATGAGGTGCCTAGCACAAACCATCACACCTAAATTTACTCCATTCCCCACATGCAATAAGTTTGTGGGTTCATTTGGGTTTGGGAAGTACCATCACACCTAAATTTACTCCATTCCCCACATGCAATAAGTTTGTGGGTTCATTTGGGTTTGGGAAGTTTTATAGGGCCTCTCCATTTTTGTTAAAAGGCCTCTCCGTGAACCATTTCACTTGAGAAATAATTATTGAGGGGGCCTTTTAACAAAAATAGGGAGGCCCTATAAAATCTCCCTTTGGGTTTTGAGCTTTCATGTGTCATTACCCATATACTCTTTTTAAGTGCACTTTTAATTGCAAGTTAGTAATAATATAGAGTTAATTCCTATATGGCCCCCTACTTTGTGACCAGCTTCCTTTATGGCCCCCTTGTTTTCGTAAATTCAAATATTACCCCTTATTTTCATGGAAATGTCTTAACTACCCTTCATTTAAATCTTTTTTCAAAATAAAATATAAAAAAACAAACATAATTCCACCTCACTTCCCTCTCCACCACTTATCTCTCTCCACCTCACCTCTCTTTTCCAATCATCTTTCTCTCTCTCCAACTCACCTTTTTCTCTCTCCACCTCTCCTCTCTCTCTCTCTCCACCTCACTCTATCTCTCTCCACCTCACTCTATCTTCTCCGATGAAGGTCGCCGGCCGGAAAATTTTCCGGCCGGCGACCTTCAACCTAAAAAAAAAAATATATATTTTTTTTTTTTATCTCTCATCTCCCTCTCTCTCTAAAAATTCCGGCGAAGGGAACCCCCTTCGCCGGAGTTTTTAGAGAGAGAGGGAGATGAGAGATAAAAAAAAAAAATTAGTTGAAGGTCGCCGGCCGAAAAATTTTCCGGCCGGCGACCTTCATCGGAGAAGATAGAGTGAGGTGGAGAGAGATAGAGTGAGGTGGTGAGAGAGAGAGAGGAGAGGTGGAGAGAGAAAAAGGTGAGTTGGAGAGAGAGAAAGATGATTGGGAAAGAGAGGTGAGGTGGAGAGAGAGATAAGTGGTGGAGAGGGAAGTGAGGTGGAATTATGTTTGTTTTTTTTTATTTTATTTTGAAAAAAAATTTAAAGGAAGGGTAGTTAGGACATTTCCATGAAAATAGGGGGCCATATTTGAATTTACGAAAAAAAAGGGGGCCATAAAGGAAGCTGGTCACAAAGTAGGGGGCCATATAAGAATTAACTCAATAATATAAGAGATCATAATAACTTGGTAGCCACTTAGTTGTTACATCTCTGTCTGTCTTCGTTATACAAATGATATTACGGATATGATAGACAAAATTATAGAACGTTTTATCAGTACGATAGTCCCTAATAACAATCGAGATCCCGTTCAATTCAAGAAAACTATCAAAAGTTCACAGGTAACGCGTGCTTTCAACTTTAATATGTCAAAACTAACAAATATTAAATTTACAGCTCTCCGACTTATCGTGAAATAACTATATTACTTGAAAGCTCGAAATAATAGCCCGATGGAGGCCAGACAACAAGACAAATCAATTTGCGAGAGAAATAATAAACTTTTTTACAAATGCTCAATGATCCTTGTTGTGATCCGACATCATATTTGTGAAGAACTTAAGGCAGAATTTTCTAAATGAAAGGGATCCATTTGTAATATGGAAACGTTTAAAAAGTAGATACGGTCATTTGAAGAAGGTTATTCTACTAAAAACACAAAATGACTGGTTACACCTAAGACTACTGATGTGGCGTTAAAATGCCACATTTGGATCGCTTAACTTCGATGAGTTAGCTCTTTTCGTGTTTTATTTCTAACTATTTATAAATTTTTCTTGGTAGGTACCTTATTTGGAGTTTGACCCTTCATTCGGAATAAAACGGAGCATTTATCACTTTTTTATCTCATGTGGAAGAGACCGGAAGGAAAGAGAGACCAGGGGTATTTTGGTAATTTTGGCAGAGATCAGAGGTTAAGTGGCAAGTGGAGCCAATGGTGAGTCCGACGGTGAAGACGGAAGTTGAATCGGAGTTCGGATGGGAAAGTTATGTAAGAAAGAAGTCGAAGGTCATTTTTGTCTTTCTGAAAATTAGAGGAAGTAGAGACACATTTGAAGGCACCCCTTTGGTTTGTAATAAGACTCAAAGTCAGGCCCAAAAGCCCAAGGAAGAAGACCAAATGAGAAAATTTAAGGGCACTCATCTTTACAAGCCCAAGTCAAAGTTAGGCTAAGCAAGTCAAGGGCTGGTCTTTTTGGGGTTTTTTTTGAGATAAAAGAATAGAGGGCCAGACTTCATCTTCTTGGATCAGAGTTTAGGGTTTAGGAGGAGAAAGGAGAGAGAGGGAGAAGGGAAGAGAGTTGCCGGCCAAACTTGGCCAGCACATCAACTGACCGGAACAGCCGAGAAGAGACAAGTAGAAAGGAAGAACAACTCGTCTGCGGCAAGAAGCAGCTCGTGTATCACCATTCAAAGGACGAGAGCAGCTTGGTTTTTGAAGTCTTCGGCAGCCACTCGGGAACTTGAAGAACAGAAGCAGCTCGGGTTTCTTCTTTAACAACAAGTTAGGGCACCGGAACAGCAAGAACACCAGCTCGGGATTAGAGGATACGGCAGCAACAACTCGGGACATCATCTTCAGCTCGGGACAGATACCGGCGGCTAGTGATCAGCAACGGGCAACTCGGGACAGAACATTAACTATTTGGCCGGGCTTTTGATCTCTTGGCCGAGATCTTCAAGGGTTATTCCGGCCATTCCTTTGGTCGGAAAACCTAGGGTTTTACTTGGGAATTTGTTGTCTCCATCTCTTTGTGTTTGCCTTGTGTTTGGTTGTGATTTATTTGAGATTTGGTTGTTGCCAATTTCTAGTGAGAGAAAGCTTGAAGCTAGATTTAATGGTGGATTTTGTTGAAGGAAGAAGATGATACTGGCTGATAAGGGGAGGTCAAGTTCTGCTGAGAGGACACCTATTATACACTGTTAAGGGGACCCCTGCAGTCTGTTACAGGGAGATCGATAGCACTTGAACACTTATATTTCCCGTCGATCTTAGCCTTGCGCCTCATCGGAATAGGGAGATTCTCACCTTAACTCATGTCTTTCTTTATTTTCTTCCCATTTATTATTTGTATCGCCATGTCTAGCTAACTTTTGTATTCGGATACTCGTGATACATGTTTTGATGTGACAAATGAGTTTTAATGATGAAATCTTCCGGGTTTTTAGACCGTTCATGGACTAGAATCTGAGTTATACAAAGAGTTCGTTGACCAATCCAAGTAAATGGGTGAAGTTAACTAACTTTTCATGCTTATTGATTATTTGTAATAGTCACTATCGACTTTGTGGATCGAAGTATCCCTCTCATTCGATTCTTGCTCGACTCTTCCCGAATCTCTCACCTTTAGTTTAGTTAGTCTTATTTGTTTATTTATTTGAAATCAATCCAAAAACCCAACTTATTATCTTTTCGTTTTTAGTCTGAGTTAGTGACTGACACTTAAACCGGTGGGTTAGACTTTCTCGATATTCGTATTACCTTCCTATCTTCGTGGATCGATCCCGGTCTTACCGGGTTATTACTTGACGCCCGTATACTTGCGGGTGGAGACCTTTTAGGGTAACCTTTTAGGCCCATCAACTACAGGATTTCTAAACTATTTCAGAATACATAATAATAAAAATTTAATAAAAATTTTAACAAAGATTTTAAATTTCACTCTAAACTGATTACGAGTGTGCTCGTGACAAAACATAATGATAAAATTTTACTCAAAATTTCGAAGCTTGTCCAGTGAGATATTTTAATTTTTCTGAAACTTATACTAGATTTGTCTATACTTGGAGTCGTGGGCAGAATCAAAATGAACGTCGTGGTTGCCAATGATCAGATCAAAAATCTTGAAGGGTGTGGTTGCAGTAATGATCACGATAAAGGTTACTGAGACGGTGGTAATTGTTATCCGAGACACGATCGCGACTACGAGAGTGAAGCCAACGGGAAAATAATTGATTCTGGTAATAGATATATGCAGTATATTCAACAAAATTAAGAGAATAAGGTGACATTCTGAAGTGAAGAATCAACAATGTTTTCAATGTGGTATGATAGAGAATTCGCAAAGAACATGTAGAACTGTCAAACATTTCTATAGATCTTTATCATACATCCTTGAAAAAAGCAAGTCAAACTTGTGTAAATCATTGTTTTGGACTGAAAACTTAAGGAGGAAGACTAAACCTCAAACCCCTGGTTGGAGTGGTAAGTTTTCAATCTATGAGGAGGAAGGCTAAGTTTTGAACATGAATAACCCTAGCTTGTTCGATCAACTTATTGAAAATTTAAGATATATGAAAACTTAAGGAGGAAGACTAAACCAAAGAAGAAGATGTTGGGTTTCGGTGTCACCTAGTGTTCTAAGCGGAATCTCAGAAGTATAATACGTTAACACTAGTTTTCAGGATAACATGCAAGAACTAAAGATGAACTAGAACGGGATAAAGATTTACCTGAATCGCTTTCCCTTAAACTAAATCCGATGCTTTATCACGAAGATGACATCTCTAAATTGCAACTCCTCTACTTGAGACGCCCGACCAATCGACGTGATATCCCGCCTTCAGAGTTAGCTTAAACCTTATCGAGAGGTTGAGACGAAGAACTCTTCTTCTTTTAGTAGATAGATAGAGTGAGAGTTTTTCTCTAAAATCTCTTTCTCTGTTTGACGTTGTAGAGATAGATTTTCACTTGAGAAAATTTCACACCTTTTCTGCTCTATAATGGTCCTTATATAGGTAATCCTAAAGTTAGAATCATATTCCAATTATGATCTGAATAAGAACTCCAGAAAAGATAAAACTCGGAATCCTATTCTGAATGGGATTTCCAGACGGGAGTTCTGTCCCATCTGGGACTCTTCTTTATGTGGTCGGCCAGGGCAGTCCTTTTAGTGGGCTTGGCCAGACCGGTCCATTACTCCAGCTGACCATAATATGGTCGGGCCCTTTAGCTTGATCTGGACCTCCCTTTCGGACTCGGATCTAATTCAACCGTTTAATCCCGTCCCTCTAGTTTTATCTCTCCGATCAAACCATCACTCTTTGGTGTAACCCGTTGTAGGATTCAGTCAATGTTAGTCGCGAATCACCGAAGTGATTCGACGATCGTAGTTGGCTTCTGGCTAAGCATTACGACTCCTACTTCGACCAGACTAGATGATCTTCTGGATAAAGTCATCATTATCCTATCTGAAAAGTTGAGCTCATTGTCATCTTGGTCGAAGGACACTCCTTCGAAATGACATCTCCTTCGGACCGAAAGGATATATCCCTCAGAAGAACTAAATCAAAGAGGAAGAACTCAGTTTTCAATCTACAATAAGTAGGAAGACTAAACCTCGAGGAAGACTGAAAGCAAGTCAATCGACGGTTCGAGGTATAGATCTTTATCATACATCCTTGTTTGGATTGAAAACTTAAGATATATGAGATAATGATGATAGAAAAATTCGGCAAAAAGTTACTTTTAGAATTCTACTTGTCAGCATGTATACACTAGAAATGAAAATTTTAGTTTCTAAATAATTTTAGGCTAGTCTGAATTAGCTGAAAATCCCGATTCCGCCCTTGCATGTACATCTTTTAATATATTTTGTTATAACATCTAATAAAATGCACGCATCTTTCAATTGTATATTTGTATGATGTGTAAAATTCATGTATTTAACTTAATGCCTTGTTAATCCATTTGCACTCACGTTAGGTGGACATACATTAATGCGTTGTTAATCCATTTGCACTCACATTAGGTGGACATACATTCACGTGTTCAAGTTATTACAAAACCACCAAGATCGGAAGATGTCGCAAAGAGTTAGAGATGAACAAAAATTTTACCAAAGAAAATTTGGAAAGGGAAGATTAATTTGACTAAATTCCCCAAGTATATATTTGTTTGTTAATCAAACTTTCATGTTTTGAATTGTGAGCTTATTTTCATGATTGTCTTTTATGGTATAGTACTTTTTTATTAACTTTTGGTTTAATTTTGTTAGGCTAAAGAAAAAAAAAACATTTTAGTTTACAATTACATTTCAAACTAATAATTTAAGATAGTAGTTTAGCATATATGCTTAATGCTTTTAATCTATTTTGACAAAAAAGTGATCACCTAACAATCAAAGTTCTTTAGTTAATCAAAATTAAGGCCTCCTAACTAAAATTCAAGGTTGATTATTATATAATTCAAAGGAGTTATAGATTGTTTCATGTATATTCTTAAGACCAATTCAATGAGGGTCTCCATCTACGTCATGGACGCTCCCTTTGTCTCAAATAATAAGAATTCTTTTTTATTCTAATAGCTACGGCTGAGCTCGAAACTTCTAGGAAAGTGATTAAGACTATATAAAGTCAAATTATGTTTCATTAAATAAAAAAAACTATTTACAAAGAAATAGTTAAAAAATAACAAAAAGAATCAGACAAAAAAGAAGATTTTTTTTTTTTTTAAAAGAACGTTCAAAAATTAAAAAACGATAGAAAGTTTGGAAGAATATTAAGTTAAGATATAAACATTATTTTCTTATAGTTATTGTCTTTTAAGTAATTTTATCTCTACTTTTATTTGCCCATTGTCAAGTCGTAATGATTTATTCTGCCATTTCTAAAAACAAATGGCCCAAATAGCCATCGTCCTTTGGGATATGAACGATTATATCAACCGTTTCAATTTGTCGGTATGTTATGTGATTTTGGGATAATTTAAACTTGTCATAATGAATAATATGGGAACAATTCACTTATCACATTTAGATATACATATAATAAGTCACCATATAAGCCAAAACAAAATAAACATCATCTTGTTGGACAACTGTTTAATTAGTGATAAGATAATCTTGTTTAACAAAGACATTTTCAGTCTTTTAAGTACCTGACAACTGTTCTTGACTTTTAGATGCACTGGAGTATAATGTCAAATGTATCTATAGAGAGAGAGAGAGAAAAAAAAAGAAGAGAGTTTAACCTTAAATTTCAAGCCTAATGGTTCCCTAATCTAGATTTAGTCATGCTAATCAAATCATAACAACAAACAAATCTGATACATGTAAATCAGGATATTTCTGTCTTTAAATTAACAAATCACATCTATGATCTTTTTGACATACATTATTTCCCTATCCAACCTACCTATTTAGATTTATAATCAATGGCTTAAAACAACTCTGCCCCTAATAGCTACATGTTGATTTGAACCATTGGATCGGAAAAATTGGATTTCGATTCAATCTAGAACATACAAGACGTGATACCAACCATCATAAATAACAAGAAAATGGGTTCCACAAAATCAAATATTTGAATAACCACATACATATGGTATGGGCCTGCCCGGTGGGAGAGTTTTTTGAGGTGAGAGAAGGTCCGAGTGTGACGTCAGCCCTTCCTCTTCCCTTTCCACTCGCAGCCGCACCACTACTCCCCTCCAAAACCCTAATCTCCCATTTCTTCACGCCAACAGCTTTGGGAATCAGCTCCTTAATTACTTCCTCTCATCAAGACAGTAGTTAATCATAACTACTCTGTTGGCTGATTAGTTTTTCAACCAATTGGGATTGCTCTTCATTTAAGTTTCACCATTATTACCTGCATGCAATCTTCACCAGTCCACTAAGGTAGAGGCGGCCGTTGGTGGAACATCAGCTCGAGGTGCCATTCAAGGAAGGCCAGCAGCTACCCCGAGATCTTTCCCCACTCACGCATAAAATTACAATCCAGGTAAATCCTCTCAAAAACTTTTCCTCTTCTTTGTCTCTTCTTGGATTTCTCTTCTGTTTTAATTTGATTGGTGAGTCTCTCTGGTCGTTTCATTTTTTAGTTTTCTCTCTCTTTCTTTTGAGTCGCCCCTATCCCTCCGGGATGTCAATCGTCTTGTCCGACGAGTAGACAGGTAGGTGGTTGGTCCCAACCAATCCATGAGCATGCATGCTGTTTTTAGTAGTGACGTCCTCACCTGGTTCCTCTGGTTTCTCTCCATATATAACCCTACCAGCTCTGCTTCAGCCTCACCACACTCAAATACCTCTCTCTTACCCTTCTTCCTCAACCTTCCTGTCTTCTTTCCAATACCCACTACCTATTTCATGGCAACTCACTTTGCGATCTCCCCTAGAGGACACCTCTCCCTCCGTTATCAAAAACCATCAATCAACCATGAACTCCAAGAGACATCCGAAGGTTTTGTGGCTCGATGGTGCTGTCCGGAAGAGGCATCATTGGTCCAACTCCGACGAATGTTGTACCCACTTACTGTCTTCTTTCGGGATTGCTTCTACTCATCAGTGGAGGGTCCTATTAACACTTTCATTATTAAACCTAAGAGTCTTTTTGTCCTCAACACCATCAACGCAGGAAGACCATGGATATTGAGGGGTCGATTACTAGTTCTTAAACAAGTTCAACTACCACTTGAAGAAGCTGTTGATGACCTCTTCTTCGAACCTATGTGGTGTACCCTGTACAAGCTCCCTCTAGCCATCCAAAACAGGGAAGCTTTGGATGTCATTTTCGAAAGAATGGGTAAAATAATTGAGTTGAAACCGAGAAGTTTGGGGTTTATCAATAACAAGGTGATCAAAGTACATTTTATGTATGATGTGAGAACACCACAACTTGCAGTCATTAACCTATTCTTTGCGGACCGAGAGTGCAACATCAACATCAGCTACCAGAAGTTTCCAGGAGCCATTTGCCAGAGTTGTCGAATTATCGAACACCCTCTTGGCCACTGCCCAGAGGTAGCTCCCATTCCAAATTCCGATGGTGATGACGATTCAAGCTATGAACCAATGGAAGATGTGGAAGAAGACCACCAGGACTTTGTGTCTGAAGAACCAGTTCTTAGAGCCCCCCCACCATCCCCTGTCCAAGCCCACAACCATACTAGTCTTAGGATTACCACTACTGGCAAGAGGGCTAGAGCTAGCTCGTCTCACTTGTCCATCAGTTCCTCTGAGGATTCCCCACAGTCCCCACCACTTCGTGCTCGTTTGATTGCGGAGGAAGAGGCCAACCACATGCTCGAGGAGTCTCACGTCCTATACCAAAGTCTCAACATTTTGTCTGCTCATGGAGAGGAAGGGACCTCTAGTCCACCGGCCTAGTCTACTCTGTCCTTGTGTTTTCTTTGGTCTTTTATTAGCTTCTTAGTTGTTTGTGTTTTTCTTTCTTGTTCTGGGCCTTAGTAGGTGGTTGCCCTTGTTGGGTTTGTGTGTTGGTGCCCTCATCACCTTTTGTGCTCTTTGGCCCTGCCTGTTTGGTGGCCTGGTGTTCGAGGGAGGTGCCTTTATTCAGTGGGGGGCATCCTAACTGGCCAGCTTGCTTTGTTTTTGCTGTTCTGTTGTCGCCCCCGGTTAGGGGCTGTTTCTTTTTGTGTTAGTTCTTGGGCTGTGTTAGTTATTTAGGCTTTTGTCTGGTTTTGTTCTTGTTTCCCTTGTTCCTTTACTCTTTCTTCGGTCTCGAGCGCTCTGTCTTCTTCCCCTTTGCCAGTCTTTACTTTCTTCGCCCCAATGAACCCGACCACAATTGACCCGATTTCTATCCTCTCGTGGAATGTAAGAGGTTGCGGCAATTACCTTAACAGAAAACACCTCTGGACCATGATAAAGGACCACTCCCCTGACCTTGTATTCCTCTCTGAAACGAAAAGCTTAAATATGAACATTGATAAGCTCCTCAACCTTCATAAACTTTACCAGCGGTTCTACGTGGAACCTATAAACAAATGTGGAGGACTAGCCCTCTTTTGGAACCCAAACCTTAACATCACTGTGCTCCATGCATCCCAGAACATTATCCACGCGACCCTGAAACTTTCTGAGACCTCGGAAAATGTTCTGATTACCTGTTTCTATGGTTGTCCATACAACAAAGATAAGCTAAAATCCTGGGATACTCTTCAAAATTGCTCTCCCTCCTCCCCTACACCGTGGCTTGTTATCGGCGATCTAAATACCATCATGCACCCTACAGAGAAAAGTGGCCCTCCCAAACCCTTACCATCAAAAGCTAAACAAATCTCTTCCATTATTCACAACCTAGGCCTTCATGATTTAGGATTCAATGGCTCTCCCTACACCTGGTCCAATCGTCAATTTCGAGGAAATCTGATTCAGGAGCGCCTCGACAGATCACTGGCCAATTTGCTATGGCTTCAACATTACCCTCATTCCAAGATCACTCATCTTCAAGGGGTGGGTTCGGACCATTTGCCTATTTTCCTATCCACCAACCCTCCCTCTGTCGTAGGTAGAAAACCTTTCAAATTCATGAGAACCTGGATGTCACACCCAGATTGTAAAAACTTCATTCGGGAACATTGGAGTGAAAACCAGTTCCTGATTCAACAAAAACTCAATCATCTAGCCATTAAATTGTCTCAGTGGAATAAACGGGTCTTTGGGCATGTCGAGGAAAATATCAAAAACCTTACATCAATCATCCAATCCGCTCATAACCAGGAAACACTCCATATTCTTCTGTCCCAACTGGAAGAAGCCTACAATTTCCAAGAAAGTATCTGGAAGGAGAAATCCAGAGTAGCTCATGTCCAGCTTGGCGACAGAAACACCAAATTTTTCCATGCCAAAGCCATCACCAGAAACCGGAAAAACACTATCACGACCATCCGAAGAGAAGACAACTCGTGGTGTTCCGATACTAATGAGATATACAACATATTCACCTCTAACCTGCAGAAAATATCCACCTCCAAAACTACAACCACCCCTAGTGTTATCAAAACCTTGTTCACTAAGCAAATCTCCATCTCTCAGAACTCAATCCTGGTAGCGGTGCCTAATGATGAGGAAATCCGAAAAGCTACTTTTTCTCTTAAACCTGAGGCTGCCCCCGGCCCTGATGGCTACCCCCCTCACTTCTACCATTCCAACTGGGAAACGGTGCAGGAGGATGTGACCCAGATGGTGAGAACCTTTTTTCAGTCTTCAGCTCTTCCGCCCTCCACCAACCACACCCACTTATGTCTCCTCCCCAAAACCAAATCTCCTCAATCAACTACAGATTTCAGGCCCATTAGTCTGCTGAACACCACGTACAAAATAATCACCAAGATCTTGGCTAACCGTTTGAAATTCACCCTGCCCGATATAATTTCCCCTTTCCAAGCGGCTTATGTCCCAGGCCGCCAAATCACAGACAACATTATCATTAGCCAGGAAATTGCTCACTCCTTCAAAAATAAACGAGGCTCGAAAGGGTTTTTCGGTCTCAAGCTTGATATGTCTAAAGCTTTTGATCGGGTAGAATGGAACTATCTGGAGGACATCATGACTAGCCTCGGATATGATCACCATTGGATCAAGATGATACACTCCTGCATTGCCTCTTCTTCTATGGCTGTACTCATCAATGGGAGACCGGGTCCATCTTTTAATGTATCTCGAGGTTTAAGACAAGGAGACCCCATTTCACCTTTTCTGTTTGCCTTGGCTATGGAAGGCCTTAGCCGGCTACTGGACTCCCCGGATAGCCCTCATCCCTTTATTGGCTTTTCTATCCCTCGCTCCTCCTTCACTATCAACCATCTGTTATTTGCTGATGACTGCATCATCTTTGGCCGCAACACCCTTGACAACATCACCAACCTCATCAATATCCTTACATTATTTGGGTCGGAATCGGGACAAATCATCAATTACAGCAAATCCACTATCTTTTTCTCCAAAAATACCCACCCCAAATTTAAACGCTTGATCACTAAATCTTTAAAAGTGCATCAGGCCTCTTCACTTGATAAATATTTGGGCACAAAACTTTTTATCGGTGCAAAAAAACTGCAGGCTTTTGAGTCTCTCATTGATCAGATACAACACAAGCTCTCAAAGTGGCAGACTAACCTCCTCTCACAAGCTGGCCGCACGGTAGTTATCTCGACTATCACAGCGGCGGTTCCCCGATATCAGATGCAATGCTTCGCCATTCCGAAAGGCGTCAGTAATCGCACAGAGACTATTCAAAGGTCTTTCTGGTGGGGAAAAAAGAAATCCATTCACACCATCAAGTGGGATACCATCTGCACCCCCAAAAAATCTGGCGGGCTTGGCCTTCGGAAGCCTCTCCTTGATAATGAAACTCTCCTCTGTAAACTTGGGTGGCGGCTGCTCAACACTCCTGATGCTCCCTGGGTTCAACTGCTCAAGGCTAAATATTTTCCGAAAACACCCAAACCTGCTCCTCCTAAACAAACTCATTCGTGGTTCTGGAAATCATTGGCCAACCCCCTCACCAAAGTAGTCACTCTTACGTTCTGGGATGTCAACAATGGTACTAAGGTAAATATCTGGAACGACTACTGGATACCCAACCATAAACCTCCCACTCCAAACCATAACAACTGCCAATTGACTACGGTTAACCAATTGATTACGGACAATGCCTGGAACTATAACTTGATTCGGCAGAATTTTAATGAGGATATAGGCAAAGCTATTTTAAGCATTAATCTCCATCCGTCTTCAGAGGACACCAGGATTTGGCCGCTGACCAACTCAGGTAAATTCACTACTAAGTCTATGTACAATTACCTTATCAATGAAAACAGGGATGCAGCCACAATAGACTGGTCGTTTATTTGGAACATACAAACCATCCCCAGAATAAAACTATTCCTTTGGAAGTGCTGCACCAATAGTCTGCCTGTCAAAGACAAAATCGGAAGATATATTGGCAACCACTACAACTGCGTATTTTGTGAGGAACGAGAAACTATGATCCATGCTCTACTGCATTGCAACTTGGCCAGAGTTGTCTGGTTCCACTTCAACGTGAGAACCGACGGTTTTACCTCGGTTCTGGATTGGATAAAATGTTGGCCTTCCCTCGAAGATAACTCCATATCCCTCTTCGGAAAAATTATGTGGTTTCTATGGAAAGCTAGATGTGATAAGTGCTTCGGTAGAACGGATAGCACTCCTTCTATAGTAATAAGAAAGATTCAAAGCTATGTTACTAGCATCCAAGAGGGTCACACTCCAAAACAAAAAGCTGCTCAGCAGCTATGGCAACCACCTCCGAAAGATTTCTTCAAAATAAACGTCGACGCCTCCTTCACAACTTACACAGACACGGCAGGAATAGGATGCATTATTCACGACTCGAAAGGAGACTTCATAAGCGCTTTGGCTGAAACCATCAGGGGTCAAACGGCAGAAGAATGCGAGACTATTGCATTATTGAGGGCTGTGCAATGGGCTAAGGATCTGGCTATAACCCGCATTATTGTGGAAAGTGACAATAATAGTCTGATCCAGCACATCCAAGACAGCACCGTAACCATCAGCTGGCAATCTAAGCGGCATATAAAGTATCTCAACGCTCTTTGCAGCAACTTTGAAATAATCCAATTCAGCTATAGTCCGAGGAAAAACAATATTTTAGCCGACACGCTTGCTAAGTGGGGAAGAAAACATGAGGTCAACCGGAAGTGGAACTCGAAGGCTAGCATGATTTATGATTTGAAGTTGTAATTTTCTTTTCTGTCTTTCCCCTCAACAAAAAAAAAAAAAAAAAAAAAACATACATATGGTATGGAGTTTGGACAGAAGAGTGCCACCCAAATCCAAAATGTTTGTTGAGATAGCATCACACCAAATATTAGGGCCATCCACAAATGGTAAAGAGTCTTTTTTTAGTTTTTTTTTATTGCAAGGTAACTTCATTAATAAATCAAAGAGATATTACAATAATGTTGAGAAAGAAACTGAGGAATAACAGTAAAAGTGCGATCATTTTTCTCCGTTCTCGTCCATTTGGCTAATCTATCCGCTGTCGAATTATATATTCGATCGATGGAGGTAAATTTGAAGCCGAGGAATTGAGCAAGTAATTGTTGAACACTCAGAATGTGCATCTTAGTTGCCATTGGATTTTCTACTTGAAGGTACTTGAAATTGTTTATACCTGCCTATTGAATACCTAGTAATATTGCTTTAGCTTCACTTTCCTCTGCTGTTCGTGCTCTACCTGTGCTGGCTACAGCAATGACAAATTGTGCATTATGGTCGTGAATTCACTCATTCCTATCAATTCATTGGTGTTAGTATAGAATGCATCCGTGTTTATTTTCACATAAGATCGTTTAGGAGGAATCCATCTATGTAATTTGCTCTTATTGCCTTTCTTTGGTGTCCTGTTCATGTTAAATGGAAAGGATAGGATTAGATGTATGACTTCAGTGGCGGATGAAATCTTTTGTTGAAAGCAACAATCACATCGAGCCTTCCAGATTCTTTTTTTGTCTTTTTTAATTTTACAGTTATGTTGTGTTTGGCCGAAAGAATCATGAATTCACGAATTCATGAGTCCAAATTAATCTTTTGGGTTTGTTTCGTAATTAGTAAGAATCTTAAGATTTACAACTATATGATTTATTTATTTTTAAACGCATCTTCAATTTATTTTCAAAACTTGTTATTTCGAAAAACCGATGTCTTTTTCCGAAAATTTCATTTGTAAAACAGTTCTTTATCTCTCCGAAAACTTATCTCTTTCTAAAAATTGTTTTTTCGGGAAAGCTTTATTTATCATGAAAACGATTTTTTTCTACGAGAACTGTTTTTCCACATAAACGTTTTTTCAAGGAAACCGTTTTTTCTACGAAAACCTTTTCTTTCCCACGAAAACAGTTTTTCCCCACGAAAACAGTTTTTTCCCACAAATTTTTTTCTGAGTAAACTGCCTTTTTTCGAGGAAACTGCCTTTTTTCGAGGAAACTGCCTTTTTTCGAGGAAACTGTAAAACGATTTCGGAAAAAAAAAACGTTTTCTCAAAAAGTAAACGACTTTTGGAAAAACTGTTTGTGAAAAAAAAAATCAGGAAAAATAATTGGTTTTATGAAGAAAAGCAGTTTTGGGAAAAAAAGTTTTCCGAAATAAAACGATCTTAGAGAAAAAGGAAAAAGTTTCTCAAAAATACGAATTAGAAAACAAACTGTTCTAGTGAACCGTTTTCGGGAAATCAACTTTTTTCGAGAAAAAAAATTTGTTTTTTCAAAAAGTATTTCTTTTGTTTGATTTTTAGTTTGAAATTCGGGTTTACTAATGCAAAATCCCAGCAAATCTTGGGGGGTAGAGTGGGATATAGGTCCAACACAAATTTTGGACTTAGGGTTCCTTAGGAGTCTTGGTAGCCAAACAAACCAAAAAATCTTGATTCCTACCTAATCTCATTTTTGGTATGAATCTTACTTAGCAATCCTGCATCCAAACTTACCATTAGTTAATAGTTAAGATAATTACGCACGTCATAATTGAAAGTGATAACTTAAGTCTCATTCAACAACTAAAAAGTTCAAAGCAACCAATTCAATGGCAACCGGAAATCCACATTCAGCTAATCAAAGAAATTATATCTGAAATTAACTTGCATTCAATTCTCTTACATTGCCAGAACTCAATAACGTATAAATTGGCCAAATGGGCGGGAAGGAATTAGAGGTATAGATTTTGGAAATACATCCTTGAACTTATTTCTAATTTTTACCGTAATAGTACTCGGATTCCTTAGTGTTTATATATTTTTTAATTTCAAATAACCCTACTTCTAATCAATATTTTTTCAACCTTAAATTCAAACTTAATCCCCCTTTAATGATTCATCGATTTATTATTCAAGTTTTTTGCTTTTTAAAGTTCCATCGATTATATCTTTTTCAATTACAGAAAATTACAAGTAAACTCTCCCTTTTCGGAAAGTCCCTTCCATTATTTTGAGGAATAACCAATAATCTATATCCAAAGTTAAAGACCCTAAACCTATATCATGTACTCCAAGTTGGAAACCTAGAAATTATAGCCAAACACTATCTAGACCTAAAGAATTAACCTTTCAAATCGTACAAAATCTTCTAAAGCACTTGAATATTTTTTGAAAAGAATGCACTATGTTTGGGTCAGTATTTATATTGTCAGAGCAAAATATGTATCTCTTTCAAGATTGAATAATGAAAAGGAACTATTGAGTAATGTCGTGGTTAACACTATTATGGACAAAATATATTTTGTAAACAAAATTATGAGTACTGGTGAATGTATTTTTTTAAGGTAACGAGCAATTTATGAATTGGTCGAAGTAAAAAGGTTTTTGCCACATGTATACGAGAAGTGTCAAGCCAATTCCTATTTTGCTCAACGCAATATTCAAATAGCTTGGCATGATATTCAAGCGGTTAGACAAAGGTCCAATCAAGCTGCTGATGGAGACATGCCAACAATTTTATTGTTATATTTTTTCAATATCGTACAAATTGATTCGTCAAGTTAAGTAAATAGCTTATTGTTGCAAAAACAAGACATCTTTCGTAAGAAGCAAAATCTATTGTCAGGAAACAATAATATTGTAGAAAACGATGTCAGCTGACAAAACAAAAACTGATGAGAAAGAAAACGAAAAAAATATATCAAACCTGTACCATTTTGTATTTTGAAAAATTATGAATCTCAACCCAACAAACTTATATCTATTGATAATTCATTAAAAACACGAAACAATACCATGTTAATCCTAACAATGATGAATGACACTTCTTGCTTTCGATTTAACTTCAAGGTAATCAAACAATGAAAAGAAGTCGACAGTTGGTAGCCCAAGTGGTTCCAAAGTGTTGACATAAAACTCTAGAAATCCCTTGAGGTCCCAGGTTCGAATCCTGGAGAAGGTGGAATCTTTGGTTATTTGAATTGGGATTATGTAGGTATTAATAAAGTTGTTGTGGTTCAGACCATTGTCTTTGTTGGGCTATAGGCCCGATGTTGTTAATGTTTGAGTGGGCAGTTATCGAACTTATCACATCTATGATGTATCAAATGTCAAATATCACGACGTACGTAGATCGTAGTCGTCTTCCAAAAAAAACAATGAAAAGAAATAACTATTATTAATGGAATAACAACCAAGAAAGCCAGGATGTTAGATTAATGGTGAAAACACAACCGAGATAAAATGAAAAACAACCACAAATTTTTTTTAGATCTAGTATTAAAACGATACGAAAAATTTGTAGGACGATGATGATCGGTAATGAATCAATGTACGAAGATGACGCCCTGTACACAGACATGAATTGTAGAGATCCGCTTTGGTACACAGACATGTTTTTTTTGGACCAAACCTATATTTTGATTTTTTTTGGGATTATTTGCTTTTATTGGGTTAAGGTTGGACTAAAACTACCAAAAATTTTGGACCTAGTACGGAAAAATTGTTTATTATTTGTAGAGTTAAAAGAAAACATTTGAGCTATCTTGATTTTCCAAAGCCTCTCTAAATACCAACAACCTAAAAATTTAGAGGGGTTGGGCAAAAGGCCCATTCCTTTCTCCAAAAAGAGAAGCAGGCCCACTGCACACAAGGAATGAGGGGCAGGTCCAATAATCAAGTGATGGTGGGAAATTACAACACTAGGGAAACTTTTACTCTTATTTACACAAATTGCCACCCCGAAATTACAGAAATGCCATAAAAAAATCCGGCTTTTCACGTTTCTCTCTCTACACTTTATTCTCCACTTTCTCTCTCTACATTCTATTATCCACAGTCATCCTCTCCATCTCTCTCTCTCTCAAATCTAAAATAAATTCTTTCTCTTTCTACAAATATATTTTTGTTCCTCTTTTTAAATACTTTCTCTCTTTGTGAGTTTTTTTCTTTTGTTTTAGGTATGGTATTTTCTTAAAATCTTAAAGTTCTTTTCTTTTTTGGATAGATGTTGCATTATTTTTTGTCAAATTTTTAATTCCATTTATCTACAGATTTATATTTCCCTTTTCAGGTTTCATTCCATTTATAATCAAAAGTCATATACAATTCTTCCAAAACATAAGTTATTTTAGTGAAACAATTTACTGTACTTTGTAACATTTACTGTATTTATGCTTATGTACAAATAGACACGTGTATTGCACACGAATGTATATGTTGACAAATTATGTTTTGGTAAAACTTCAACCGTAAGTTCATGTCATTTTGAAATGTGCAGTAAATTTTCTAATGTACTCCTATAGAAGTTTGCAACCTACATTTGAAAATATGCATAATCTAATGTACTCACATTTTGGGATATACAGTAAATTAGGAAATGTACTGTAAATTAGGAAATGTACCTTTTACAAGTCTGTACCCCACATTAGGAAATGTACTTTAAATACTTTCTCTCTTTGTAATTTTTTTCTTTTATTTTAGGTATGATATTTTCTTAAAATCTTAAAGTTCTTTTCTTTTTTGGATAGATGTTGCATTATTTTTATGTCAAATATTTCATTCTATTTATATTAGTCTTTCAAGTTTCAAATTTATCTACAGATTTATATTTTTCTTTTCAGGTTTCATTCCATTTATAATCAAATGTCATATACATTTCTTCCAAAACATAAATAATTTTAGTGAAACAATTTACCGTATTTTGTAACATTTACTGTATTTTTGCTTATTTACTAATAGACATGTGTATTGCACACGAATGTATATGTTGAAAAATTATGTTTTGGTGATATTTCAACCGTAAGTTCATGTCGTTTTTGAAATGTGCAGTACATTGTCTAATGTACTCCGTATAGAAGTTCGCAACCTACATTTAGAAATGTGCATAATCTAATGTACTCACATTTTGGAATATACAGTAAATTAGGAAATGTACTGTAAATTAGGAAATGTACCATGTACAAGTCTGTAACCTACATTAAGATTTATCTTGTATCGGAAATTATTTATTTACAAAATATTGTAACTGTACGATATATGATAATTTATTGTGTATCAGAAATTATTTATTTACAAGACTTTTGTATTGAGATTTATCTTGTGTATCGGGAATTGTTTTATTTATTAGCCTTTGGTTATGTACTAAACACTTTTGTACTGGGAATTTTCTTGTGTACCGAAAACTGTTTTATGTACTGGTCATTTGGTTATTTACTAAACATTTTTTACTGGAGTTTTCTTGTGTACCGGAAATTGTTTTATGTACTATACAATTTTTTTATATTTCTAGGTCACTTTTGTACTAGGAATTATCTCGTGTACCGGGAATTGTTTTATTTACTAGCCATTTGGTTATTTACTAAACACTTTTGTACTGAGAATTTTCTTGTGTACCGGGAATTGTTTTACGTACTGGTCATTTAGTTATGTACTGGGAATTTTCTTATGTACCGGGAATTATTTTATGTACTAGCCTGGGAATTTTCTCTCTCTTCATATTTCTTATTTTTATTCTTTTTCTGTACCGAGAATTCTTTTCCAGTTTGGAATTTCTCTCCAGATTTTTCCTATTTTCGCTATCTTTAAAGTTTTATTTATTTTTCATATTAAGTTATTTTAGAGAGAGAAAGTAAATCTAAGGCTTTGAAGAGAAGAAGAAGAAGATGTGGTTCAACTTTGAAGTTGAGTTTAGTTTCGTACAAGTTTCTGGTGTTATCAATTGATCTTAAAATTGATTAATCAGTCTTCAATCAAGAAAGAAGAAACTAAGGTCTGAACTCTTTTAAAACTGAGTAAATCGATGGAAAAAACATTAAGAGAAAAAAAAGATGAGGTTTTGTTTTACTTCATGATTTGGATTAGAAATTTATTTAGTGTTTTACAATTATATACTTTTGCCAACAATTTGTAACTCTAAGTTGAATCAGGTTAGAAGATGATGAGCAATAGGTTTTAAGTGGAGATATTTTAGAGAGAGAAAGTAAATCTCCCATTAAGTTGAGAGAGAAACTGAGAATGAGAAATGTGAAAGAGAAAGAAAATGCAGAGAGAGATTTGAAAAGGGTAAAAAGAGGAAAAAAAAAAAAACACAACTTCCAAAACACCTTTTTACTTGGGATACCACAAAAGCTGAAATTTGGACCTGCACCTCATATTTCATCTATGGTGGAGGAGAACCTTATTAACCCACTAATATTTGGTCCTCCAACTCAAAAACGCAAAAATTTATAGTTAAGAGGGATATTTACAGGTTCAACACAAAATGTCGCCTAAGACACACCCACCAACATGTCTTTAACTAAAGATGGGAAGTCATTTTTTCCTGTCAATATTTATTATTTTCTCTCCTCTCTGTTTTTGAGGTTTCTTCAAACCTTCTTCTCCCCTCACCCTCTCATCATCCTCTACTTTCAACTTTGCTGAATTTCTCCATCAACTAACCCCTTCTAATTTCTCCTAAACCCTTTTCATCTCTCTTTCATTTCTCTCTAAATTTGGAAGTTGATCTCTCTCTCTCTCTCTCTCTCTCAAAATATTCATTAGGCAGAGGAAGATCCCAAATTATGTCATGAGTGCATAAAATTCTTAGTGTTTTCAAACATTGAAAATACATTAAAAAACTAATCAAACCCTACCTTTTTCTCATTTGGGTTTATGCAGAGAACTTGAATTGATGTGTAACTTAAGACATTCTAAAATGAGTACCAAGTTCAAAGGAATTTGCAAGGGTTTCATGTGTAACTTCTCCCAAATCTTTGGTATATATAATTCATCTCTCTCTCTCTCTCTTTATGTATATATATTGGATTATATATTGTTGAAATGAGAAATAATATGTTTGTAATTTGTTTTAGAGAAGGAGCGTGAGATGGAGATCGGCTATCCAACAGATGTTACACATGTGACACATATAGGGTGGGATAACAACTCTACCAATTCACCAAGTTGGGTATGCCTTAACTATCCATACTATATTCATTTGATATTAGGAAGTATAGATAAGTCAGATGGAATTGATCCGTATAGACTAACCGCTCAACTACATGCTGAGTCAATTTACATAGCTACGATATATTTCAGTTGGATTAAATCATATTCATGAATTGCAGATGAATAAATTTAAGACTGCAGCGGATTTTTCATCTCCTTCGCTCTCTTTCGGTGAAGTGATAGAGAGAAACCATGTGACGGGTCCAACATGGGGCTCTCAAGGTATACTAAAGTTTCCTATTCAGGTTTACGAAGTCTAGCTGAAAACTTTTCAATTAAATGGAGAATGCGACAAGTACAAAGAATTTTTACTTAACTACATACATGTTGACATACTTTCACTGAGAGACAAAAAATTTCAAAATTTGACGACGAATCCTGTTTACTTATAGCATTTTTGTTTTATAATTATTGTTACACTACCAACCAATTATATCCACTAGTTTAGACAAATCCATATTTAAGATCTTCATTTGAATGACCCTCAACATAAACGACCTAGATCCTCGTCAAGCAATAGTGCTTCTTTCTTAGGGTCGGTACTTAAGTCATTTCACAACATAAATTATTTTCTTTTTGATGATATCCCCTTCCAAATGGAAATTGAATTTATCTCATTGAGAAAAATGAAAATGGGATTTAAGCTATTATTAGGGGTATCTTAGTCAATCCGCGTAGTATAAGATTCTTTACCCCAACTGCCGGTTTGTCATGACACAGACATGTCCGCAATTACCTTTAGGAGATGAATTCAATACTTTTAGGAGCATCAAAAGTTTGGTATCAAACCTTCTTTAAATACCACGTGTGCCTGACCGGCCGTCACTTCTTATGATTGGAAATGTCCCAAAAAAAAAAACCTTTTTTTACTTTACAATTTTTTTTTTTCTTTTATAGAAAATGATGTTAAAATTGTGAGGTAATCTTTTGTGTGATTTTAGCATATTTTATATGATTTTATGTTTCCTTTGGTATTCTTTTTGGTTTTTCTCATAGTGATCTATCATTTGGTCCTATTTTAACCATTTAGGTTGATCGATCCATTCGCCAGATGATATAATATCTATTTTATTGGGTAATTGATGTTAAAATAAAACTAGTACTACTTTTTCTATACTTATATTCTAACTAGCATAAGTTTCTCTTTTTAACAGACTTCGAACAATCAGTTGGGCATACTCGACAAGCTTTAGATAATCCCTTCTTAAAAGACTCTATACCTTCCGACCTTCCTAAAGCTCAAAAGAAACATAAGCGGAAAAAGAACAAAAATACTTACTCTCCTAAGTCATCTTCAACTTCTGCAACCCTGAGACATTCTTCATCAAGGTTAGTTGCGAAATCAAAGTCTTCCTTAATGGCTACAACCGTCTCAGAGCTCGATATAACACCGAGATACACAAATTTATGATATGAACAATTTAGTCATCAAACAGGGGTTGTTCAATCCAAAAATAATGTCGATGATGAAAATGATTTTCTCCCTCGGTGAAAATATTGCTACTCAATTTCATAATTGGATGAATGCAATTAAGGACCCAAAAGACTAAAAAAGTTGCTTGAATAAAGCCACAGCTAAATTCATTTTTTACCTTCTATATTCTTACCTTTTTTTTGTGGATAGCTAGGACTGAGTGGTGACTGCTTTTGCACCACCATTACAAGGTGTGCTTGTATTTAGCAATGAGTAATGTACATGATATGGTGTTTCTTATCCAAAAATTTAAATTTATGGGCTTCTAATTTCAATATTTGCAAATAAAGAGTTTGAGTTTGGAAGATATTCATATATTGTGGATTTTTTTTACGTCTATTTCGCTCTTTCATTACCGAGTCAACAATCACTTGTACAACCGCAATTTGCGAAAAATAGAAGAACGAAGTTAGTAGAAAAGGAAGGAGATATTGAACAGATGGAGAGTGAGGGATACAATCAAACAAAGATAGAGATCGAGGGAGAGTAGAGAGAAACAAAAAGATCAAGGGAGAAAGAGAGATATCAAGGGAGGGAGAGATATGTAAGGGGGAGAAAGGCCATCATCCTTCGATGTGGTGGTTTGACACCCCCAGTTAAACTCATGAGGTCTTGGGATCATTTCTTAGTGGAAGTAGTTCGCCCAGTGATTCATCCTTCGTAAGTAAGGTACAAATAAAGTAAAGGAAAAAATGTTTGATGACCTTAAGAATCTTTTATGGCCTTTGTCGACATAAACCTATAGGGACAATTAGAGAACAGGGACCCAAGCCCACGACGATCACAACTTGGCATGGCCGACGGCTACAAGTTAGGGTTTAGGTTTCTTGGCTATCAAGTTTAGATATGTTGGGAATCAAGTTAAATATTGTTACAATAATGTAGTCTTTCCTTATTTTGTAAGTTGCTATAATGGTCATCTAAAATCCATTATATATATGATGTAAACTTGTATAATAAATCATAACAAAGTATTACAACTATTTCTTCTTCTTCTTCTTCTTCTTCTTCTTCTTCTTCTTCTTCTTCTTCTTCTTCTTCTTCTTCTTCTTTTGTTTTGTTATCAATTATTTATCTCTAGACTATTCAATTCTAGAGATTTCACATGGTACAAGAGCCATAATTTTTTTTTTATCAATCATGACGTTTGTACCAAGACGATTATCAACCCTCTCTATGAGCTTCATCCTTCGAAATCATCCGCTAACATTGTTATTACTCCAACATTGAGTGGAAACAACTTTACATCATGGGCTCGTGCTATGATGAAAGCTCTTAAAGCAAAAGGTAAGCTTGGTCTTGTGGATGGATCACTTCCACAACCCGATAATCCAATCGATTTTATTCAATGGGAGAAGTGTAATGCCTTGGTACATTCTTGGCTTACAAACTCCATATCCGTTGAAATAAAGTATTCTCTTGACAACGATAATGCTTCCGATATATGGAATCATCATAATGAGCGTTTTTTTTCAAACTAACGCTCCCGCAATATATCAAGTGAAGAGAGCGATATAATTGTAAAGAAGAAGGACTATCCGTCTCCGATTATCTTACAAAGCTTACTACACTTTAAGGAGAACTCAACTCCTACATCAAAATCTCTCCGTGCAGATGTGCAAAAGGTGAGTCACTTCTTGAAAGAGAAAATCAAGACCGATCTATGGAATTCCTCCAAGGTCTTAATGATAATTTTTCGGCTCTTCGAAGCCAAATTCTCACAACGGAACCATTGACTAAAAATTCATAACCTTGCTAAGCAAGAAGAGGCACAACAAATGCTAACCTTTGATTATGCTTCTCACCATGAATCGTCGGCAGCTTTAGTAACAAAGAACAACACCTCTAGGTCACAATTTGGTGGGTGATGTGAATATTCTGGGCGCACCCTCCAGAAACCACACCCACCACCCAACCGAGAGGAGTTCTCAAGTGGCCGATTGGCCAAAAATCAAAGGTCAAAAGGAAAGAGGCTCAGGCCTCAATGTGATCATTGTCATCAATTACGACACCTTGTTGAGAATTGTTACTTCCTTTATGGATTTCCGAAGGGACATTCTCAATATCGTGAAAACAATTCCACCACCACTGACGACGTTAGAGTTTCTTCTATGACTAAGGAACAACATAGCTTCCATGTTGGCCTCATGAAGCAACATCAAAATCAACATACCAATATGGAGATGGATGATTCTACCCCTTATATCAAGTCCATAGGTTACGTCTCTTACTTTTCATTCATGGGTTGTCGATTCGGGCGCCACAAAACATATTTGTGCCCATTTATCCTCTTTTCACTCATATAGATTGGCTCCACCAAATCTTTATGTACGTCTACCCGACGGATCTAGATCCAAAGTTATTCATATTGGATCCGTATATTTTAATAAAGACTTTTATATCAAGGATGTATTCCACATCCCGTCTTTTAAATTTAACTTAATTTAGATTTCTGAAATTACTACACAGCTTCCATGCGATGTAATCTTTATATAATTCATACTCTTGCCTTATTTTCCAGGGCGAGGAGAAGTCAAAGATAATAGCGAGTGGTAGAAAGCAAGATGGGCTTTACTTCCTTCATTTAGGAGATAGTTTTTTAAATTCCATTATTTTTAATGTTTTATCAATTTCTAGGAAGAATAGTTTTGATATTTGGCATTGGCGATTAGGCCATCCTTGTTATGAGAGATCAAAATTTATTATCAGTAAAGTCCCTTTTATTAAGTCTATTTCAAATTCAAAAATTTCATGTGATGTATGCCCTCAATCTAAACAACCTCGCTTATCTTTTCCGCATAGTACATCTTGGTCTTCTAGACCCTTTCAATTAGTACATGCGGATGTATGGGGACCATTCTCAACCCCTTCCCATTCTGGATGTTGATATTTCCTTACATTAGTTTATGATTATTCACGATGTACTTGGATTTTCTTAAGGATGTCTAAATCCGACACATTTAAATACATCGTTAATTTTAATAATTTAACGATTACCCAATTCAATTCTAGGATTGAGTAATTTTATTCGAGAAATGGCTCAATTATATTTCCAACCATTCAAACCTTCCGTTCCGATTATGGAACCAAATTTCTTTCCAACGAACTCCAAAATTGGGTCCGATCAAAAGGTATCATCCATAAAAGGAGTAGTCCTTACACACCCCAACAAAATGGAGTTGTTAAACGCAAACATCGACATATTCTTGATGTAGCAAGAGCTTTACGAATTCAAGCTCATTTTCCTTAGACTTTTGGGGTGAACGCGTTCTCACCGCCGTCTATTTGATTAATGAACTCCCTTCTCCGATTTTGAAAGGGTTTTCTCCCAATGAGATGTTAGTAGGATCCCCACCATCTCTTCCCCATCTCCGAGTTTTTGGTTGGCTTTGTTACTCACAGAATACTTCCATCAAAACAAATATGGATCCACGTACAAACCCCGGAATATTTGTAAGATATCCACATAATAAAAAAGGGTATCGAATATATGACATCTCTACGAAAAAGATCATCACTTCTAGACATGTTGTATTTTATGAAACGATGTCTCCCATGAAATACTCTTCACCGGATCAACTCCACTATAATATTGTCCATGATGTGTCTATTAATAATCCATCTATTAGGTTGCATTCTAATGCACCAGAAAAATTTACAAGCATTCCTGCGCTAGAGGGCTCATCTATTAAAGACACTCCCCTCTCGTCCGAGAACACTCCACCCTCGGGCGCCCATACTACAGGCGCCCATTTTCAGGGCAAACCATTTCCAGGCGCCCAAATCACCGGCACCCAGAATTCGAGAGGCTATTACTCCGTCGAGGACAACCCTCCGACACCAGTTTCAGGCACCCCATCTCAGGACTTCCTACCTTTGGGCACCCCATCATCAAATGCCTCTCCATCCGTCATTCCCGACGGTAATGCCTCGACAACTCGAAATTTTTTCGACGTTCCTCCTCGAACCTCAAGGGGAGATGAAACTCGCAATTTTGCGGGTGCCCCCGATTCTGCGGGCACCTCCATTCCGTCTGCTTTCGCTCACACTCAGAACAACATGAATCTTTTCCATAACCAGATAGACAATACTCAGAACTTCAACCTCACTGTGAACCCTTGTAAAGAAGAGATAAAAAATGTTGTCTTTTCCCTTAAGCCGGAGGCGGCTCCGGAACCAGACGGGTACCCCCTTTCTTCTACCAATCCAACTGAGAGACATTCTAGGAAGACATTTTGCAACATGGTCGTCGCCAATTTCTTCTAGACTACCCATCTCCCCCCACTCTCTAACCATATATATCCACATCTATCTTATCCCAAAACCAAACCCACTCAAACTCCGCTTCAGACCTATCAGCCTCCTTAACACCACGTATAAGATCATCGCCAAAATTCCTGCGAATCGTTTGAAAAGGCTACTGCCGGACCTTATATTTCGCTTTCAAGAAGCCTATGTCCCGGATAGACAGATTACGGATAACAACATAATAAGCCAGGAACTTGTCCATTCTTTCAAGAAACTTCGTTCGTGGATATAAAAGTTATTTCGGACTTAAACTTGATATGTCCAAAGCTTTTGATCGCATAGAGTGGGACTTCCTCGAAAGTATTATGGCCAGGATTGGCTTCTCTAACTATTGGATTCAGCTCATTCACTCTTGCCTCACTTCCTCCTCGATGGTTGTTCTTATTAACGGTCGCCCGGGGCCGGCGTTTGATGTTAGCAGAGGCATTAGACAAGGAGCTCCCCTCTCTCCTTTTTGTTCACTATAGCCATAGAGGGTCTGAGTAGACTCCTAAAGAACAATAATCACCCTAACCAGTTCGTGGGTTTCCCCATTCCTAACTCCAACATTAGCATAAAACACATTCTCTTTGCTGATGACTGCATCATCTTTGGCCAGAACACGCTAGAAAACATTTACAACCTTAAAAAGATCCTCAAAACCTTTATTGATGCTTCTAGCCAAATGATTAACTACGCGAAATCCACCAGCTTTTTCTCCAAAAAGCTCCCATCCAAAATTCAAAGGGATGATTATCCGCAATCTCAAAGTTCATCAATCCTCCACTCTTGATAAATATCTTGGCACTAATCTCTTTATAGGGGCCAACAACAAAAACTCACTTAACTATAAACGATTTTGAACCTATTCTCTCGTCGACACAATCTCTTTGTAAAACTCCAACGGGAACACCTTTTTTAATTTCCAGTGAAAATTATAGGTGGAAGAAAGCAAAAAAGGAAGAAGATGAACTGAATCTTTTGGTGCAAAACAAAATGAGGGCAAACACTTGGTCAATAGATATTAACCATCCATGTGAAGGAAATAGTATCCATCAGATTTACTTGTAGTAGCATCGTTACATCTACATTACAATGTTAATTGTTCATGTAACGTGAAATTAAATTCAACGTTTTTTTAATGGGCAATACTAGTGCACGAACTCTTCGCAAAATAATAACCAGTCGTGTCCCTTTCACAAAATCCGGTACTTATATACAATCCTTTTGCAAAATAACTCTTTTTATCTCTAAATTAAGTTGTCAAATTAGTTGGAATTCCACTTGGTATCCACTCCAACCAAAGGTTGGAGCACCTAATGGTCTGGGCTGGTGCTCTCAAATTTGAATTTGGGAGCCCCAACCTAGGGTCGGGAAAACGGTCTGGAAATCCGAAATCCAGCCCTAACCGCCCAATCTGAGGCAACCCGAAGACCGAAGTAGATCCGGCGCGGGTGTACCCGGCTCGAATTTTCGGGCGGGCACGGGCGGTATTCGGGTAGGGGGCTTACTCGAGTACCGGCCCATAAAGACCGCCCGAAATTCAACCCCGACCCGCCTGACCGATTCATGTCTGAAACCCGCCGGACCGGATCATTCTCGGTACCCGCTACCCGCGACCCAATCCTCTAGTCTAATGTCTAATCACTTTATGATCCAACGGTTGAGCATCAGTAGCCGTTGGATCATAATATCTTGCCTATAAATACCTCTTGATTCGGTTGAAATTGTACTCCTGGATTCGTCAAGAAAGCAAATAGTATTATGCCAAAAGCAATGCATCTTTCATGAAAAAACAAAATATATTGGCTTTGCCAACAATTTAGTTTCTAAAAACTAATGTCACCCGAAAAACAAAAGTTGATTAGAGAAAAAACTAAAAAAACAGATCAGACCTGTACTTTTTAATTTTCAAAAAAAAATTATAAACCTCAAACTAACAACCTAATATCTAATGAGAATGCGTTACTCCACCACCCTTGGGTGCAGTTGTTGGACACCCCCTCTTAAGCGCATGAGGTCGTGAGATCAAGTCTTGATGTATTGCATACTGTAACCATGATGTATCAATGTCATTCAAATATAATGACTCTTGGAGTTTAATCTAAAAAAAAATGAAAATGCATTAACAACCAGATCAAAAATAGATCTAAAGTAAAGAAAAACATATCCTGAAAGTACAAAAAATATTTTTAAAACTATACAAATCAGAACTAGAGTTTCAAAAACAAGATTTGTAGATTGGCGAACCAAAAAACATTAGAGTTGCTTAAACCGCCATGTTTATCGTTGCTTCAACTAAAAAAACAAAGTAAGATATGAGCAAAACCAAAACATGAAACCAAATTGAGATGATGAATGAATATAAAAAGAAAATCTGAAAATCCAATTTGATGTAAGTGAGACAGAAGAGGAAAAGATATATCATGAAATGGGCAAATGAAGATGGTGAGCTATTTATGGAAGGTTATAAAAGCATTTATGAGAAACAAATGGGATTATTATTGGAAAATAGTTTAGAGATTGGCTCATAACCCTTGTTGTTAGGGGTCAACATCAGTTCCGTAAGGGACTCTTTAAGTATTAGGAGGATCCAACGGATCCTTCATGATCCGGTACTTGGCCACCCAAGTACCCAAGATTGACTTGGTCTACATTAGTTAAGATTTAGTTTAAGATTTGTATATTTGAATTTTGAATTACTAAAGCTTATCCATACTTGTATTACCTATATAAACACATGTGTTACTCATTAATGAATATCAAGAGAAATAGTTTTCAACTCACTGTTTCTTCATCTCAGCTACATCTACCTCCATCCCTCTCGGTTTCATATTTAAGTTATAAGAGGGAATTCCCTCTTCACATGGTATTAGAGCAAACTCATATTTTTTTTGAAAAACAAATATGACTACTCCTGGTGATGGTTCTTCTTCTGAAACGAATCTTAATCAATCAACCCAAACCAATCACGGTTTCGATGTTCATCATTCAGACTCTCCCACCACCGTCCTTATCACTCCACCTCTCTCTGGAGATAACTATTCATCATGGGCTCGTTCCATGAAAATGGCTCTTCGAACCAAAGACAAGCTCGGTTTTGTGGATGGTTCAATCCCAAAACCAACTTCACCCACTGAACTTCATTCGTGGGAAAGATGCAACGATCTTGTTGCAAGTTGGATCATGAATTCTGTCGCACCAGACATTCGTTTATCTATTCTTTACGACGAAAGTGCAGCCGATATTTGGCAAAACCTCATGATCGTTTTTACCAAACGAACGCTCCCAAGATTTATCAACTTAAGCGAGCTATATCATCTCTCAAGCAAGACGGTTCTGATGTGTCTTCATATTTTACGCATCTCAAATCTCTACAAGATGAGCTTAACTCTCTCATGACCCTTGAACCATGTATATGTGGTCATGGTAAGTCTTTAATGGATCGGTCAAACCAAAAACGAGCCATGGAGTTCCTTCAAGGACTCCATGATCGTTTCTCGGCCATTCGCAGTCAGATCTTATTGATGGACCCCTTTCCATCTATATTACGTATTCACTCACTTGTGAAACAAGAAGAGGTCCAACAGCATATCATTTGATCTCCTTCCACCGGTGTTGATGCTGCCGCTCTTGCCGTCCATAACCCTAACGATTACTCTGCCTCTCGGACTGAGAAGCCTCGGGCAAAACGGCCTAGACCATACTGTGATAATTGTCGGGTCCATGGTCACACAGTCACAACATGCTATCAAATCCATGGGTTTCCACCTCGACATGGACCAAAATCTCGCAACCAGGAACGTTCAGGCCATGTTGCTGCTTCTGTAGGCACCGCGGGTTCAAACGCGGTGCCCCTAGCCACCTCACTTAGTCCAGAACAGTACCAGTCCCTGCTCTCCTTGCTGGCCCAACAGAAATCCGCTCCAAGCACCTCCTCTGCAGGCACTCCAGACCCTCATATTAACCTAACCGGTAAGTCTATCTACACTACTACATGGGTTATTGATTCCGGGGCAGCGAGGAGTATTTGCTCGTCTCTTTCTCGTTTTTCACATTACATACTTGCACCTCCAAACTATATTTGGTTGATATTGGGATGGTTTTTCATGATAACCGGAGCAATCCACTATTTTCAGAAATTATTTTGTCAATGAAATCGAAATTTATTAAGTATTGGGGAGAGACTCCGGTTTTATTTGGTGTTGCATGTATTCTTGATCCTCGGATTAAGATGAAAGTCGATATGGTTTTGTCTGAGCTTGAGAACTGTTTTCTAAGTTCGGCTTTTGCTATTAAATGTTCTTTATCTCAATCTACTACCATGGTTAGTAAACTTCGCGAATTGTTCGCTGAGTATACAATTACTTTGAATACTTCACAGTCGCAAACTTCTTCTACGGTTGGTTCCTCCGAGCCTCCCGAATCTTCGAATCGGGGCACATTTTGGAAAAATATAAAGCAGGCTCGAAGAGATCCTTTGGCTACTGCTTCTGAAGAGATTTCTCGATATGATTCTGAGCCCGATCCTTTGGTAGATGATCTTGAAAAGTTTGACGTCTTGGGTTGGTGGAGTGAAAATGAAAAAAGATATCTGGTTTTATCTCGAATTGCCCGTGATGTTCTTGCTGTCCCGGTTTCTACTGTTGCTTCCGAGTCTGCCTTCTCTTTGGGAAAGCGAATTTTGGGTGATTATAGAAGCAGCTTAACTGCGGAGATGTTGGAGTGTCTTGTTTGTTTGAAAGATTGGTGGAAACACCAACTTAATGTTAGTATGATGCAATTTGACCCTTTGAACGACGGCTTTCCGGAATCGGCCCCCGACAAACCATCTACTTAAGTTCAATTTCTGTAACTTTTTATGAAAAAATCTCAACTTTCGATGTAACTTTTTTGTGTAGAGATTATATATATAATGGATGAATTGTAGTTTAATTTATTGATATTTTTAATTATTTTTTTTTAATATATGTTATATTTTATTAAAAAGTATAATATTTTTATTGAAGAAACCCGAAACCCGACCCGCCCGAGCCCGTTAGGTCCCGAACGGGCACTCGGCCATAATCGGGTCGCGGGCTCCCACATGCTCATATTTACCCGCCGATATCCCGATCGGGTGGCTTGCTCTCCCGCTCGAACCCGCCCGTGCCTGAAAATTGTGAGCCCGTACCCGCCCGATTCCCACCCCTACCCAAACCTATGCAAATTGGAGTTGCTCTATCGGTAAAGAAGGGAACCGTGAACGTATAAAATTAGTTCCAATTTGGGTTCCGGTTCGATCCGAATGTATTAGGCCCATCACCACCGTAGACCGGAATTGACCCCAATTTCATTAGAACGTCGACAAAAGAGGGAAAAAACGGGTGTTGATAAAAAATCATAACCCCTCTGTAATTCTTCGCGGGAAATCGGAGCAAATCGTTGCAGAAATGGAAGAGATTCTGGTAGCTGTTCTGTCGATGCTTCTTGTTATAGGTCTAATTCCACTTTATCTCTGGAAAAGTCGTCAGAACTCTCGATCTGATCAACAACATCACCGAGAAGAAGAAGAAGAAGAAAATCAGGTTCTTTATTTTTGTTTGAAACCCTAATTCGTGGCTAGAGACTTACAGTCGCATTTGTTCATATATATAGGGTTCTTGTTGTAGAGTTTTTCGATATCTTAATCTGATTGAATGTTTTTCAGTTTTTATGGTAGAAATTTAAGCTAATATCAATTTCAGGTTCAACAGCAGGAACATGTAGTTCGCCATGCTAGAACTAGTCGAATGCGACGGAGACCAACTGCTGGTGCTAGTACATCTGCTGCTCCGGCCACCACCATAGAAGGTTGATTGATGTCTTACCATTTCCATTACCTCTGATTATCACTGTTAGGATTAGGTTAAACTCTGGTATTATGTAGTGATAATATTTTTTTCTTCTCAAATTTTGTAAATCTGAACTTCCCTTGATAAACTCAACTGAAGAATATGGACATGGAGTAGATAATTGGACATATAAACTGTTGTTTCCTGGCTTGAAAAAAGGTCCTACATAGTTTAGTTGAAACAGTTTCTGAGTGTTAGACAAGCCGTTTAGTTCCAATCGAAACTAGTTTAGCTCCAATTGAAACTAGAATGTATGGGCGAACTTTTAATGTGTTAATTTTTTTAGGTTTTTCCGAAAGCTTTTGGATTATGTTTCCATGTTGCTATGTTAAGAATTTCCATTGAAAGAACTAATTGCATAAGTTGGTTGATACAGAGGATGTTGATGGAAGTGATGAGGATATTGGTGAGGGTGACTACTATGTGGCTAAAGCATCAAAGAAAAAGGAGAAGAAACGGCAAGAGCGAGAAGCACAACGACAGGTATATGACCTTCAACTTGTTCCTATGTTTATCAGTACACCTTTTAATCTTTTATCACGTTACATGTCAACTGTTGCCGTTTGTATATCTGGTGCATCGAAATTATGATATCTGGCGACTTCTCAGAAAATTGGACATCGATACAGTCACGAAGTTTTCTGACTGAGGTTCTGTTTTATGTCTTTCTTGTGTTGTAATAAATGTCTTAAGATAGTTAGTATACCTTGTGAGCTTATCAGGAAGTTCCACGCTTAAGTTAAAAGGTATTGAATTCTTGGTTGATATTATATTTACTTTTGGGCGATTGGTACTTGTTCTGTTTGAAGGCCGACGAGGCAGCCCGCGAATCAAGGCACACAAAACAAGATCGTTATGCAGAAATGCGGAGAAAGAAAGACGAGGAGCGTGAAGAACAAGAGCGTTTGCTGGTAATGTGCTAACTTCAGACAATTATTTAGTTTTTGCATTGGTGTGTTTCTTATGAAGAAGTGCGTGTTGTTCTTGATTTCTTGTAGGAAGAAGAAGCTTTGGCTCGGAAGGCTAAGGAAGAGGAAGCTGCAGCTTTAGAGTTTGAGAAATGGAAAGGAGAGATTTCTGTTGATGCTGAAGGTACAACTGAGAACGATATGCAAGATGGCGGGCAGGGTTTGCTGTTTGATTTCGTGGAATACATTAAGGTATTTATACAGACTCTTATTACTATATGTTGCTGATTTATATGAATAGTTTCTCAATAACAAGTACCCGCCATTTTGCTGTCTGAAATTTGACATCTCTAATCTTCTTTTTATTTTATCTGTAACAAGTAAACTTTTGTTGCTTGTCATGTCGACTTCTTTTGACATTTTTGACAATGGTTACACTCGATAATGACTATCAAACTTATTATCATGACTTCAGTTTTACTTAATATAAAGTAAAATTCAAACCAAACAGTCTCACAACTTCAGACGTTGAACAGTGTATGTGAAACCGCCATTCCGTGGTGATGTGCGTCACTTAAGATGGGTTTTTCGTACACTATAAAGATGTTAACCCGCTAGGAAAAACTTACTTCATTCTAGAAATTAACCCAAGACCCATTAATTGAGCACTCACAAGTCATTGTATTGACATTTGCCTGTCATTATGACTCAAATTTTTTTTCCTTCAAAAAACATATAAACATTAAGCTGAAATTTCAATACTTGTTTTACTATCTGTCTTTTATGAAACTGCAGAAACAAAAGTGCGTTCCGTTAGAAGATCTTGCTGCAGAATTCAAGCTAAGAACTCAGGTATTCTTCGAACACCCGGTCCCCTTTACTTTGTCCTGTAGAAGTATTACGAGTGCATTGGTTAAGGACAACAATATAAAAAAGTTAGAAGATATTGTAATTACTAAAAAGTGCACCTATAACGTTTGAAATGTAGACCTAGTCCTCAGAAGCAAAGGGTAAAAGAAAATCAACCTGGTTTAAGAAAAATAAAAATAAAAATCGAAGTAGACTTGGTTTCCTGTAAATTTTCTATCACGTGTAAACATAGTCTTTCTGTCCCATAAGTTCTTAAAATCTGTTAAGTTCTTAAAATCTGTTGTCGGAAGTGTTCAAACACACCAGTTAGTTCTGTAGTTTTGTGCTCTTAACCAGCAAGGTGATAGAGAACCTTTAGAAATTATCCAGCCAGCTTTTTTTCTGTCCTGAGAGATCTACAAGTCCAAAAATATTTCAGCCATGAGATTATTAGTTGTGCCTCGATCTTGTATTTTAAACAAAAGAAAATTAAACTAACTATTGGATATATAGATCTTTGTTTGTTTATAGTGAAGCTTCCCTACTCTGGACATATTTTAAATGTTGCTTCTTGGTTAATTTCATCGAACAACCGCGGATTTTTTGCAGGAATGCATCAACAGGATTAGCTCGCTGGAGAGTATGGGTATGTTCTATCGTATACTTCCTTATACTACCACGATATTCTTTTTCAGATTCCTAAATTACTGCATTTTTCGGCCGCTTATGAGTATACTACGAAAATTTACTGTTTAATATATGTGATAGGGCGTCTATCTGGGGTAATGGATGATAGAGGAAAATACATATACATCTCAGAGGAAGAAATGAAAGCAGTTGCTGATTACATCAGGCGCCAAGGAAGGGTTAGCATTTCACATTTAGCAAGTAAGTCGAACCAGTTCATTGATTTGGAGCCAAAAACACAGTTTGTACAAGAAGAAGAAATAAGTAATCCGGAAGGAATCTCTATTGCGTAACTTGGTCATACATTTTTACCATCTAATTTTGTTGTTCTCTGTTGTTTAACCTAGTCGTTCATAGTTTACATTGTTCTTAAATATCGTTGATCCCTCTCTCTCTCTAGCATTGTTTGGTTCACTCCTTTTCCTTCTTAAATCTATCTTGTGAAGAAGCATGAAATGATTAGCAACTGAGATAAACAATGAATACAGTTATCTCAGTTATTACGGCACTCCTTATTTCTACACAAACCTTAATAGTGTTATTCTTCAACCAAAAAAAAAAAACTAATAGTGTTATGATGATGTAGATGTCCATGATTTGATAAACCAACATACACAAAAATTACCAAGACATTTTCTGTATGAGGTGTATCTAAATGGTAGCTTGTAAAAGTCAATATAAAAAAATTTCTTGAATATGAGATACAACTTGTATTTCTCCCTTGTTATATTTGTTTAAATAATGATGAATTTAACAAGCATTGATTTTACAACACTTTTTTTTATGGGGACATTGAAACCCATACGGAGGCTAAAAAACACAAAAGATTAAATGCGAGTGTAATACTTAACGCGAAACCGTTTATGTAAAGAACTTAAGTCGGATTGTTTAATAAAAAAGATAATTGGTATTACGGAGTTCTTTGCAAAACACGTATCATTCAGTATAATGAAAGTCATTCTCTAACAGTATAAAATGATGGGCTCCATTTGCGGCTACAGAATTTTAAAATTGTTTTTGAATTCAATTCTGCTATGCTTAAGATAATTGTACATTTGGGATATTGGGATTATCTTGTTTCAAAATAACATATGTTAAAGAGAGACTTTTCACCTTTTTATGCATCTATCATGAATTTGCAGAAACATTACAAGAATAGAAGATTCAAATTTCATTATGAACTGAGTCTGCTGGTAGTGGAACGAAATAATAAAACTTTATTGAAATACTACAAAATTCGTCCAACCGGATATACCACTTTTCTGAGACTTATTCTGCTTCCATCTTTCCTTAGAGAAGTTGCAAGAATCAAAATTAATAAGTCAAAATGTTATTTGTCCGCTGATTTGTTTGCCAAATTCATAGGATAATTGTATAATATCTTGTTTTTTTCACTAGACAGCAAATGCTCAAGTCAAAATGATATTTGGTCGTTAATGTGTTTGACAAGTGCACAAAGGTAAGATTTAGGACATATTATTTTTTCGACAAGGCAAAATGGAAAGTGCACATTAAAAATGTTATCTTGTTCAATGCTAAATGTAAAATAATTGTTGGGAGAGGAATCCGAATTACAAAATTTGTTAATAATCCTTTGGCTTATAACGTAAGCGGTTTCATTGTTCAAGCAAAATTCTTATTGTAGTTAACAAAAACTAATACATTAAACAATGACGAAACTTTAAAACCAAAACCAAAACTTTAAACCAAAACCAAACTTGACCAGAGTTGAATATGTTTTTCTCATGCAAGTATGAAACTACCATGATCAATTTCAGTTTTGCTCTACACAATGTTCTAACGACATTTTCATTGACGTGATATTCAAGATTTCACACCAGGGTCAAATTCAACATCTGATAGAAATGTCGCCTCTTTCGGTTGAAATTGTACTCCTGGATTCGTCGAGAAAGCAAATAGTATTATGCTAAAAGCAATGCATCTTTCATGAAAAAACAAAATATATTGGTTTTGCCAACAATTTAGTTTCTAAAAACTAATGTCACCCGAAAAACAAAAGTTGATGAGAGAAAAAACTAAAAAAAACAGATCATACCTGTACTTTTTAATTTTCAAAAAAAATTATAAACCTCAAACTAACAACCTAATATCTAATGAGAATGCGTTACTCCACCACCCTTTGGTGCAGTTGTTGGACACTCCCTCTTAAGCGCATGAGGTCGTGAGATCAAGTCTTGATGTATTGCATATTGTAACCATGATGTATCAATGTCATTCAAATGTAATGACTCTTGGAGTTTAATCTCAAAAAAAAAATGAAAATGCATTAACAACCAGATCAAAAATAGATTTAAAGTAAAGAAAAACATATCCTGAAAGTACAAAAAATATTTTTAAAACTATACAAATCAGAACTAGAGTTTCAAAAACAAGATTTGTAGATTGGCGAACCAAAAAACATTAAAGTTGCTTAAACCACCATGTTTATTGTTGCTTCAACTAAAAACACAAAGTAAGATATGAGCAAAACCAAAACATGAAACCAAATTGAGAAGATGAATGAATATAAAAAGAAAATGTGAAATCCAATTTGATGTAAGTGAGACAGAAGAGGAAAAGATATGTCTTGAACTGGGCAAATGAAGATGGTGAGATATTTATGGAAGGTTATAAGAGGATTTATGAGAAACAAATGGGATTATTATTGTGATGCAGGCGCATAACACGTGGGCCCACGTCCACGCGTGCCCACGTCCCGGTCGGCCACAATAGTGGTCTTAGTTAGTTTAGGATTAGGAAATTACCTTATGTTGGTATTTCTATTATTTAGGAGTTTCAATGTTTTAAGTATCTTTAATATTTAGGAATCCTAGTTTGAGCCTATCTAGGAAAGTCTATTATCCTATAAAAGGAGGTCTAGACTATTTTGATATACACATTGAAGAGAAAAACCATTGACGTTAATTAAGTTTTAGTTTATTTATCGTTTTCTTTACCGTTCTTCGTTTATTTTATTGTTTTTATTTTAATTCCGCTGCGTCTACATCAAGTGGTATTCATCTATGGATACATCTCCTCTTGAATGTTGGAAATTTTTTCCACGTTTATCTTGGGATCCTATTCGAGATACATAACTCAATTTTATATTGATCGAGAAGATGAAAGAAAAATTCATCAAATTTCTAAAATTCCACTCTTCGAAGGTCAATTTCATATAAATTTCTGGATTCAACACATGGAAGATTGGTTCAGAAATCAAGACGTTCCCGACGAAGATAAGGTTTTTTTGATTGAGCAATATATGTCCGAAAGAATCTATGAACAATATAATGCCCTGCAATGGAGACTTATTGATCAAGGAAAATCGATCATTGATGATTAGGATACACTGAAAAGTATTTTCAGGTATGGTTTTCTTCCTCTCGATGAATGTTTGTCATGTGTAGAAACAAAAATTGAATTGAGAAGACAGTTCTCCGAAGTTACTTCTATCACTAAGATCGATGATATTGAAGGAGAAGTTCAGGAAAAAAGGAACAAAATTCAGTGAATGGCGGAGGAGGAAGAAGGAAGTAATTTTCCTTCATCAAATCTAAATCCTAGTCGAGATACGAAACATCAATGTCTGACCAAATTTTATGATTCATATGACATTCCGAGAGACGACATCCTTGTTTCGAATCATAAAATTTTATCGCATCAATTATGTCTCACATCACCTCCGTACTCTTATACACCACCACCGTACTCACCACCATATTCACCATCACCTCCATCTTCTTATTATACACCACCACCGTACTATTATTATTCACAACCTCTTATTTCCATTAACCATGAAGAAGTAATAAAAGAAGAAAAAGAAGAGTTTGAACAAGTTGACGAAGTTGATTACAAAGAAGTTGTAGTTAAAGAAGAAGAAGAACAAAAAGTTGAAAAAGATGATTCCAACTATAAAGAAGTACTAACAGTGATTCCATTGATATTAAATATGAAGATCACAACGAAGTTGAAACTGAAGAAGATGAATATTCCCCAACAATAGAAGAAGATGATTTTGATTTTATTTGGGATCCAGGAGCTTTGACAGTTTCGACTCCCCATGATCAAATAAACCTTCATTCATTATCATGGGAGAAATCTATTTCGTATTCAAATTATAGTAGTACCCCATGATCTTCCAATAAACGATCACAACTTGATAATGCTACCACTTTTACGAGGTTTAAAGGCAAAATTTCACAAGATAACAGGTATTGGGGAGCTCAACTATATGCAGATAATCAACTAATTTGGCTTGAGACGTTAGCAGATAATGAAGAATTTCGCTATGATCAGGCGCATAACACGTGGGCCCACTCCACGCGTGCCCACGTCCCGGTCGGCCACAATAGTGGTCCTAGTTAGTTTAGGATTAGGAAATTACCTTATGTTGGTATTTCTATTATTTAGGAGTTTCAATGTTTTAAGTATCTTTAATATTTAGGAATCCTAGTTTGAGTCTATCTAGGAAAGTCTATTATCCTATAAAAGGAGGTCTAGACTATTTTGATATACACATTGAAGAGAAAAACCATTGAAGTTAATTAAGTTTTAGTTTATTTATCGTTTTCTTTACCGTTCTTCGTTTATTTTATTGTTCTTATTTTAATTCCGCTGCGTCTACATCATATTGAAAAATAGTTTAGAGACAAAAAATATACTCCAATAATAATCCCATTTGTTTCTCATATGTTGATAAACTATGTCGTCATTTTATCCAATTTGGCTCATAACCCTTGTTGTTAGGGGTCAACATCAGTTCTGTAAGGGATTCTTTAAGCATGTCCGTAATACGATCCAAAGGGGTCGATTGTTGTAGATCTCGATTAGAACCAAACTATGCATGAACTGGTAAATTCGGTTGGATAATCGAACTAAAAGTTAAAATTTTACTATGAACAAAATTTTGAGTTTACGACTTTAAAACTTGCTAAAGTTAGTATGGCATCACAAACCATTAAATCTACATGTACGTAATTAATCCGACATAGTTTATCAACATTCGAGGAATTAGATAAAATGACGACAAACAGTTGAATCTCCATCATCCATCATTCCCAATCATATATATTTTTATATAATATACTGATCAAAGATTATAATAAATGATTTGGTTCAATTATTTTAGTTATCTGTCAAACAAATCCATAGACGAGCTGAATCCTTCGGTTTTGACCTTTTATGTCCGGATTAATCCAGCTAACCATTGAATCAGTCCCCAAACCGCTCAAATCCGTTTGGGTCGGATTGGTTTGGTCGGTTCGGATACTAAATGTACACCCCTACTTGTTGTAATGGCTCCTCCTCCGAATTGAGTATGCTCATCTCCATGAAAGGATGGTACTAAACCGTGAGATAACGGTTTTGGTGTGTAAGTCTTAAGTTGTGTTTGCTCGTAGAATATGAATGTGATTGCCAAAAACTATAGCGTCAATTCTGTCTTGGCCTCCAATTTTTTAACAACTCACTGTTTTGACCCCTGTAAGTGTCCGTCAGTTCGATTTTCTCCCGAGGACTAGAAAATTTTCAACCTTTTCCGGAAGTGCCCTTGGGGACCAAAATGAAATTAATTTTCAAAAACTGTATAAACATTAAAGCCCCCTAGCCTCTCCCTCTCTCATTTATTTCATCACATCTCTCTTCCACTTCACCCCTCTCGCCATCCCATCATCTTCTCCGATGAAGGTCGTCGGGCGGCTAATTTTCCAACGACCTTCAAACATAAAAAAAATTTAATTTTTTTCTTCTTCCCCTCTCTTCTTCTTTTCTTCTTTTCTCCTTTCTTTTCATCTCTTTCTCTACCCTCTCTCTTCACTCTCACAGTCCAGCGAAGGGGATCTCTCTACTCTCACAGTCCAGCGAGGGGGAGGATCCCCTACGCCGGACGTCTAGTTTCTGGATCATCATCTGGATCTAAAGTTCCAAGTCTAGACGTCTGGTGAAGCGGATCCTCCCCTTTGCTGGACTATGAGAGTAAAGAGTGGGAGAGGGTAGAGAAGAGATGAAAAGAAACGGTAAAAAAAAGTAAGAAGAATACGTAAATGAAGAAGTAGGAAGAAGAAGAGAGAGGAAGAAAAAGGAAAAAAAAATGTTTGAAGGTCGTCGAAAAATTAACCCGCAGGCGAACTTCATCAGAGAAGATGATGCGGTGGCCAAAGAGATGAAGTGGAGGAGAGAGGTGATAAAATGGAGAGAGAGAGAGAGAGATGAGGAGCTTTATTGTGTTTTTTAAGATTTAAAAATTAATTTCACTTTAGCTCCGAGTGATACTTCTGGAAAAAATTGAAATTTTTTGACCCTTGGGAGCCCCTACTTAGCGTTCCACTTGTGATCCTGGATGCAGTGGAGGATTTTGAGAAATGCGCCTGAATGTTCCCCCTCCCTCCATAGGACTCATACTTATCTTTCCCCGCCTCGCCCGTATTCAAGCCGAGGACCAATTTGAGGTCTAGGTGGATATAATACAAGCGATGGCTGTTCTTGATCCCCGAGGCGATTGGATGGGACGGGGGGCGCTGGAGTTGAAAAATAAAAAGGACCAAGGTACCCCGGAGGAAATAGGATTCAAACGACTGGTGCTCCAAATTAAACTGCAAGGCACTTATAGGGCCAAAACAATGAGTTGGTTACAAATTGGAGACTAAAACGGAATTAACCCAAAACTATATGCCAAAATGGTGTGTGGTAGAAGAATGCATTAGAAATCTTATTCCTGGAAGAAAAAGTGTTTAGACACAATCTCAAATCCCATGGCGAATGAGTTTCTTGCTAATCAAATTATCTACAAACAAAATCAATCTCGACCAATCTTATTCGCAACTAATTCAAGCAATAAAGGTATTGCTATTTATATGAATCACATTCATTTCTTGTGCACGAAACGCGATCTTGGAAGGAATTATATTGAACCCACACAAAAAGAATACCAAAATGAGAGTATAGATTCGTCTTCATTTCTTTTAATCAAGTAATCAACCCTTATAAATTACAAACATCAATACAAGAATTGGTAATAAAAATTCGTAACAAGAAAAATTACAACAGGGTTTTAAATATACAAACGTAGAATGAGGATAAATTTAACCACACTATAAGCTTCCTCTGAGCTGAACTATATAATTGATTATTCTTTGTCCAACAAACTGCCTATTAGCATCAGACAAACTCATTATTGGAGGAAAAATTTGGAGTCGTCTTCGATGATTTGTTTCAGGTGTCAAGTTTTATTCTTTGCCTGCGCGTGAAATCATAATTTATAATAGTCAGAATAGGACTCATCTAATTGTACCCTTAGGTATCTGAACCCGAATGACTTAAATGTTGCGTATTGTATGGAACTTCCAATCTTGCAAACTCTAAAGTAAAGTAGACTACATTTTATATCAAGTCGAATCTTTGTCTCAATTAACTATAATATTTAGTTCAATACGCGTTTTTAAGAATCTGACTTAGGCGCGTAAAACCGAACATCACCTCTGTGTCAAGAAACTGAAAAGCCTTTTCTAGAAAAATGTACTTATAATGTGAAGATAAACACCATAAGCTTAATTTACGAAAAGGCAAACGAGCTAGATAGCGTACCTTCTTTAAATACTTCTTATGAAGCTTCATTGCCCCGGTGCAAGCTTTTTTGGCATCTAGATTTCCAGTAATATCGTTCAATATCTGAAGTAAGACACACCAAGGGATCAAAAAACTAAAGAGAGAAGAAAAAAGTATAAAGTTTTAGATGTTACGAGATTTAGTTTTTGGCAAGTTCGAAGGGATTATACTGAAAAAGACAGTTTGAACAATTTAGGCCTTACCTTGACAACGTCATCCAAACCTTTTGCTTCTGTCAATAGTTTTGTGCTTTTCTCCTTCAGGACGCTAGCAACAAGAAAAACCGAAATAGGAACTGGACCTTCTTCTCCATCTTTTGCTCCATTCTTCATATTTTCTCTCTCAAACTTCCCGAATTGACGTGATGACCTTGGTTTTCCTTTAGATCCACTAGTAGAAGATTCGGGTTCTTCATACAGCGCAAACAGATCTGGGTCGTATTCCAAGGCCCACATCATCTACTCAAGTAAATAAAATGTTTTAGATTTGTAGTGCGTAAATTGCATATTTGAGCAGTCTTAACATACGAAATCATCTTTGACAAAATGTTAGATTTGATGTGTTTTTTCCATTGTTAGACTATGATGAAATCCACATTGTTACTGATTGCTACATTAGCCCCTTTAATTGCGTAATAGTTAAACGGAAATATTCGAACAGAACCCTGGTCTCTCCAGTGGAGAGACGTACATGTTTCCATTCAATCAAAGTGAGCTTCACTTAGTTGGATAATAGTTAAACATGAATATTACTTTAGAGTCACAAGTAATGCCAAAAAGTAGGATATTGCAAATGAAACATAATTTCTGAGACAAAAGGAGATGAGATAATTAAAGTTTGTTGAAATATACCTCCCAAAGATACAATGAATCACCAAATGAGAATTCTCGACGAAATAAGACCATAAGCATACGAAATGCGAAAAGATAGTCACCTCCCCCTAGCGTCTCTGTGCTCCAAGGTCAGAATCGATATGATTAGTAATTACTAATTAGTATGTCTTATGGTAGAAACATACAGGCATTAAAATTATAATCTGAAGTTCATTATCCATTTCCTTAGAATGTAGTAAAACCTCATATGATGTTCATACAGTTGATAGTATCACAAGGTATAAATGTTCCCTACAAAACTGTTTTTTTTTTTTGAGAAATCGACTACGATCTACATTAGTCGATGATGTGCAATAAGGTAATTTATAATTAGGCTCTGCTTGGTATATGCGGAAGTTTTGCAAATTTTTTACATTCTTTTTGTGCCTCGGTGATGTGAAATGCTACCACATAGACCAATTTCGTGTCAGCCTAATGAGTTTGGCAAAACAGAGTTTGATTTTTTTAGCCATTATTATGCCTATAAGAATTTCAAACTCAATTTTGTCAAATTCATGTGGGATAACTAGACATTGGTCCTATGATAGCACTTACACAAGTACTACCTAGCGAAAGGATAAGCAGAAATTGGTCTCATTTGTGCGTCAATAATTCAGATTCATGTGTCAAGACTAGCTCTGAGTGAGTGGATTGTGAAAAGGAAATTCTATGCCAACTTCACAAGATTAGAGAACGATAATGCTCATGATTATAATGGTCCAAAAGGGAGAAAGCTAAACAACAATCAGAATAAGAAATCACGTCATAACATTCTCGGAGCCATCTTTCAAATATTGGGGTCATACCGTTTAGATGCGATGAGTAATCATGTACATAGTGTAGAGTACTAAAAGATACTAGGAATCTGAAACTGTCTAATCTGGAAAACCATGCGCCAATGCTGGCACAAGCAAAAGGATAAGCAAATAGTACCTAGGTGTTGATGAAGCTTTGGATCAAGAACTTGTGTAACTGCTGCCAGATTAGTAAGTTGCGTCTCTACTCCAACAGAGCTATCTGTACATCTGAAGTTTCCTCTCTTTATACGAAAGGAGATAAAATTGCAGCTTTAGATTGATTCGAGAAGATAAAAGTAGAAAATAACAAACAAACAGATGAAACTGCACAGGAAGGAATAGATAAATTCCTTCATGTTTGTGAAAATCTTTCGATGTAAGCAGACATCTTATCAAGAATGAGAAGATGGATCATCACCATGTGAATGATGAGCAATGAGTTTGTCAGCACTTTTAAATCCTTTGGCAGAAATAATTGGTAGTCTGATTACACTTTTGCATCTGGATAAAGGTGGGCAAGGTCCATAGCCTATGTTGCATTCATGCGCACCTTGATGCAAAAGGGTCCTATAGCTTATTAATAAGGAACTTGTAACTTACAAGTCCATGAAGTAATGAGTTTAATTACTAAACTTATTAGAAGGTAGCCTCTATGAGCACCTTGATGTAAAAGGGTCCTACATCTTATTAATAAGGAGAAAGTAATTTCAAATAGAAAGAGGTTTCAAATATGTTAATTTAGAAATGTAGAGAGTTAGAGACGACTAATGTTCTAGAGCGCAAGTGTTCACATTTTCGGTCCTACTAAAGAACTTGAAACAACTACTAGATTTTTAAGCTAGCAACATTCTTTATGATTAAAAACTTACCAATTTGCGCATCAAGCGCTCAAAGCACCAGAATGCATCTGCTTCATCTTCAAGAAGGATAATCATGGGAGAGCAGAGATCACTCATTCCTGCTCACAATATTTTTAGAGTTAAGCACTGCACAGCAAATAATAAGCACAGAAATATTATAAAACTTTGGCTAAGAAGAAAAAGCAAACTAATGTAGGGCTAGAGTCTGCAGTTTAAAACTCGAGAATCCCCTCAAAACCCGGTTCTGGATAGTAGTGGACAATCACGGGTAAAAGTACATTGTATTTCTTAGACAATTTTACTGGTGGATTGGTTTTTAAAAATTGGGCATGGAGGGTGTCAGGGTGACCAACATGACACGGGAACTTCCATTTTTTATCTACTGCACACAATGCTGGAATCGGAAGTTGCAGACTCAATGATATATGGACATGTATAGATAATAGACCTCATTTATATCAACTTAATACATTTAATGTAATGGTTAAGCAAGGATTGGAGCGATGATATTATAGTTCCTGAAACTTGAAAGAATGTCTATCAGAGGGTTATCCGAAGAACAAAATACTTGCGGACTGCTTACAGGTTTGAGGTCAACCATTACCATCATCTAGAAAACTATGATTTTGACTTCTTACCTTGACAATAGCCGACATCCTTATCTATCCAGGCATAAACTGCTAGAATATCCCAAAGCTTTGATAAATGTTCTTGCTTCTCGTAAAAGACTAGTGTCCTGTCAGTGCGAACCACATCGAGACCTACCATAAATATCAATGCATCTATAAAAGGTTACAACTACTTCAGGAAATTTTATAAGTTCATTATATCACCACAAAATTTGATTTTGTTTCACAAAATAAGAAAACACTACTGGATTCAGAAGTGATTAATTAAAAAACCATCCATCAGTATAAACATAGTCATAGCAAAAGGAGGCATATCTCCATGTCAAACAGCTAACTTTAAGATAATGTATAGATGGATAAAGAGTCTCTATTTGACGTACCGTACAATTAATTTTGTTTGTTATCAGACCAAAATAATCAAATCATACCGATCTTACTTAAAAAAGCGCCAGTCAGGACATAAAAATTTCCGTTGAAACATCTTTGATTTGTATAATATGTATGTGAAGAACTCAGTGTCAATGAATGTTAGAAGTCAAACATGGAATGATGTTCATTTTCCCCGTTTCCTTTTCTACATGCTGCAGTAAATATAAAGCTTACTGTGGCTGCATTAGTTGTGCCTCCGTTTCATGACTGGGAATGAAAATCAATAGACAAAATGTGGTACTGCCATCAGTTTCTACAGATCCCTAATGCTTCTATACATATCTTGTGATACCGTACCTCCCCAAAAAATGTTGTACTTCACAGCATTTTAACTATCCCTTTCTGCGGATGTAACAAGACTAGTATATAATAGAATATTGTACTCCATCACATGGGTAGGTGTACCTCAACAGTATCAAAGTAGTAACGGGATGAGACTACGATATTCGACAGTCGACATGCTGTCATGCTGTAAACCTGTTTTTTCAGTGACTTTACTTGATATACCTCTATCGTGTCTTTGGGCCAAGTGTTAAAGAGAACCAGAAAGAAGTATTATGAAGAGCATTGGTAACGTCCTGAAGTTTGTTAGCTTATCATAGGATATTTAAATAACAAAAGGAAATGACGATCAAATTTTAATTTTACAATTACTAGCACCATTTTTAGATATAAAATTACCGATTTGATGTAGAGTAAGCTTCCACTGAATTACTTTCTTGTCCAGAGGAACATGCTTCTTGCAGCTTTCGTCCCCTTGTGGTGCACTTGAAGAAACATTTGATGCGTTGTCACATGAATTGGTGCCATTTTCTCGTTGATTAGATTTAAATCCTCTGTCTGGATTTGCTTCCAAAATATTCAAGGGATCTTGAAGAGGCTCTCCGTCTTCACTGATTAAGGGTGCAGTGATAATCCTGCCACTGCCAACCACAGAATCCATTTGCCTGCAGATTTCTTTCCATGTGGCATATTGCGCCCTGAAGTAAATAGCATTGGCGTTGGTCATTTCTCAATAAGTGAGAATTTAGATAAGATCCCCTAAATTAGCTGCAAATTTTGTTCTTCAAGAATGAATTCCGTTCTTTTTATTAAGGGTTCATTACTTTACCCCTTTTAAAACTGATACATATTATTTGTTTGATTAGCTTAGCAACAAATCTAGTAGTTTTAAGCTGAGCTGCTACTCAAGGTGGGCAGGGTCTTTAATTTGAATGTGAGTTCACTAGAGAGCAAGGGAAGAATCATATTATAGGTTTGCTGCAAGAAGTGGAATGTTCTGTCACTTGGAAGTGCATTATCAAATTACAGTTATCTTCAATTACTGTATAACTCCAGTTCAAAAATCATGTTGAACAGCAAATAAATGCATCTCCACCTAAGTATCATAAACCCAGCAGGCCCAGCACATTGTGTTCTAGTCCCAATCATGCACTAATCTCAAGATAACTTTTACACTTACTAGAAACATAATAGCATCCAGGTATGCGGATATAGTTACCTCCGACGTTTTCGTATATCATCTCGATCATCAAATGTACTCCTTGGATCATAGCAACCAAGTAAGAACTCCCAAACTTCTCCTCTTATTGATGGATGTATTCCCTATTTAAGCAAAACATACTGTTTAATACCCAGAAATTAATACACACATGATTCGAACTGATAAACAATTTCACGTATAGCAAGGTAAATTGTTTGTTCTTAAAATAATCAGTATGCTGAATAGTAGGAGAAAAATCTGTAAATGGGTTTTCATCCATTTCCATCATACAGTTTATAAAGTTATTCTGTGAGGAGGAAATGTGGATAATTTGGAGAAGTTCCAAAATCACCCCATAAAAGCTTTTTGACAAACCAAACAAAAAAAAGTTTGACAAAACCCATATATGCTTTTACATAGGAATATGTTTGCTTGTTGCATTTAATAAACTATGTAATGCTACTAAACAGGATTACTTCTCGTAAAATTACTCTATATCACTAAAAAACTATAACACACATGCTGCCTGCTTGTGAGTATAAGAGATCGAAATAAGGAAGAGTTGTTATTTTCTTGAGAAGGCTGCAAATTAAGGTGCAAATACAGCAACTTATTATTCTTATCTATCAATTAATCATATTGAAAAACCAATAACTATTTGCCGGTTTGTTCGAAGTAAGAAGAACCGAAGAAAAAATAAAAATAAGAAACAAAAACAGAAACAAAACCAGATGATGTATATGATGTAATCACTCAAAACAATAACCAACAGTTCAACATTATCTGGCAAAATCCTTTGTGATTCTAGCATTTCCGAATCTGATTATGTGAAGTAGCATCTGGTCACTCATAGTCATTGATAATGGGAGGACTCCTAATTGAATGATAGCGAGTCATAAAGTGGCTTTGCTAAAGAAAATATATGATGTCCTTACCCCACGATGGATTCGGCTAAGTGTTTTGGCTATGTCCAAATGACCCTCAGGACTAAATGCCGCCCGCCATCGCCTTTCACTAAGAGTTTTACCAGCCTGCATAAATAGATCAAACAACAACTATAAAATCTAAACAAAAAAAATTGCTATAAAAGTGACTCCATGATCACACAAAAACTCAGCTATATCGTGTTCAAAACTAAAATGTTGAGTAATGACCCAAGAGAGGGTTCACTTTCAAGTTGAATAATTATGCAACAATACAAGGGCAAAGCATTCATGAATCATGAGCGGCGATCCGACTATACTATGAAAGACACCCAGAAATTTGTGAATGAGGAAAATTAAAGGACAAACATACAGGAAATAAACAAAGGAAAATTGAAGGACAAGTCAAGAGATAAACATCCATTAATTATAGCTCATTATAGGCTTAACTACGAAGTTCCATTCCAAAAACTAAATACAAAAGCACTAGATAACGATAATTGCGAACCTGCGATTGCTAACTTTATAAGGGTTCTTACATATTGTTTTCAATTATAATCTAGAAAAAGTAGATTCTCTACTATAATGGATAAATCCTTTTTCTTTCTATTTTCGACAATTGGAAATGAGAATGTTGGTAAATTGTTTAACCATAAGATTCTATTCTTCCCTGATTCTCCATGTTTAAACTTCATGTTATTGCCAAAATTTCGCAATAATCACAATCTATAAAATCCGATCATTAACTAAAAAGCATTTTTCTCCAGTAAGCTAATGGATTTTGGACCAAACAACCTAATTCACATTCCAGTTACTTTTCACATGAAACAATTTGATCAAAATAGACACTTCTATTCAGAAATTCAGAAAAATCAAAACAAGAACAAATTGATTTTAACACATTTTCAAACAAAAATGAAATGTTAAATTCAAACCTTGATCTTGAACTTAGTCTTCGGAACATCAGTGCATTCAGCACGAACTTCATAGAAAGAATCAGTCGGAGCTCCAGGATCTTTCCACATACCGAATCAATAAAATCCTAATTCCGAACCTAATCCGTATTTTCAATGATTACAGAATCAAAAAGAATACAACAGCAAAATCACGACCTGGATCAACTGAAAAAGACAAACCGTATGAAGATTAGAGAATAGAAACGAGATCTAGATCAGATGATTATGGTAAAATATGAGTATGTATCATAAACCAATCGTGAAACTTTCTCTCTCTAAAAATTTATACTTTCTCTCTCTAGAATGAATTTTTTCTCTGTCTTATTAATTGGTGGAGTTTTGTTTTGTATCAGGTGGTGGTTGTGGTGGTAAGAAGAGTTTTTGGTCTTCCGGTAGTTTATTATTCTTCACGACAAGAAAATGGATCCCGTTAAAAGCGATGGTTTAGAGTTGTGGATATTAACATTTTATCCGGTCAAAGTAAAAGTTTATCAAAGTCAAAGTCTTCTTCCAAATTTGGTTAGATATCTAAAGTTAGAGTATCTCCTTTGTAAAGTCTTGTGTTATATTAAAGAGGTTTCAAGAAATAAAGTTCTATTTGTGGTTAGAAGTGTTGGTGAAAAGTAGATTTTCGGTCTCATATACTGGGCGACCCTAACATCTAGGAAGTTCAAAGCGGATTAAGAACGTAGCCTCTTTCAAATTTGTTTTTAATACTGATCGATTCTACCATAAACTATATATGAAAACACAATAATCTAGTTAGTTAAAATATATACTCAAAATTTAGACAAGTTGTTCCTCATTTAAAACTCGAGTTGGAAAATTCTTGGCCTTTTGTTTTGACACTTTTTTGGTTTTTATCTGACATAATTAGAAATTTACAAAGAAATAATTTAATATGTTTTAACATATTATTGTTTTTTTTTTTTGTTGAAACCATATACTAGTATAGGTGTATCAATGTTTTCTCAGAAGGAATGGTTCACTCTTACCCTACAACTATTTAAATTATATTTTATTTTAACAAAATAGAAAAGTCATAATTGATTTGGTCAAGTAAATTTAGACATTCTTTTTAGTTCAAGTTCATCAACTATAGACATGATGGTTTTCCAAATAAAATATCATAGAACAAAATGTTAAATAATTGTAATTAGTAACTTATATTAGTTCCGTATAAATTTTAGAATTATTTCTTTTTTCGGCCCCTATTTTGTGATTAGCTTTTTTTTAGCTCCCTATTTTCCGTAAATTCAAAATTGGTCTCCTTTTGATAACACTATCAGTAAAAGAGGTTAATTTTTTTTGTTTTCATAATTGCCCTTCCTATAAAAGTGATAATTTTAATTTAAAAAAGACCCCCTTTTGATATGGATCAATTTCCGAAAAGTTTCAACCATTTTAGACCACACTAAGGGAGCCACAATGGAATTCATTTTAAAAACATTAAATACACCTCATCTTTCCCTCTCCCTCTCTTCCAGTTCATCACCTCTCTCCTCCACATCATCAAAACCATCCATCTCATCATCTTCTTCATCGAAGGTCGCCGACCAAATTTTTCGACGACCTTCAATTTTTTTCTTTTTCTCTCTCTTCTTCCTTTTTCTTCCTCTCTCTTCCTCTCTCTTCTCTCTTCTTTCTTTTCTTTCGCTTCCTTGCAGTCAGTTTCTATTCTCTTTTTCTCTCTCTCTAAAGCTCTGACGAAGGGGATTCCAAGGAAGTGATTTAGAGAGAGATAGTAGAAAGTGATTCCAAGGAAGAGAAAGAAAAGAAAGAAGAGAGAAGAGAGGAAGAAAAAGGAATAAGAGAAAGAAAAAAGAAAACAAATTGAAGGTCGCGGAAAATTTGACCGGCCGACGACCTTCGGCGGAGAAGATGATAAGGTGGCTGGTTTTGATGATATGGAGGAGAGAGGTGATGAAAAATGGATGAGAGAGAGGGAAAGATGAGGTGGCTGGTTTTTAAAGTGATTCCATTTTGGTCCCCTAGTTTGGTCTAAAATGGTTGAAATTTTTTGCGAATTGATCCATATCAAAAGGGGTTAATGCCGTTTTGTCTCCCAATTTTTGACCAACTCACCGTTTTGGCCCCCAATTTGTGACCAGGAGTTCGATTTGACCGCCAATTGTGTCCGACAGTTCGTTTTTGCCCCCAAATTTTGTCAAACATTCCAACTTTGTCCTTGTGACATTTTTGTAAATATCTTTTTCTTTCATTTTTCTTTTTTCTTCTCCTTTTATTCTCTTTAACTGACTGCTAATATTAATTTATTTATCTTTTTTCTTTCGTTTGCTTTTTCTCATCACCATCTTCACCCACCACCGCCATCATCTTCACCTACCACCGCCATCATCTAGATCAATGATTAGAGAAGATGATGGTTTCTTCTGATATCCATCAACAACATAACTCATCTAATATAAGAATAAAAACAATCCATGAGATTTTAATAAAATTTGCAGAATCAAGTAAAGTGATAATAGCTTAGTCTCGGGAACAATATGATCATCAATTGAAGGTATATGGGAGTACTCAATACCAACTATTTCTAAGTATCCATCAGCGACAACAAGTCGAAGTAAACGCCGATTCTTAGAAATCCCAGTAGAAGATTCAATGCTACTTTGATATACATCTCTTACTGAAACTATCTGTTCAAATGAAAATCCAATCAAATCCCATTTCACAAAAGTTACCGAATCTTTGGATAATGAAGGTGAACAATAATGAAAATCAAAAGGGGCTGATAAAAAAAAGTGGAAAAGTAAAAGGAAAAGAAAAACAAGTTAAAGAGAAGCTCTGACTCAACGGAATCGGTAGAAACTTTGCTGCTTACTATAGATATATGGGTTTGAATTAGATTTTTGATTTCTTCCATGTTTCTGAAACACCATCCTTTGCGAATTAGGGTTTCTACTACAAAGAAACTATGTTTTCCATTTCGTTTTGTATTTTGCGAGATTCTGTTTTTTGTCTATGCAACTAGCATAGATTGAAGTCCAAAAGATTACCAGCAACAATCGGGAACAACAGATCCAACAAGATTCATAGGTGATATAAAACAACAAATACCCAAATGAGATTACCTAACAACAAGATTCATGAAAGGAAACAAAGTGAAGAAGATGGCAATTCTTTCAGTGAAGAACTAGAGAAAGAGGGATCTACAACATCTACTAAAGAAGAAGAAGAATAAATACAAGAGCATCACCAAAGATGAAGAAACTACAAGTAACTCTGGCAAAATTTGGGGGCCAAAACGAATTGTCGGACACAATTGGGGGCCAAATCAAACTGCCAGACACTTATCGGCAGTAGGGGCGGAACCAGGATTTCCAGCTAGCCTAGGCAAGCTTAAAGTACTATAAATCGATCATGTAAATATTATGTATATGTTGACAAATTTCACAAATTATTATGCATATATGTATAAATCTTGATATTTTTGTTATCTAAAACTAAGTAAATAGTAGTTTGAAGAAGGAGAGGGAGAGAGAAAAAAAAGAGCGAGAACAAGGCTCGTTAACGGAGAACTAGTCCCTCTCTACAAAAGAATTTCGTCTTCTCCGAGAGAAAGATGAAAAGAAGAGAAATTGACCTTAAATATGAGGCGAAAATGAGAGTGGTAAAAAGTACCAAATCTTTTGTTATCCCTTATAATAACCTCTATCTTCCATGATATTAAAAACTTTAAGGTAAAAGGTATTAAGATAATACTTAATCACTATAAAAAGAGAAAAGATAAAAAGTTATCTTTAGGGGATATTTTTGAAGTTGGTAAAAATATAGGAATCATTTTTGAGAATTAAGATAAAACAAGTTAGGTCAAAGAAGAAAATTGACAAAAAAAATGGGCAAAGTTATGTATCCAGGGTTTTGAAACTGGGACCTTACATGCGTGAGGGAACCAACCACTAAGCTACTCCTTCATTTCTGTTTAATTCTTACATCAAATTATAGAAATTCCAAGCTGGGCATGTAGGATTTTGTGTGTATCTAATACAACTATCTAGTGTTCTAAGCGGAATCTCAAACTTCTATATGTTTAAAACCAGATTACCAGGATCTTAAAGCATGAGTTAATCAATGAACTAGAAGGGAATAAATACCTTTATCGCGTTTTTCTCACAAACCTTTCCAATTGCGTGTGAAGATCGAGAGCTCCAAGTGTCGTTCCTCTACTTGAGACACCGAGTAGGTTGACTTCATCTCCCTTCCATTTAGTCTGCCAGGACTTAATAGAAGGTTGAGAAGAACCGTTCTTCTTGACTAGGTTGATAGAACGAGAGCTTTTTCTCTACAATCCTCTCTCTCCACTAGCATTATGTTGAGAGAGAGAGAGAGTTGTGTAATTTTTCTTTCTGAGAAAAATCCACACCTTTTCTGTTCTCTAATGACCCTTATATAGAGAAACACTAATTAGAATCATATTCAAATTAGGTCATTCTAGTTTCCGGGTCACAGAAAAGATAATTACTCTTTTCCCCTTTAGTGCGGCCGGCCAGAGCAGCCCACTATGGGCTTTATCTGGCCGGCCCAGTTACCTTGGTCGGCCATCACATGGCCGGCCCTTAGAGTCTTGCGTCGGGCACCCCTTTTTGGGCCCGAATCTTTCTATCTTGTTTAGAATCTCTATTCGAACCTTTTCGACCTATTTAGTTGGAACTAATCCATCTTTAGCCTATTCCCGTCTAGTCAAATCTCTCCGATCAAGTTACCACTCTTATGTGTAACCTGTTGTACGATCGTAGTTGGCTTCTAGCAAAACGCTACGACCCCTAATTGGACCGGACTGAATGATCTTCACAATATGGTCATCGTTATCCTAGCTGACAAATTGATCGCATTGCCATCTTGGTCGAGGGACACTCCTTCGGAAGGACATCTCCCTTATACCGAACGGATATATCCTTCAGTCTCGCACTTGTACTTAGAACAAGTGCAATGCTCGATTCCCATGTCTCTTCGTATCTCATCTGATACGTCATACCTTTCAGACTTTCTTGATCTGGAGAACAATTGTCAAAGTAAATGATTAACCATTAATGCATTTGAGTGTGGCCACACATTTTCCAGTTGCTTCTCCTCAAGTGGCCCGGAGATACTTATCCTAACTTAATAGAAGGACATCATCTAGTCTTGTACTCCCACTTAACTTCATGTCTATCATGTCTCCCCCAGTAATCTGCTTTATAACTTCCTTTTACGACACGACGTTTGACGGTACCAAAGTTCGACATTCCTAACAGAAGATGAGTGGAGTACTCATGTTTAAGGAATCTCTCCAATCTTGCCTTTGGTTGTTCATGACGTTTTTTAAACATTTGAAGAACTCTCATGTTTGGGTTATCCGGTGTATATTCTCAATCATACACTCATGTAATTGACTTAAATACTATATTCCTATAGCTCATGAAACAGCGCTATCAGTCAATCTCACATGCTAGTCTTCATGAGTCATTGTTGTCAATGCAATGACCTCAACTAGGGACTTAAGAATGAATCTATTTCAATTTCAGTTAGTAGGGTTTCATTTACCAGATCACACATCTGATAAACCTACTTGGAATGCTTCACTATTTTTGGACTGTCGATTAAACACTAAACCATGATTTAACGACGAAATAATTAACTTATTTCTAATAATAAGAGTTTGTAATATTGAGCCTTCCCGTGTAACTCTTACATCCTCAATCTTACTTGTCTAAGCTTAAAGCTTAATGCCTATGACCGTAGTATTATTTCAATACTTAGTCTAAATTGACAGTTTAGTTAATAGATTAAATCTATATGGATTTTGCTTGTTATCATCCGATGATAATCTTTAGTATTACCATACTAAATTAAAACTTCCCAAGTTTTACTACTTTCTTTTATTTGTAAAGTTTGCAACAGTCTCTGCTTGGAACCTTTCCAGCTTATTGTTCTTCCATGTCTAGATTGTCATCTTATTCTAGAAGTTTGCAACATATGACTTTTCAACCTTTTATTTTCCTACCGAGAATTCACAAGTTCTTCTCAAGTACATTGTGCGATCCAGATCAGCTCATCTGGATTTGATTCGTCACGACCACAGATACTCCAAGTATTTTGCGACGTCGAGGCGAATGCTAATCATGTCCCACATGATCGATCTTTATGCCTTTAGCATAACCATCTTTCTCATGCGTGCTTGCTTATCAGAATCCTTTAGATTCTGAATCTTGCTAAGCAGTGTGCCATGAGACTTGAGTAGAAATACTCCTTTTGAGTGTTTCACATTGGACTTTTCAAGACCATTTCTTGAACAAGTCTTATCACCTTCTCGATCTATCTCTCTAGATCTTTGGTGCCAAAAGCATTTCACCTTTATGTGGTTCTTTTGTTGAGTTAGTTCTAAACTGTTTTCAACATCAAAAAGTTGTTCTCAATCTCTAGTATATCGTCTACATACAGGACCGAAGAAAACTGGGTCACTCCCACTAACCTTCTTGAACTTCGTAAATTCAAGATTTCTCTTCATTCCCAAAGAAAACAACTCTTGTATACTTTGCTGGATGGAAGATTTCAACTCCTACTTGCCCGCTTTAATCCCTCGATGGATTTTGAAGTTTGCATTTTCACTAACTTTTGAAAAGTTAACTTCCTCCTGAATGTGTCATGTACACATTCTTTGGCTAGTAATAGATCATTATGGTCTTGAGCATTGTGACACGAGGGTTGGTCTTTCCTGGTCCATACCATGAATTTTGCGACCTTCTTTCTTAGTCATGCTCTGGGAAACACCAATGTTTCCATCCTTGTCTATTTTTCACTTTAAAAAAACTATTTGGACTTAACAGGAACCCTTGCTTTAAGCAAAATAAACCAAGTTCCAAACTTGATTTCAGACATGGATTCCATTCTGATCATATGGCTCCAAGCCATGTTCCCGAGTGATTCCGTCACAGCTTTTGCGTAGCTAGCTCATTTTCTTCTTCAGCCGGATCTTCATCCTCTGAGATAGATTTATGAGCTTTCAAGGTCTATAAGGGGTGTGAGCAACTTTGAGACGCTCTCAACTCTTTGAGAGTTCTCATGCGAATCTAATTCGCTTTACGCGGGAGGATCTTTGAGATCTTCCATCTCTACCTCTCTTTCCATGTCTATTGGCTCTGAATAGATAGGAACCGCAATTTCTAACATTTGTACATCACTGTCAGTTTTGTTGCTCAGATCAAATTTCTTCGATATCTAATATTTCTCCCACTTGTCTTTTTTAGATAACTCTTATTTCAAGGAAGACACCACCACGAGCAACAACCACCTTGTTCTCTGATTGCTTGTGAAAGAATCCCCTAATAATATTTCTTTATCCCATAAAGAAATATTCTGTTAGGTATGTAATATTGGTTTTCGAAAACCATTTACGTTAATTTCATATCATTAGACCTTAAGAAAAGACTACTTTGGAACCATTCCAAACTCATACTCTTATGGTGTCTTTTCAGCTTTTAACGAAATTTGGTTAGTTAGGATGAACGACCGTGTTTGAGAATATATCCCAGAAAGTGTACGGAAGATTGGCCTAAACCCATCATTGATCGACTCATGTCTGACATGTTCGATTACTCCCACTGGACTCATCACCCGTATGATGTGTTTGTGGAGCAAGTGGAGGAACTATTTCTCAACTTCTTTGATGGTCATCAAATTCTTAACTCAAATATTTATCATCTCAATCCAATCGAATGACTTATATTCCGTCAAGTGGATTCAGGTTATCTCTAGTTAGTGTATTAATAGTTTTACGTACATCTGTATGTACAAAGACTATTAGTTTATTAGCCATTTCTCCCTTTCTAAAAGGTGACTTTGTCAAATGGCCATGTTGAACAAAATTCACATATGTCTTATGATTCCAAAATCATTCAGACTCAGAGGTCCATACTATTGGATCTTCTTTCATGTGTCTTATGTCAATTTGACCAATGACAAAACATAAGTTGACCTCTTTGAATCCTTTGATTATAGCCTATAGTATCATTGATGGAGACCATCTGGCAAGTGGGTCTCTCGGCCAGGACATTATGGGGCCCAATGGCCAAGTTGCTATATTAACATAGTTTCTTTATTTTAGTATTTTGAGTTCCTATAATTTAGAGTCCTAGCAATCAAGGAAAGTATCCTTAAGTTGTTATCTTCTTTTATTTTCTTTCTTATTTGAGTCTATCTAGGAAATAATAATCTCTATAAAAGAGAATTACAGTCTGTCTATTGAAGTATTGAATTGAATATCGAATAAAACCTCCTTGATTGCATTGTTCTTCTTTATTATTATTTCAATTAATCTTGTTTGTTTTAGTTATTTAGCAATGAGTTCTTCTATTATTACGCTTCCGCAACAATCTACATCAGTTGGTATCAGAGCCCACAAAATTCTGATACAAAAAACGAGAATTTTTTTTCTCTACCCTTCACCACAACTTCATCTCTTCTCCCAAAACCTTCGGATCCTGCAGAAAGACATGACGTTTTCAAATCAAGACTCACCATCAACAATAAGGTGTGTGATTTTATTATTCACAACGGTAGCGAAGGAAACATGATATCACTTCGCCTCGTCAAAGCACTAGGTCTTCCTACTTACGAACACCCTTGCCCGTACAAACTCGGTTGGTTTTCTGACAAAAACGATTTATCGGTTCGCGAACAATGCATATTTACGTTCTCCATCGGTTCTTACTACCACGATTCTCTCTGTTGTGACGTTGTTGACATGGAAAACTGTCATCTCGTCCTAGGACAACCATGGATTTTCGATGTTGATGCCGTACGTAGAAATCATAATAATACTTATGAGTTTGTTTGGCATAAGAAACTTGTCATCCTTGTTCCGCTTCAAGAAAACCCGACATCGACTATAGATAAACATGAGGTAACTGCTCCACCCAAAAATTTTGAACCCCCTTCCAAAGATGATTTTGGTTCTGATTCAGGTTCTCAATCTTTTATCGCTTTACCTACCAATAGTGAAACTCATGAATCCGAGAAACCCACAGAAAAAGTCAAACTAAAACCTATTTCCACTCCTTCAACTTGTCTTGTTCCAGTTACACCCTCAACCGACTCAGAGAAATCAAGGAACAAAAAGAACAATTATATTGATAAAGAAGCAGACAGAGAAAGAGAACGAAATAGAGAAAAAAGGAGAGATTTAGAGAGAGAAAGAAAGTTTTCGTCTCCATTCGTTATGGCGTTATATCTTTTATTTGAATCAGCTTCTGGTTACTCTCTGTTAGAAGCACACGTTATCAATGAAATTAGACAAACCACTGAAGTTGTCCGTGACTCAGTTGTTGATCTTAATCGGTTTCTGAAAGTTGTAAAGATCGCTAGTCTTCAACCATTTGCTTATACTTTAGATGCTCTCAATCAACGTAATGCTGTCTCTGAAAGGCTAATGAGTGAGGAGTTGAAGAACTTTTTGGAGCTGAACTTGCCAAAAGTAAAAGAAGGAAAGAAACTCAAGTTCGGTTTAGGACTTGCCGAGCCAAAGATTGGATCACGTATTTCAGAAGAAACCAAAATTCCTGGCCAAAGCAGCGAGTTTGTTCTTGAACTTCTCTGCGGAATACGCTTGCATTGTGACAGGTTCATCAAAAATCTTAAGCCTTCCGATCTGGATAAAGCTCATCTCGGTTTGGGACATAGTTGCAGTCGAGCAAAGGTGAAGTTCAATGTCAACCGAGTTGATAATCTGGTTATTCAGCCTATCTTCCTTCTCGATACCCTCGGTAAAGATGTGAACTCCTTTTCTACGAGAGTCAGAGAGTGGTACTCGTGGCGCTTTCCCGAACTCGCGAAGATAGTGAATGATAACTATCTCTATGCCAAAGTTGCCAACTATGTTGAGAACAAGTTAATGTGGTCTGAAAACAAAATCCCAGGCTTAGCTGAGTTACTTGGAGACAAAGACAAAACAAAGGAAATTGTAGAAGCAGCAAAGGCATTAATGGGACAAGATTTGTCTCCAATTGACTTGATTAATATTAAGCAATTTGCTCACAGAGTGATGGACTTATCTCAAGACGGGCTTATCTTCCACTCCTTTTTTTTTCGGCGAGCTTTTGCACGAAACAAAGGTCGTATGGCTCGTTACCTTGCAAATAAGTGTTCCATTGCCTCCCGTATTGAATGTTTCTCAGAGACGAACACAACCGTTTTTGGCGAAAAGATTCGTGAACAGGTAGAAGAGAGACTTACCGCGCTTGCAGAGCGTGGAGTTCTCATCGTCTTTGCTGCAATGCACAGGCAAATATCCGTCTTCTTGTTTTTGTTTTCGTTACAGACAGAATATGGTGATGATCTTAAAGTTACACTTGAGTGTGACATTAATCGAGTTACTGAGTTAATAACCAAGTATTTTGTTCCAATGTTTGTTACATCAACAATCTGTTTTCCTAAACCAGGGTTGATGATTGTTACCGAGTATAGGAACGAGGAGTTGTATCGGTTCAAGGCGATTCGAGATAGAGTCGACGATGACACTCCGTTTGCTACACTAATGTATAGTGTAGAACGTTTTCTAGCTGTTTATTTTCAATCCAGTTGTCTTATAAATCATGTAAGAATTGACCAAGTCGAGAGCTTGATGTATAAGAGACTAACCCTTGGAGCAGGAGAGGTTGGAGTGAGTACAGTTGGAAGTGATTATACATGGCCACGACTTCGTGCAAATTTTTCTACTGGAATCCTATTTGATCCCGACAAATATGATGGAAATATTCTAAAGATCTTCATGGTTGCTTTTCTTATAAAGTATAATGTGGTCTTCTTCGGATTACTAGATGACGGGCGTTTTCGCAATTTCTTGCACTCTTATACACCACTACTGTTTTTGCAAATATTTCGGCATGAGACGATTCCGATTATGTTTGGTGCTATAGTCTTTCTTTGTCTTCTTCAAATTTCCGGCAACTCTCGCGCAAAGTGGGAACTAAAGATTGCCTCGGTGAAATCATCGTGCGTGGTACCACCAATCTTTTCTTTTTCGAAAGGTTCCGGAAAAACTTTCTCTAATGAGTTTGAAGTTGGCAATTTAGTTATAGTCTTTCTTTCCAAACAACGAACTCCAGTCAGCATTTCCAAGAATATCGGTCAAAAGAAGTGCGGTCCTTTCAAGATACTCACCAAAATCAACGACAATGCGTTTGTTATCGATCTTCCTCCGGAATTCAACATTTCTTCCACGTTCAACGTCTCTGACATCTTTCCGTACCACCCGGATGAACCTATTTATGACGACTCGGGGACGAGTTCTTCCTCGGTGGGGGAGTATGATGGAGACCATCTGGCAAGTGGGCCTCTCGGCCAGGACATTATGGGGCCCAACGGCCAAGTTGCTATATTAACATAGTTTCTTTATTTTAGTATTTTGAGTTCCTATAATTTAGAGTCCTAGCAATCAAGGAAAGTATCCTTAAGTTGTTATCTTCTTTTATTTTCTTTCTTATTTAAGTCTATCTAGGAAATAATAATCTCTATAAAAGAGAATTCCAGTCTGTCTATTGAAGTATTGAATTGAATATCGAATAAAACCTCCTTGATTGCATTGTTCTTCTTTATTATTATTTCAATTAATCTTGTTTGTTTTAGTTATTTAGCAATGAGTTCTTCTATTATTACGCTTCCGCAACAATCTACATCAATCATTGTTAATGCTCTTGGTTCTCTAAGAACCTTTTGTTAATTTAGCACTATTTTAAAACATTTGATGTTTCTAGAAGAACATAATAACGCTTATTAAGTTCCACCTAGATTAGTGTGTAAAAGAAGACTTTGATCCCTTTCAGCATCCTTAACAACTCTTTGCTTGTGCTCCCTCTTGGATCCTTTCTTCTTTTAGTCAAGTATGTAATTCCCTTGGGCTCCCACTGAGCCGCACATCCGGTCTTTAAACACTTGATGAAGGGAGTCTACAATACTTGATAGATTAACTAAGTTAACGAAGCTACAAGAATCAGAATTCACAATTCCGTTTCTTTTGTCTTCCAGGTACTTAGGGTAGTTTCCTTGAATGGCATAACCATTGCTTTAGAAACCTTTACGTCGATCCTTCAACCTTTTTGAATCATAAGAAACTCTTCTTATGTTCCTTTGGTAACAGAATCTTAAGAACATGCTTCTTAGATTCAATGTTCCTCAATGTTCTTTCCAAGACGACTTTCTTAGAGGTACCAACCTCTCCATTCACGACTTCTAGTGGAACTCTTCCTTTCGTTGTCGAATGGTTGTGTATGCATCCATATTGTTAATCTCTACGTGAGAGAAGAATTTTTTGGATGTTCACAAAAGAATTTGTGGATAATCATATCCTCAGTCGTTTAAAGTGGTAGTGAACATTGGGAATGAGATATTCTCGGACGTTTCCTTTGTTTCGAATATGAGAATGTTTCTCGGATTCTTTACCAATCGTGAAAATAATTTTCCTTTAATTCCGTCTGAAGGAATGAACGAAGGTTGGAAAACTATTCTCTAATAGTCATATTCACAATACTTTTAAAAGAAAATTAAAACAAAATCCTAAAACTTATTATCATTGCAAAAACAATTTTTACCACTTTATTCAAAATCGTCCCCTGTTGAATAATGCGATTCCAACACCCCATTCCTACGAAGTTAAGCGTACTTTGGCACTACCCTAAACTCCGCCCTCCTGGGTGAGTAAACTCTTTACTGATTATACTCTTATGACTCTTGGTTGATGAATAACACTTATGTGTTTAATTCATCCTTTTGCCTCGAAATCCAAAACTCTTTTGCTGACTCGTTGAGAATAACCATTTAGACTCGTATACCTCTTCATAGATCTACCCGTATTGTTCCGAGGTAAAAGATGGCACCTTGCTTTGGCATGACCCACCATCGATGAACAAGAGCGCAACAGGTGTCTTAATCTTGGTAGGCTTTACTCAAAAATCTTTTTGGGACTTATTACGTAATTTATCAAGTTACGTTACTGTGAACTCTAGCATAACTAACTGTGATTTATTACGTAAAGATTTATGTGGGTTTGCGTAATGATATCTTAAATCTTAGTATTTACTCCTAAAAGATCTCATCTTTTAGGTTAATTCTTGTTCGCCTGAGGTTCGTTTGGATTCATATCCTTGAACAACCATTGAGTACTCCCACTTGAATCATGATCCCATCATTCGATTCGTCAATGGTTTCTCAAGACCCTATACTCTAAGTATTATTCGGGCACATCACACTTGTGCTTAGAAACAAGAAGCGTTTACCTATCTAAAGGTATACTTATCTACGCAATCACACACATATATATATAGATACATACATTCGGAAATATGACAATGCACCACTTGGAGGGCGCTCACGGCACTTTCCGATGGGTACTCGCCCTGTTGGCGCCCTCTTGCGGGCGCTCTCTTTTGACACGCATCTCTGGAATTCCCCTTTCGAACGCGTCTTCGAGATTACTCGCACTATGCACCTCGAAAACTCTTTGTGTTCGTTCTCTCTTTGCATGATAGTTGTCTACTATCAAACGCGAACAACGCACTTCATTTCAAAATAATGATTATCACAGTACAATGTGACACTCCCACAAATAAAATGTGATCGAGACGCGAATTCTTTGCTGACATGGTCATACCTCACTACTCTCTAACTCCGCATACAAACTTAGAGAGTGGGGGAAATTGTATGAGCAAATATTCGTACAATGCACTTCATTTCAAAACAATGATTATCACAGTACAATGTGGCACTCCCACAAATAAAATGTGATCGAGATGCGAATTCTTTGCTGACATGGTCATACCTCACTACTCTCTAACTCAGCATACAAACTTAGAGAGTGGGGAAAATTGTATGAGCAAATATTCGTACAACGCACTTCATTTCAAAACAATGATTGTCGCAGTACAATGTGGCACTCCCACAAATAAAATGTGATTGAGACGCGAATTCTTTGCTGACATGGTCATACCTCACTACTCTCTAACTCCGCATACAAACTTAGAGAGTGGGGGAAATTGTATGAGCAAATATTCGTACAACGAGGTGCCCGTAAGATAAGAGCAAAAACAATTTGTAAGGATAAAATTCGCGAGGCACGACAATAGATTAGGTGTCAATATAAGGCCCATTAATAAGGTTTGGTAATGACCCTAATCAAAACCCGCACACCTTAGCCGCCAAATTCATACCCGCCTCGATGTAAGGCATTCGCAACAGATGTTACACAGTAACCACATAGGAGTTTTGAGATATCCTACGACTAAAGAGTTATTGCGTAATCCACAACTGTATTATGTAAGACTCTTTCATATATGTGTAGCTTTTCATAATTTTTTTCTACATCAGTCATAACACTTCAGTTGACCTACTAGTGGGGCATGTGCCCCCACATGGCCTTACATGTCCACCCCTGTTCGCATAACTCACGCATGCCAACCACACGCTTTTACATTCTTCTTCTTTTAAATCCAAACTCCCAACATCAGAAACGTCCTACTCCCTATTTCTCCCTCTCTAGTCTTTCAGTGGTGGCTCCAATACCCTTTTGGAAATTTTATCTATTGCATGAAATGGGGTCTAGATACCATATTTAGCTGGCGAATCTAAGCACTCTCAAAATTGCGAAGGAAGGATAGTATGATACAAATCAAAACCCCTAAAGATTTAGCAAAAAGAGGAACTGAATACAAGTCGACTAAAAAAACGGAATAATCTGAAGAACATGGAGAAGAAGAAATCTCTGGTGGTTGGATGACGGGTCAAAATGTAAAAGTTGGCAGAAGAGAAGAAAAAAAGTCAAGAGAAATCTATAGTTGCAACCTGATGAGTTTCATGGCTCAAAGATTCTACCACATTCAATCATCGAACCAGGTCTGGAGGAGCTAATGGATCTGTTAGATTTGGCACATAACTACCTTAGTCATGGTATTAAAGAGTGGAGTCATTAAAACGATCAAATTGAAGGAGTAGGTGTAGAATCATACCTACGAACCGGATTATCTCAATCTGATCGGAGTTGAATTATTGAATATAGACCTTAGCTTAGTTTAGGAAGGAGTGTATGGGCAAATATTCGTACAACGTGGTACCCGTAAAATAAGAGTAAAAATGCTTCGTAAGGATAAAATCTACGAGGTACGACAATAGGTTGGGTGTCAATAATAAGACACATAACAAGGTCGGATAATGGCCCAAATCAAAACCCACACACCTTAGCCGCCAAATCTATACCCGTCTCGGTGTAAGGCATACGCAACAGATGTCACACGGTAACCACCTTCGAGTTCTAAGATATCTTACGGCTAGAGAGTTATCGCGTGATCCACAACCACGCCGGCAACACGTGTCTCGTAGATACTACTCGGGGATATACGTTACCAGCCAGTAGTTTATCGCACCCACGAGGTAACACCCTAGCCGTTTCTAAAGATACCCCATCGCGTATATGCTAATCTGCCAGATCGTTTGTGTCGTTGACACTTCATATAAGCGGATCAAATCCCTTATTCTTATTCCTTGATCACCTCCCACGAGCAACGTTGCGGAATAAATACCTCCGTTACCAGCTGGTCGTCATCAAGTCGACCTCTTCTCTAACACTATAAATAGAGAAGGCAACACACAAACCAGATCATCCAACATTCAACAAAAGCACTCTAGCAGTTCATCTTCTTCCCTTTCTCTTACTCTCTGATAATCATCTCGCAATAGCTTCCTACTATCCCAAAGTTTCTGACCTATCGTCTTAGAAGTTGGGAGATAAGACCTTGACAACCTAAAGTCTAGCAGTAAAGAGCTAGACGCATCCACCCCATCTGTTTACAAGCATCATCTTATCACATCTCAATTCTACTACCAGAAACTTACTGCTTGGTCTGTTTACGACCAGAACCTTATTGCAAGACTCAATTACAACCAGAAACTTACTGTTTAGTCTGTTACGACCAGAACCTTATTGTAAGATTGACTTACGACTAGGATGTTATATCATGACACTGTTATCATCACCCTCTTCACCCTTAATATTTTCGAATATACAATAAGTACATCACTTTCGTAAAGATCTGTTCCGACAACTCTACGAGCCGAAGCACCTGAGTACTCTGACAACGCTTACCCCTCTATTACTTATCTTGACTTTATTTATCTTATTTGATCGAGTATATGACTTGACCGTTGGAGCCCCCTTAGATCGACACCATCCCGATGTCCCAGAGGCTTCACGATCTTTTTGTCCCTTCTCGTTTGCAGGTTCTTTCGACACGTAGTCGGTGCCCATAGCATTCGACCCGACATGACAAAACTTTTGACTGTCACCCCGTTGACTTTTTGGATTTTTCGACCTGTAGACTTTTTACCGTCTACAAGGAGCGGGTAGCAAGGACGGTTTTTGGGTGCTCTTGAATAACCTTCTCTGACCTCAAGTATAATGACGGTATGGAGAGCTTTTGGCTTGATTTTGAAGCCCTTCATTTGAAAATAAAAGAATTGGGACTTTCAAAACCCTAGTCTTCTAGGTTTACTTCTCATGTCTTTGAAGATGGGTTTTTGGGTGGTGATTGTTGGAGTTAGCGATACCCAAATATCTCTCATCACTTTAGTCATCTACTTCCTACACATGAGGCGAGATTCGGTTCTTACTTTTATGAGCTTCATCAGGACTATTAAATCTATTTATGCTTATAGGAAGAAGGTTATGGGTTAGTTTGGCCATAACTAACTAGAGATGTGTCACTAGATGAGTTGCTCTTTTGGTAAACGTCACTGTATTAGATCTTTTCTTAAACCTCATCTAATTTTTGTTAAACAAATGTACTTCCTCTAAAAAATGTACCAACAGTTGGACGTGTATGGGCGAATATTCGTACAACGAGGCGCCCGTAGGATAAAAGTACAAACGCTTCGTAAGGATAAAATCCGCGAGGCACGACAATAGGTTGGTTGTTAATAATAAGGCCCATAACAAGGTTTCGCAATGACCCTAATCAAAACCCACACACCTTAGCCGCCAAATCCATACCAGTCTCGATTTAAGGCATACGCGACAGATGTCACACTGCAACTACGTAGGAGTTCAGCGATATCTTACGGCTATGGAGTTATCGCGTGATCCACAACCGCACTGTCAACACACGTCTCGTATTTACTACGAAAAGATATGCTTTACCAGCCAATAGCTTATCCCACACACGCGGTAACATCCTAGCCGTCCCTAAAGATACTGATCGAAAATATGCTAATCAATCCGCAAGATCGCTTGTGATGTTGACACATCACATAAACGGGTCAACCAGATGATCCTTATCCCACGAATACCTCCTACTAACTACCGTTACGGAGTAAATACCCCCATAACTAGTTAGGCGTCATCAATTCATCCTCACTTCTAACACTATAAATAGAGGGAAAGTACCTACGAACATGGCATCCAACATTCGACAATAACACTCTAGCTGATCACCCTCGCTCTTCTCACTTGTTCTCTGATAATCATCTCATAAGAGCTTCTCACTCTCCCAAAGTCTCTGTTTTAATGTCCTAGAAGTTGAAAGACAAGAGCTTGACAATCTGATATCTAGCAGTAAAGAGCTAGACTTACCAGTATCATCTATTTACGAGCACCAACTTATCACATCACAGTTCTACGACCAAAGACTTATTGCTTGATCTGTTTACGACCAGAACCTTACAATAAAACTCACTTACGGCCAGGAGGTTATCGACACGTTATCATCACCTTCCTCATCCTTGTTGCTCCTGAACACACAGTAAGTGTATCTTTTACGTAGAAATCTGTTCCAACAACTATACGAGCTGACACAACTGAGTACTCCGTCGACGGTTACCTCTCTATTGCTCAATTTGACTTTCTTTTTATTAGTTGACCGAGTATCTGACTTGACCGTCGGATCCCCCTTAGGCCGGCACCATCCTGATGTCCCAGAGGCTTCACGATCTTTTGTCTCTTTTTGTTTGCAGGTTCTTTCGACACGTTGCTGGTGCTCGCAGAATTCGATCTGATCCATCGAGACTTCTGACCCTTAACCCGTTGATTGTCAGACTTTCCGACCCGTAGACCTTTGACCGTCTACAGAATGCTAGATACATCTTTTGTTAGATATATGATTTTGAATAAAAAAAAACGCATATAAAGGTCGTACCAGCCCTAGATGGTCCCAAGATAATACTCCTTCATATTATCATGATGTCGGCAGGTACATTTTAGTTATGTATTTTAATTTTTAATTATTGTTGTTATAATTTCTTTTATCATTATCACTATTGGTATTAGTTATCATTAAATTAGATGAAGGATATAGTCCTTCGGTTTGAAGGAGATGTCCTTCCGAAGGAGTGTCCTATGATCAAGGTGGTAATGCGTTGAATTTGTCAGTTAGGATGACGATGACTTTATCAAGAAGATCATCTAGTCCGGTCCAATTAGGGGTCATAATGCTTGGTTAGAAGTCGTTGACGATCGTCGGATCACTTCGATAATCCGCGGCTAACATACACCGGATCCTACAATAGGTTACACCAAAGAGTGGTAGCTTGATCGTAAAGAGTTGACTCGTGGGATCTTGCCTATAGATGAATATGATCAAGTCTGATAGTGCCAAAAGATAGAAAGAATCGGGCTCGAAAGAGAAGCCCGAAAAATAGTAAAACCCACTTATAGGGTGTCCTGATCAAGCCCAAAGGGGCATTGATCAGGACCGACCATATAAAGTGGGTGGGCCAGCCAGGGTAAGCCCATAATGGTCTTAATGGCCGGCCACTCTATATTATGGTAAAAAACCTAATTCGGGTCAGAAGGAGTTCTGACAGTTTACCTTTTCTAGGACTCTTATTGAAACCTAATTTGAGTGAGACTCCTATTAGGGTTTCTGTATATAAGGGTCATTGGAGTTCAGAAAAAGGGTTGGATTTTTGTCAAGAGAAAACAGCTTCTCTCTCACAATATACAACTAAGTGGAGAGATGAGGTTTTAGAGAAAAAGCTCTCAATCACAAGATGATTCGTGGCTAATTTCGATCGGATTCTACATCGGGTTACACTAAAGAGAGTCGACTTGATCGGAAGATATGACTAGAGGGACGAGACATATAGACATGGGAGAGACCCATAAATATGCCCCTAACGCCTAAATGAAGTTTGGGCAAACATAGTACAAAGGGCCGAAACAAGAGGGTTTTGGGCCGGACACTTAAAGAAGGGTTTCGGCTTGGCCGACCACACTATACGGACTGGGAGATCTACCCCTTTAGGGCATACCTTGGCCAGCCAGTGTAAAGGAATTGAGAAAATGGAAACTAGTTTCTATTTTTGACTATTTACTTAATCTTATTCAAAAAAGACTTGTACAAAACCTAATTAGGGTGAGACTCTAACTTAGGTTTCTATATAATGTCTCTTAAGACTTGAATAATGTGTGGATAATTGTCAAGAAGCTTTCTAGCTCTACAACATCAAGTAGAGAAAGAAAGAGAGAAAATTCCCAACTTTTAATCTAGTCAAAGAAGAAGTGTTCTTCATCTAACCACCATTGGAGTTCTAGCTAACAACAAGGTGAGAGATGAAGTTGGTTGCTACGTGTCTCAAGTAGAGGGGCTACAATTGGAGCTCCTGGTCTTCTCAAGCGATTAGAAAGGTTCGAGGGAAAATTAACGATTAAGGTAATATCTAATCGACTTAGTTACATTATTAGCTTATGCATGAGATCCTGGGATACTAGTGCTAGACATATTAGATGTTTGAGATTCCGCTACCAATACTAGGAGACACCATAAACCCTATAATTTAAAGGCATGACTAACCGTTGCTTCCGGCAAAACGAAGCTTGATAAACGAATCAAAGAGAAAAAACGAAGATCTAATGTTATTGAGTTCAAAAGATGGATGATAGGTAGAGATCTCTAACAATCCCCCTAAAAACAAGAAAAATCGACCAAGATTTGCTCTGATCTTGATGGAAGAAGGGCTAAATCTACTTTCTTTCTCTAAAAGTTAGATAGAGGAGCTTCCGGTTTTCTTTTATGCAACGTTTTCTTTCAAACCTCATCCAGGGAGATTCAATTCTTACTTATATGAGCTTCATCAGTACTATTAAATCTATTTATGCTTAGTGGAGGAAGGTTATGGGTTGGGTTGGCCATAACTAACTAAAGATGTGTCACTAGATGAGTTACTCTTTTGTTAATGGCGTAATTTCTAAAAAGTTCAAGATAATGTTGAAAATGAGTAAAAAAAGCACAAAGCATTTGAAAATTATTATTCAGGTAAAAAAGTGTGCAAATACTAAAATACCCTTTTCTGTTATTTTGTGTAACTAAATTCTTTTATTTTTCTTTAAACTTTAAATCGATATAACTTTTATTTGAGATGTCGGATTTGTATACAAATTATATATTTAGATATGATTTTTCATTAGCTTTCTAACAAGATCCACTTTCAATATTTTTTTTCAAAAAAAAACCCCAGAAAAAACGGCGTTTTTTCCCTTACGTTTTTCTGCAAACGTGTTTGCAACAGTCTGTAATGCAAACGTGTTTACTACGGTCTGTTATGCAAACGTGTTTGCAACTGTCTGTTATGCAATTTGATTTGATTCATATTGAATCATGGTACAGTCTTGAATCTCTCTCATTGGGGTATCAATTCCGCTACTTTGTTCAGATGCCCACACACCCAAATTTGTCCGATGACCACCCGCATAATCTAGATGTAGTTTTAACCCCTGTTAAAGAATGTTGTTCATTAAATACCGGCATTTGTTCATATATTTACTAATTAAGTTCAAAAAATAATCTCTTTAAATAGTTAGGTAGAAAAATTTATCGTTTTTTATTTGTTAAATCATTGGATTAGAGTAGCTCGAGTATCTTAAGAATGTGTTTTTATCTTCAATCCAGCTTGTTCAACAACCATGGAAATGTCATTGTCTGATGCTAGCACGATTTTATCATGGTCTTCATCCTCCTACTATATGGGAATCAGAAATGTTAAAAGTATTAAAAACAATTCCTCATGCTGGCACACCTGAACTTAATCTTCCTGAGTTACTTTCTTCATTACTTTCCACACTGCTATTTCAAAATCTTCCTGAGTTACATGAATTCTTCTCTCTCTTAAGGCAAACATCCCTGCTTCTGTGCACACAGCCTGTAGATTAGAACTGATGAATGGGAAATGTTAATGAGGTTTGGAAATGAAGGAGAATCTAAGACTAGAGATCAATTTTTCCAACTTAAGAAATGGGCTATATTTAAGGCAGTGGAAGACAAACCTTGAGTTCTGCACCAGATGCACCATTCATCTTCTCTGCTATCTTCTTCAAATCAATCCCACACATCAAGTTCATTTTCCTCGAGTGAATGTTCAAAATATCCCAGCGAGACTGCAAACATTCTGTACAGATCAGGACAAAACATTGGGTTTCTCTATAGATATATGTACATATAACATATAATAATGCAAATATATGTTGAGAGAGAAAGAGAGACATCTGCATTTGGATTTGGAAACTCAATCTTCCTGTCAATACGGCCTGGCCTGAAGAGGGCTTGATCCAAAATATCAATCCGATTAGTGGCCATGAGAACCTGCATATATCACATGTTTGAAGTGGTGAGTTGTGTGAACCTTCAAAGATTATATAGTCTCCACATTATTATTTCCTAGACTATACCAATTTAACATTATAGAACTATTGAAAATACTTTGATCTTGTTTGATGCTTCAAACCCGTCCAACTGATTCAGAAGCTCAAGCATGGTTCTTTGCACTTCGCTGTCACCATTACAGATCCAGATTCCATCCTAGCAGATCCAATACTATCAATTTCATCCATAAAAATGATTGAAGGAGCATGTTCTCTGTGATAGATCCATAAACAATAAGCCATATATTTGAAGAAACACCAAACATCAACACACAAGTTGCGCAATAAAGGTGAACAAGAAGATCACAAGGGCCAAAGCTAACGTAACTTAAAATCGAGGGGAAAATTAGACGAAGTAGACTCTAGACATGACTTCTTCCAACTAGTACTACGAAAGGAAATACTAGAAAATACCTTGCCGTAACAAAAAGTTCTCGGACCATTCTAGAGCCTTCTCCGATGTATTCCTGGACCAACTCAGAACCAGAAACTCTGATAAAGGTGCAGTCGGTATGATGAGCTACTGCCCTAGCAAGCAGTGTTTTCCCCGTACCAGGTGGTCCGTAAAGTAGAACTCCATCAAATGTTATATATGATCCATCAAATTACCTCAATGTGTGGGGGATGGGGTGGATCAATGTGGAGCCTATGTATTATGTTAGTTAAAAGATCATTCAAACTCCTTGCTGGCACACTTGCCTCTTCATAGGCAGCTGTACCCTGGCTACTATATTCAGCTCTCATGTTGGTTCTTTCGGAGTCATTTTCACGAACAGGTGTTGTGCATAACTTTGCTTGATGTCCAAATGCACCACGTTGAGTACACTTTCGAGGCTTCCATAATCATCCCACTCGTACTGTTATCTCCTTAGTCTCATTCACTCGAATTGAAAGCTTATCAACCAATTCTTGTTGTTTAGGAACTTCAACACACACTCGTTCATAATTGACCCGAGTTTGAACAGCAGTGTATTGGTCCATGGTAAGTATTCGACCAAGAAAGCTTGAGATAAAGGCAATCCATTTTTTAATCCAAAATATCAGAGGTATTTCATGGAGGTTTACCCATATAGGAAGTGACTCCATTTCTGCTATGTCTTGTTCAATTAACATGAAAGAAGATGATGGCGACGAAAATCTCACGAATTTGATGATGGTGATCACAAATAATAAGGAAAAAGAAGAAAGGAAGAAGAATCATGATTTACAACTTGTATCAATGATTTCGAAGAAGCTTATTTAATTTATATTAGGTATAGAATTTTTTTGTTGATTAACATTGAAGAAGAACAGAGAAGAAGAATCACGGGCCACCTAAAAAGTTTTTGGGCTTTTTGAGAGGGAAAGAGAGTTCTGTGAGTAAGGGTAATTTAGGAAAGAAAAAAATAAAAATGACCTAATTACTAATTAGTCATATTATTTTAAACTATATGCATCTTTACTGATAACATTTTGGTAACTCTTAGTTATTAGCAAAAGGTGTAGGCTTTTATAGTTATTAAGATAATTTTTTCTACCTAAATAGTCATTTTCCCTTTGTTAATTATCACTGTATTAAATCTTTTGTTAAACTCATCTACTTTTTGTTAAACAAATGTAATGCCTCTAAAAAATGTACCAACTCTTTTGTTGAACGACAAATACATCTTTTGTTAGATATACGATCTTGACTAAAAAAAATACTTATAAAGGTCGTACAAGCCTAGATGGACCGGATCGTCCCAAGATAATACATATTATCATGATACTGTTATTACATTTTAGTTATATATTTTAATTTTTTATTATTGTTGTTATAATATCTTTTATTATTATCAATATTTGTATTAATTATCATTATTTTTATTGTTAAATTAGAAAATACCAAATTGTTAATGAAAATTAGTCATTTTTTTGACAATTTGGTTCTCTTTTTACACTAGAATCCATTAAAATATCGGCGAAAATCAAAATCCACCAAAGTCTGTGACTTACGAATATCTCGTGACTTTGCGAATGCCACTACAATTTGCAGACTTTGAAACGTCCGCGATTGATTGTTGTAGACATTTGTGGACTTTGAGTGTCAACCAAAATCCAGATTGACTACCCCTCTATGATGCATGATTGATGATGCATAATTAAGTTTTAGAATGTATAGATCGTGATGGGCCTAGAAAGTTTCCTAAATAGGTCTACACCTGCAAGTGCACGGGTGTCAAGTTGTAATATTTCCGGAAAGACCGGTTCGTTCCTCAGAGACTAGTTAAACTTATTCAAAAACTAGGAAATAAAAAGATTTTGAAAATGGTTTTGATTTTGGTTTTGATGATTAAAGATATTAAAATATTAAAACGAATAAAAACGGTAAACGGATCAATGGGGGAGAGGACCTAGGGTTTAGGAGTTCACCACATAAAATCACATTCAGACCCAATAATTATCTAATCAACTCTCTTTTTTTATAACTCAAAATTCAAGGTAATGAACTACCCGAATTCCGGAAGATGTATTCGTTAAAACCCGATTGATAATCATAAACTTGTAATTGTTGTATTTAGAAAAACAAATCTCTAAACTATTGACTATTAATCGATAAGCATACACCATCAAAGAATTTAATCTAAGCATGGTGTATCAAACTAAAAATATAGCAATGAAAAGAAAACAAGTTTAACTAACTAAAACAACTTGAACTTTTAAACACAATCAAGAGAATTAATCGCACAAAAATTGGTCTCTAAAAGCTTAAAAATGGGTTTCATCCTAGCCCTAAATGAGATGGTTAGCTAATCATATAATATGAGATTAAAACAATTATGAAGCATAAGAGAGAAAATGGAAAAAAGAATGAAACTTTCTCACTGATTTTCTCTGTTGCAGCCAAACGCGCCCCTAGGGAAAATAACTTTCTCGTCTTCTCGGAAATATTTTCTCTATGGGAAAGTTATTTTCCAGGGAGATTATTGACCCAAACGCGGTCTTCTTCTTCCTCTGATTTTCTCTCTTTCTCTCTCTACTTCTATTGTAACCCAAATCAACTAACACCAACAAGTTTGAATATGGTGATTACATTAAATGAAGACCAATACAATTCTCTCTGATTTAAAATATATCTCTCTCACTTTACAATCCTCTCTGTCTTTCTCTCCAATACATTTGATTAAAGCAAAGTATCTGTAAATAAAAAGAAAAGCCTCTCACAAACTCACTCTTCTCTCTGAAATTATAATGAGATAAGAAACAAAGGATTCAGAAGAAGATAATGGTAGCTCTGTTTCTCTCTCTCTCTCTCACTCTGATTTTCTGTTAGTTGAGCTCAAAGAGAGGAGATGATCCCCCTCCAAGATGAGATACCCTCAATGGCTGCTCTCTCTTTTCTTTTATAATCAGCCGAGAGATCTTTCTCTCATTAGAAAATATCTTCTCTCCTTCAAATATTTCTGAATCCTCCTCCATTGTTAATGAAAGAAATCCTCATGAATCTCTGTCAAAATCTCTAGCTCTCACTCTAGATATCTAGCTATCAATAACAAAATCGAATCCTGCCTCTTCATCTTTCCTTCTCTGTTTTGATTTGAAAATCTCGGTTCTCTCTCACTAGCTCAAGTTTTTTCTATAGTATTTTCGGATTTAAGAGAGAAGAGTTTTCAGCAATGAATTGAATCTCTCTTTCTCTGAAAATCTTTCTATCACACCTCCTCTTTCCATTCTCTGTAAAATCCTAATATAAAAGGAGAAGAGGAAATATCTCCTCCATTCGAATTTTTCTCAATCACTCTCCAGCTCATATACTTCTCTCTAAAATTAGTTCAAGCCAATCCATCCAAATATCTCTCTCTCTCTCTCGGTCTCATCTCCTTCTCTATCTATTTGTATTAAGTTATCCTTCCAAAATAATATGAGAATATAAAAGAGAGAAAAAGGAAAGATCCTACATACTTGGTGGTTCTTTAAATTTAGAAATAAGAAAAAGAGAGGGAAAGAATAAAGAGAGAATAATTAAGTTACCTTAATTTGGGAGCCAATCACGTTTTTGGTTTACTGGATAAAGATTTGGTGAATGCAAATCCTTTAATGTGGGACAACTTTGCTGTAGCTAGGTGCATCAAATAAAGTTGAGGAGGCCATCTAATCCTTGTTGATCCGCACGCTCTAAATTGTGTTCGTTAGATCGTCTCGGGAGCATTGAAGCTTTAACGTGTGAAGTACCAAATCAAGTGTCAAAACAAATTCGGAGCGCCATCTAATGCTTCCCAACAGTGTACCACACGTTCATCATTGATCTACTTACATCTTGCGCGCCACGTGTCACTAATAATATATGTTGACTTTTAGTCAACTGATTTGACTGGGACTTTGATCCGCTCTAGTTTCCTCATCTGGACTCCGATTTGACTTCCGTTTTCACCCACGAATTCATCTTGGGCTCTACTTTTCAACCGAGCACCACTGTTGACAAAAATTCCCAGAATCACAAATGACCAAAATACCCCTAACACGTTTTACTCTTGATTTTATCCGTTTTACGCATTGAACTCCGTAAAAGACACCTGGACAAAAGAAACACATAATTCATCAGAGTAACTGCTCGAATTGGACTAAGTAGCCTTAGTTAAGAGATTCAGATGGGACATTTTCATGTCTCATCAGATCGCGACAAAACTAGTACTATTATTGGTGTTTTAAACAAGACTATCGGTAAATTTGGGTGGTAGAGTAAGAGCATCTCCAATGGAACACTCAAACTCTAAAATTTAGAGTGCCACTTAGGATAATGTTTGATCGATGTAAGAACATCGTTACTCTTTGTGAACAAGTTTTAATATATTAATTAGAAGTAATTTTGAAGGCCAAAGCGTATTTTTTTAAAAAAATTAGTATTGTAAACATATAAATCAAAAATTACCAAAAATACGCGACCCGAAGTACCGAAAGGATCGGCTGATCCGTCCGTACCTCTCCTAGGTGACGGATCTCTGGATCCGTTTGAGTCACCAGAAACAGATCCAGAGATCCGTGGCTTTCTCATAGAACCTTGTTAGAAAGCCACGGATAGCCACAGATCTCTAGATCCCATTTCTGGTAACTCAGACGGATTTTGAGATCCGTCACCTTTGAGAGGAGCGGCCGGATCAGCTGACCCGTCTGGTACTTCCGGTCGCGCCTTTTTGGTGTTATTTGATTTTTATGTTTAAAATATCAACTAAAAAAGGTAAAGAATGAAGACAATTAATCATCATCTAAATATATTCATATGTTAATCCAAAAAATTTGTAACCCGGTATTTCAATACACCTTAATCATCGCTTAAATTTGACACGCTACTACTTGGCTCCCTCGAAATATGGGGGCAAAATTTCTCTCCTACCTCAATTCTACATCTAACAATTTCAAGCCAACCTATTGCCTCTAGCGATGCACACTAGCCCATTGAGGTGCAATTGGAGGGATTAGAGATTCCTTTGTGAGTTTAACAGACATAAAGTGACCACCACTATATGTAATGCATACATTTTTATAACCCTCGGAAGATGGACCACTGAATAAGGGTAAGAAAGTTGTCGAATAATCGTAAGACAAATGAACTAATATGCAATTGTAGCGAGTCGCCACAACCATACTAGTATATGGGTGACTGTAGAAAGAATCATTCGGACATGTATAATTGAAGTTGTTCGCGACACTTAATGTCCGACTGTAATCTCTTTGTCCAAAAATATCATTGTAGAGTGCGTGACGTACCTCAAATTCTTCTATGACATTTTCGCGTACTTGTTTCCAACCATCTTCTATGGAAAACTCAAGTCCTTTACCAACGACATGAAACCCACAATGACCATCGCCTGGCACATCTATAATGTCATCCAAGAATGGATGCATAACTAATGAAATTTGTTCTTTGTATCTTTCAACATTGGATTTGGTTGCTTTCGTTGTTTTGGTTGCTTTGTTAACTTTAGGTACTGTCTGAGAGGAGGGAATATATTCATCAACACACTTGGCATATTCGAAAGCAGATGGATTCCTCTTAGTAGATTTTGCAGCTTCTTTTTCTTTTTTGCTCAATCTTCTTTGTTTCGGAGCCCCTTTGGTCTTTCTTGGTTGCAATGCATCGCACAAGTTTATCAGGGTCAGACAAAAAATTTCTCTCAATTTCTCAACTATTGCGTACCTCTAAGGACCACTCGATTTATCCACAATAAGTAAAGGTGATTCATCTCATGTGATGTGCCGAGATCATTATAAGTCTACAGAGCCGGGTTAATCGATCGCTTGGTCCACTGGGGGTGAATGATGTCCTTAGGACATACCTTATCTTGATTCATCAAAGATACCATCTCATGAGCATAAGGGAGACCACGAGGCTCTTGTAATTTTGCACGGTCGATCTCATCCACCAAAAGATCTAATGCAGCGTGCAAGACATAACCACGTAGCTCTTTCATAATCTTGGTTTGATGGCCTTCCTTCACCTTTATACGGCTGTGCTTAAAAGATGCTATAATTTCACTTGTCTCGGTTTCCGTCATGATACGAATAGATTCCCAGCACGTAACATAGTTACCTTCGGAGTTACATAGATAACTCTTCAATTTGGAATGAACACCTTCCACACGATTTATTGTAGTATTTCCCAATTGTATAACCCCGTTAGTCCATGCAGTCACAAATCTCTCTTTCAATCCCAACCAGGTATTCTAAACATAACTAACAGCTTTATGATGTGTATCTCACGAAAACTTCACAAAGGTTTCCACCGCCTCATTATAACCACTTTCGGTCTCAGCATACATGATAGCTCGAAACATTGTCATAAAAATATTGAATTATTCTTATTTGAAATGACTTTTGACATTCTCTACCACACACTTGTCGATGTGGAAAGTACATAGTAACCTTTGAGCATGTGGAAAGACTTCACCAATCGTGTTAATTAGTGCAAGTTTGCGATCAGTAACCAACACATTTGGCATTGAGTTGGGAGGGAACAACGTCCTCAAACAATTAAGGGCCCATGTGTACTGATTAGTTGCCTCCTCATCCATAAAATAAATGCCGCGGTGAAGGATTTTAACGTAGAAGTTACCCCGACAATCTCAAGCAATGGCTTTTTAAATCGGTTGGTTTTATACGTACAATCGAGTATTAACACGGTATGGGAACTCTGTAATAATAGAATACAATCAGGATGTGCCCAAAATAGATTTGTTACCTCGTCAGTGTCCCCGTTCTTTGAAAAATGGTAGACGTAATTGTGTTCCACCAACAACTTAATGAGTTGTTGCGTCGGACTCATTCCTTCTTGGTTTTCCTTACGTATGTTCGCCCGTGCATTGTAAATGGTTTTTAACGTTGATGTGTTATCCTTGAATGATCATGAATTTGAGAAAGAATTTGGGTTGGTTTCAAACCAAAATCTAATAGACGTTTCACAACAGTTTTTTCATCGGGTTTCAACCTATTCACATATGCATGACCTAGAAGACTTTCAGCTAACTCATAGTTGTGGATTTCAGACATAACTGTCACTTTACAAGTGTCATTACCCCCCCCCCCCCCCCCCCCCCCCGTATTCCTTTGAGCTTGAACGGACATTGGCATTTTTTGGTGCTCGATTTTCTTTTCTTTATGGGTGGTTGATGGGATTTTGGAACCAAATCCTTCTTCTCATGTGAACGGAATTCCCCACTTCTTTCGCAACATAATCCTAACCGGGGTTTCTCTCCACCTCTCCTATTGCCTGATTTGCCAATCAATACTACAAACTTATACTTTCTCCCATTTTCTTTAGGCCAGCGCTTTGGGGAAAGCAAAATAGTTTCCGGGGTGTGAAGACTTAGTCAAAAATTGGTCAATTTTGTTTGACAATTTTATTTAGGGGGAAAGCAAAATAGCTTCTCCACCTCAGCTCCCTCTCTCTCCACCTCACTTCTCTTTCTCCACCTCATCTTCTCTCTCCCCACCACTCTCTATCTTCTCCGACCATTAAAAAAAAAAAAAAATTCACTCCCTTTCACTCCTCTCTCTCTCTCTCTAATTTTTTTTTTCTTCTCTGGTTGAAGGTCCCAAACGTTCGGGACCTTCAACCAGATCTTCTCTCTCTAGATTTGTTCTAGAGAGAGAGAGAAGAAAAAAAAAGAAAAAAAAAAGAAAGAGAGAAAGGAGGGAAAAAGAGTGAAATATTTTTTTTTTTTTAATGGTCGCCGGCCGGAAAATTTTTCGGCCGGCGATCTTGTCGGAGAAGAGAGAGAGGTGAGGTGGTGAGAGAGAGGTGATGTGGAGAGAGAGTGAGGTGAGGTGGAGTGTTTTTTTTTTATTTTCCCTTAAATTTATTTCTCCGGAAAATTTCTAAAATTCTACATATTCCCTTCAAAATTTCACACCCCGGAAACTATTTAGCTTTCCCCAAAGCACTGGCCTTTCTTTAGCCCAAACAATTAACTCCTCTCGAGATGGAAAAACCTCTTCAGTCACAAAATACTCACCACATGAATACTAAATTGACACCCATCATTTGAACGTTGATTTTCTTCTTTTACATGGTACTTATCTTCAATGGGAGCAATATTAAGGTCCGATGTGAGAGTGGGCCCGGACTTCCCAGTCCGGACAAAACCCCAAGAAAGAACAGACTGCCCAGTCCGGGCCCTCTCTCGGACCCAAACGGATAGTGTAATCCATCCAAATGTGAGAGCGGGCCCGGACTTCCCAGTCCGTGACTTTTCACAGCAAAACGGATAAAGTGATCCGTTTGGGGCTAAAACATCTCGGACTGGTTCAGTCCGTCCATGTAACCGAGATTCCACTTTTTTCAAAAAAGAACACAATACGTATTGAAACACAAAAAAAATGGTAGGGGAATGGTCGTATACCTCATGAGAAACTTCTCCTTTCCTGGAAATGGGTGGAAGAGTTGGAATCGATGTAGAATTAAAATTTTAGAACCTCCTTCTTCCATGGTTAACTTCCTAATTTTTTTTTAAAAGATGATACAAAGAAGCTATAAAGGTGATACAATACATTTGAACGATGAACAAATCAATCGGATTGATGGTTCCGAAGAAAAGAGTGGCCGCCGATAGATGTCGATGCCATTGCCGTCGCCGGAGAATGCTGCACTCTTTTTTCTAGGGGCTTTTGGAAGAAAGCGAATTGGCTTCCTTTTGTGTTGGAAGAAGATGGAAGAAGCAGACGAAGGTGAACGTCGCCCACGTTAACAATCGGTGTTTATAAAGGACTCGGGTCAACGTTCGTTGACCCGAGTCAACAAAATGGCCGCCCGCTAACAGCCTTTTGGCCCGATGCCTTTAGAAGCACCCTATAACTTTTTATATCTACTACCTGAAAACTTTTTTAACCCTAATTCATGTTATTCCTCTATTTTTATAATTTTGCTTCTATCTTAATAAATTTGTATGTCCTATTTCTTGTGCATTGTGTCAATCCAAAATCTCTAACAATTCTCTCTAAACTCCACTAACTAGTAATGGTTTTCTCTTTCCTCCCCACATTTTTACGATTGTTTTAATCTTCTCTTTTCCACTTTCTAAGTTTATTATATATGATGTCACATGTCTGTAAAGACAATCAAATCAATTTAATCACATTATTTGAGAATAAGTGTTGATTTTATTATTTTCAAAATCAGATTTTAACAAACAGGATCTCCTTTACTCCTTATAAGGTATGTTTTAAAATTTATTTAGAGCGGTGATTGGATGAGCTCGAGCTCATACCGCAAGGTATGAGCTCGAGTCATCAACTGTAAGATTTTCATGAAATTCCCATGAGATCATTCCCTTAGGTTAAGAGGACGGCTCACATCCTTAAAATATTCACAGAATTGTCACCAATGCCAATAAAACTCCCCCTTCCTTTAATAACTCAGTTTGTTATTTATTTCTGATGATTTTATTGCAATTAAATATAACCTCCTAAAACCAATTTCCACTTAACTAATTTCATGTCTCACTTTTTGTTTCTATAGTCTTTTATAGAACTTTTAGATTTTATTTTTCTCATTCATTATAGAGTATTTTTTTTTTCTTTTCATTATTTTAGAGAGTTTCTTTAAAAGAAAAATCATAACACATTTAACTGTAACTTTAAACTTTAACCATACAAAAAAAAATATATTTCTTCTACTTCTTCACGGAATCTCACAGTAATTATCGTCTTCGACAAACAAGTTTTTCCCTCTTTGAGAACAAGCTTCCATAAAAAAGTATGTTTCTCAATATTAATGAGGGTGAACCCCAAATATAAATATTAATAGTGAGAACAAAGATGAAATTTACAGTATACATAAGAGAGATGATGAATGTAAATTAAATCATAGAAACAACTAAGAAGATGAGGATTAGAGAGAAATGTTCAAGAAGAAGAATATGATGATATTTAGAATGAGATTAATTAATTTAGGTTGTACGTTAGCATGTAATTTGAATCTCCTGATGAAACTTACAACTTCTATAATCAATATGCATCCAAGATGGGATTTAGTGTCCAGAAGTCTTCCACGTGTAAGTCTAATCGCACCAACACAATAATTAGTCGAAAATATTGTTGCTCACTACAAGGATTGAGTACTTCTACTACATTCGAAAATTTTAAAAGACAAAAAAAGAATTGTTGTGAGACAAGAACTGATTGCAAAGAAATGATTTTTATAAGATTGAGAGCAGAAACTAGATGGGTAGTCTCTCAATTTGTAGAACAGCACAAACACAATCTTGTGACTCCAAGCAAAAGACATAAGCTTCGATCACAAAGGAAGACAACAGAAGATCAAGGAGTGATGATAAATAACATACGTTCAGCAGGTGTGAAAACAAATCTTATGATGAATTACATGGCTTGGAAGTTGGGGGTATCCGCAACGTTGGATTTACAAAAAGGGACGCGAGAAATTTCTTTAATACAAAGAGAAAAGACTTATATAAATTATAAAAGACTTAGAAACAAAAAGTGTGACATAAAATTAGTTGAGTGGAATAAAGTTATGAAAAATATATAACAAACTGAGTTGTCAAGGAAAATGAACGTTTTATTAGCATTGGTGGCAATTCGGTGAACAACTCATCCAATCGCCACTCATTTATTTATTTAAACTTGTTTTCTTCAATGCGATAAATACGTATTATAGTCATAATGTAATAGTTAGTTGGTAATTTGACGGGCTAGCTATGTTATGAATTGAACAAGATATAATGGAAGAGTTGGACTTGCTGATGTCAAAAAATGGCTTTCCGTTATATCAGCATGAAACAGTGAATTGATGCATGACAACCTCCGTTACGTTGAATGTTGAGTTAAGTCAGGTTAGATTCTATCGATCGTTTCTACCTCCAGTTCTGGTTCTCTGTTTCTTTGCTCCTGCTCCTCGCTCCTTGCTCCTACTCCTTACTCCTTGCACATGTTCGTCTGTTCCCAAAGGGAGAAGAATCTGCAAAGGGTTCAAAAACTGCTCTGACGCTCAAGACAGGCAGGGTATTCTTGCAGTAAAAGAATGAATGTTGATCGATCCTTTTGGGGGTGAGTTGTGATAACTCAGAGTTTCTTGTGATCTTCTAGGGTTTAGAGATCGTGCACTTTGAAGGACGATTTGGGGGGCCTTTTAGAGGCTTAAGAGGCGGCGATGATTGCCGTGGAGGGAAGTTTTCCCTTTGTGTTTATCTCACATCCAGGATAGATGAAAGTTCCTAAGTTCAAGGATCTTTCATAGATATCCTGCCGATGTGATAGATCTTTGGGGAGAAGTTTCTTCCCTTGAACGCGTGAAGTCCAAACTTGCTTAAACATTTAGAGATTTCTAGCCGGCTGAGAGCTCTGTAGAGATTCTGGGATTAAGTCGGTAAATTGCTGGTGCGCTTCGCCTTCCCAATTATGGGCGTAAGGCATCGACCGAACCTACGTGGACCCCCCTCATTCCTTAAGAAACCCCACGGCTGATCCGTTCATGTCAAGGACGTTACAGGGTTGGTTTCCTCTAGCCGACCTCTCAGTTAGGAGAATACGTGACAGGTCGTCAAGGGTTCAGCTGTACTGCTACCTTAGGATTGTATATCCAAACGAGGCATATGTAAAAAAAACAATTAGGAATGTATATCCAAATCTTGGGTGCCTATAGAATTCTACAAACTTGGTAAAGCACAACACAAGTTTTGTAATTGTGGCGGTACCTAATAATGCTGGCATTGCCTTAGCAGGTTGAGTATGGAGTACCTTGGCAACGGAAGAAGGGAAGTTTTATAGGCAATGTCTAAAGTTGTTAAAGACAATGATCCAAGATTAGGTCAAAACAAGTTGACTAATTATGGTTAAAGGCAATGCCTGCCTTTCTTCTTCTCCGGCTAAAAATTGTCGGCCGGTAACCTAAGGTCCTAAACTCAAAAGACAATGTCTCTTCTTACTCCTTCATCTCTATCAAATAGAAGCCAAATTACATTCTGAAAAAGGAAATCAAACCATAAATAACTTACCAACAACTCCAACATTGGTAGAGTAAAGACGGAAATGGTTAAAATCAGGTCCAAGAACGGGAAGACCACCTTCACGAGCGTATGATTTAAGAGCAGTATCAATAACCAAGGCAACAAGTGTTCTTCGTTAACAACGAACCAAATCTGTCTTAGCTTTTCCTGATACATTTCCCCCCTTCCCTTGTTGGGATTCTTCTTAGTCTCTGGCAACAAAATTTTTTAGGGTTTTACCTTTTCTTTTTGGATTGGGCTTGGTGGTAAGTGTTTTCTTAGAGAGACAAACTCAAAAAATTGCAGAAAATAAAAATGGATGTGAAGAAAGGATCGATCAATTGAAGAGGGAATACATAGCTACATAGCATTTTTCTCACTAGGGTAGCTACACCTAGTGGTGGATTGAAAAGAGTATAAAATAAAATTGGGAAAAGGGGGAAGAATCAAAAAGAGAAAAAAGGAAGAAGAAGCTGAAAGAGGATGGAGAAAAAAAAGAAATTAAAACAAAATGGGTTGAAGGTCGCCCGCCCGAGGTTGTCGACCAACGACCTTTAGTAAGAGAAGAAGGAAGATGGACATTGCCTTCAGCAGGATTGCCTTTTAATAATTTTCGGAATTGCCTTTAGCAGGATTGCCTTTAACAATTTCGGGCATTGCCTATGAAATCTCCCACAGAAGAAAGCTCAAGATAAACTAAATTCTCCCAAGGTCCACATTTTTGGTTTGAGATTGACACGTATTCAAGATGCATTACGTAATGCCCCAAGTCGTCTTCTCAGGTTTCTCCACTTTTGACACCTGAAGCCTCTTGATTGGTGTCAAAAGCATATGACCGCTAAGACTTTGGACGTTACATATAGTATCAGAGTCGAGGACAACTCGTCTTTAAAGTGGGAGATTGTGATAGTCTCACATTATTTAGACATCATCAGGAGACCACTTATAGGTATAGATCGAGGCCTTTTCAGTAAGCTTAATCTTTTACCGAAAGCAAAACCCTTAATTTTAGGAGTTAGACTTGGGTGCCAAAAGCGAACACGATATTGGTGACTACTAAGGGAAGACGTTACACAATATAATAATATGGTTAAGTTGTGAAGCCTACATTGACCTGGCGGTCACTAGCCAGTACCACGGCCCATGAATATTTCTGACTGAAAAATCTTGGCTCTTGAATAGTCTTGCTAAACTTACTAAGTAGAGCCTATAGTTTAAATTGGATTAACCCTAATAATTAGGGGAAACTAATAAGGCTGAACAGAATGGGAGCCCATAGAGCATTTGTGCATATAGTACTTGTCACCAAAAATTGCAAAGAATGTCTCATACACAAGACATGAATATTCTTAATATGATCAAAGCAAAGTATAAAATTCAAAAGAATTAAACTTTCAATTAGAAGATAAGTAATCTAAAGAAGAAAAGAATAACAGAAAGAAACTAAAAGCTTCACTGCCACCTCTTCTAAAGCTCCCTCCAAAGAAGCCTACAAAAACCCTAAACATGATCACCTCCATATCACATTCTGATTACACCAGCCTTCTAACTGAGTTCAAAAAATTATCACCTTTCTTCTTTTTCATCAAATGGCCAACTCCATTAACAAAGCAATATTTCATGCTTTTGGGCTCTTGAGTCTTGTGTTGTTAATGGAAAAAGCTACTGCATTTGAGTTCATGGTTGGTGGTCCAAAAGGATGGACTGTGCCTTCCGATCCTAACGATAATACCTACAACCAATGGGCGCAGTCTAGACGATTTCAAATCGGCGATTCTCTATGTAAGTTTTCATATATATGATTACTATATTAGCTAGATTCATTCTTAATGAACTCATCTCAATTTATGTTAAATTCTTCAAATATATACTAACTATAATCCATGTTAATTGTGATATACAATATAGTGTTTGTCTATCAAGTAGGTCAAGACTCAGTGCTTCAAGTAAACAAAAACGACTATGATAAATGTAACATAGCATCACCAATTGCAACTTTTACCGACGGAAATACTTCATTCAAGCTAAATAAATCAGGCCCTCATTACTTTATAAGCGGAATAAAAAAGAACTGTCAAAATAACGAGAAGGTAATCGTTGTTGTCTTGGCCAATAGAAACAACATAAAATCAAATACTAATGAAACAACATCAGCATCACCACCATCTCCTCCTCCCGCTTCCATTGAAATTGTCCCATCTTTAGCTCCTTCCGGTGAGGTATCTCCGCATAATTATCCTCCACCATCACCAAGTGGTGCTTCTTCATTATTTCTAAGTTACTTTGGCGCTTTTGTATTTAGTTCAACTTTTCTTTTGGTACTGTAATTTATGCCCCTAGCTAGTATACATAGTACTAATAATGGTTTGCATGATTAAGGAGTTGTGAGTTTTTTTTTTCTCACTTGATAAATTTGAGTGGATTCAACTATGGGTTTGAAGGAGAGAGTAATTTGGTTTGTATAAGTTTGGAAATAAGAAGAACTACTAGGGTTGCTTGCTATATTTGCATATTAAATTTACATGTATATCGTGGAAATAAAGACTAATAAGATCCATAATGTTTATTGGTTTCTTTGTTTCACATGAATTAAGCCTTCTCCTTATACTTTTTGGACACACAGCTAGTGGGAAGGTCTAAATTAGGGGCCAAGCATAATTGTTGTTGGGCCTTTTTACACCCAAATTTTGAGGAGGTATTGTGTGTAAATTGGGCATCTGCAACGATTATGCTAGGCGCCTTTAGGCCCTCCCCTCCTTTTTGAAAAGGTAAAAGTAATTTGACCTCTATTGGGATGAAGGTATTTCGGAACCCAATTAAAGTGAATTTTACCAAATAATATGTAATATAAATTGTATATGATTACTACAACAAAAAGAAATTGTACATGATTTCAACCCTGAATGACTAATGCCAAAAACTGAAATAAATAAATAAACAAATAGATAAATAAAATCGTCAATACAATTTAAAATGGGTACAAAAATGAAAGATCAATTGGATCATGTTAATAATTTAAAATGGAAACTAATCACCTCCCTCTTAGACAGGGGCGTATTTGAGGGGGTGCATCGGTGCAGTCGCACCAGATCTCCTCAAACTACTAATTTTTCTTAAAGACCGAGGGGCTCTTAAATCTCGAATCAAGTCTTATAACTACACAATATAACATCTTGCTCAACAAGTATGAGGTCACAAGTTTGATAATCTTCCTTGTTAATTTTTTTTATTGTGAAGCTTAACCTCATTATTTTAATTTTTTTTCATGGAATAAGTTTAGTTCGATGTCTATGGTTCTTGCTTAAACAAATTTTTTAGAGTAAAAAAATACACAACTTAGATTCATCTGGGATAAGAAAAAATTAATTACTTATGGTGTGTTTGGATGACGGAATCATGAATCCGCAGACTTATGAGTCATTCGGATTCATGATTCCACGGATTCAAGTAATATTTGTTTGTTTGTTTGGCAACTAATAAGAATCCTATGATTTATTATTATTTGAGTATTTTAAAACGCTTCTTTAAAAGAAATATTCAAGAAACTTTGTTCTCGAAACTTGTTTTTTAAAATATTGTTTCATTCGAGATCCCTCCGTTTTCTTCATACTTTTTTTTTTCGATAACCATTTTTTCAATCTTTTCGTAAATAATTTTTTTCGGGGGGAAAAACATTTTTCGGAAAAATCGGGTTTTCGAAAAAAGAAACGCTTTCGGAAAAAAAAAGATGATTTTTGGGAAAAACGATATCTGAAATTTTGTAGAAGGAAATATTTTTTTGTTGACTTTAAGTTTGAAATCAAGATTTATTAATCCAAAATCCTATGAGGTAGGGTTGGGATTTTCGTCCGTTACAAGTTTTAGAATTAGGAATCCTTGGGATTCAAGAGTCCTAGGATTCCTGGTAGCTAAATAGACCAAGGGTACTTAAATCCTACCAAATCTCACTTTTAATAGGAATCCTGCAACCAAACACACCATTAGTTTATTTTGGATTTGTATTAAATTCATTACATTTGAAAAAGGGATTTATGTTTTAACTTTATCAAAGAAAGAGGCCCCAACTTCTTCCGCACTAAACCCCTCAATTCTCAGTTACGCCACTCTAGAGCGGCCAAGGCCAAAGCAGCTGCTTTGGGCCCCATTTGGAGAAGGGTCTCATAAATTGATTAATTTATGGGCACCCAGTTAAAAAAGAAATTAAAGAGCTTTTATTTTAGAATGACCGGTCAATCCTTACTAGATAGCACCTGAATGTGAACGCGTGAGCAATTGATAAAGAAAGCAAGACACCTACTTCTTTTGTTATGTTTTCAGTAAAGCCACTGAAACCTAATAACCTACTCCATCCGTCCCAAATTGAATGACCTAATTTCTATTTTGAGTTGTCCCATTTTAGTATCCTATTTCTAAAAATAAAGAAAAGAACTTTTCGCTCTTTCCAATAATACCCATTACTATATATATATATATATATATAATAACAACTTTATTTAAAAGTAAATTCAACTTTTTCATTGTAAATTAAAAAAGTTAATGAGGATACACTTGGAAAACCCAGGTTATTTTTGAAAGTCAAACTCTAATTAATGATGTTCCCTTAAAAAGTTGGGTTTTCAAAATGGTCATTCATTTTGGGACTGAGGGAGTAATTTCTTTTTGTCCAAAAACCTAATAACCTAATTATAATTGAGGAAAGTAACATACTAAGCTAGACATAACTACATAAACACCTAATTATTATTGGGAAGTGTTAATCTCTCATAAGGATTGTATTCGTCTCCTTCCTTCGCAAACTCCATCTCAAATTTGTCTTGAGGGAGGCGCCTACAACAATTATAGGGGGTGCCTTTACTACTACCATTATTTTATTCAACCTAAAATCAAAAACGGAAAACCTAATTATATTCAACTGCTTTTCTCTCTTTAAGTTCGTAATATCTCTTTCTCCCTCATCTTTTTTTTTTCTCTCTCGGCCTCAAGCCACAGGGTTTGCTTCACTTATTTGTTCATTTTTTTTTTCTTTTATACTCTATTTGAATACCTCTCTCTTTAACTTTCACTTTTATCTATCCTCTCTTATTCTAAATTTTCTTTTCTGAAAGTTTATTTTTGGAGGATGCGACTAGGATCTACATTAGTACGCTTAAGTTAAACCAATAATAAAAAAGTCCTAAAGTCCAATAACATGAAAGGGACCTAAAGTCCAACAAACTTATTACATTATCTATACTTTTCATGACTCAAATCTAATAAAGAATTCCACCTCCGGGAATCAGACTAAGGCCTCATTTGGGAACACGTATTGCTTAATCTAATAGCTTTTTTTTCAGCGCTTAAACAAAAGCTCTTTATAATAAGCCATCATGGTTGTTTGGTATGACAAAATAAAAACGCATTTTTACCTACAAAAGCTGATACATGGTGTTTGGTATAAAAAAGCTTAACTTGTCCTAATTGAACTGCAATTACAAATACACAAATATCTTATGAAATTCGGGAGTCTAATGTGTGCGAGTTTACGTGCTAGTCACTGCCATCTTCATTAAATCAACCACATTACTTTGAAAATGTATAATATGCATAAACTATATATATTAGCAAAAGTGAACTCTACTAGTTATGGCCTAGAAAACAAAACAAAATTAGATGGTTAACCATTAAACTAAATCCTAAGTGGGTGAATCAAACAATGGAGACCTCCTTGCTCTCTTCGTCTCTGACTAGGAATTTTTTTTAACTCTACTTACATTTTACACCTTTTATGAAATTAAATCATCCTTCCTTTTTTTTTTTCTCTCTCTCTCTCTCTCTCTCAATAGATTCACTGGAGGGACTGGGGAGGGTCTTCACTCTTCAAAACTTCTTATATGTGTATTTTAACTTTACTTGAATTTCAAGAACCTAGAAAAAGAAAATTGGTTTAATCTTCTTCTTCTCAAGTAGTATAATCCATTATTATAGCATTCCTATTAAACAAAATCATATTAATCTATTACAACAGCGATCCTTTCTCCTCCTAAAAATGAGTTTCTCTCTAGAAATATGCATATAGAGAGAGAAAATAAAGAAATCAAACTTGAATACAAAAGAACATCACAATATGATTGAAATTTACAGTAACCAGTTCCCTCTTCCTAAATAGATAATATCAAAAGATGATTATTCAAGTCAATCCGGTTAGATATCAGAATTTTAGAACAAAAAAAAAGAAAATCTTTTGCATAACTAGTGTTGATTACTAAAAATTGATTCCCTTCAAAGGACTGAGATCAATTCGTCCTTGTTTCCTTGATTTAAAACAATCTATTCTCAAAAACCCTACATGTGCAGAACAAGAGATGGAGAGTTGGGTTTCTGTTGTTGCCCTAGTTTTTAATAAAAAGGGAAAAGGGAATTTCAAAACACCGTACACGGCTTCCCGAATAAGCCAAAAGCAAGAAGCCATAAATTTATGGCTTCTGCTTTTCTGGTAAAACGGGCTTTTTCAGCTTAATAAAAGCCCCGGCTTTTTTCATCCAAATGCCAATATTTTTTAAAAAGCGCTTAAAGTAAGCTAAAAGCTAGCTTTTAGCTTATTTTAAGCCGATCCAAACGAGGCCTAAGTGAAAGTTAATTTTAGCTTTTATGTTATTGTTAAAATAGGTTTCAACGTTGTACCATCTACTGAATATATTATACGTATATAATTGGACTATTTGATAAGATAATGTTTATTTGTTTAAATTTAATTGTTTTTCTTATATTAGATATAAGGCGAGATGAATGTTTTCGAAACATATTTAGCTTATTTCTATATATAAATTGTATACACTTCTTATAAAATATATAGTTCAGGTTTAAGTTCTTTAGTTATGTTTTTCTTACTAATTTAAATTGTTACAGAAAAAATAATTTATTTATTTTATTAGTGCATAGAAGACCCCAAATTTTACTTCGTTTTAGGCCCCTAATTACTTGGGCCGGCCCTGACGCCACTGTTCTTAGAGATAGCTTAGTTGGTACCGCTGTGACTTGATCCTCGTAAAGTCATTAATTAATCACAATTTCATTTAGGCAATTAATAATATTCTTAAAAATGTCTTTCATTGCTTTGTCTTTCTTTGAACTACAAACCAAGTTATTTCCATTCAATTAATATTAGTCAGAGTTTTCTTTGGGGATGTAACATATAGTGACTATTTTTCATCCTTTAGTAATTAAGAATGATATGACCTAATTATTTCCGTACAACATCAAAATCAAAAGATATGTTTATTTTGTCATATATAACACCTTATCCTTCACAGCTCTCAATATCAACAACATTAGTAAATCAATTAAGCTAGCTAGCTATCTAATCCAAAATATTAGTTTTACTCCAAGTTGATGAACAAGTCTATAATCAGGATTAGATAAGTTATCTACGAAATAATCAACTTTTCTTTCATTAAGCTTTAAAAATAAATAAATAAAGTTTAAGTTAGCTTTTAAAAAAAAAAGACAAGGATTTATCATGATACATATCACTAAATATCGTCATGTTTGTCGGTGACAACATTCATTGTCTACTTCTCTCTCTATGTAGTCGGGATCTATCCCTAAATTTATGAAGAATGTTTTTGGTCAAGACTTTCAATTCAATTATCACTTCATTAACCACAAAAGTATTCTTTTTTAATCAAGAAAATAGTCATTATATATAACATCATCTTGAAAGTTAAGTTAATATAATTAAATGAAAGAAAAATTAAAATTTAATTTTTGTGCAATTATTTGTTTTTCAAGCAAAATGGTAGAAAACATAATCCACAATAATTCGTGGAAAAAGGCATAAATAGTTGCAAAACACGTAGGATAGAATGAGAATATGTTTCAAAAACATTTATAAGACATCTATGTTTTCTTACTATATCTAAAATTATTTGTCTATTTAAGAAACTTATGATTATAGTCCTACTTATAAAAAAGTCACATGACCAATTGTAAATGGTGATGCATATGATAAATGAGAAAGAAGAGAGTATAGGAACTAAACAAAGATCAATAAGCGTGTCATTAGAAAGGGATTGGGTCGTTATTATCCACTAATAACCACTCAAATGCAAATTGAACCGATGTACAAGATGCATATGTTACCATGGTATGCATCACTCTCCCTAATGTGTGACAAGCTAATTGAACCTTTTAATATAACTTTACATGACCTTCATCAAAAAAAAAAATTAACTTTACATGACGTTTATAAAGATATTCTTGCGTTTAACTTTCATTTTTGTGAATTTTCTGGGTTCACACGTAAAATGTCGCTTGAGCTAGACATTTCCAATGTATATGCTATCTCATTACAAAATCTTATACATTTTTTTTGGAAATTGACTACGATCAACGATAGCCATTACATTTGCCATTGATACATCAAAATCTACACGTAGATTGGGTTCACATGTAAAAGTTTGTGGTAAATTAGTGGTAGAAATTTCCAACCAATGGAAGCTAATTGGTCGACCTAGTCATGAACCCCACACATTTGACTGTGCAAACTTCTAAATTGATACTTGTTAGTTAAATCAAATGATTTTGTTATTAATGAATCATGTATAATCTAGTGGACTATACACATATGCTTATATTATGTATGTATAATTTAGTTTTTAGAAAGATACGAAATCTTCTTGAAAGCTATAGATTTTAGTATAAAATTTCTCCTCTTATATATAAACCCGTCTTAATCAATAAAACAAGTATATTTTAGTCTATACGTGGATAGATAGTTGGTGCGCAGACATAGATTGGAATATAGATTAAGGCCGGCATGGAATTAATTAAGATAGAATAAAAATGAAAATGAAACCCATGATCCATCAACCTATTTTCCCTCATAAAGGGGTGTCCGAATGCAATCAATATTAGTCAAATGATTTAAAATAATAAAGAATAAAATTACTTTTTCAATTAAGAATGTTTCTTTTTTATGTAAACTTTGATGCTTATATTATTGCATTGTTCTTCATAACATCTACAAATAATAAAGAAAATTAATAAATTCACTTTGGGAACTATTTTTTAGTCCAAGCAATATTTATTTTACTGTTTATTTGAGGATTGAAAATGAAATATGTTAGGTTTAACGGTAAAGGGTCATGTTTCTTTCTAGATTATGTACTAGTTCAAAGATGAAAAGTCTAAATAAATTTTTATTGGAAGATCTTTATCATTCCAATTATACATCTATTACTAGATTAAAATCTAATAAAGTTCTTCTAGTTCTAGACAAAATAAAAAAAAGTTCATCATCTCTTTGTTCTAGAAAGTTTAGATGAAAATTCGGTCAACCTTGTTTTAAAAATTAAAAAAAACAATTCAAAAAAGTTGAAATCATTGTATCAATGCTAAATAATTCGAATTTTCGAACTGAACACGTGCCAAAAGGTGATGTGGCCAGCCCAATATTAGTCGGGTCATTTCTCTCTTCTCATGACCTCACCCATTGGCACCGCTACATCACCTTTCCTCCCATTTTTGGCACCAAATATTGGACCTTTAGTATTTTGCATTTTGAATGAGTTTTGCTATTTTGTACCGGAAATTAGACGATTTATTCAGATTTATGTCATCCATATAGATACATAATTTTGTGACATAAACATTAGGTTATTCATTTACCTGCTCCAGTCAAATCCATATACATGTCATATAACACCAATATATATATATATATATATATATATATTGGTGTATTATTTTAGGTTCCAAAAGTTTCTTCTTAGGTGGGTTTGTTTTTACAAAATTTTGTCATTTTCTTAAGCCCCACTACACCCTAAATTAATAGAAATTGACAAAAAAAAATGTGGTGGGGTTAGATAAACGTTTGTAAACAAAATACGATTGATGAGATGGATTCTAGATTCATTAGTTACATACATGACTCGGTTATTTGTATGCTAAAAAGGTGCTTCAACCACAATGTTTTGGCAATGAGTTTGTTGGTGCTTTTGGGTTCTCCTTCGGCAGAAGAACAAGATACACATTGTTGCCAACAACCCCTTGTTACAAAAACAAAACACATAGTTTCTCGGATTACGCAGAAAGATAAAGGACTAGCACTAAACATTATAAAATAATGTGTTTCAGTGTTTGATCATTTAGTGAGGGGACATGCAACTCCTCAAATCAGAAACAGTGAACTTTGTCAGGGTTAAGGTACTAGAGAGAAAATTATTAGAATGGCATAGCTTATGGTACCTTTTTGGTTGCATAGATGTACATATGGTAGAATGTAGTTTTTTTTTTTTTGTTGAACATGGTAGAATGTACTTGCATAGATATTCTGATATTCACCTAGCTAAGAAGTTTTGGGGGTGTCAAATAAATTTGACTACAATTTTCAGAAACCCGTGAAATGTAGTTGCATGACAATAACATATAGTAGATCGTCCTAATAGACGACAAGACTAAGGGGGTGGTAGTGATTCAGAGACAAAATGTTCCGTAGACATTTCAAGACATTTATCCATAAATAAAATGTTTTTTTATTGACATTTCATCCATAGACAAAATGTCTTGGAAGACATTTCAAGACATTTGGTTTATGGACAAAATGTCCCGAGAACATTTCAAGATATTGAATTCATGGACAAAATGTGCAGTGGATATTATTATTATTATTATTATTATTATTATTATTATTATTATTATTATTATTATTATTATTGAAGGACAATTGATAGATATTTACTATTTTAATATTATCATTATTGTCTCATTATAAGATACAATATATTTTTATTAATATTTCAAGAATTTTTTCGACTTTGTGGACTTCGGTGGATATCCGATGACATTGATGGACAATTGGTAGACATTGGTTATTTTAATATTATCATTATTGTCTAATCATATAAAATATTATATTTATACTAACATTTCAAGAGTATATTTTTTTACTTTTGTGAGCATCGGTGATATCTGAGGACATTGATGGACAATTGGTGGACATTTATTATTTTAATAATATCATTATTTTCTAATCACGTGAAATAATATATTTGTACTAATATTTCAATAATATATTTTTCGACTTTCATAGACATCCGTGAATATTTGTGGACACTGATAGACATTTGATTGATTGTCTTATCATATGAAATAAAATATTTTTGTTAATATTTCAAATATATATTTTTCGACTTTCATAGATATCTGTAGACATTGCTGAAAAATTGGTACATATTTATTATTTAATATAACATAATAATATAATAATATAATAATATAGTAATAGTAACATAATAATAAGATAATATAATAATATAGTAATGTATAATATAGTAATATGATAATAATATTATTATTCCATAATGGAGTATTATAATAATAAATATAATTAATATTGTTCGGTATTATATATTATTAATCTAATTTAATAAAAAAATATTATTTTTATTATTTTCTTACTGAAATGTCTCCAACTGTCCTCAAGTGTCTTTCATATTTTGAGAAACATTCTCTCTCCAAAAGCTTTTCAAATTTACACAAAAATGTCTCCAAATGTCCATAAAACTAGTTTCTCTTGAGATGTCCATAATTTCGTGTCCCAAACGTATAATACAGACATTTGAAGACATTTGAAATGTCCCAAACGAATAACACAAATATTTGACGACATTTGAAATGTGCCAAACCAATAATACAGACATTTGGGGGTATTCAAATATCCCCAACCAATACCAAGGATATTGAGAGACGTGAAAATGTCCCCCAATGTCCTGAACCACTACCACCCCTTACGTTAGTTCGTCGAGTGGTTTACTGTATGTAGGTAAAAGTGTCAAAGTGTTGCTTCATTGAAAATGATGAAAGCTTAGCACTTGTTATAGTTATTTCTATCTTCTTCTTTTTTTTATTGGATGAACATAGGTATTTCTATCTAAAGAGAAAATTTAGGCATTTGATATCATCACCAAAGAAAATTGAACTTGTACCTTTATTGCGATATTAGGGTATATCCTGTGTCCTAGGGAACGAACCATCGTACAAATCAAATTTGAGGAGTTTTCATATTTATTATAGTTATATTGTGGATACCCTAATTTTTTGGTATTTTACTTATTGTTTATTTTCTTTTGTTTTCTTTCTTTAGATTAGTTATTATTTTATTGAGAGATATTTTAATTTCTTTTTTTTAACTCTTGCAATATCTTTTGTTTCTTTTTTTCATAAATTAGTTATTTTATTCCTAAGAAAAACATATTCTTTTTAAATAGGTTATTTTATTTCTACGAAAGACTATATTTTAAATTGGGAAGGGCTTCTAGACAATATTCTTTATTAAAAAAGGATGTTTGTCTCAATCAGCGTTTTTACCTTCTATTTTATTATATAGATGATGATCAAGACCTCTATCTATCTAATTTTCAGTGGATTATGTTTTCTTTGACATACCTCCTTTCCTTGTCCACAAAATGAGAGAGGAGGGACCTAGTTTCAGTTGTATAAGGTCAAGTATATTATCAAAGAAATTATGCGTCTTTGAATGATAACTGTAATTCATTAGGAAAAGTGGTTGATAACACTTATCATGGTACGAGAATAAAAATCCGTGAAGAGTGCGAGTTCAAGTCTCATAGCCACCGCTGTTTACCTAACTACTTCAATGACTAGGAATCTATTATATTAAAACAGGTCAGTCGGTTATCCAGGGGATAAGTCTGATCGTCCATTTTATTTTAGAGATTTGGTTAGGAACACATCCGACAGATTATATAAAAAAATTTATGTAAATAGACTACAAAAGAAGGGTATCTATGTAAATCAACCAAAATTGGTTAGAGTACTACTCATATATTTTTCTCTATTTTTTCTATACATTAGAAAATCATGAGAGAGATCTAAATAACTAACCCGCTCTCCCATATCTTCCTAATTTCTCTCTCAACCGGCTAACTATATACCCAACAATTATGGGAGAAGATCGTGGGAGGAAGAGAAATTAGTGGGGAGAAAATCTCTCTAATCTCTCTTCCACATTCTTGATCGGTTTTTTTATGAAAAACTTCCCAAAGTAACTACTTCGAAAAATATATAAATAGGACTCTTGCGAGACTGATATCTTTTCACTATAAGAAAAAAACAATCTCTCAAATCTATTTTATAGTTCAGGCTTCAATGAAATATTATTTTTCTTTTTTGAATGTAATTCTCTTTTTTTAAATGTAAATAGCTTAGTATTTGATTGCTCCTCTTGATTGTTTAATGTTTAATATATAATTATTGTCTTCTCTACATGTAAAATGGCTATTCAACTGTTACAATATTCTTGACACGACAGCACAACCAAAAGGGATCTACCGCGCCCTACGGGCGCGGTGGGAACCTAGTATTCATAAAATGATATCAAAAGAATATTTGTACGTAAAAAGATAAACAACTTAACAAAAAACAAATCGATAGACATGGGTGCCACGAGAAAATCTATAAATCTCGAGAAGATGTTTTTTTTGTAAACCTTGTCATTTAGTTATTTGGAAGTTAAGAGAATGTCCAATGGGACAATCAAACTCTAACACTTAGAGTGTCACATATGATTCTTTGAAATTTTTGTTAAAAAATCTTCTCTGGTAGGGCACTTTGTTTGACACTCTATATGAGGTGGATGCATTTATTATAGAGAGTCTGAATAGGGACACTTTAAAATATAGAGAGTCTGAATAGGGACACTTTAAAATTAGAGTGTCTTCTTCAGTTATCTAAGTGTCATCTACTCAGACTCTAAAATTTTAAATTAATAAAAATTCTTGCGTTTTAACCACTATTTTTTTCTTATTTAATTTAAGAGTGACATGTGTGTAGATGTATTTTAGATATCTCTATTGAAGACAAAAAATTTTAAATTGTCCCTATATTCCTACTTAAGAAAGAGAATCTTCATTGTAGATGTATTTAATTTAACTAGTATTCAAAATTTTTGTGCGTCCCATTGGAGATGCTCTAAATGACTATTTTGTTGTAAGGCAACAAATGAATGAGAGTTATTTCTAAGGGTAGAGCTATCAGTAGATTACCCATGTCTCAAGCTAATTGAATTTTGACCTCCTACTCCATGTGCAATCAAAATTAGGCCCGAATTTTTGCCCTTGATTTCTTCACTAATTTCTTTGTGGCCCTCTATTTTCTTGTTGTTTTAACTTTAACCTCATTTTTCTGATTTTGATAGAAGCAGACAAGCAGTCAGAGCTACACATCTACTCCTAAACTATTTATGACAATTAATATTTCTTAATTTGTATTGCAACCAACTCTTAATGGTTGGGTTCTTCTAGAAGTTTTATCCTTCAATCAATAATGAAAATTGTACTTGGATCATATTTATTCTTATGTGAAGTTTTTAACTTAGACCAATTAGGCAATTAGAGTTTACATGTTTTTTTTCGATAAGAGCTCTTATTATATTGTGGATATATATATAACGCAATGCCCTTTTTTGAGCTCGGTCGTAGATTCATCTCTGGATATTCGTGTTTATTCGATTTTGATCGATAGTTTCTTGATCTGATGGTTCAAATTATTTGAGAATTAAATTATTTTAACCTCCTACCATGTGTCACCAAATTAGATAGGGAGTTACCTTCAGAGATAGATCCTTTTTGGCTAACGCCTTTATTCTAGAATATACATATATTGTAAAATGTTTACTATGATTGATACTTTTTCAGACAAATATCAGATATTGCAGCAATGCACAGTAACTATTTCTCATTGTCATCTGCTACACCTAATGACTTCGGATTGAATTAGAAAATTAACATATGTGTGAGAATGATGATGGTAAAATATATCATATTCTCCCCAATATTGTCCAAAAATTATAGTTTGGAAATGCATATACGTCGTAACTCGCAAGTACAAATATACTCCTAAACAATTTTCCATTAGGACATTGGTTCAAAATTTATAGTTTGGAAATGATATCTTTGTTTTACTTTAATCCTTAATCAGGCTTTTGAGATAACTAATCCAAGTTTCCAAGAAAAGGCTATCCCTACTATTTGTACAAAATTGTAATGAAAATGGAGAAAGAGATAGGGTGTATTAATTTTAACAAGCAATAATCAGCATTAACTGATTTGTTTCTATACAATTATGTACTGATACAAAGGTTGATCAGATTAGTACAATATGCACACATACAGTTTGAGAGAGAGATACAAAGGGTTTATCCAAGGTAGTTAACTAACATGGATAAAGGAACTAAACAAAGACCCCTTTTCTTCAATTCTGTTATACATTCACTTTCCCTTCTACAACTACTCATTTCTGTATATCTCTCATCTGAAATTTGTTGATTTTGACAATGAGCAGCTGAATTTCTTCCCTCTTCCTACAAAAAGAAATAGCTTCGATTAGTCTGTACCCAAACTATTCTCGAACACCCCCCACGCGAGTGGGGTTCTGTGTCATCCAACTAAAACCAATTCTGAACAACGAGTGGAGAAGACCTAAACATTATATTCTTGGTTGTTAGATCGCTTTTCTCCTATACGGGACTATTCTCACAACAGTAACAATGTGCGGGAAAGAGAGAGAGAGAGAGAGAGAGAGAGAGAGAGAGAGTTAATTACCAGAGAAATCTCTATACTTCCATGAAATTTCTTTCTTGGGTTCACATCTATTTGCCTCAAATCATGAGAAATCTATTGAAAACAGAAAAAAAAATAAAAAGTTAGAGAAATGTTTGTTAGAGCAAATTAACAAGACTCACCAATGAGAAATTTTGAAATTTCATCTCTCTTACCTTTGGGCTATTATCAGGAGAACTAGCAGTATCCTCCAAAGAATCATCAAAATGTTCAACAACTCTACTTCTTCTCTTCTTTAAATTCAACTTCTTACAACTTTTCTCTGAATCAGCTAACTTCCATGGAACACATGAAGCAGCATCAGAAACCATTGATGAACTTCCAAAATCAGAGTAAGAGAAAGAAGAACAATTTGATTCTTCTTGATTTTTTGATAAGAAATCTTCAAAATAATGAGTCCAACCACTCTCTTCAGGGGAATCATTATCTATCTTTCTTCCTTTAGATATTTTAGTGAATGAGGTACTAAATGAGTATGTATCCATGATAATAAACTATCAAATTAAGCTTAAGAAATAATAGAATTGAAGAAGAATTTAGGAGTTTTTGCTATGTTTGAATGTGTGCCAACCCTTGATTGAAGAGGTATATATAGTAGTTGTATACATGAGAGATTGCAATAAAATAAGAGGAAGGGAAAGCAAACAATTACCCATGACTTAGAATCTTTAGGTGTGGGCCATGTAGGGAGTTGAGGAACTTAAGGTCATGACCAATTGCAACAGAAAGTGGAGAAAGAGAGAGAAGAGAGGGGGAGAGACTTTGACCTTTGTGGGACAATTGAATTCACACAACCCCACTTTCAAGCTTTATTAGTTAAGTTATATTTTTTAGCTACTTGCCCACTATATTTTGCCAAAGAGACAGTTTGGCCACCTATCTAGCAGTTCATTTGGAAGTCTGTTAAAGTTATTATTCTAGTTCTTGTATTTCTTTCACGACATAATGTTTTGTCTCATAAAATAATGATTAGTTTTGAAGTGAGGAGGAACCGAGGAAGAGGAGAGAGGTTGGCACCCTTTTTTTTCAACCTGAGAGGATCGTTCGAGCATTACTGACTTACTGTGAGAAAAAGAGATATACAGGATACCTTTTTCACTGCCAAACACGAAACCGCCTCTTTGTGTGCGTCTGTCTGGGTATGTCGTTGTCTTTCCTACCTCTCTATGTTTCTCATTCTAGAGTCGAAGAACACCGGGGTCAAAGGACCCCATCTACCAAATCAAACTAATCCTATTTAATCTCTACATACCCAGAAACGGTGTGCAAATTCAAATTTGCATGATAGGTAAAAGAAAATTGAGGGAAGCAAAGGAAGAAAGTTCGATGAACAATTAAAAAGGACAAAATGAAGTTAGAGTTAAATGCGATTGTAGTACCTATGCTTCTGAAAGCTAAGTGCGTACTCTCTCTCAAGATTAAAAAAGAAGGCACTATGGGCATGCTGACCATCTTATAATTGTATTGATTACCGTAAGAGGACTAAACATACGAAGGGGGATTAAACCGGGAGTGAAGACTAATTTTCACGATAAGAAATAGTAGAAATTGGTCGTGAGAACCTGAGGGGGCTTACCGGCTTAGCAGTCGTGAGTGGTGGTCATCATCATTCACGTTTTAAACTTCAATTTCTCTTTCTTTGTCTCTTAATTATTTATTGATTTTTAAGCCAATTAGGATTAGAAATCCATTTGACTTCAACATAACAAAATTAGTTTATTAATCGAGCCCACGATCAGTGGAGTATTTATTTTTTGTGCAGTCTTGTACCCAGTAGCGTGGCTGAGAAAAACGAGGCCCGGTGTAAAGTTTTATTCGGGGACCTTTGATGATATAAGACGAAAATAATTTTTTACACGTATCGTAGTTAACAAAAGAAAGTTAACTTTGGTTACTAGATCTATTTTTGATATATTTTAGATGAATGTGAATGAATATAATAATTGACTACGTTTTTTTTATGAGAGGAATAATTGATTATGTTTGATGCTTCAAACTATTTGGGACAATTTATAAAAAAAATATTTAAAACAAAATAACTTGCCAACTAGTCATTTGTTTTCAAGAGAAAAAACATTGATTTTAATTCTATATAAATTTTCAAGAATCATTTTGAAACATTACTTATTAAATTTCCTTTGAACCATTAGCCTATAAGCATATATTTGTAATTGTTATTTAAAAAAGAAAAAAAATGAAAGGAGTGAGATTTGAACCCTTGACAAAACAAACATGTTACCAATTAAGCTACAACCAAACTATTGTAATGGTTTAGTCCTTCAAATATTTATACCAAAATAAGTTATTCGAGGGGCCCCAATTTATTCGATTTTTCTTGTTGTTTGAGGGTGGCCCTGTGCCGCCGCATCTATGGCACCCCCTCTTCTACTCCCCTACTTGTACCTTAAACTTCAGAAATATTTCCATACCAACTACGGCTTCGAAGATTACTCTCTATATACATTCTTTAGGGAATGGGAGACAATTATGCGTAATGTGTGATCCCTCTGTCCTTTTTTTTTTCGGAGGTTAAACTTAAACTGCTTTAAGACATTTTCTGTGTCCTCTCTATACATTGCTTAATGTATTGTCTATATTAAGGGAAAAAAGTCCACAACTTTTTTTAGTTATTTGATCGTGGAAGTCATTATTTTGTGAAGATTTTCAGTAGCTAATTTCGAAAGTTCTTAATTTTTTGCTTCGGTAATTCTAGATGTCCAAAAATATAGTGGAGAAACGAGTTGGGATACCTTTTAAGCCAATAGCTAATAATATTTTATTTCATTAATGGAGAACTGTGAGTTTTTATTGGTTTTGTTAAATCGAGTGCGCATAATGTTTTCTAGGCACAGGATGTATTCCCACATAACACGAAGATTACCTGTTAGTGTATCACATTTATCTTGTTAGTGTGAACTCCACGAAAAACAATATATCATAATGGAAGAATAAGATGTTGTGCAATATCATTCTATATATGTATAGCTATGAGAAACGGTTATAAGTTCAACTAATCAACAAATTAGATGGAATAAAGGAAGGTGAAGGATCATCTATTGCTAAGTATACGAGCAGCCGTTCCCAATTTAGTAGAGCCCAAGCACCTAATTTCCATATTAAGTGAAGTTAGAGAATGTTTATATACTTCATTAGATAATTTTTCTTTGCTTAAAATCGGTTGAAAAAAGTTCTTGTTGATTATTCTCTGAGTAACGGAAAAAGATAGAAAAGAACACTTCAAATCTAGGTACTTATAAAGTGTTCTTGTCAATGTTAATTGACTCTAGTCTAGATAATAAGCTGTCTGCTTATACCACGAAGGTCAAATGTCTTAAGCAATGGCCTTTTCTTTTTTGTTGTAAAGATTAGTAAAGATCGAAATGGTAAATATTTGTGCAACTCTCTTTGGGTAAAAAATAAAATCTTCTAGGGTTCTTAATTACATTTGCATTTAGTTGTCACATATTCATAAAGCAGTCTCAACTAGACAACTAGTATAACAACTTAGGTCACCATCAATATTATTGTTAGTGATTCTGTTTTAAGTCTCAACTGCCAACTTACCAACCTTCTACTTTCTTTTCTTCTTCTTTTTTGTCCCTTTTCAAATTAATCAACATACCCCGTCATCTTTAGACTTTTAGTGTACCTCTCTCTCTCCCTTTGACTTTAGGGCTCTCTAAATAGGTCTCTCCCTTTACATGTTGTGATGAACCACTCTGACTACTATTTAAATAGGGTTTTAGAATCTATAGATAATGTTTTTTTAGGGTCAGTTGTGGTTATACCTACTTGGCTTCATTTTCTGTTTAAGAAAACCTAAACATCTTTCAACCAAAAAGAAAACCTAAACATGACTATCCAATGTGAAGACTGAAGAGATAATGGGTCACATTATATCAAATTGACTTGTAGAGAGAGAGATATAGAGATTCTTAATAGCCAACATGATTACTCATTAACATGGTTATTCTCTCTTTCAACTGGAGGTCAAAGCTTTAGCATTTGACACTAAAGATGTGCAAGCTTATAGTGTATGACACCAATGAAGGACCAAGTGTAGGGACCCTAGTAAAGAGCAGGCAGCATGAACAGTGGCGGACCCAGAATTTTTTTGTTGTGGGGGCACTTTTATAACATATCTCAAAATAAGCCTAAATATGGGTTTCCTCTACACCCTAGATACAAATTTAGCTACTCATGGAAACTAAAGTAATATTCATTGAATTTATAAAGTAAATGGAATTACAAAAGATTGATGGAAAGAAATCACCAAGAATGTTCAAAATCCATATTCCCACGTATCTCCATTTTGATGTCCAATTTTAGCTCCAAGTGTCTCAAGAATATTACCCAAACTCCAAATAATAGCTTATTAGAAGATAAAAGAAGAGAAATTTGAAGAGAGATAGAAGAAGAAGAGATTTTAGATAAGAAGGTATGGGGAAATTAGAAGGTTAGAAGAAGAAATTAGAAAGAAAATGTAGAGAAGAGATGAAGGTGGTAGAGAAAGTAGAAGAAAAGAATGGGGGGCTAAGGTTTTTAGTTTAGAAGAGGTAGAGAGAAAAGGAGGCTAAAAGAGGAGAAAATGGTTTAGGGTTTTACTACTACAAGAAGGAGGAAAGAGAGGCTAAGAGGGGGGAAGAAGCGTTTTGGTTGGTCTTCTAAAAAGTCTTTATGTAGAGTTAGGGTTTGGTTGGGGTTAAAGTGGTAAAAAGTGGGAAGTTTGAGGGCTAAAAGGGTAATATGAGGGTTTAAAAGGGCAAAACCCTAGTTGGGCTGGCGGCTAGGGTTTTAAAGTGGGAATTCGGGTAATTTGGTGTACCCGGTTATGAGATAATAGAGTGAGACGATTCAGCAGCCGTCGGATGGAAGAGAGCGTGGGATCTGGAGGGCTGCTAAGGTGACACGCGTCCGGGCTTACATTAATAAACAGCTTCGGGTAACACGGGAATGGAATAAAGGATGGGACGGTCAGCAGCCGCACGATTTCAAAAACGCGGAAGTGGACGGATAAGATTAAAACGTGGGATCTGGGTGCACGGATATAAGTTGCAACTGGGTGTACCGGATCACGCTCGAAGGGTCCTTTTCGCTGCTCAGCGCAAACACGGGAATCGCATATACCGGCCTCCGCACATCGACACGTGTCCGTAAGCATACCGCGGGCCAGAAACTTGCCCGACATTGTACCGAATGCTGACCAAATGTTGACCTGACTTTGACTTTGCATTTTTCACTCATCCGAACTCCGAATTGACTTCCGTTTTCTCCTACGGACTCGTCTCGACCTCTACTTTTCAACCACGCACTGACCTTGGCCAAATTTCCAGAATGTCCTTGACTCCAAATGACCAAAATACCCTTCATGCATCTTTTCCTCGTTTTTAACCGTTTTTCACACCTAACTCTGCAAAAGACACCTAATCAAGAAAAACAACCATTTTATTACAATAAAACTCGAAACAGACTAACTCTACTAATTTAAACGACTCCGATGGGACATTTTCATGACCCATCAGTTGTCAAACATGAACATTGCCGACAAGCTATGTCTGATGAGATTGCAGCTCTTCATAAAAACAAGACCTGGTCATTGGTTCCTTTACCCTCTAATTGTAATATTGTTGATTGTAAATGGATATACAAGGTTAGACAGAGGGCGAATGGATCGATTCAGAGGCACAAGGCACGTTTGGTGGCTCGAGGTTATTCTCAAAAACAGGGTGTTGATTATGATGAGACCTTTAGTCCGCTGGTGCGACCGGCGACGATCATATCTATTCTCTCGATTGCTATTTCAGGTAATTGACCTATCAAGCAACTTGATGTGAAAAACGCCTTTCTCAATGGAGATTTACATGAAAGAGTCTACATGACTAGCCGAAGGGGTTTGAAGACCCTTCCAAACCCAATCATGTATGTTGCCTTCATAAGGCTCTATATGGCTTGAAACAAGCCCCTCGTGCCTGGCATCAATGTTTTAGTTCTTCTCTTTTAGATTTGGGATTTCGTTAGTCGATCTCCGATCCTTCCATGTTTTATCACAACACATCTAAGGATCTTACTGTCTTATTACTCTATGTTGACGACATTCTCGTCACAAGCTCCTCCATGAAATTATTATCAACTTTGATTGATCAAATTAAAAGTCGATTTGAGATGACGGATCTTGGTGATCTAAGGTAGTTCTTAGGCATGGAGGCTAATCGACAGTCTGACTGTCTTATTTTAACTCAACAGAAGTATATTTGCGATTTACTTGATCGATTTGGGTTACTGAATTCCAAACCAGTTACTACATCAGTAGTCACCGGTACGAAATTGTCTAAAACCGATGGTGAGATCCTCTCTGATCCTTCAATTTTTCGAAGCACGGTGGGTGCACTACAGTATTTAAATCTGACTCGACCTGATGTCTCGTATGCTGTGAATCAAATTTCAAAGTTTATGGGTTGTTCGACGACATTTCACCTTATCGTTGTTAAACGAATTTTCCGGTGTCTAAAAGGGATGGTCAAGGATGGTCTTTGCTTCCGGCGAGCCACTAGTCTTCCAATCATTGGTTACTCGGATGCTGACTGGGTTGGCTCGCCTGATGATCGTCGATCGACATCTGGCTATGGTGTTTTTCTTGGGCCAAACTTAATTGCATGGGCCTCCAAGACTCAGCCCACGGTTACACGGTCCTCCACTGAAGCAGAATTTAGGGTTGTGGCCCACACGACAGCAGAAATCATATGGCTCAAGAATCTGTTACTCGAACTTGGTGTTTCCTCTTCTTCATCACCAATTATTTACTGTGATAATCTAAGCACAACTTACTTAACAGTGAATCCCATTCTTCACTCTCGAACGAAACATGCAGCTATTGATTTCCATTCTGTACGGGAAAAGGTGAAGAATGGTCAACTTCGATTTCATTTCTTACCTGGTGATGATCAAGTGGCAGATATATTCACTAAGGGGCTATCTTCTTCCAGATTTCATCGATTGAATTTCAAGCTCTCTCTTGTTACTAGTCGTTCGGCTTAAGGGGGGAGGGGGGTGTTAGTGTAGTTTCACCTTTATATTTACTTTTTTATTCATGGGCAAATATGTAAAGTGTACTTATTTACTTTCACTATAAATATATTCATACCCTAACTTTTAGGGTATCTTGAGCCTCAATTATCTACAAAAATACCCTAAAAGTCGACAAGATAACTGGAAAAAAAAAACTAAAACAACCACCGCCGCTACCACCGGATACCGCCGTCGACACCTGAAAACCGCCTCCTTCACCAAAAAACCGCCTCCGTAACCGGAGAACCGCCGCCACCATAGAAAAACCGCTAATTTTATAGTATTTTTTTACGATCCCCACGGTAATTTGAAGAACATGAAGTATGATTAGGATCATCAGAAGCATAACCTTCATTAATAGGAGTAGATAATCTAAGATGATCAAGAGAACTAAGGTTTGGTGAAACAGCAATAGAAGAATAAAAGTAATAATGAGAAGATAAATATCCTATACTAGCACTTTCCTTAATAGATCCATCTGTTATTCTAACACCAAATAATTTCACACCCAATGTTACTGCAGTGAGAACACCGCCGCGTCATCTCCACCACCACCACCGCCGATTAAATCAAATCGCCGGCCAAATATTCAGAAAGATTAGGTCAAACCCAATGACTTCTTATGATGATTCAATCAGATAGAGAGAGGGGGGAAGAAGAAGAAGAAAGGTCGTGTGAGGGAGGATATGTGGTTCCTCTCTAACAACTACTATCCTCTTCCCTATAACTATTTATTAGAATGAAAAAGGGGAAGAAGAAGAAGAAGAAATGGTCGTCCGAGCGAGTGATTTGAACTATACATTACCGTTACATTCTAAGCCAACTCAACTACGTACTATTGATTCACGAGTTGTGTTGATTGTAACCAATATTGATAAGTACTCTTATACAAATTCGAATTATATAAAGAAGTTAAGGAAATAAAGAGGTCTTTCATTTTAGAAAATAGTCATAAAATATAAAAATAACACACACACGCGTACATACACACACACACACATAAGAAAATGAAATAAAAAAAGGCTAAGAATTATATGAAGAAAATAACTCTAACAACATTTACGTGTGTCAACAATGAATTTACAAACGAAAAAGGGCTAAAAATGAATTGGTCCGTTAGTAGGGGGTCAAAATTGAGTAATATAGGGCTAATGGGATAACTAGTTACAATTTAGGGGGATGTACGAATTTATTAATAAAAAAGTAAATGGGAACCTACCAGAGCGCCACACCAAACCTTCGGCGCGTATACTTCCAGCTAAAACCACCACGCCAACCATTCTTTTGTGCACATATGTGGGTGATGTAGACGCAGCGGAAATAATAAACATAATAAAACTTGAATAAAGAACGATTAAAATGAAGGGAAAAAGATAAACTTTGATAATAATTCTCTGAAAGGTGATTTCTAAGGACAGACTTGATGTCCTTTTTATAGGAACTTAGACTCTTTTAGTTAGACTCAAACTAGGATTCCTAAATATCAAAGATACTCAAACATAGAAAGATAGACTCGAACCAGGACTCCTGAATATCAAAGATACTCAAACATAGAAACTCCTAAACCCAGACTTTATAGAAAAATAATCAAACATAGGACTCTTAATAATAACCCTAACCGACTCGGTCGTGAGGCCCTTTAATTGGTTCGGTCGTGAGGCCCTTTAATTGGTTCGGTCGTGAGGTCCAATGGTGTCGCCGTCCGACCCGGTATAACCTGCATCAGCCTCTCCTTCTTTCAAGAGGTTCGTTCCAAATCGTTTGTGAAGAGAGTTCAGTTCTTCAGAGCTTTCGTCAATGTGTAGCAACGTAACCAGCTTTTATTGCAAAGAAATTCGCAAGCATTTGCACGTCCACGGTACATAGCATTCACATCTTATTGCCAAGGACGCCCTAAGATGACATAAGTCCATGCTTGTGACGTCACAAGTAACTTCATCCACTTAATCAGATCCAATTGAAAGGGAGATTTTACACATCCGGTCGACACGTGTAGTAGTTCCGGACTGTATCCATGCGGTTCTGTAAGGAGTCGGTTTTGGTGTTGTTGAAATTCCCAAGCAATCGACAAGTTTTACAGAAATTAGTTTTCCACGCAACCGTTGTAGCTTCGGGCTCATTGCTTTTCCAGAAAGCTACACGCAGTAAAATTCGGAGTCTCTCGACTACCCAAAAAAATAGGGTTATTTCCCTAATAGCCTCCAACTTTGTGACCAGTTTCCTGCCTAGCCCCCTACTTTATCAAAAATACCCAGATGGCCCCCTTTTTCAAATTTCGTTATAACACCGTTAACTAGTCATCACCTCTCTCTTATCCAACTCGTCGCCTCTCTCTGCCACCTCATCTTCTCGCCACCTCATCATCTTCACCGGCGAAGGTCGTCCGTCGGTGACCTTCAAACATAAAATAAAATAAAAAAAAATTAACTCTTCTCTCTCTCTTTAGAAAAAAATTTATAACTCTTTCTCTCTAGATCTGGTGAACCAGATCTGATTCACCAGATCTAGAGAGAGTTACAAAAAGATCGAGAATGAAAAGTGTGATGTAGTAGTATTCTTTATCGATCTTAAAAAAAAAGTAGTTTTCTTTATCTCTCATTAATTGCTAATGTATTGTTTTCCTTCCCTCATTAATTGATAGCATTTATGGGCTTATAGTCCAAAAAACGGGTCCTATTAAGACATTTAGTCCTCTCTAATCCTATAAAGGGTTTCTAAACCAAAATATTAATCTAAATGGATATCTAGTCCTTTTGGGTACATCTAGAGGGAAAATACAAATCCCTAGAATACATATTAATTCATAATACCTAAATTAACCTTCCTTATATATAAAAACGGTTTTTCTCCAAAATCCCTAAATATCTCTTTCCTATTTTATCTCCCACTTTCTCTCTCCAATCTCCTCCATAACAGAAACCATATATTCTCTCTATCTAAAACTAAAATCCAAATCATTTTTCTCTCTCTCTAAAACCGCAACCCTAATGTGATTCAGAAAAGGTTTTTCATCCTCCATTTTTGAAGATCGAACTCTTCTTCCAATCTATTTCACCAACTCAATCCACAATCGTTTATTAATTGTTCCATCATCAAATTTCCAGGTTCGTATTCATCTTTTTGTTTAATATTTGATTAATCTTTGATTTCCATCGTCATTGAATCTGGTTCATCTAATTTCCAGGTTCGTATTCATCTTTCTGTTTAATATTTTATGTTTTGTATCATCATCTTTAAAGTTATCCATGATTTTCAGTCTAATCTGGTTCATCTACCTCGTTTGATCTTTTAATCTGTATCATCTATGCAAATATTCATCATTATTCGTGATTTTCTCTCTCTAAGATCTTCATAATCGATTTATGATGTTCTCATTTTTTTTTTATTCAGATCCGGTTTTCAATCCGTACGGATTTATGAAACATTTGTTCTTTCGTACGGTTACTCATAACAGAATTTACAGTACATGTACTTTATCGTAAATTACCACAATTTAGAGGAAATTATGGGTAATTTACAGAACATTACCCGTGCTTTAACACCAAAACAGTACTCATTTCATTAGTAGAAATACTTCTCTTTACTATCAAATCTCGTGTACTTTACAATAAAGTATATATAATTTACGTATATCTTCATGTTCTTACCATTATGTATATAATTTACGTATAAGTGCACATAAATTGTGTATTATTTATTTACCATTACGTGTACTTTTCACCCAAAACAGTAGCCTTGATAAGTTTACCAAACTACTCAAAACCTTCAAATGATGTCAAAATTTGACAAACATTATATATAATTTACGAAACTATACATGTAGTTTATAATACAATATATGGTTTTTTTTCTTTAATGTATGTGTATTTATGTGTGTAGATACCAGATGAAATTTCAAAGAGAATCATCAAATCAAAGTGAGTCAACGAAACTAATGGAGAGTACATGGATGGGCATCATTTTTGAACCAAAGAAGATTTTGTACTTTTTTTGTAACAGAATGTAAAGGACGTGTAATGTAAAAGAAATTATGTGTAATGTAAAAGAAATTATGTGTAATTTATTGAACAAGACCCACATACATTTGATAAATTATGTTGTATACTTGACAAATGATGGTTTCCTCGTCATAAATAATACATAATTTACGTATTTGTTTCATAATTTGTATTCAATGTGTATTTATGTATGAGTAAAAACGAAAACATATGTTGCTTTAATGTTCCCAGAAAAATATACTATTTCCGAAACTGAAAGTTAAGTGAGAGAAAGTGATATATATATGTTTTGTATATTAACCCCCAAATCACGCTAAATTGATCCTAGAAAATATATTATTTCCAAATCTGAAAGTTAAGTGAGAGAAAATTGATTTGAATCGAAAAAAATTTACATAGTAAGAGAGAGAAAATTGATTTGGTTTCCAAATCTGTAAAGAGAGAGAAAACTGATTTTGTTACGATTTTTGTTTTGAATTGATTTGGAAATAGATTTGCTTTCCAAAACGGTTAGAAGATAGAGACCAATCAATTTCGGATTTATACGTTAGTTGCTTTAAATCCCCTAAATCACGCTCACATTAGAAACATTCCAAATTCACCCTGGAAAATTAAAAATCCCGTGATTTTGTAGGAGGGACATGGACGGTAGTTCTCTCATAAAGAATGGGTTATTATGTCCATAATGTAAAAGGACTAAATATCCATGTTTTGGGAAGATTGGATCATAAATCTTTTTTGAATATTATTTTGGTCTATATACCCACGGACCCTAATTGATATAATGTACTATTTTGCTTCCCTCGTTAATGGTCATTTTCTTTCTACATTGCATATGTTTTAGTTTTTTAATTATTTCTTTCTCTACATCAGGTATGTTTGTAGTAGTAATTTTTTTCTCATGCTATTCTTTGAGTTTTTAAGTTAATTAGACAAAGCTAGATCTGATTCATCGTATTTTTAACACTTACTGAACTTTAATATCAACTAAAGATGGCGGGAACTAGCAATACAACTAGGGCACAATGGACTTATGAACTTCACAAAGTATTTGTTTACTTATGTTTTGAACAAGTACAAAAAGATAACAGACCAGAGACACACTTGAGCAAGGAAGGGTATCAAAATTTTTGCGATAAGTTTTTCGCCAAGACAAAGAAATCATACGGTAAAAAAAATGAAAAATCACTGAGATACCACAAAAGAATTATGGAAATCATGGCACAAGTTGGTTAATAAAACAGGTTCCGGTTGGGGTCCCCTAACCGGTACAATATCTGTTGGAGATGATTTCTGGAGTGATTTATCAAGATAAATTCTGGTGAAATGCCATCATTTCTTCAGAATTTAGAAGTAGAACCTCGAATAAATACAAATATCCATGGAACACGATCTACGATTGATACCCAAACTTATGAAACGCAACAACAATCTTCGGATGATGATGTAGTGTTAGAGGCAAATGAAACTCAGCGTGGTACTGGACAATCATTACAAGGTCAAAAGCGAAGAAGATTGTCTGGAGCCACTAAGATCAGCAATTCAATGGAAAAACTAGTTGAGGCAGTTGAAAACAAGACTAAAAATACGGAAAAAGTGCATACAATTAAAGAATGCATTGAGATACTAACCGGAATGGAAGATGTAATACCGGTAGGAAGTTGATTGTATTTTACAGTCGTAGAGAGTTTCATGGATAAAGATGTGAGGGAAGTGTTTATATCGCTTCCACCTGAAGTTCGATTTGAATGGTTACAAAGGCGACACTACAATTAGAAGATGATATTTATTATTTAATTGATACAATTTAGATACACTTTATTATAAATTGCTAGCACTCAAGTTTGATTTTGTTTATTATTCAATTATATTTCTGGTTACGTATTGAAAGATGTTCAAGCAATTTTCCTATTAATATGTTATTTCGTCTTCGACAGAGTCAATGGATTGAGATGAAGAAAATGATATTATTCTTGCAGTTGCTAGTGTCACAGAGTATTATAATCAGACATATATAATTAAGAATCCAGTTAGGAAGTCTATTTTAAGAGGGCATGCATACGTAATGGAACTCTTACATGGACACCCTCAACCATGTCGTGATTTGTTGCGGATGGATCAACATGTGTTCACACACTTATGCCACACGTTTAGAGAAAAAAGGATTTTTGAAGAACATAAGACATGTGCCCATTGAAGAGCAGATGGCAATATTTCTCATGACTATTGGTCATAACGAAAGAAATTCAGATGTGCGACTATTTTCAACACTCTGGAGAAACTATCAGTCGTCATTTCAATTCTATTCTGGAAGCTATGGATAAATTTGCAACTTTGATTACAAAATCTCCTTCACTTGATGTCGTCCCCCCTCATATTCATCATAATTCAATGTATTGGCCATTTTTCAAGGTAATAACTTTGTTTAATCACTCTTATGTAAAATAGTTTAATGTATACTACCTGAAAATTTGAATTTCTTTTTAACTGTAGGATTGCATTGGAGCAATTGATGGGACAGACATAAGTGCACACATCCGTTTGGCAAAACAAGTACCTCTTAGAGGGAGGAAAGGCCAATGCACACAGAATGTGATGACAGTGTCTTCTTTTGACATGAAGTTTACTTTTGTAATGGCAGGATGGGAGGGAACATCTAATGATTGTCGAGTTCTGTTAGAAACAATAAATAACTCTTCAACAAATTTTCCTCATCCACCAACAGGTAATTTCTCAATTTGTGTTTTTCTTTTCACGACATAAACTTATCAGTAAATTTATCTTATCTTAGGTAAATATTATGTGGTTGATGTTGGCTATCCTAATATGAACGGTTATTTGGCTCTATATCGTGTTGTACGGTATCATCTTCCTGATTTTCGTCGTAGTGGTCCAGCAAGAAATCGAAAAGAATTGTTCAATCATCATAATTCGTCACTGCGTAGTTTTATAGAAAGGTGCTTTGGAGTATTAAAGGTGCAATTCCTAATTACGGGTAGTGTAGGTGGCAGAGCGTTGAGGGCTTAGTTGTTCTGCTGCTTTAAGCCGAGTTGATCCGTTGGACTTCAAGTCAAGTCTTGACTCCTTGACATCAGTGAACTTTTGGGCAGTTTATGCATCATCATGAGTCCCACCACCTCTTAGTCGAAAGTAGAGAGACCGAGGAGTAGAAGTGACTCTCAAGTTAAGACATTTTAAATGATCCTGAAGACAATGGGTGTACCTAAACCAGAACTGTTTCGTGAAGCTTGGTCAATTCCTTCGAGTTTCCTGAGCTCCGTTTTCGGAGGGCTGATTTTTACCTGAGATGTCTGTGTAGCTTTTTCTTTAACTGTGCTGAGGAGGTGTCATCTATCGAGGTTGTTCTTAGCCAGAGCCGTCTAAATAGTGGTTTTCTGAGTATGCGTACACGTATCCTTTCTTGTGTGACATGTTTTGGCTTTTGTCGAAGGAGATTGATTTCTACTTCCATGTATTATTCAGTGATGTCACAAATTTGATCTTTTGATCCCGGCATTTCGGCGTTGATCTTTCTGGGTGACTGCCCACGACACCTCTGTTGCCATGCCTGGGCACATGGCATCTTGCGACTGGGGAGACGAGCGAGCTCTGTCGGGATCATCCGTTCTCTTTTGAAGTCAGAAACATCCGTTAGCGTCAGGAACACTAATCTGAATTCAACAGTGCATTCTAGTGTGTCTCGAATTTGAAGTAAGAAGAAACATGAGTATCTATCATTACAATTAAGAGCATACCAGTTATTTGATAGATTAAATTAAAAGCAGTCAATTCCAATCAGAAGTTCATTATACTCCTATTTGAAGGAACGTTATCCATTTATCTCTGTAAAACAGAAAAGGGCTACTCTGTTTATAATACAAAGAGATTGTTTAATAAAGTAAAACAGACAGAGCGGCAAACTCGGCCCCAGCCGAGAAATAACAGAATTTAAATAAATGCTAACTTTTTAAAAGAAATCTCAATCTATATGGTTCTACATCCACAGGTAAAATACATAAAAAAAAATATGTTAATCTTAACAAGAAAAAAGTTCGAAGGTTCGAAAAATACTCCATGAGTGTATAGCCTTCTTTTTTGTTGTCTCTCCATCTTGTTCCCAATTCGCTACAAGAAAAAGCATAGTCCTTGAGAGGATCCCCCCACTATATAGAAGCCAAACTAAATATCAGGAAAAAAGTTGCTCATTCTTAATAAAAAATGAAGAATAAAGTTAATTCAAGAAACTTACATTGGAAGGATGAGGTTCTTCCTCTTAAGAACCAGAACCAGAAGAAAGCCATTGAACAAGCAACAAAGATGACCGAGGACAGAGAGGTCTTCCCACATCTAATCTTCAATAGCAGCAGCTAGGAAAGATTAGTAGATTTACATTCCAATGGAATTCCAGATAATTTACCGTCAGGTTGAACTCGAAAATTTAACTTAAACCCGCATTCTTTTTCTCTCACTACCTTCATCGATCCTCTCCTGCACATTCAAGATTCAAGAAGCAGATTAATAACAAGAATAAACTAGCAGAAGGCAACACTTAAGAAGTGTAGCTATATCTGTCAGCTTAACGAGTGAATGTTGTAATTGCTTAAGCCCTAAAAAGAACAAAATACTCTATGTTCCCAAGATTTCTTGTGCATCAGAGAATAAGATCAGTAGAAAATCAATGACTATATTATCCTGCATATTATGCTTCTAATTTACACACAAAAGCAAGAAACTACAGTTTAAAGCTAACATACCAGTTCATTTTGTACGAGAGCTTCAGAAGATATTACTGAAGATCCTGACCTACACTTGGCGTGCACTATAGGACCCAAAAGAGACCTATCTAGACCCTGTGCTGATCCATCGGGTGCATTCAAATAAACAGCACCTTTGTACATCCATTCTTCTGTCTCATCACTATAAAAATCATCAAACAGCTCTCCACAGAGTGCGCAACTGTTTTGATCCTCATCAGCTGGAACAGCCATTTCATCATCGTCCTTTTTAGCAATAACAACCTCAGTTGGCATAGGAAACCCCGGAACAGCATCATTTCCGACTGTTTCTGCACCACTCAGCCATAAAGTGGTACTCACAAACCATTTACGAGAGGGTTGCTGCTTACGGTTTCTAGACATTCGATTCTTAGTTACATGCCAATCCATATGACTGCTGTGTTCTTCTTGGCACTTGAAACGGAGCCCACATGTTGTGCATTGTCTTGGAAGATCATTATAAAGAGCTTTTATTGCAGATTCATGTCGAACCTTCAGAACTTCTGCATCGAACTCAACTCCAACAGAATCCTTCAAAACGAAGAAGAGAATCAGAAAGAGAAGTTACTTAATTTAGATTCTATAGTAATTTATAATTGCATTATTTGCATATACAGACATAATATAATGCAAAATATAAACTACAAACTAAGATACCTGAGCTGGAATCGTCGTCAGCGAAATCAACCCCTTCGCCATAAGAGAATTTATCAGGCCCCCAAAACCAGTGCTTACTGGTGGGCAGGGTGGATGTAGACCCATATTTTGAGAAGTTGGCCGCAGATTCACCGCTGGAGGGGGCCCAAGGGGACAAGGAAACCCACCTCCTGACTGCAAGGAGGTGATATTTGTCATGTTGCGGATCGGTAAAGATGGAAATGGTATTTGATTTAACGAAGGAGTACTCGCAAAAGAACCATAGCCTTGCGGAGTATATCCATGATTTGATGGTTGTGCCGCCAATTGAGATGATACATGTGCTGAGTTTGATGGAATGAAACCTTCTCGACTACCCTCAGGCTTACATAAATGTTTCTGTGAAAGAGCATGATGTTTTAAATTGTTGTTACTATTATAAATAGAATATGGCATTCTCTGACCAGACGATGGAGCTAGCGCTGCAGGAGGCATTTGACCAGCCCTTCCACCTACATCTCTGCTGTTATGCTGAGAAGACTGTGAATTATGAGATGATAAACTCCATCGCTCTTGAGAATATAGAGGCCCCTGAATTTGACTACCAACATTTGGAGTCTGATAATCAACAACAGACTTTTTACCCATAGAACTTGTCCCAGGCTGCAAGAATATTGACAAACCATTAATAATCTGATTCCTTACAAATACATAAGAAGCATACATGGGTTGGGATTATCTATCTACGTTGTCATCTACAGTCTGACGCGAGACATGGCCCATTTGCCTTGCCCTGGTTCGCATAGGCACGTCCGGGGCATGGGCGAGCTCATCAGATCATGGGCCAGCTGCATATATACTTTACTCACTCTTCATCCTTTCTTCATTACCTCATTCTAAGCACATTGTAATACAAAATATTCAAGAATTCACAAAATTCAGCCTAGAAAAGAAAAGATAAAGTGGCAGTCACCTGTCTCCTGTTGTCCTAGTTGGCACCTCTCTTACACTCACCTATGGCGCCTTAGTTTGCCTAAGAAGCGCCTTTGACAACAATATGTCATTAAGAAACATATTATTAAGAGGTACACTACACTAACAGTTATATTGTGAGAATTGAGTCAACAAAGGAAGAAGAATTTTAGTACTACACCAAGACTAATTAAAAAGATGTACCTCGGTTCATATAAATAACAAAGCTTTTACGCTAATAAACAATGAGATTAGTGAAGCAAGGGAAAGAGGCATACACCTAAATTTGAGATCTCGTCTTCAGCAGTACTAGGGAAAACATCCAACACGGACCGCTGAGACTGACTGGGCCAGCTACACCTTCTCATATCAGATTCAGTCCGTGCAGCAGTTGGTCTTCCTAAAGCTGATCTTGCCTTTAAGCTCCCAAGAGAAGGATTAAATGACATGGGATCTTCACTCTTACTATGGTCTGCTAAAGTTGGACTCATTTCTTCCCAAACATACTCTTCTTCTTCAGTGTTCTTCCAACTTTTCGTACTAGCTCCACTGCTTCCATAATTTGCATCAAGCGGTTCAACATTTGGAGCTTCACTTCGTAAAGTACTTTTCTCTCGATGACTTCCGTAAGCATCAATTAAGGCCCTTGGCCTTTGCTGGTCATCTAAGTTCGAGCCATGTTTCATCCACCAATCAGTCCTCTCTCCATCCCTTTCACTTGTTCTACGATGTCCATAATCTAATTCATATTGAGATGGAGAAGCCCTCCTAACAGCCCTTTCAGGAGAACTATCTGTTCCAAACCTATTAAATGACGGTGACAAAGTTCGGCCATGACCATTTTTTGAAGGACTTAATACCCTAGTTTTCAGAGGATGTATCCTCTCATCTCCACCAATAGAAGATGTACAGGCCGATAGCCCAGGCAAGCCTAATTTCCCTCCTCTAGCTTGGGGGTAGATTTTCTCAGAATGATCAATATCATCCTCAGCATATCCAAAGTCATTGTTTGTATCATGTATCTGTTGACTGGAAGAGATTCTTCTACCAAGCTGATCCTACAAGGGTAAGAAATAAATGATATATTGTAATTGATCAAACACTACATGATTACAACATTGCTAACATAACATCGTAGTTGTAAGTGAAATTTGTGTATGTTTAGCACAAGCTTTGCCACGGCTTCCATGGGAAAAGAGATTTCAATAGTCTCAACAGTGAAACTGACTTCTACCTTTTTGGGCCTTGTACAGATAATTTAACCGTTACAGACATTCATGTAAAGACAAGTACATGATTACAACATTGCTGACAAAACCATCCACTTGAGTATGAAAGATGTTTAGCACAAGCTTTACCTCGGCTTCCATGATAAAAGAGATTTCAATAATCTCGAATCTAGACGATCTTAACAGTGAAACTGAGTTCCGCCTTTTTAGGCCTTGTAGTTTATTATATATTATGTGCACTAACATGTCTGCACCACCTCAAATTTTAGGTATCCAACTATCAACAGATATCAAATAAATTTGCACTTTCTAGGATCAGTAATATTTTATGCAATAGTAGAGAGGAAATGCAAAGGCTAACTAGAGCGAGGAAAAAAAATCTTATCTTTAATCGTAATATCATGAAATAAGCAGCAACACTCAAAAATTTACTTCTAAAAAAATCAGACTATCGAGTTTGATTTAGAAAAGATTAATTAGTACACATGTATAACAGCCAACGGTATATAACAGTGTTTACAGCGGCTATGGTTCTCTATAAAATGCATTACTATATAAAGATGCTTTTGTAAGATAACGTTTACCACAGTTGCCTGTTCAGATTGATGCCTTGGCTCCAAATATTTGGGGTTGACATGTATACCATGAGTTGGACGTCGAGACATAGAGTCTGAAGAACTAAAAGCTATTGAGCCAGATGATTCATGGTTTGAATAAGCTGGTAGTTGTAATTCTGTCCCAATTCTGCGAAGTATTTCAGGAGGAAATACTGCTGACCAGGTGCCAAAGAGGTGGCGCATGGCAGCATACAGGTTCGGGTGAACTTGCCTGTATGCCTCACAAAACACCTTGAGCAAAAATAACAATGAGCATTAGATCCGAAAATCAAAAGAAAGTAATGGCTATGTATATACTGGAAACTTAATGGGGAAATTTCTAGTGTATAATAAATTGCAGCCCACTCACCTCATGGAGACGAGAGGCAAAGTATCTCACATATACACCACCAATGTTCTTAACAATACTATCTAGAAGATATAAAGATGGAAGCTTTTGATCAATTGTGACCTGCAAGAAAAAGGAACACACAATGACTTCCAAGAAAGCTGAACCAATATGGATAAGGATGCCCTCTCAACCCTATAACATAGAAATATTGAAAAACAAATTTCATTTTACTATGAAGTTCGATCCAAGTGAACTGATCAATAGTGCACCTTAATTCATATGGGATGCTAGCAATAAAGTTATATTAATAAACAAATAAATGAATGAAAAGTCAAAAACCAACATGACAAAAAACTTGAAACACAACCTTGACGTATGTCTTGTAGATCTTTTGAATTACTTTCAGACATTCCTAATAGGGCGTCACCAGGAATAACTACTTCAAATACAACCTTGATGTATCTTGTAAATCTTTAAATTACTTACTGAATTTCTAATAATAGCATATATTTTAGTTCAATGGACGAAAGTAGTCTTATAGATAAAAAGATGAAGTAATTCTTAACAATACATCAACATACTTACAAACAATCCTAAATTCTAATGTTGAGTATAACGAAGTCATTGTTAATAAACAACACTACGCAATAAGACTCAAAATAATTGTTAAAAGAATCAAAGTTACCCTAAATAAAAAGAGAAATACCATGAGTCCCAAATTTAACATAAGATTATCTTCCAACTGACAAGAACCTGCCAAACCTGAAAGTTTATTTAATTCTTCTCATACTCTGTTTTAACAAATGTATCTTAGTGAGTCCAATATAATTTCTACTTTTGGCATATTCAATACAAGCTTATGACGAAAAATCTGGAACGATTAGGTACAAGACCAAATAGGATTCAAACAAATATACCCATAATGAGAAAGCAAATCGAGAATTTAATAACAAAACTTTATTTCACATACTCAATATATTCTCGTGGAGGGATGATCCAGGATTTAGTTCATGCGGGAGTGGAATTAAGTACCAAAATAACGAAAAGAATCAAACAAAATAATAAATAAAATAACATTTGTTCATGACATTAATACAGTAAACATTACCAACTCAATTGACCTCTATGAATTTTCGTGTCATAATATAACTCGTTAATTTTGCTAAAAACATCTCTTTCAATAAAAACGACTAAACTAAATTAAAGGTTGTAATATTGATTTTGATCATGTCAACTGGGATACCAGTGTCTTCTTTATGCTTGGCGCAAGAGAAGAACTGGGCCTCCTCAGCTTTATAAGGACTTCACCATTAATTGGAAGGCATTGGTATCAACGTTGCAAATTTTGTACGTCTGGTTTGTTATTATATTTCAAAGATAGATCTAACACTAAACCACATGTATGTGATTCATTATTTTAAATATAAAGAAGGAAGCTCCTGAGCAACTGCGACTGGAAAAAAATAGAAAATAACGTCCAGGCAAGTTGAATGCTATACAGCACCATGAGAGTAATAGCAAGTAACAACATTATAACAAAGAAATATTGAGAAGCATCAAAACTAAATCTAGGGTTTATGTCTTTGGACAACATAAACTAGCTTCAAATTCATACTTGTACTCCTTTAAGAACCCCATTTTACTTTAGTCCAACTCAACTGATAACGGGTGAAGTTTTAATCACATCGGGCGAATAACAAAATATTTGTACTAATAAAAATTAATAAACATCAAATCTAATAAGGCACATTGACACGTAACATAGAAATCTTTGAATTACTTACTAACATTCCTAATAACCCAACTTCATGTTTAATTAACAAAAGTTCAAATCTTTTAATTAACCAACGGTAAGTAAACTTTGACGAAATGTTAATTTACCCGTTAACAATCATAAGACCTAATTTATTGAGTTCAATGAACTATACATTTATATAAAAAAAAAACATTTCTTTGTTCCAAAACAACAGTAAAACAAACTAGTTGCCTGAAATCGAAATAAAACGAACCACGTCACTAAATCCAAAAAATGATCTTCTACCAAACGGTACGGTAAAAACGGACAAGTTCTTCAATTCTTCTCAGTTACATAGTCCCATAATACGTAGAAGCCCTAATCTAGACATATTCTTCATATAAGCTTAAGAGGACAAATCTGAAATGATTAGGTAAGAAACTAAACAAGGATTCAAATAGATATATAGACAAACCTACAATAACGAAACCAATCAAGAATTAAAAAAAACCTAATTTTTGACATAATCAATCGAAAAGTCTAGTAAACCTCGTGTTAAAGGAGAAATCTAATACTAAATCAATCAGCCATGCACGAATTAGTATTGTTTTAACTGAAGAATTCATTTGACTGATATAGATTTGGAGAACAAAAGTTGAAATTGAGTAAAATATACCTCAATTATACGATTGCAGATCACATCAACAATTGCTTCAGCATAATCTATTCGTTGTTCAGCGATAACAGTAAGTTCATTAATAAGAGGCTTCGAATTGGTATTAAGATCCGATAGAACAAGATCGTAAAGTTGCATAATATCTTCCGGAGAGAGTGGCGGTAAATCCTCTTCATCATCCGAAACCCTTAACTCATTTTCTCTCTCCTTCAACAAACCCCTAAAACGATCCATAATCAGTGAAGGAGAGTTTTGGATCAGTAGTTCTCGCGTTCCCCCGTTGTTGTTGCTGATCGAACCACCATACTATGGTAAAATCCTAAATTGTAGGGTTTGATTTGCAAGATAAGAATCACTCAAGCAGTACTCATGGCAGTTTTCTGAGATTGCCTAGTTGTGGCATTTTTAAAGTTTATTCTTTTGAGTAAAGGGTAATAATGAGATTTTCTATGATTGCCATTAAAGAAAGGGTTTCACAAAGTGAGATTCGACCGTTAATCCATATGACCCATTGTTCTCTCAGTTCTCACTCCTTTTTTTTACATGACTATAAGCAACCGCCCGGACACTCTATAGTAAATTGGTCCTAAAAGAGGGTTATGTTAATCTCATTTTCTCTTCTGTCTTGTTATTCCTAAAACTCTAAATAAGAAAAGATGGACAAAGATGGGTCTCTAATGAGCTATATGAATGTTTCCTCACACATTATTTGATCTTTTAATGTTTCATGTACAGTGTGATACGAAAAAAAAATGAAGTTGTCGGACTGCGTATATTCGAATTGTATATTCGGACTGGTCAAGTCTGAGACCTCTCAGGGGCATTCCGCAATCGGTGACCTAAAGAATTTTAGAGTGTCCTCCTTGGATAAAAAGAAAGTAAGACTGCCAAAAAGGAGCTTACAAGTATAAGTTCAAGGAGAAAAAACGAGAAGTACAAGTCTCTCGGACTGTCTTGTCTACGAGATCTCGGACCAAGACAAATCTGAAAGCTTATACAAAGTCACGGATTGTGTGGTCTATGTGCAACTTAGTGTTTAAGTTATTACGGTGGTGTTAACTTCAAATTGGTATTTTGTAATCTGGTGGTAAATATATTGAAGCAACACAATGTAGGTTCTTCAAGGAATGCGTCTCAACAACTTCTCTACAACATTTGGAGCGTGTTTAATTTTCATACAACATTTTTCAATTTTCATGTTTAGTTGACTCTTACATTCGAAGGATTACGACTAAGTATTAATAAATGTACCGTTGGAGTTTTTATATCTATTAGTTTGAATGTGCAACTTAGTAATTTTAATGAATTCCAAGCTTATTCAACCATATTTATCATTTTTTATATATAATCACCATATTATTTATTGGATTTCTCAATAATTACATTACGGTGATCAGCTGGATGCCTCTCATCCAAATAGATAGTAGCAACGATATTTGTCTTATGAAACATTGTATATATTGTTATGAGTTTTTTCTACGTCTATATTATAGTTGAAGAGACGATCTATATAGGCTTTCTTTACGCCTAAACTGTAATTGAAGTAAAAACTGATACAGATATCCTATAACTGAAAAGTCCTAATGAAAACCATTAGTTACAATCATTTTGCTAGCTAGGATTTTTGTCTTAAGCAAGAAGTACAATCATATTTCTTAAAAATAGTTTCACATACTTTTATGGTTATAGTGTAACAAAAAATTATCCATTATTAATGGAAAAATAATTTCACATACTGTTATGGTTTTCCAGACTTCCGATTACGGGCGGTGGTCCATAGCAAAATCTCATTAGTCACGAATTTAATTTTCAATATCTTTTATGATTTTTTATCGTGACAAACAACCGTCTATTTTGTAGTGATCGTAAGTTCAATTACACATTTCCATTGAAGATGGACTTGTTAATAAAAAGTTTAAAAACCCAATTTGATACTCAATATTTTTAAGATTTGAGTGTTGTTTTTCAAATGTTCTTACCATGCATAAAGCTCTAGTTTTCTAAGTAAAACGTTTTCACTAGTAATATTGAGGAGATGATTTCATGCACAATTTAAAATGATCACCCTTTATTTATGTAATAGATATAGAGCCTACAAGAAGGAAGCCAACAAAAATAGAGAACATACAGAGAGAGACACACGATGGTATGTCCTCAACAGAACCCTAATTTAGTAGCTATCTTGAGACCACTTAGGAAGGGTGAGTTGTTTATTCTCACTATGCATGCTTGTCTGCATGAGTGCAAATGCTCAGTAACCACGACCACGGATGGTGCAGTACTGAGGCCTCATTCCACACATAGAAGGAAGTCGGCTTGCGGTTTCCATCATTTCTCGCATTTCCTGGCCCTGGTACTGACCGCCTTGTCTCATATCTCTCATCATCTCCCTCACGGCCTCGCACCTGCAATCTTCGCTCACTTGCCTCATTTCATTGCAACATTGCTGCCTCATTTGGCGTGTTGGGTTGCTGCTTGGAGTCATTATATATTGTGATTGTTCCTCCACGTACCGCATGCATCTGTTCATCCGCATCCCTTGCATCTCTCTTTGGCACCTCTGCCTCGACTGGTTCCCTTCTTCTAAATCATCTTCGATCTCTATTGTCGTCGTCCTGTAGATGGAAGCCTCAGCTACTGCCAATAGTACCATTAAAAGAACTGCTACTGTTTTGAACCCAGCCATTGTTTTTATGTTATGGGTGTTTAAGTTGATGAAATTGGAACCAACTTTGTTACTCTTTCAAGTACTGGAGATGGAATGAAGAAGGATCGGGTTGTGGGGGTGTATTTATAGTAAAATCTAGGGTTTGCATGTCAAGTACTTGGAGAGAAAAAAGAAAGTGAAGTCACAAGTGGAGGAGCTAGGTTGTCATGGGTCAGAGTTATTAGGCGTTCATTGTTGGTGGAAGTGGATTGTGCAGGTAGTTTGGTGAGGGATTTTGTTTGTAATGCAAATGATGCCAATAACTAATTTTGTTTTCTTTATATCTAGAGAGATTCCCTTCCACCCTAATTAGCATGTAATAATGAAAAGATAAGTTTTCCATTATTGAAATGATAAGAATTACTATAAAGATGAGTACAAGACATCAAAAGCTTCATCAAATTAACATTGGCCAGGCATAATAACCACCAAAGTTTGTACTCAAGGAATCCACATTTTCTATTTCTTTCTTGGATACTATTATCACGTGTATAAATCTATTTTAGGTCTTCACATATTTAATTTTTTATGGATCAAGTACTAATTTGAGGCAGAGCAAATAGCTGAAGAGCAATGCTAAAAAAGACTACAACCTACTTCACACAACAAAATCAACGACTTTCATTTCTTGGTCAATTCTTTCTCTCTTTTGATGGACATTTTTATTCTCTTGATGGACAGTTGATTCCTACCTAACTCAGGAGTAGATAAACTTTTGTAGTCTCTTCTATCATTTTTCCATTGCCAAATTGAAATGTTCCTACTTGTTGGTGTCTCGGTCAATCAGATTTATTCTTGATCGACCGTAGTCCCTTCGTTGGTTATTTTGTCTATTTCTCTTTACGGACCAGTCAAGAGACTAACCCTATGGTCCATAGATCATCTTTTAACTGACTAATTAAGTGTTAACCAATGAAGTTATGCAGAGTATACTTTCAACCACATAAACAAACCAACTTTAAAACTTTGAACTATTCAGGTTTTAGAGTCGGAGAGGGTCATCCATGAGTATTGTATGGGCTAAGGAAAGTAATGTCATTAGTTAGAATAACAGTCTCCTAGTGTGGTTCCTGACAATATCTTGATGTATTGTTTGGTTTGGTAAAATATAATATCTGTTGGGTTTTCCTCCTAGTGGGGAAACCTAGTTGGGTTTGGATTAGGAAACAAACTCGGACCCAAGTCGAGTTTCTTTGGGTCTTACTTATGACGGTGGAATTAGGATTGAAGGGGAGTCTATAAATACTACCTTAACCTAATTCAGATGTGTGTGAGGAGCACCAAAGGGGGCAACACAATTACAGACGCACAAGAGAAGAGGGGAGAGAAGGAGGTTGCCGACAAGAGCGTGGCAGAACTTTTTTCAGCACGCGCAGTCTTCGTTGTTCGGAAAATCCGACGGTGAGTTCTTCTTCGATTGAGCTGAAATTTGGCATAATTGTTCTTGACATATTCATCTAATATTTGTACGGAGGGATCATTGATTGATCGTCGGAATCTTAGTGAATTTAGGGTCGTTTCGGACTGCAAATTTCTGGGCTGTTTTTGTTCTTTCTTGTGAGGGTTTCTCCGTGTTTCTTCGTGTTTGATATTGATTCTTTTGGGAAGGTCTGAGTCTCGGGTGAACGTAGTCTGTAACTACTTTGCTTATTATAGTTGATTTGGTTGGACTACAGGTCCCGTGGTTTTTACTTCTCACATTGAGGAGGTTTTCCACGTTAAAAATCGTTGTCTTATTTACTTTCAGTTCTTTGTTTATTGCTCCCACATATTCTTCTGTATTATCCTCGTAACTAACACAAAAGGGAAAAACTCTCGTTTTCGCTGCGCCTAAGTGCTCGGTTTTCCCAACAATATCAACTGAGAGTAATTTTGTTCTTAGATTATTTAATCGACGATTTAAGTGAAAAAATCGTAAATCCACTCACTTCTCAGTTTGGAATTCAAAAGGTACACCACCTTCTCACTATGGGATGTTCTGTTGCGTCATACAGTCTTCAAATCCTATACATCATGGTGCCTCTATTGGCGTCACACGTTTTTGGTCTTGGCACTAGAGTCATTGACTCAAGTCAAATCAGTTTCACTGGAAACATCTATTGACACACTTTTCTCATATTGGAGAGTCCGAGAAAGTAAACATACTCTCGGATTTGAACCAGTCTAAGAGGTCTTGGACTGGACAGTCCAAGGCCTAGCTTTGGCTCTTGGACTGAACAGTCTGAAACCTTGCTTTAGGTCTCGGACTGCCCAGTCCGAGACCTAAAGCCCAGTTTGAGACCTAAAGTCAGGCTAGCTTCAGACCATTTCGCGTCTGAGACCACTCAAATTTTTCAGATTTGAGAGAATCCATTACTTTTTACAAATCACTCGAAATTAACAATAAATGACACTTTTCAAAGATTTAACTACTTCAAAAACTTTTTAGCTACTAGATCGAAGATACATTCATAAAAAAAGAAAAAACATTAAAATCGATTTCTAATAAAAGATTAAGGTCTTTTGAAACCTAACTATAGTTTCTTTCTTTAATGAATCAACTATAGATGGTACTCATTAAAATTACATGAAAAAAAATCTAAAGATTTTGATAAAGTTTCGAAAAAAAAATCGAATGAAAATGAGAAAAGAGGGAGAATGGAAAGAAAAAGCCGAAGAGTGCTTGTAGTGCCGATAAAACCAAGAGTAAAAAAATTTGTCCTTGGGGACCAAATCAAACTGCCGGACACTTATGGAGTCAAAACAGTGAGTTAGTCAAAAATTGATGACCAAAACAGAATTAACCTTTTTTTTTATATATAATCACCGTATTATTTTTTGGATCTCTTAATAATTATGTTAAAGTGATCAGTTGGATGCCTCTCATCCAAATTGATAAAAGTGACTATTTATGGACATTGTACATGTATATATACATAGGGAAGTGCTAGAATCACAATAAATTTTGACAAAAGAAGTTACCTAGCTGATGTGGCGGTTGTGATATTCACCTCTTAACGGCCTAGATTTAGTCAAACTTTCTAACAACAACTGCCACATCAGCTGAGTAACAACTTTTGTCAATTTTAGCATTTCCCATATATATATATATATATATATATATATATATATACATTTGTTATGAGTTTTTTACTACGCCTATATTATAGTTGAAGAGACAATCTATATGGGCTTTCGTTACGCCTAAACTGTAATTGGAGACTGATACAGATATCCTATAGCTGAAAAGTCCTAATGAAAAACATTAACTACAATCATTTTGCTACCACTTTTGTCTTAAGCAAGAAGTACCAACAATCATATTTCTTAAAAATAGTTTCACATACTTTTATGGTTATAGTGTAACAAAAAATTACCCATTATCAATGGAAAAATAATTTCACGTACTTTTATCGTTATAGTGTTACAAGAAATTACCCATTAATTATGGAGTTTGGAGTCGTTAGAAGACTATCGTAGCGAAAACTATTTCTATTTGTTTCAGGACTTCCGATTACGGGAGGTGGTCTATAACAAAATCTCATTTTGTTATAGTGTAATAAAATCATATTGAGATTTTGTTATGAAAGAATTTTTTTATCGTGACAAACAACTGTCTATTTTGTAGTGATCCTAAGTTCAATTGCACATTTACATTGAATTTCCATTAAAGATGGACTTGTTAATAAAAAGTTAAAAAACCCTATTAGATACTCAATATTTTTAAGATTTGAGTGTTGCTTTTCAAATGTTCTTACCATAAAGCTCTAGTTTTCTAAGCAAAAGGTTTTCACTAGTAATATTGAGGAGATGATTTCATGCACGATTTAAAATGATCACCCTTTATTTATGTAATAGATATAGAGCCTACAAGAAGGAAGCCAACAAAAAATAGAGAACATACAGAGAGAGACACACGATGGTATGTCCTCAACAGAACCCTAATTTAGTAGCTATCTTGAGACCACTTAGGAAGGGTGAGTTGTTTATTCTCACTATGCATGCTTGTACGTATGCATGAATGGAAAAGCTCAGTAACCACGACCACGGATGCTACAGTACTGAGGCCTCATTCCACACATAGAAGGAATTCGGCTTGCGGTTTCCATCATTTCTCGCATTTCCTGACCCTGGTACTGACTGCCCTGTCTCATGTCTCTCATCATCTCCCTCACAGCCTCGCACCTGCAATCTTCGCTCACTTGCCTCATTTCATTGCAACATTGCTGCCTCATTTGGCGTGTTGGGTTGCTGCTTGGAGTCATTATATATTGTGATTGTTCCTCCACGTACCGCATGCATCTGTTCATCCGCATCCCTTGCATCTCTCTTTGGCACCTCTGCCTCGACTGGTTCCCTTCTTCTACCTCATCCTCTATCTCTGTTGTCGTTGTCCTATAGATGGAAGCCTCAGCTACTGCCAATAGTACCATTAAAAGAACTGCTACTGTTTTGAACCCAACCATTGTTTTTATGTTATGGGTGTTTAAGTTGATGAAATTGGAACCAACTTTGCTACTCTATCAAGTACTGGAGATGGAATGAAGAAGGATCGGGTTGTGGGGGTGTATTTATAGTGAAATCTAGGGTTTGCATGTCAAGTACTTGGAGAGAAAAAAGAAAGTGAAGTCACAAGTGGAGGAGCTAGGTTGTCCGGGAATGCTAGGCAGCCCAGTTTTTTGCCCAGCAAAAAACCCAGTCTACTAGGCATCCTAGGTGGCTGAGAGTTGATTTTGTTGACTAAGATCCTGGCCGTTCAAGATTGAACGGCCAGGATTCAATAAAGAAAAAAAAAAACCCCAAACCCCCCCAAATAACCACAGACTCGGGCTTCCTCTCTCTCTCTCTCTCGTCTCTCCCTCCCTCCCTCCGTTCCCTTTCGATCTCGTCTCTCCCAATCGAAACCCTAGATTTAATGGTGATCGAAAGCATAAACCCCGTATCTCTCTCTCTCTAAGCTAGGCCAAATCGAAAACCCTAATTGGTTCTCTCTCTAGCAGCCGCTCTTCCTAATCGTTTCCCCAACTCTGCTATTTCCTCGATCGGGTTCGGCTTTTTACAGAACTTCCTCAGGGAAAGGTTTGCTCCTACTTTTTCCTTGTTCAATTTTTGGATGCTGTCATTTCAATGTGGAATTAGGTTTTTTGTTTTGTTTTAGAAATCGAAATGGATCTAGGGTTTATTCATTTCTTTTAGTTCTTCAATAAATGACTCGATTTAGGGTTTTATGTCCCAGGATGCCCTAGATCGGGTTTAGTTACGGGTTGGGTTTCAGTAGAATAGAAAAGTTTCATTTTTTTTGCTTGATGGGTGATGCGTTTTTTGAGATTAACTGGTTATCAAATCTCTGCCTTCTCTAGAACACGAAAAAGATTACCTGCTGCCAGACAAAGGATCGTGACTAGGAAGTGTGGTTTCAATAGTATGCATAAAGCAGATCTTAATCTAGCAGAAACTTAATAACTTTTAAAATCTAGTCAATTTCGAAGTAAAGAGCATCAAGCGGTTAATCTTTGTTCTTAGAACAACATCTCTTTCAAGCACCTGGGCCAATGGAAACAATCCATCTATTTATAAAATATATATATTTCTTATGCCCTAAGAGGATTAGTTTATGCAAGAAAATTTGAGTTCCGGCAAATGAACCTTTCTTTGGCGTGGTGTAGTGTAAGTGTGTAACAACTTAACTGTAAAATGTAAATATCTCTTAAACATCTCGAGCAATAAATCAATCAACTTGTTTGAACTTGTTTGAACTTCTTTGTTCATAAACCATTCATTTAATTTACTAACCAGCAGAATATAAAAAACAAATAGTGTTTTGCTCACACCTTGACTTTATCTCCAATCAGAAGCAGATAATGGAATTCTGATACAGCAAGTGATCTAGGTTTTACAGCTTCCCCGCCTTCGCTTAATTTTGAGTAGGCCAACAATGCCTTGTTCTCCACAAAATTTGCATCTCCATTGGGCGAACTACTCAAGAGAATAACAAAATTACCAATGGAATCTTGAGGAAAGCAAGAGTACATGCATTAAACGTGTCAATATGAAGTACCTAGCACCCTACAGACTTCCGCAAGGGTATCAAGAAAAAACAATTAGTAATGATGATTTACCTATGTTGTGCTCCAAAATTTAGGTCACCATGGTAGATTCCTGCCCCAGAGAGCCAGGCAAAATGTACAGCTCTACGTTGCTTGATAAGGAAATGCAATTCGCTGCAAGTATAACAGATGGATGTATTTCAAAAAATGGTCGCGCGTAGAAAGTTTCTGGCACAAATAGTTCATAACTTCAATATACAACTCACCTATTTGGTATTTCTCCTGGAAGTTCCATAAAATGCACTGCTTTATCTGAGTAACTTGCAAAAACAGTCTACCAAATCACAAAAGTCAATAAAAATAATACTAAGCAAAAACAGAAATTTCTTGAAAAGAAGGAGATGACTAAACGTTTATGGAGTTAGCAATGTGAGTGAGGAACATTTATGAACAATATAAAAAAGAATTTAAACAATGGATATGCATGCCATTGATTAATGAAGTTTTAAATCATCAAAAGAATATCATAGAACGTCGGAAAACCCAAATTTGTGAAGAAGGACCAAAATATATTTCATAATGGACAAGTAATTAACATACAAAACCTCTTCTCATATATTATCGAATTTACAGGAACTTTAATACTTGCAAAAGCACTACACTTACTTCCAATGATCCCATGCCGGTGAAAGAGTAAAGTCGTGTAGGAGTGACAGCCATCACATAGTATCTAGTTGCATTACCAAGGGAAGATATCTCCATCTGAAGATAAGCAGAATATGAGACCAGCAACAAAGACAGTTCAAGTAGAAATGGTAAGAACTAATGTAAAGCAATAAGAACCCACACTTTTAACCCAATGAAAGACTAAAGGGCCCAATGTAACCTAATCTTGTTTCTTCATTAACATTTTTGTATTGAAATTCCTCATATTTCTACAATAGCAGACTTACCTTCTCCGAGCACCTTGAGATGTAAGGTTACTCGACAATAAGAAAAAAACAAGTAGTGAGAGATGATCGAAAAGAATATACAACTCAAATTTGAGGAAATCAAAGCTATTACGAAAAACATGACGAGGAATTCAGTCTTCCTATAATTCTCACTTCGGAGCGAGTTGGCACCTTGCAAGTACTACACATGACATGCTTTGGGCTTCAAGAGGCTAAGACTGACAGATGAGAAAAAAACTGATCACCCTAAACTTCATTAGTACCTGCAAATCCATGAATGCTTCAGGAAGTTCTGATAGTTCATATAAGAAATTTATATACTTCTCCTTTTTATCCTTCTCATCAACAGCAATTTCATATAGTTGACCGTTATCTGTTCCAAGAATAATTTCTCGTGTAGAAGCTGAGCTTGGACAATTCAAACGATACATAAGAATAAGTAGGTTGTTCAAACTTGAACTACATAAGAACAAGTAAAGCACCACTTATACATAATCACCTTCTGTTATCTGCTGTCTGTTCCAAGCAACGGCATTTACGACAAGACCTTTCAATTTGTTTATAATCCGAGGCTTGCTCCATTTGGCATGTGTATAGTATGTTTCGACGTCTCCACCACTGAAAACTACAGCTATGCAGTGGCTGCCTCCTGGATCAACAAAGATTCTGTGCACAGATTGCTCTCCAGTTTTACCAGAGGAAAGATCAAGATCTGCGATTGAAAAAAAAACAGGGAAAATTTAGTTGTCTTCTCCACAGATATGCATTGTCGGAAGGTCAACACACCTTCCTGATTCAAGTTTAAAAAGCCGATAGGTCTTATGCCTCATTTCAAAATATACGTATCAAAGGGCGCAGGCAAGATGTGCGAGTTTTATGCCTCCAAATGTATAGATTAGGTGATGAAAACAATTATAATCAAACAAACTGCATTAGATAAAATAGAGAAAGTAAACCCTTTGAAAATATTGATAGAAGAACAAACCGAAAGAGTCCCCCGCTCCAAAATCGTGTCGAATAACCCATCCTTTGCTTGTTCCCAGTACAATTACGTCATTTCCAGCAGCCATACATGTAATAACACCATGCCTTTTTGCTGCATTTCTTTCGAGGAGATCCACCATAAAGACATGTCTAGATGTATCCATATTGGATCTCAAGAAATCTCAATCTACCAAATTCGAAATGATAAGAAGAGTGTCTCAGGTCAAGGAGTAACTGTCAAGAACATCATCAACTCCATGTTTTAAGTAACAAATAATAGACAATGAAGCAGCAGGAATTAAGCATTCAGCAAGAGTTCCTGATAACAATCAATAAACAATTCGTTTTTGCAAGAATTTATATGAAGAAGATTACAATGAAAGTGAATCGGAGTTCATCACTTGCTGTTTAGATCGATCATATAGGGGATGATCGGCTGCGAAATTGAAATGTCTAATTAAACTTCATTGAAATGTCTAATTAAACTTCATAATGTTTCCTAGTCAAGTACTGATATCCTCAAAATAAATCTAATCTTCGAAAATTATTGGATCAGACCAAAAACTTTAACATTTTAGTAAGAGAGTATGTCTACATTTAGGAGTTCGATCAAAACCCTAATACTTAACTTAGAGAGAGAGAGTACCTGTGATTGTCCCTTTGTCCTTCGTTCCAGCGTTGGAAGAAAGAAATCAGACGATTCCAGGTTTTATTGAGATAGTTCTCCCAGGAAAGTTTAGTTGAGCGCGAGAGGGAAGGGTTGAGCGCGAGAGAGGGCAGCTGGAACGAGAAATAGATTTTGCCACGAAATTTATTTTCCTAGCTGATTTTATCGTGAACCAAACGCGCCATAAAATATTCGGAAATGATATGTTTCCGAAATTTTTTGACGAATTTGTTTCACGGAATGACGTGACATAGTACGTTTGAAAAATTGACTAGATCTCGGCCATTAAAAATGAAGGGTCCAGATTAAATTTTTATCAAAGCAGAACATCAAGTCATCCTTCCATTAGCTTTCATCCCACGTTAGAGAGAGAGGGTACCACCGTACCAGACGGAAAATCTAGGGTTGCTTAATCTCTCTTTCTAAATCATCTTAAATTAGACAGAAAAGTTTCTTCAAACTATCTGGTTCAAAATTTTGTAAGTTATAACTTCTCCAATTTCATGCCCAATTTAATAAAACCTTTCAGATTCCATACCCACCATAAGACTTTGGAAAGCTGCAATAAAATCAGTTTCAGGTTCGTCTTTGATCACGCGAGCTCAAATACTCTCTCCTATTTGATAGAATGAAGAAGAAGGTTTTTTCTTTCTCTACGCTTTGATCTAATAAAAAGAAGGGAAATGATAGAGTGCCCAGCAATTTTGCCCATTAAAATGCCCAACTTTCCTTATTTAGAAATAAAAGCGGTCCCCACTGATGAGACATGAAAATGTCCCATCTGACTCTCTTAACTCGGGTTAGTTAGTCCAGTTCGAGCGGTTACTCTCATGAATTGTGTGTTTCTCTTGTCCAGGTGTCTTCGACGGAATTGAGCTCGAAAAACAGATTAAAGGTGCATTTTGGTCATTTGGTGACAAGGGTAGCATGTTAATTTTGGATAATGTTGATGCTTGGATGAGAAGAGGGGTCTATGATGAGTCCATAGGAGAAAACATGAGTCAAATCGGAGTCCGGATGGGAGAATTATAGTGTGTCAAAGTTTGGGTCAAAACCAGTTGACCAAGATCAACATTAATCTTCATGTGACAAGTGGCGCAAATCCAGAACTTTGATTTGAAATTGTTGTACACGGTTGGGCACCACGGGATTCGCTCGGGATCTCGTCAGAAACGATTCCGGTACTTGCACGCTGTTAAACACTTAGTGTTTCCGTGGAGATCCAACAGTCCCTTGTCTGACACGTGGTAAACTGCTTCATCCAACGGTCGGCTCTATTGAAACGCACATAAGGTTGATAGTCCCTGTTGCACCGGATACAACTCTTTTGATTGCAATCACGTGAAAGCTGATTAGTCCCCAAAATAAGGCAACTACCTTTTCTCTTTCCCATCTTCATCTTAATTTCATTTAAAAGATATTTTGAAATCTTCTTTTAAAAGAGAAACCAGAGAGAATATATTTTGAAGTAAAGAGAGAAAGAGAATCCTCTTCCTGACTCAGCAAAATAAGATTGGCAATTTGGTTTCTTTCCCTTTTCCTCTCATCTTTAACAGTAAAGAAAATCAAAGAGGATAATAGAGAGATGGGAAAGAAATTCTTTCTCTTTTAGAATTAAACAGCAGAGAGAGTGAGCTGTAATGGAGATGGAGATATTTAGAAAATGGAAATTGGGAGAGCTGTTATAACAATATTATGGAAGGATTTTGAATTCAGGGCTAAGGGTCATTGGCTTGGGAAGCACCAGCTGGTCGGTTTCTTTCTATGGGATATCTTCTATAGAGAGAAATTTATTTCTCTAAAACAGGGCTGGATAGAGAGAGAGAAATGGAAAGAGATTCAAATTAATTTTGGCTAAGATTCTTGGATTTCTTTTCTTATTCTCTAAACACTCAACATGGAAGTAAAGAAGATGAGCTAATTTAAAAGGTAAATGAAGAAGGATTTAAAAATTGGGTTGATTGAAGATATTGTTTATAGACAGAGAGGATATTTGATTCGATTCCAGTGAGTTGTTCTCAACAGTACAAAGAGGAATGAAATAACAAGAAGAAGGAATAAATCGATTGACTCAAGAGACTTTCCCATAAAAAGTAGAGAGAGAGAATCATGGAGTGGCCTGGTTTGGTTAATCAACTTCTTCTATAAAACAGACTTGAAACAATGGCAGTACGTATCTCATCTTTGGGGAGAACAAAAACAAGGGGGTCGGAATAATCTTTGAGGCTCTGTCTTCTTCATCTTCTCTAGAGCTTCAAGGACATAATTTTTAGAGAGAGATAGATAGAATTCATAGATTTATTTTCTTCTTCTTTTACTGTTTTATTAGAGTTGAGAGATTACATGACAGAGAGCTTTATAGAGAAAGCAGAGCACTCATCATCACTTTTCTTCATCATTTTCTTTTCTTTGTGAGAGAGAAGAGAGAGTGTTAGTAGAAATAAAGTGACAGAAAGAGCTTAAACAGAGAGAGTGTTGTAGTTGCTATCAACATAAACATATATTCATCTTCAACATCTTGGAGCATCTTCTAAAGGCATTACTACTCCTTTGTGATCTTCTTTTGCTTGTCTTGATTTATATTCTTTTCTGAAATTTGTGACAAGATAATAATGAAGATCATGTTTGTATTTATGGCCATGTGCAGCTAGAATTCCTATCTAGGGTTAGATGAAACCTTGATCAAGTTTAACATATTTAGCCTTTTCATCAAAATATTGTTGTTTAGACTCGTATCATAATTTTAGTGATTTTCTTTCATTGTTTATGCTTCTAGACTTGATCTATCATTATTAGGTTAAGTTCTTTTATGATTGATACTTGTTAGTTGATAAGCAATAGTTAGGATCCGTAATATGGTGAATGAGTTCGATGTTGATAATATAGTTTTCATGGTTATACCTCCGATTTGATCCACCATCATTAGATTAAATTCTTTTATGGTCGATGCTTATTAGTTGTATTTCATTAGTTGACTTATTATCATTCGAGAAATCAAGCTTTGTAATGTCATTGATGATTAGGTTATGAACGTATCATGACAAGGCGGATTCGAAACCCTAGACTCCTCTCCCCATTTGAGTTCATTTTCATTTCCGTAATTTTATTTATTTTATTTTAAAAACCAAAATCAAAACCATTTTCAAAATCGTCTTACTTCCAAGTCTTAGAATAGGTTTCACTTAGTCTCTGAGGAACGAACCGGTCTTACCGGAAATTATTACAACTTGACACCCGTAGTCAAACTTTGAAAAACCCTTGTCTTTTAGTGATTCCACATCAGCTGGGCAATTTAATGGGCTAAAAACTGGGCACTCTAGCATCTCCCTAAAAAGAAACCGTAAAGAATTTAGGGCATAAAGTTGATATACATGTGAGAAGAAGAATGGTTTCCTGCCTTTTCTCCTTCCCGTGCACACACTCTCTCTCTCTCTCTCACTCAACAGATTGGGAAGGACTGAAAGGATGACGTGGCATAAGGAGATTTGAATCTAGGCCGTTAAATTAACGGCCCAGATCTAGTCAAATTTAAAAAGTAATACACCACGTCATTCCATGAAATAAATTCGTCAAAAGTTTCCGTGAACGTAGCATTTCCGTAAAATATTTACCACCTATCGACTATCGTGGTATTTTCTTTTGCGGGTCCACGTAGACTCATGATTTGCTTCTCGATCCCATGGACCCAAATAAAAGCCTCATCTTTAAGTGGGGGAAAAGACCCGCGAGCCCGGATCTGTCCACGAATCGCCGAGCCTGATGCGACCGTGGGTGTCCGGTGTCCGAGACGAAAACTACCTGTTCGGACCGCCAAATTTCGTCGAATGGGCACGGACAAAGGGCTTCAACCGGCTTTCGCCCGAGTCTGACCGGTAAGTCCAACCGATTGATATTTTCGACTTACTTAGACATTATAATCGTATATAGATAGTTATAATCAATTAATATAGTTAGCATTTAGACTACACATTTACACGTATATGCATGAAATTTTTTTCGAAAAGTTTGAATTAATTGAAGGGAAAAGAATATACAAAAGAATTGGTGGATTCACATGAGAAGATGTTACTTCATGATATCCTCGCAATTAGAAATGAAATCAAAGTAAGAAAGACCATTGGCCCAACCAATGTTCCTATTCCAATGGAAGAGTAAACCTAGTACGTCTCCAACTGCTACCACTAAACTGTTAGGGGAGTCACTGAAGATGCCTTCATTCCTAGCCTTCCAGATATACCAAAGATCGCAACGACATAGAAAGGCACCATTCAGCCCCTGCTGATTAAATGAAGAAAATCCAAATCTTCCAAGCCTCTTCACAATGAATGAAAAGCTGCTTAATCGATTCCTGATGTGGCGTTAAAACACCACATTGAGATCACTTAACTTGGATAAGTTAGTTCGTTTCGGGTTTTATTTCTAATAATTTATGTATTTTTCTTGTTAGGAAGCTTATTTGGAGTTTGGCATTACATTCGGAATAAAACGAAGCAATTCGTCACATATTCATTTCATGTGGAAGAGACCGGAAGGAAAGAGCATCAGGGGTATTTTTGTCATTTTGAGAAAATCAGAGGTTAGATGAAAAGTGGAGTCAATGGTGAGTCTGACGGTGAAAACGGAAGTTGAATCGGAGTTCGGACGGAAAAATTACGGAAGAAATAAGTCGAAGGTTATTTTGGTCTTTTCTGAAATATAGAGGATGTAGAGAATGATGAAGGCACCCACTTAGGTTTAAGCAAAAAAGGCCAACCCAAGCCCAAGAGTCCAAAAGATAAGGAACAAGTAGTAATTCTATGAGCACTCTTCTTTAAGAGTTTGGTCAGAGTGCTCATAGAATTACTACTTGTTCCTTATCTTTTGGACTCTTGGGCTTGGGTTGGCCTTTTTTGCTTAAACCTAAGTGGGTGCCTTCATCATTCTCTACATCCTCTATATTTCAGAAAAGACCAAAATAACCTTCGACTTATTTCTTCCGTAATTTTTCCGTCCGAACTCCGATTCAACTTCCGTTTTCACCGTCAGACTCACCATTGACTCCACTTTTCATCTAACCTCTGATTTTCTCAAAATGACAAAAATACCCCTGATGCTCTTTCCTTCCGGTCTCTTCCACATGAAATGAATATGTGACGAATTGCTTCGTTTTATTCCGAATGTAATGCCAAACTCCAAATAAGCTTCCTAACAAGAAAAATACATAAATTATTAGAAATAAAACCCGAAACGAACTAACTTATCCAAGTTAAGTGATCTCAATGTGGTGTTTTAACGCCACATCAATTCCCTATGGGCTTATGCATGGAATTATCACGTTTCTTATTTATAAAGCTTTATATCTTCTTCATCTCAGAGAGCTTACAATGTAGGACTATGTTTTATGGACTTTGTTTAGGTGAAATCTTAATTTAGTATCTTTTAAGGGCACCTAAACAAAAAAATAAACATTGTGCCCGAGTCCGCCCGATACGGTACCCGAATTGTCTGGCGATTTAGGCAGCCACGGACGGACAACGTGCAACCAAACTTTGTCAAGAGTCCACTCGATTAGTCAGGATGTCTGAGCGGACAAATCGAAAATTCATAAATGACTTGAGAAAAGAATAGGTTAAAAGTGATGTTGTCGAGAAGTGGTTTCTCAAAAGTCTTCCTAGTTATCTCCAATTGGTCGTTCCTCTTGGTCGTTGATGAGTGAATTAATGAAGGCAAATACACTCCCAAGCTCAAATAAATCCTGGTTGCAAGCTAAAAGTCAATGAGAAATCAAATAGTAACGATCCTTTTTCGGGGCAAACATGTGTCGCTTATATAGCTTGCATGTTAGTGGTCAATCACTGGCTTAATGGAGGCCATTTGGCGGGGTCGTTCACAGAATTTTGGTCATAGCTGATATGATCGTATCTTTAGGTATGGCGATCGGATATTCGGCTTTGTCTGGCCTTCCGCGTAACCGATATTTCTCCAAGCAGAGAAGAGCTCAAGGTGCCGAACATACTTCTACATCCCTTCCGTTCTAGGGCTCAGGAGCTCAGGTGTTAGAGCTATCGGATCCACCCTTCTGCTAAAGTCGTGATAGAGTTCAAATTGCCTAGGCAACTCGTGTCGACCTTCCGCTTTAGGGCGCAGGTGGTAGAATTCTTTGTTGGCAATTTGAACCATTGCCTTGGTTCAACCATTGCCTTGGTTGAATTAAAATTAATAGAGACACATCCCTAAGATCATGTCTTTCCATATAGATGTCTCTCCATATAGTCACAATCATCTCTATATATACATAATCCAGATTTCATTTTAAAAAGAGAAAAAATCAATTAGTTTCATTAAGAGTTTGCATTAGAAGTCCAAGGGATCAAGAGAGTTCTCTGCATATTTGGTTCGAAGTTTCTTGAAGAACGAAGTGCTGCGCTTCAAGAAGGTAAGACTGTTTTATCCTGGGAGACGATTCGTATATACAACCCGGCTTAGCACCATTGCGGGACGAATAACGTCTTAAGGAGAAAGTATCCAATACTCGACTCGGTCATAAAACTTTTACTTATTATTTTACTTATTTGCTTCTATAATTTGTCGAGCGGAATCATTATCGAATTGTGTATTCGAGAAGGACAATTAAAACTAATTAGTCCAACAATCTTAAGACGTTATTTCGTGTGTCGGATTTCGCTCATCAATTTTATATGATATTACATTGTGTCCGTCAATATTAAAATAGAACAAAAACAATTAAGTAGTAACTAGAAAACGAATGATAGTGGCACTTGATGTTGTTAACTTTGCTTCTTGAGTTTGAGTTCTGTTAGTTATATACAATTGAAAAGAAGTCATTTTGCATATTAACAGAGGATATATTTAGACCCCAACTAGGGTATTACTAAAGAGAAAACACATAACCATTAAAGGAAGTCAGGGGCATATAACAGTAACATTAATTTTTCTGCATAAATAACGTTATTTGCATCCATCCTAATTACTGTTTCTCTTCTTTAACACTACTCGTATGTATGTAATCAATCTTCATATGCATAAAAGTGTGAATTTGCGACATACAGTAATTTGAGAAATTTTATTGTTAGTATCTCCTGATTTTGTATTATATATTAGAAGAGAAAGAATAAAAGTGAAGCATCATCTTGTTTAAACGTATTCATTATCTATTCTATGTTATTGATCTGAGTTTCTGTTAATGTTTGTAAGTAATTCATTACTTTGTAATTCATATTTGCAAATTATATTTGGAATTATTAGTTATCATCAAGAAGGTATACAACCAAGGAAGGTATACGGTTTATTACCATATTCTTATTCGTCTGTGAATTTTGTATTCAACAGACAATGGCAAGTAATACCGGAAACAATGTTCATGTCCCTCCAACTCATGTTTCTCACGGAGAAAAACCTGAGAAGTTTACTGGCGCCGATTTTAAGAGATGGCAACAAAAGATGTTGTTCTATTTGACCACTCTTAACCTTGCTAGGCTGTTATACGAAGAAGCACCCACTCTCAAGGAAGATGTGTCGGATTTTGAGAATGTGGCTGCAGTAGATGCTTGGAAACATTCTGATTTCCTTTGCAAAAATTACATTCTCAATGGTCTCGATAATTCCTTATACAACGTTTATAGTCCGATTAAAACGGCAAAAGAATTATGGGAATCATTAGAGAATAAGTATAAGTCTGAAACTGCCGGAGTGAAAAAATTCATCATAGGAAGGTTCTTGGATTTCAAGATGACAGACCTTAAAACTGTCATTAGCCAAGTTCAAGAATTCCAATTAATTTTACAAGAATTAAAGGCAGAAAAATTGGTGATTAGTGAATCATTTCAAGTGGGAGCAATCATTGAAAAATTGCCACCATCTTGGAAAGATTTTAAAAATTACCTTAAGCATAAACGCAAGGAAATGGACTTGGAGGACTTGATTTTAAAATTGAGAGTTGAAGAAGATAGTCGTCTTGCCGAGAAAAAGAATGAGAAGCCTTCTGAAACCTCAAAAGTGAATGTGGTTGAAGGGGGGCTGAAAAAGAAAAGGAAATTTTCTGGTAAAGAAAAATATCATGGGAACTCTAAGAAGTTCAAAGGTACTTGTTACAATTGCAACAAGAAAGGACATCTTGCCAAAGATTGTCGCTCCAAAACTTGGAAGAAAAATTTCAAGAAAAGAAAGATGGAAGACAAAGTGATAGATAACTTGTCTGATGGTGTCAAAGAGATTAATTTATGTGCCGTTATTTCTGAAGTCAACTTGGTAAATAATCCAAGAGAATGGTAGGTAGACACTGGTGCTACTCGTCATATTTGTTCAGAGAAAGGAGTATTCTCATCTTATAAAAAGGTAGAAAACGCTGAACCTTTATTTATGGGAAATTCGGCAACATCCAAAGTTGAAGGCACCGGGACAGTCATACTTAAATTCACATCTGGAAAGGAAGTAACTCTGAAAAATGTGCTTCATGTACCCGACATCCGAAAGAATTTAGTTTCTGGTTCTTTATTAAGTAAGAATGGTTTTAAACTTGTATTTGAATCTGATAATTTTATTCTTACTAAGAATGGGATGTACGTGGGAAAGGGGTATTTAAGTGAAGGTCTGTTCAAGATGAATGTAATGACCATTATTCCTAAGATTAATAAAATTAATGATTCTGCTTATATTGTTGATTCGTGTATGAAGTGGCATGAGAGGTTAGGACATGTTAATAATGATTCTTTAAGAAGATTAATTAACATGGACCTTATACCTAAATTTGATTTAAATACCAATCATAAATGTGAAGTTTGTGTCGAACAAAAAATGACTAAGTCGTCTTTCCGTTCAGTTGAAAGAGACACAGAACCGTTAGAACTAATACATAGTGATATATGTGACTTAAAAACGGTTCAGACAAGAGGTGGGAAAAAATACTTCATCACATTTATAGATGATAGTACCAGATATTGTCATGTTTACTTATTAAGAAGTAAAGATGAAGCCGTAGAAAAATTTAAAATATATAAGAGTGAAGTTGAGAATCAACTCGATAAAAAGATCAAAACTTTACGAAGTGATAGAGGTGGTGAATATGAATCGCCATTCGCTGATATTTGTGCTGAAAGTGGTATTATCCATCAAACAACGGCTCCTTATTCGCCTCAGCAAAATGGAGTCGCTGAAAGAAAAAATCGAACTTTAAAAGAAATGATGAACGCATTACTTATAAGTTCAGGATTACCCCAAAATTTGTGGGGGGAAGCTTTGCTTTCAGCAAACTATATTTTGAACAAATTGCCTCATAAGAAAAAGGATAAAACTCCTTATGAGTTATGGAAAGGAAAAAAGCCTTCTTATAAATACCTCAAAGTGTGGGGGTGTTTAGCAAAAGTGGCGATTCCTACACCAAAGAAGGTCAAAATTGGACCAAAAACTATCGATTGTATTTTCATAGGATATGCACATAATAGTAGTGCATACAGATTTCTCATACATAAATCTGAAATTCAAGACTTACATGTTAATACGGTAATCGAATCAAGAAATGCTACATTTTTTTAGGACATATTTCCATGTAAATTAGACGATGAGAAAAGTTCTCAAAAGAGGAAATTTGAGAATATTAGTAACAATGAAAATACAAACCAAAATGATAAAGAAAATGTGGTTCAAGAACCACAAGCAGGAGAAAATAAAGAGGAACTCCGAAGAGGCAAGCGACAAAAAATTGCCAAAACATACGGTCCTGATTTCCTCACATATTTGTTAGAACAAGAACCGCAAACATACAAAGAAGCAATGTCTTCTCCTGAAGCTCAATTTTGGAAAGAGGCCGTAAATAACGAAATTGAGTCTATCCTTCAGAACCATACATGGGAGTTAGTAGATCTTCCACCGGGGTGTAAACCATTGGGTTATAAATGGATTTTCAAGAGAAAATTAAAAACGGATGGTTCTATAGACAAGTACAAAGCAAGACTTGTCGCAAAAGGATTTAAACAAAAGGAAGGATTAGACTATTTTGATACATATTCTCCTGTTACGAGAATAACATCAATTCGGGTGCTAATTGCTATAGCAGCCCTATATAATTTAGAGATACATCAAATGGATGTTAAAACAGCTTTCTTGAATGGCGAATTAGAAGAAGAAATTTATATGGAACAACCAGAAGGGTTTATAGTATCTGGTCAAGAAAAGAAAGTTTGTAAATTAGTAAGGTCATTGTATGGGCTAAAACAAGCACCAAAACAGTGGCACGAAAAATTCGACAAGGTCATGCTGTCAAATGGTTTTAGTATTAACGAGTGTGATAAATGTGTCTACACTAAATCTACTACCAACGGAGTTATAATTCTATGTTTGTATGTAGACGACATGTTAATAATGGGTAGCAATTTAGATATGATCAAATCTACGAAGAAAATGCTATCAAAAGAATTTGATATGAAAGATTTAGGTCAAGCAGACTTAATTCTTGGAATCAAGATATGTCGAACTTCTAATGGAATAGTTTTATCTCAATCACATTATATTGAGAAAATTTTAGAGAAATTCAACAAAAATGATAATCAAGTTGTAAAAACTCCAGTAGACCTTAGTCTACATCTAACTAAGAATACGGGTCATAGTACTAACCAATTAGAATATTCTCGGATAATTGGTAGTTTGATGTATCTGATGAATTGTACACGACCTGATATTGCATACTCAGTAAGTAAATTGAGTAGGTTTACGAGCAATCCAAATACAAGTCATTGGAGTGCTCTGATAAGAGTTCTTAGATATTTAAGATATACTAAGGAGTATGGGTTACATTTTACCAAATACCCTGCAGTTCTTGAAGGGTATACTGATGCAAATTGGATTTCAGATACAAACGATTCTAAATCCACAAGCGGTTATGTTTTTACTATTAGTGGTGCATCAGTTTCATGGAAGTCCTCAAAACAAACTTGCATAGCAAGATCAACCATGGAGTCAGAGTTTATTGCTTTAGACAAAGCTGGAGAAGAAGCTGAATGGCTTCGTAATTTTCTAGAGGATATTCCAATTTGGCCAAAACCGGTGTCTGCTATTAAAATACATTGCGATAGTAAATCGGCAATTGGCAAGGCACATAATAAAATGTATAACGGAAAATCTCGACACATACGTCGAAGACACAATACCGTTAAACATTTGCTCTCAAGTGGAATTATAACAATTGATTATATAAAATCAAAGGATAACCTAGCGGATCCGTTTACTAAGGGGTTATCGAAAGAGCAAATGTACAAACTATCAAGGGGAATGGGCTTAAAGCCTAAAGTAAATGAGTAGATCGCAATAGAAACCCAACCTAGTTGACTGGAGATCCCAAGATCTAGGTTCAAAAGGGACAACATAAATGTGAAATACTCGCTAGTAACACTGAAAGAGTCATTATCTTACCCATTCCTAAGTATCAGTGTTGCCTGTCAAGTGATAGGATAAGCGATGCTTTTAATGATGCCTATATTCTTGTGTAAACAAGTGGGGTACGACAGGGTACTCTTCATAGGACATCACCTATGTGAGTGTAGAACTGATGCCGGTTCTATGAGAATGTCTTAAGGCGAAATTCTCTAAAGCACTCATGAATCCAGGAGTTGTCCAGGGCCGAAAAGGACACAACCAAAGAATCAAATATGTACGGAAGAAGTTGTGTGTTGGCTATTGTATCGACTTACTGTGAAAATTGAATAGTTCAAGACATCATGTTCACTAATCAATTAGTAAGTCCGGTAGTCATACACTAAGGAAGGTTCAAAGCCAAAAGCCACCTCTCCTGATGCAACAACTTCCATTTGAACTCTCTTAGTCTGTATGCATTGTCAGTTTGCATAGTCTTCATATAGAATAAATTTTAATTCATGTGGGGGATTGTTGGCAATTTGAACCATTGCCTTGGTTCAACCATTGCCTTGGTTGAATTAAAATTAATAGAGACACATCCCTAAGATCATGTCTTTCCATATAGATGTCTCTCCATATAGTCACAATCATCTCTATATATACATAATCCAGATTTCATTTTAAAAAGAGAAAAAATCAATTAGTTTCATTAAGAGTTTGCATTAGAAGTCCAAGGGATCAAGAGAGTTCTCTGCATATTTGGTTCGAAGTTTCTTGAAGAACGAAGTGCTGCGCTTCAAGAAGGTAAGACTGTTTTATCCTGGGAGACGATTCGTATATACAACCCGGCTTAGCACCATTGCGGGACGAATAACGTCTTAAGGAGAAAGTATCCAATACTCGACTCGGTCATAAAACTTTTACTTATTATTTTACTTATTTGCTTCTATAATTTGTCGAGCGGAATCATTATCGAATTGTGTATTCGAGAAGGACAATTAAAACTAATTAGTCCAACATTCTTTTCTATCTACCCCGCAGTTCTATTGAATTCTCACTCATGTGTATTCATGGTTCCCACATGTTATGCCCAAGTCAATCCAATGGCTCAAATGATTCAGACTTCAGATCTGAGTGCCTTAATGCAAGGTTAGATACCCTTAACCTTAGATAATAAAATTACTTGTGAAAGATAATGAAAAAAGTCTGAAAATATATATACTGTATAAAAATGAAAACCACTGGAGATTGCAACCGAAAAACAGCAAAAAGGCACCACTTGTTCAAAATTAACCCGGTACAAATTCTCCTAATAAAAGCAAAGAAACGCTTATTATAACTTTTAACATTACTACTACAACCATCATTAGAAACCCTAACAGTTTCTAAAACCCTAACAAAATACAACAGAGAATCTACTTAGTAGTAGTTGATGATGAGACCATCTCTATCAAGTCCATCTCCTTCTTCCCATTGACACTAGTGTAAGAACCTTTATAATCTTCATCTGTCATCAACAAGTAATCCATATAATTGTGGTGGCTTTCATGGTTGTTTCCGTTGGAGAAATGATCATCAAATGAAGAAGAATTTTCCCCATTCAATAGATATGAAAGATAAAGATCTGAATACAAATGGGTAGTTGTTTTTGTGGTAGTAGTGTTAACACTACTACTAGTACTACTATTACTATTGCCATTGGTGTTAGTATTTGTGGTCAAATTTGTGTTTGAGTTAGTTGAAATGGAAGAGGAGATATTCATGGTGAACTCTTCTTGGTTTTTCTCCTCTAATGGTTGGTCGCTTTCGATTCCTAAAGACGAATCAAGGATGTCGAAATACATGGAGCTTCGATAGTATTCATGATCATATGTTGTATTCTCTAAGATGTTTTTGGTTTGTTCATCGGGAGATGCTAGAGTGCCCAGTTTTTAGCCCATTAAATTGCCCAGCTGATGTGGAATCACTAAAAGACAAGGGTTTTTCAAAGTTTGACTACGGTGGGGACCGCTTTTATTTCTAAATAAGGAAAGTTGGGCATTTTAATGGGCAAAATTGCTGGGCACTCTATCATTTCCCTTCTTTTTATTAGATCAAAGCGTAGAGAAAGAAAAAACCTTCTTCTTCATTCTATCAAATAGGAGAGAGTATTTGAGCTCGCGTGATCAAAGACGAACCTGAAACTGATTTTATTGCAGCTTTCCAAAGTCTTATGGTGGGTATGGAATCTGAAAGGTTTTATTAAATTGGGCATGAAATTGGAGAAGTTATAACTTACAAAATTTTGAACCAGATAGTTTGAAGAAACTTTTCTGTCTAATTTAAGATGATTTAGAAAGAGAGATTAAGCAACCCTAGATTTTCCGTCTGGTACGGTGGTACCCTCTCTCTCTAACGTGGGATGAAAGCTAATGGAAGGATGACTTGATGTTCTGCTTTGATAAAAATTTAATCTGGACCCTTCATTTTTAATGGCCGAGATCTAGTCAATTTTTCAAACGTACTATGTCACGTCATTCCGTGAAACAAATTCGTCAAAAAATTTCGGAAACATATCATTTCCGAATATTTTATGGCGCGTTTGGTTCACGATAAAATCAGCTAGGAAAATAAATTTCGTGGCAAAATCTATTTCTCGTTCCAGCTGCCCTCTCTCGCGCTCAACCCTTCCCTCTCGCGCTCAACTAAACTTTCCTGGGAGAACTATCTCAATAAAACCTGGAATCGTCTGATTTCTTTCTTCCAACGCTGGAACGAAGGACAAAGGGACAATCACAGGTACTCTCTCTCTCTAAGTTAAGTATTAGGGTTTTGATCGAACTCCTAAATGTAGACATACTCTCTTACTAAAATGTTAAAGTTTTTGGTCTGATCCAATAATTTTCGAAGATTAGATTTATTTTGAGGATATCAGTACTTGACTAGGAAACATTATGAAGTTTAATTAGACATTTCAATGAAGTTTAATTAGACATTTCAATTTCGCAGCCGATCATCCCCTATATGATCGATCTAAACAGCAAGTGATGAACTCCGATTCACTTTCATTGTAATCTTCTTCATATAAATTCTTGCAAAAACGAATTGTTTATTGATTGTTATCAGGAACTCTTGCTGAATGCTTAATTCCTGCTGCTTCATTGTCTATTATTTGTTACTTAAAACATGGAGTTGATGATGTTCTTGACAGTTACTCCTTGACCTGAGACACTCTTCTTATCATTTCGAATTTGGTAGATTGAGATTTCTTGAGATCCAATATGGATACATCTAGACATGTCTTTATGGTGGATCTCCTCGAAAGAAATGCAGCAAAAAGGCATGGTGTTATTACATGTATGGCTGCTGGAAATGACGTAATTGTACTGGGAACAAGCAAAGGATGGGTTATTCGACACGATTTTGGAGCGGGGGACTCTTTCGGTTTGTTCTTCTATCAATATTTTCAAAGGGTTTACTTTCTCTATTTTATCTAATGCAGTTTGTTTGATTATAATTGTTTTCATCACCTAATCTATACATTTGGAGGCATAAAACTCGCACATCTTGCCTGCGCCCTTTGATACGTATATTTTGAAATGAGGCATAAGACCTATCGGCTTTTTAAACTTGAATCAGGAAGGTGTGTTGACCTTCCGACAATGCATATCTGTGGAGAAGACAACTAAATTTTCCCTGTTTTTTTTTCAATCGCAGATCTTGATCTTTCCTCTGGTAAAACTGGAGAGCAATCTGTGCACAGAATCTTTGTTGATCCAGGAGGCAGCCACTGCATAGCTGTAGTTTTCAGTGGTGGAGACGTCGAAACATACTATACACATGCCAAATGGAGCAAGCCTCGGATTATAAACAAATTGAAAGGTCTTGTCGTAAATGCCGTTGCTTGGAACAGACAGCAGATAACAGAAGGTGATTATGTATAAGTGGTGCTTTACTTGTTCTTATGTAGTTCAAGTTTGAACAACCTACTTATTCTTATGTATCGTTTGAATTGTCCAAGCTCAGCTTCTACACGAGAAATTATTCTTGGAACAGATAACGGTCAACTATATGAAATTGCTGTTGATGAGAAGGATAAAAAGGAGAAGTATATAAATTTCTTATATGAACTATCAGAACTTCCTGAAGCATTCATGGATTTGCAGGTACTAATGAAGTTTAGGGTGATCAGTTTTTTTCTCATCTGTCAGTCTTAGCCTCTTGAAGCCCAAAGCATGTCATGTGTAGTACTTGCAAGGTGCCAACTCGCTCCGAAGTGAGAATTATAGGAAGACTGAATTCCTCGTCATGTTTTTCGTAATAGCTTTGATTTCCTCAAATTTGAGTTGTATATTCTTTTCGATCATCTCTCACTACTTGTTTTTTTCTTATTGTCGAGTAACCTTACATCTCAAGGTGCTCGGAGAAGGTAAGTCTGCTATTGTAGAAATATGAGGAATTTCAATACAAAAATGTTAATGAAGAAACAAGATTAGGTTACATTGGGCCCTTTAGTCTTTCATTGGGTTAAAAGTGTGGGTTCTTATTGCTTTACATTAGTTCTTACCATTTCTACTTGAACTGTCTTTGTTGCTGGTCTCATATTCTGCTTATCTTCAGATGGAGATATCTTCCCTTGGTAATGCAACTAGATACTATGTGATGGCTGTCACTCCTACACGACTTTACTCTTTCACCGGCATGGGATCATTGGAAGTAAGTGTAGTGCTTTTGCAAGTATTAAAGTTCCTGTAAATTCGATAATATATGAGAAGAGGTTTTGTATGTTAATTACTTGTCCATTATGAAATATATTTTGGTCCTTCTTCACAAATTTGGGTTTTCCGACGTTCTATGATATTCTTTTGATGATTTAAAACTTCATTAATCAATGGCATGCATATCCATTGTTTAAATTCTTTTTTATATTGTTCATAAATGTTCCTCACTCACATTGCTAACTCCATAAACGTTTAGTCATCTCCTTCTTTTCAAGAAATTTTTGTTTTTGCTTAGTATTATTTTTATTGACTTTTGTGATTTGGTAGACTGTTTTTGCAAGTTACTCAGATAAAGCAGTGCATTTTATGGAACTTCCAGGAGAAATACCAAATAGGTGAGTTGTATATTGAAGTTATGAACTATTTGTGCCAGAAACTTTCTACGCGCGACCATTTTTTGAAATACATCCATCTGTTATACTTGCAGCGAATTGCATTTCCTTATCAAGCAACGTAGAGCTGTACATTTTGCCTGGCTCTCTGGGGCAGGAATCTACCATGGTGACCTAAATTTTGGAGCACAACATAGGTAAATCATCATTACTAATTGTTTTTTCTTGATACCCTTGCGGAAGTCTGTAGGGTGCTAGGTACTTCATATTGACACGTTTAATGCATGTACTCTTGCTTTCCTCAAGATTCCATTGGTAATTTTGTTATTCTCTTGAGTAGTTCGCCCAATGGAGATGCAAATTTTGTGGAGAACAAGGCATTGTTGGCCTACTCAAAATTAAGCGAAGGCGGGGAAGCTGTAAAACCTAGATCACTTGCTGTATCAGAATTCCATTATCTGCTTCTGATTGGAGATAAAGTCAAGGTGTGAGCAAAACACTATTTGTTTTTTATATTCTGCTGGTTAGTAAATTAAATGAATGGTTTATGAACAAAGAAGTTCAAACAAGTTCAAACAAGTTGATTGATTTATTGCTCGAGATGTTTAAGAGATATTTACATTTTACAGTTAAGTTGTTACACACTTACACTACACCACGCCAAAGAAAGGTTCATTTGCCGGAACTCAAATTTTCTTGCATAAACTAATCCTCTTAGGGCATAAGAAATATATATATTTTATAAATAGATGGATTGTTTCCATTGGCCCAGGTGCTTGAAAGAGATGTTGTTCTAAGAACAAAGATTAACCGCTTGATGCTCTTTACTTCGAAATTGACTAGATTTTAAAAGTTATTAAGTTTCTGCTAGATTAAGATCTGCTTTATGCATACTATTGAAACCACACTTCCTAGTCACGATCCTTTGTCTGGCAGCAGGTAATCTTTTTCTTGAACACACTTTTTATTAGTCATTGACTTGAAAGTTGAAAGGTTCAACAGAATTAGCTTCAAAAGAGATAATTGGATTGCAGGTTGTTAACCGAATTAGCGAACATATTGTGGAGGAACTGCAGTTTGATCACGCAACAGAATCAGTTTCAAAAGGGATAATTGGATTGTGCAGTGATGCAACTGCTGGTTTGTTCTATGCTTATGATCAGAACTCGATATTCCAGGTGCATGACTGGTGGTGACTTCTTGATTTTCTCTTTCGTTCTACATTAAAGTTTCAGGCTTCTGAGCTAAGGAGTAATGCAGGTATCTGTGCACGATGAAGGCCGAGATATGTGGCAGGTGTATCTGGACATGAAGGACTATGCTGCAGCTTTAGCAAATTGCAGGGACCCCTTCCAGAGAGACCAAGTATATCTGGTTCAGGTCGGACAATAAAAACCCATTTGCATATATTTGTTTCAGAAATCTCTTCATCAAAATCTCATTACCCATTATTTAAATGTATAATGCTCATTATGAACTCCAATTCTTTTGCAGGCAGAAACTGCTTTCTCAGCAAAAGATTTTTACAGAGCGGCGTCGTTTTATTCGAAGGTAAGATATTTTTTCTTTAGCTAGGTTTAGGATTAGAAAATTATCATTTGAGCTACGTCTTCGGTCAGTCAACTCTAGTAATCTGATTGTCTTGAATTGAGGTTAAAATATGAAACTTTGATGAACGCATTAGCAGATTCTCTAGTTATCAGGTTACTTTCAAGATAGCGTAAGTTGTTCATCATGTTTGGTAGTAAGAAAAGTTATATTACTTGGGATTTAAGCATCTAAATTAAAATCCTTTTATACTTCGCGGACGGTTTTAGACTGTTTAGTAACTGACATAAATTCTTCCTGCAGATTAACTACTTATTATCATTTGAGGAGATAACTTTGAAGTTTATAAGTATCAGCGAGCAGGTAGATGTTTGCTCTCTTATGTGCTTTAATAGCTGACTTCTGAATCTTGGGGTTAATCTTGAAAATTGATTGGGTTTTTACGGAATCTGGACCTGATTTCTTATTGTTTATATTCCATGTATTTGCACTTGAAAGTTGAAACTTTTGTCAAATGCACTATTAGTTTCATTTTTAAGGTATGTCTTGCTGTTTGCAAGTGTAAGAGAACAAAAGTGAGCTCGTTAGACGCATTGCCTAATGCATGCTTAAGTTTTTTCCTTGCAGGATGCTCTGAGGACCTTCTTGTTGCGGAAACTTGACAATCTGAAAAAGGATGATAAATGCCAAATAACTATGATTTCCACATGGGCTACTGAACTGTACTTGGACAAGGTTGTGACCAAATCTATTCTCTTTTTAAGACTGAGATTTCTGAATTAGTATATTGCACTCTGGCATCTAGGTCCAGTAAACAGCACGGCCCACTAGTTTTTACTTTTTGTTTGACGCTCAAATCTGCGTACCTGAGTGGTCCCTAGTAACAAACATACTAGTATACTCTATCCTGCTGCTTCTACCACGTTAGTTGGAAGATTGTGGACTTTTATTGAATTGTATGAGCTAATGAATATCAAATTACGAAGATGGATTGCTTACTCGCAAACATTTTTTTTGTCATTATTATTTATGAGGTCAGCAAAAGATATGCTTTATTCCATAACATGCTTCCTCTATTTCCTATATCTTTTCATAAATAATCATGATGCTTTTTGTGCATATCACATAGGATCTTTTTCCTTGGTTGCCTGCCCCATAGGTGATACTTTTATTACCAGGCACCTTGGTGTATGAGTGTGTCTTGGAAATGCCTTTGACCACATAGGCCGTGTCGTATACTCGGATACGCATGTTGGGCCTTTGGATACTCTTGTGGGAAACTCAGTCACTTCGATGGGTATAATAGTGTAAGATTTAGTACATCTTGTGTGTATAATAGTTGCAGCCTACATGCAGACGTGTTAAGAGCAAAAATCTTTTGTATACTACTAGGATCTAATAACAGTAGTCGATCTAGAAGTAAAAGAAAATATAAACATCATAAGACAAGAAAATGTATATTCTCATGTCGATGGTTCTCCCGTGGTGCAAGATACTGATGATAGTTGGACTGACATACAAGGGCCAGAGGTTATCGTTGACTCACAAACTGATTAATTTCCATAATAAGGAACAATGATAAGTACACACATAGTTCGTACTTCTTACCTCTATTTGAAAACTTAGGTTGCTTTGGAGGATGTTGTCTTTCAAAGTTTGTTAATTCCGAATTTTATGTTTCTAACTTTGTAGATCAACCGATTGTTGTTGGAGGACGACACAGCTTCAGATAACCACAACTCAGAATACCAATCCATCATACAGGAGTTTCGTGCTTTTCTTGGAGATAGCAAGGATGTGCTGGATGAGGCAACAACAATGAGTCTATTAGAAAGGTAATACATGGTTTAGTGATCAAATCTGCATATTTTTTCGTTGTATTTATTGAATTATGATATTTTTTTGTTCATGCAGCTGTTTTGTTCATGCTGTCTGTTTATACACTTAGTTATGTTATTCATATATTTTAGAGATTAGTTGCGGTCCATGAACGTTTTAGCAGTTTGGGTTGAACCTTTTTCATGGACTTTGGATTACCTTAGTAAATATCATGTTCATTGTTTGCCTTAGTAAACATTGGGGAAACATTTAATTTACGATCTACCGTGCTCATTTACATTTGAGATTTGGTAGTCCATCAGTTTGCTTCTCCACTCCTTTTAGGGTTGCCGTGGGCTATTTGAGAACACTTCAGACCTACAAGGTCCGTTTTAATCTTCAGATTATACGACTTCAAGCCATCATCTTATCTTACTACATATTTGTTTTATTAGCATATTTTCTTTGTCAAGTTTTCTTCTATTTAGCATTCGTTGAGTTACATAAGAATGGTTCACTTTCAACATGCTTCTTTTTTTGGCATTATATGCATATATATACATCAGTACATATCTAAACAATCATTTGCTTATAGTTCGAAACTCTTGCAGCTATGGTAGAGTTGATGAACTAGTCTATTTTGCTAGCCTAAAGGAGCACTATGAGATTGTGGTTCACCATTACATTCAGGTATTTAATCTATCTGCATAGGACTGTAAGCACACCAATTTTATAAATTAATCATTGAAGACTAGCTGAACGTTTGGTCATAGACTATCAAGTTCCATCCAAATCTATATTCTATAATGGCTCTGAATGCTTCCCTGAAATTACCTCCTAGTCCACATCAGATGATGTTGGAGGTGATATCTTCTTGCATTTTGTTGATGGTAATGGTACTCGACTACTCGTAACAAGTAAAATGTGGAATGCTGTCTTTTGTGCAATTCTCTTAAGAACCACATAATCTGGTTGAAAATCTCCGTGGGCTATTTTTCTCTTCACTTTTTTTTTTTTTTTTTTTTTTTTTTTTTTTTTTTAAATTTTTTATTTTCATTAGACTGTAATCTGTATTAGCTTGCTTAGTTATTCTTATTTCTCATTGCCTTAGGGTAATCACTCTGCTTATCACACTTCTAGCTACTTTAAAATGAAAAATATGATTTGGTCAGATTTAAATTTTGGGTTGTCGGTCATCTCTGAAGTCCATTGTTAGTTTTTTCGAGTACATAATAGCTTGCTTAGTTTTTCTTACTGCTGATAGTCTTTAGGAATAGCATGACTGGCGTAAAGAGATGACATTTGAAACTGAAACTATCTCTTGGTTTTCTTAACATGTATGCATATCTTAACTGAAAGTGAGCTCTTAATTGATTTATATAACCTGGTTTTCTGAGTATATAGCATATCATTTGTAAATAATGGTTATGTGATACTAGAGCACATCATCGAGCTTTTTGTTTCTTATTAACCACAGACCAGAATGTTATTTAAACCTATTACCCAGTGGCCACACTATGGAAGCTTAGTAAAAGTGAACCCCAGTTGGGGAATGAATTTCTTGCATTTCAAATTTCTAGAATTGGATGTTAGGCTCTACCATGTATACTTGTATCCGTAAGTGGATATCATTTCTCTTGCTTGTGCATGTCATAAGGTGAAAGGAATGTGTTACTTGTACTGTATTAGTAGTTGATATTTCACTAGTATATATCATATTAGCATCATTGTAAATAATGATGACAGTAAAAGATGTTAGAGATTAGAGTACTTAATATTGGTCAATTGTGGAGAGAATGTGTAGATTTGATGTGAAACAGTTTTTAATAATATCAACTGATACCTTATTTCACTCTGAATTTCGTTAAGCAAGGAGAAGCAAAGAAAGCATTGGAAGTTCTTCAGAAACCTGCGGTTCCTGTAGAGTTGCAGGTATTATTAACATGCAAGATTCTCTTTTTCAATTGATTTTTTTCTATCTATGCCTTTGCTCGTTTTCTTCCTCTTATTCTTTGCCCTCATTGGTTACTCTTCGTCTTCTTGGTTTCATTTCAAGCAACTTGAATCATATAGTTTGCATTAAGGAATTGATTCACACTTATGTTGACTTTTGTCATCACTGCAGTACAAATTCGCGCCCGACCTAATCATGCTTGATGCATATGAAACTGTCGAATCATGGATGATTACAAGCAACCTTAACCCGAGGAGATTGATTCCTGCAATGATGCGTTATTCAAGTGAACCTCATGCAAAGTAATGAGTACTACATTTGCTTATATATTCCGTAGTCCGTACTATGTCTTTTGAAGGAGCTGAGGAGATTGCCTCGCATCCCATTATATACTGGTCTGGAGAAAAATGTATAGATTGGCGCTCTTAGATTTCTGGTGTTATCTTCAAACTTGTCATACTTTCCTAACTAACAAAATTGTCTGATAAGAAGCCTTTGCACCAACCTTACTTAAGGTCTGACATTAGCCTTTAAATTGGTGAACTTCCTTTACTTGGCTATGTGTCTTCATAAATCTTTTAGATCACCATTTTTTTTAGGTAAAAGTATATTTCCTGGGTCTTTTTCCAATGACATTGTGTTAACTGAGCTTCCAACTATTTGCATGTTTATTATTTTTGGCTTTGCAACTGTTTATAGTAGTAAGCTGTAACTTTGCCTGAACATCCCTCTCCCGATATCTGTGTTAAACAATAGTCTTCTATTTAACTGATTCTCTCAATAATTTTGCCTGCAGAAATGAAACACACGAAGTCATCAAATATCTAGAATACTGTGTCCACCGTTTGCTTAATGAGGATACTGGGGTGCACAATTTATTGCTCTCGTTGTATGCTAAGCAGGTTGAGTGTGGACATCTTAATTACTTTTTTTCCCTTTGAAATAACTACTGTAAGATCTAACTTATTTTAGTACATTTCATGCTGGCACAAGCATTTGTATATTATGTATTAACTCGCACAAATTTCTTTCTGCTTTATCTACATGCTTCATCTACTTAGGTTTAGGTTTAGGTAGGTGTAAGTTTGGTGACATAATGTCTTCTTCCTGAGAGCCTTGTTCAGGCTGTATAGCTAGTCATGATATGTTTGAGGTTTCTGCTTTTACAGAAGTAGTGTACGTTTTGGCTTCACTTCTACCTTGTTATGCTGTAATACTAACAATCTTATGATTTTAAAAAATAATAAGCAGGAGGATGACAGTGCACTTTTACGTTTCCTACAATGCAAGTTTGGCAAAGGACAAGCTAATGGTCCTGATTTCTTCTATGATCCCAAGTACGCGTTGCGCCTTTGCCTTAAGGAAAAAAGGATGCGTGCCTGCATCCACATATACAGCATGATGTCGATGCATGAAGAAGCTGTTGCCCTTGCTCTTCAGGTGAAAATAATATTATTTTACTGCCTTCCCATGCATTTTGAGCAGAACAGGACTATCATTATCAAATATCCCTGTACTTGTAATGGGATATTATACAATTTTAACAACAGTTGCAAACTTGAAGCAACCTTGCATTAGTTGTCTGCATTGGGACAGAGATGGCGAGGCAAGATTTTATCTCCATTATTGTGAAATCAGTCCATTGATGTTCTTATCCCAGAGAAGCATTAAACTACCTGGTCTTTGTTCATAGGTTTATTGTTCATTAAATTTGTAAAATACACATTATTTCATAATAGTACTAGTTCCGTTGAAATTGTTGGACTAGTCCTGCCACAAAGGGATTCTCTACGCTCTGGCGTGGGGTCCATGTGTAGCATGCTCCTTATTCTTTATTTCTAACCATTGTTGGTTTTGGTGCACTAGGTAGACCCAGAGCTAGCCATGGCTGAAGCAGATAAAGTTGAAGATGATGAAGATTTGAGGAAGAAGCTATGGCTTATGGTTGCAAAGCATGTCATTAAGCAGGAGAAGGGAACTAAAAGAGAGAATATACGCAAGGCAATAGCATTTCTTAAAGAAACAGATGGCCTCTTAAAGATTGAGGACATATTACCATTCTTTCCTGACTTTGCTTTGATTGATGATTTCAAGGTAAAGTTACACAAACTTACTTCTAAGCATAAAATGAGCAATCGGTTTTCATTCTTGCAGTTTCTAACGCCTAGTTATGCCAAGCAAATGGTAATTTTCTTCTTCAAAGACTCAACAACCAATGAACTTCTACTCCTACCAACTGTGCTTCTCTCTTGAATCTGGATGTTAGGTCCACCACAGGCTTTCAAGTACCAATACGAGTACAGCAACCATACTTCGACTTCACTTCACTTAGCTCTACCCTGCCTGAGTCATTAGGGTTAGACATGCCAACCAACAGAAGTCATCAGTCATCTCTAGGGCATCACTTAATTACATTACATACCCGATACGCGAAATTTCAAGCCAGCCTCTAAATAATTGTGTTGACATTTCGTACCTCTATTTTATTGCATGATCAGCTCTAATGAGCATTATCATCTGCAATTTCTGTTTCAGTTCCATGATTTTTCTCCAGTATTTAGTTCCTCTGGTACGTCAGATACATTTACGTAATTGTGTTATCTGTTGCGACCTATTAATTTTAGGCATTACATTTTTTTAACAATGTTTTAGGAAGCAATTTGTTCATCACTAGAGGACTACAACAAACAAATTGAACAACTGAAGCAGGAGATGAATGATGCAACTCATGGTGCAGACAACATAAGAAACGATATTAGTGCTCTTGCTCAAAGATATTCTGTTATTGAAAGTGACGAGGGGTGTGGGGTAACAATCTTCCTCAATTATCTTCTTCAGCTAGATTCAAATAAGGTTGAAATTACCCACTTGGAGATTCACAAACTAATATCTTTTTGTTATCAGGTATGTAAAAGACAAATATTAACTGTAGGAGGGGTGCAACGGACTGCAAGAGGTTACACATCAGCTGGAGCAATGGCTCCTTTTTACGTCTTCCCTTGTGGACATTCGTTCCATGCGGAATGTCTGATTGCCCATGTTACCAAGTGTAGTAACGAAAAACAAGTAAGTTTTGAGTTTTCATTAACATTATTTCACATAGCTGTGCTTGAGTATTAGAAAGTTGGCAAATGCTGGTGTATTTTCTTGTGCAAGTTTTTTATTTATTCATTTTTAATTGATTAACGTTATTCTTTTTCATAGAAGTAACGATGTTGTGTGAGACTAGATTAGACAGTTGGTTTAATCTTCTTTTCCTACGATGTTTCAGGCAGAGGACATATTGGAGCTGCAGAAGCAGCTCAGCCTGCTAGGTGGTGAAGCCGCAAAAGATTCACATGACACGGTTACCGAGGAGGATTCTATTACCAGTATGACCCCAGAAGATGAGGTTAACCTATCAATTTTCTTCTAAACATCACTTTTTCTTTTATCAGAACATGTTACTTCATTATGCGGTTTATTAATCGGTACTTCTGAAGTAAACTCACAAATGCAATATTTCTTTTCGAATGGCAGCTCCGTTCGAAGCTGGATGATGCCATTGCTAGTGAATGTCCATTTTGTGGTGATCTAATGATCCGAGAGATTTCCTTGCCGTTTATCCTTCCTGGGGAGCCGAACTTAAATTCGTGGGAAATAAATCCATCACAATACCTTTCAGGTCAGAGGAGCCTCTCCTTAGCTATATAAGCTCCTTTCCTTCTTCTATTTCGCTCTTGGTTTCTTGTATGTGTGTGGTGTGCGGTTTTCCTTTCCATTTTCTTCTCCATCTTCTTATTTATGTTGTAATATACAACTTGCATTCTTTTGGTTGTACTATTAGCCGTAGATTTTGTTTATGAGGTTTGTATTGAAACTGAAACCCAGAAAACTATGGAATCAAAATTTGCATAATCAATTTCTGAATATGACGTAGATATATGTTCTTAATCCCCAAGTAGTTAAAAGTGAAGTATCTTAGATAAGGGTTTCAGAACTACCACGAGTTTGATTCTTAATCCCCAAGTAGTTAAAAGTGAAGTATCTTAGATAAGGGTTTCAGAACTACCACGAGTTTGACTACACAATGTTCTTGATGAACTAGAAGAATTAAGATGCTCCATCATGAGTTGTCCAGAAAACTAAGTCATCTAGAAAACTCAACTGAACGAAGAAATTGCTCGAAACAATAAGTAATTGATGTGAAGTGTTGATTAATATTTTGTCACTTATCCAGTTTAGGAACGAGGATGACGTTAGTCGTGGGCCATAATCACATTAAATAGATACTAACTAGTTTTAACTGTAAATCTTACTATGAAAATCAGGAAAAGATACAGATATCAGGTATAGTAAGTAACCTCTATTTGATCTTCCAAACTCGACAAATTGTCTTTTACGCTAATTAAGAAAGAAAACAGAAAAAATCGAAACCAGTACTTCTCAAAGCAATTATTATTCAGAAATAGCCCATGCCTATCGACCATAGGCATGGCATGGGAAAAGTTCGATTGTGACAGATATGAACGAATACCCTAACCAAATAAATTCTCTAAATATATACTAAGAATTGTCTCTTAATACTTTTTCTCCATGACCAAATCAGTATAGCTTAGTTATGAGAGTATGGGTCGGAAACATAACTTTTATTACACAATTAAAAACCCTAACAACCAAACGTACAACGAACAATTGTTGGATGATATAATTGAAAACGGCCGCTTTTTAAATATTCAACTTTGCTAACTGCATTACTTCTGATTCTTCGAGGTTTCGACGTCTGTCTTGTCGTTAAAACCATCTTTTTCAAAAGCATTTACAGCAGTTTCAATCTACCTCTGCCATGAAAGTTGAAGTGATTTAATTCCATCTTCCTACTTCATGAACACTGTCAGAACTGCTAAGGAATCCATGCATATACGCATTTTAAGTCTTTCATGTTTTCTTCATATTAAGATATGAACCGATGGAATCTTATCCATGTACTCAAATTGTTTGTTATAATTGTGTTTGGTTTCTTATCTATTTACCCAACATGTGCACATTGTCGCATTCTTTTGCCATTTTTGTTTTGGGCTTTAAATTTACGTTTCTTTGGTTGTTCTGTTGAATGTGAGCTATTTTAAAATGGGAACAGTAAGATGACGCTCACGGGAATAAAAACGAGGTCTAAGTTGTCAACATCAGAAACCACCCACGATACAGGCACACGAATAAATACGTACATACCTGTATATATATATATATATATATATATATATATATATATATATATATATATATATATATATATATATGTATGAAAGACTTGATCCATGAGTTGATTAGTTGCTTTTGGTCTGTATTGATGATATAAACTATTGTTGAAATTCCTGTGTAGTGTCAAATTTAGCTCAACTGTTTGGACTTGCAGACATTGTATTTTCTTTGAAGTTATAATGTTTCTGGTTGAAGTAGGAAAAATTAATAGTAGACAAATGTGGAGAGAGAAAGCTAGAGAGAGAGAGAGAGAGAGAAACAATGGGTTGATGTTGAAATCTACCAGTCTTGAACCTTTTCCATTAATTAGGTACAGCTAAAGTATAGATCTTCATTTAATTGGGCAACAATTGCAAGCCACAAGAAGTAGATTGGGAGATGGTTTTAATTGTATATTGAATCATGTTATCAAGAAATAAACCATTGAATTTCTTTGTCAAAGTTAGTTGTTAAGTCACCCAATAACAACACCTACATTTTGTCCGAATTTGATTTGTCTTATTTAGATTTCGGGTATTTTTTTATGTGAAATCAAATTTATTTGATGTCCTACATTTTATCCGAATTTGATTTTTTATTTTAGATTTCGGGTACTATAGTTATTTTATGTCTAACTCAAAATTTATTTGATGTCCGATTCAATACATTAAAAATGAGACGAATTTTATCCATTCAGATGAATCAAATATGCTAGTGAAACAAAGAAAAAAGATTCTAAAATCAAGTTTAGTCAAACGATCCGTATCTGAACGAAATAATAAGTAGAAACTACCTTAACAAAACAAGTACTATCTGTCTTAATTATCAACCTTTTCTGTTAATAACTCTTTCGTATTGGCAAGCTATATATGTTTGTAAGACCACAAAGTTATAAGTTTGTTTACTTTATGGCTTTCGGAAATCAGATTCCTGTGATAGTTTGAGTTTTCGACGTCCCGTAGTAGTCATGGGAGTACTGGGAGGCACGCAATAGAGTCACTTTCTAAGTGATTATATCAGTTCTTACCACCAATGTCTCCGTGTGCTAGAAATTAGTCTCTTAGTCGGTCAATCACTCATCTATTAGTTTTATTAGTGGTTTGATAGGGAATTAGACAATCATCTCTCAATCAACTTAATATCAGTATTAGGAGTGATAGACAAGGTACTAACAGTCGTATCTTGGTAAATTGACTTGTCTAGTACTCGGGTTAGTAGGAGTTTGCTAGATAATCACCTTCTAATTGGTCGAATTATAGTAGTGTGGGCCCACGGGGAGTGATTAATCAAATTCTTCCTCTTTGCAGTTTTCTCGCCCTCTGTAAATTATTTTTTCCATTCATTACATGACATGAATATATGTTACTGAATTGAGAAATAACAATGTTTTATGAAGCTTTACCAATGCATGACCCCTGGCTGGATTCGCTACTCAAAAATGTCAAAAATCCCGCTCTGGCCGGTCAAACTAAAAACTAGTTATCTTGAGAAGAACGCGGCATCGTGTGCAATCGGCAAAACCCCCATTGCAAACAAGATACAACCCATTTCTAAATGCTTGCTTTCTTGTGAATTGGGTGGTATGTCGGTTCAATACAATATCCTTTTGTTGATGGGGATAGGAAGCTCTTAATCTCTAAGTCCGACTTATGTCACATGTAAAATCACTATCTAGGAAGATGCTACTTGTAGTAGGACTTGTGACTCAATTTTTTTACTTTGGTTCGATCTACACTCTTTATTTCAAATAATTGATATTTTCAAAAAAAAAAAAAAATCGAAAAATAGCTGATGGGAGTGTGTGGTCAGGAAAATACCGTATCATATTGTAAGTCACAAATTGAGTCACGTCTAATGTTCCGTTTCGCCAATAGAAACAAAGCGAAATAGCTGTTAGGTTAGAAGAAAAGAATAAAATAAGAGTTGATTAGAAGCCACCTTAAATATCTTTTGAAAATCTATTGGAATTGAGTGAAGATTAATGTAAAAGACTAGAAAGAAAGAGAAGAAGCTAAAGAGATCAACAAGTTTCTCAAATATACCACACACATAATTTCATAATCATATATTGTACATTATAGTACTTTCTTCAAGTGTCAAATTTGGTGTGACAATAGTAAAAAAAAAAACCTAACTACAAAGTCTGTAACTTTCATTTTCATTCTAAATAAATAGCCATTAAATACCACAAGCCAAGCAAATATCTTATATCATCTCTCTTACTCCTTTTTAAAACCCCTCTATCTTCCTCCCTCTCCCTATCTCCATAACAAACCTTACTAACTAGCTATCTACCTCTTCACCTCTTCCCAATTGACAAAAATGGGTTTTCTTCATCCTCCTCCTCTTCATCAACAACATAGTTTCCCACCCATTTCTAAATGTTGCACGAAAAATCGTTCCGAACAATCCGTAGCTGCAGACCTAGATGGAACCCTTTTAATTTCAAGAAGTGCTTTCCCATATTTCATGCTTATTGCCATTGAGGCTGGTAGTATTTTAAGAGGACTACTTCTTCTAGCTTCTGTCCCATTTGTTTACTTCTCATATATTTTCATTTCTGAATCTTTAGCTATCAAAATTTTCATATTCATTACTTTTTATGGTCTAAAAGTTAGAGATGTTGAAATTGTTGCTAGATCTGTTCTACCCAAATTTTATTCTGAAGATGTTCATCCTGAAAGTTGGAAAGTTTTTAATTCTTTTGGTAAAAGATATATTGTTACTGCAAACCCTAGAATTATGGTTGAACCCTTTGTTAAGAATTTCTTGGGTGTTGATAAAGTTCTTGGTACTGAACTTCAAGTATCATCAAAATCAGGAAAATTAAGTGGGTTTGTTCAAAAACCTGGTGTTCTTGTTGGTATTCATAAAAGGGAAGCTTTAGAAAGAGAAACTTGTGATAATTTGCCTGATTTGGGTATGGGTGATAGAGAAACTGATCATGATTTCATGTCAATTTGCAAGGTTTGATTCTCTTCATTTTCTTTCATTTATTGCTATTTTGGGTAGTTTGATTTTAGTTTTTTTTTTCTAGGTGGAATAATAAGTTTTGTTGCTGAGAGTTAGTTGAAAATTTAACTCTCATCCAATCGAATTCTGACACGTGTAATTATGTGAAGTCCTTTTTAAACTAACTCCCGGAAAATTTAGTCCAAGCTTTTTTGTGTGATTACCAACCAACCCATATTCTGTCTTTTTCATTTACGGGAATGCTAGGCAGCCCAGTTTTTTGCCCAGCAAAAAACCCAGTCTACTAGGCATCCTAGGTGGCTGAGAGTTGATTTTGTTGACTAAGATCCTGGCCGTTCAAGATTGAACGGCCAGGATTCAATAAAGAAAAAAAAAAACCCCAAACCCCCCCAAATAACCACAGACTCGGGCTTCCTCTCTCTCTCTCTCTCGTCTCTCCCTCCCTCCCTCCGTTCCCTTTCGATCTCGTCTCTCCCAATCGAAACCCTAGATTTAATGGTGATCGAAAGCATAAACCCCGTATCTCTCTCTCTCTAAGCTAGGCCAAACGAAAACCCTAATTGGTTCTCTCTCTAGCAGCCGCTCTTCCTAATCGTTTCCCCAACTCTGCTATTTCCTCGATCGGGTTCGGCTTTTTACAGAACTTCCTCAGGGAAAGGTTTGCTCCTACTTTTTCCTTGTTCAATTTTTGGATGCTGTCATTTCAATGTGGAATTAGGTTTTTTGTTTTGTTTTAGAAATCGAAATGGATCTAGGGTTTATTCATTTCTTTTAGTTCTTCAATAAATGACTCGATTTAGGGTTTTATGTCCCAGGATGCCCTAGATCGGGTTTAGTTACGGGTTGGGTTTCAGTAGAATAGAAAAGTTTCATTTTTTTTGCTTGATGGGTGATGCGTTTTTTGAGATTAACTGGTTATCAAATCTCTGCCCTAGCTATTACTCCTTATTAGAAGGGTTTGGTTTATCAAGTTTCTTAAAGGATAATCTACTCATCTTATCTATCATCCATGTATAGCTCTTCATTGTTTTACTCCCTTAACTTTGCATTATAAGGGAGACAGTTGTTTGAATGATTTAGGGTTATTAGTATCACGTTGATTTTGGGTTCAAGTTCTTACTTTGAGAATATTTGTTTTTCATTTTCTAGTTGTGATTGAATCTATGTAAATCATGTCAAAAATCAACAAGAAAATGGTTTATAATTCATTTTTGTGTTACTTTTATTTATGTATGAACTCATATGTGAGATGTCATTTTGGTGATTAAATGATTAGTTACTTAATCAATCTGAACATGAATAATGACTTTGAATGTCTTCTAGGCTAGGGTGTCGGGTAGCCTTTTCTTAAAACAAGATGGACGTGGTTATAGACTTGCTAATGTTTCTATTTTGATCGAGTTGTTCATTCAATTTGGTTATACTTATAAATCTCTATTATGTTATACTTTTGTAGTTTATGGAGAGAAGATCTTATCCGCAGATACCCTGCTTTTGTGGAGCTGGCGACATGGAAATTAAGACGTCTAGAACAGTGAGAAATCCAGGGCGAAAGTACTACAAATGTCCAGTAAATAGAGAACATCCAAATGACTTCATATGGGCCGAACCAGTTCGTTCGGAGAGCTCCCAATCTACGGCTCCGGCAAATTCGACAAGATTGATAGAAGAAGTGGTAACCTCAACGCCGAAAAAGATGGAGTTAACGAAAATAAAAGAATTATTAGCCAATGTAGTGTTTTTATTGCAAGTTTTAGTAGTTATTCAAGGTTTAGCTATGTTAGTAGTTTTGTCTAAACTGATTAAGTGTTTTATATCTTCAATTATGTGGTGTATTAGAACAAGATTTCATGTTGTATTAGAACAAGATTTTGTGGTGTTATCTAATACATTTCTTTGTTGTACTCTTTATCATATAGATCATCTTTCTTATATTATAGTCACTTTTTATATGAGACTGTTGTTATTATAGTCTCTTTATCATATAACTTTCTTTGCAGCAGTTAAGTAGTAGAAGTAATAGAAGCAGTGGAGTAGTAGAAGAAGCAGTTAAGTAGTAGAAGTAGTGAAGTAGTAGTGGAAGTAGTTAAGTAGTAGAAGTAATAGAAACAAGTGAAGTAGTAGAAGTTGAAGTAGTTAAGTAGTAGAAGTAATAGAAACAGTAATGCCAATAAAACAAGTGAAGTAGTAGTAGAAGTAGTTAATTAGTAGAAGTAATAGAAACAGTAATTCCAATAAACCAAGTGAAGTAGTACAGTAATGATTTCCTCTCCTTGATAAACAAAATGCTGGAACAGAAGTAGTAGAAGCAGCAGTAAAGTAATGTCTAAGTCTTTGATCACTTCGAACAAAGTCGACTATCAATTTGGCAGCAATGTCTTGCGTCTCCACATGAGGAAGATGTCCACAGTTTGGAATTTGATGCAGAATTGAGTTTGGAAGTTCAGAATTTAGTCTCTGCATTTAAATAAAAAAATGTCAGGTTAGTCACATTCAACCTCATGTTCATTTTACGCTAATTACGACTTTCAAGATGTATGAAACCAGCAATAAACAACTATATTAGGACTGATCTGACATTCACACATCAGCTGCAATCTGACATTCACATACCAACTAGGCCATTGCTTACAAACTAATGAAGCAAAAACTAAAGAGTATAAAAGCAAGAGAAACTAATAGAATCAAGAGAGAGAAAGAGAAACTAACAGATTGGTACAATTGAAATGCTCTGCCCCCAGCTTCAATTGCAACAGCAATAGGTTGATTAGCCAAAGCCTTCTTCAAAGCATTCTCATCATTTACTGGAACATCCTCATACCCATCAATGGTAACAACCTTTGCATTTTTCTGCAACAATTTTCAATCACAAAAATCAACCCTACCCATTATTACACAATCTCAAACTTTCTAGAAAGAAAAGTTAAAGAAGAATCAAACTTTCAACTCAATTACTAATAAAAAACATCAAATCAAGAAATCAGATTAATTACCCTGTATTGATCACAAGTTCCATCACGAGCCTTATAAGGGTAGTCATCTTCAGTATCAATTCCACCAAGGCAAAAAGCAATGTAAGCTAAAATGGTGGAACAAAATAACTTCTGTTCAGATGTAACTAAGATGCCAGTAATACACCATTATAACGATAGCAGCAGTCTATGATTTCCTTTCCTTGACTCATCTTGCTTGGATGATTCACCTGACACATAGAAAATCTTAGACTTAGTTTCATAAACAAAAAAATATGTCCAAGTTCAAATAATACTAAGACAATCACAAAACAACAATAACTTACAGATTTCTTGTCCAATGGATCATTGAGTATTTGGGAGAGTGTCACCCTTTGTTTTTTTCCTACTCGTTCTCTTGATGTAGGACTAATGTCGTGGTTGTGGTCTAGATGAACTTTTGAAATCTTCCAATATCCATTTAATTGAAATCTTGCACATATCTTAACTCCACAACCTATTCGACAACTTGCCCTAGGATTCAATGTCGTGGTTGTAGTCTTACCATTAATGCCTTCTCTAGAACACGAAATTGTTATATAATTGACATTCCCATCAAAGTCTTTCACTCTTGATCTCTTCTTAATAGAAAATCCTTTTCTCTTAGCATAGTTTTTGAAAAACTCGAATACCTCATCGGCAGTACTGAATTTCATTCCTATTTCAGGTGGAACTATTGGTTCTTTGTATGTGGCTTGTTCAACTTCAACATGTTGATCAATGTGAAACTCTTCTTCAACTACATTAATCGATTATTAAACTAAGTAAAATAAATTCTTAAACAAAAGATAACTATAACACACACATATAATATATATATATATATATATATATAAAAATCTCAAAAGTAAGGGATGAATAAGAAAAATAATGATTCTTACTGACCTTCCAATTCAGAGTTAGGTGTTTGAGTTTCACAACCCAAATCTCTTTCAGATTCACTTCCAAAATCTGATAAATAATTTTGTGATTCACCTCCAAGTACCAGAAATTCCCTTTGATTCTCAAGTTCAAAGTCGGAAGTTGCCATCTAGGGTTTTTGATTTTGAGTTTGAGTTGAGAACAAGAACAATACATCAAAGTCTGTGTAACAAAATACAAAATAGAGAGAGAAATAAGTGAGGTGAGCAAGCTTTAAGTTTTTAACTGAGAGAAATAAGTGAGGTTTCGATTTGGTTGAGATTGAGAGGGAAACGAGAGTGATGGAGAGACGAGAGAGAGGAAGCCCGAGTCTGTTTGGGGGGTTTGGGGTTTTTTTTTTCTTTATTGAATCCTGGCCGTTCAATCTTGAACGGCCAGGATCTTAGTCAACAAAATCAACTCTCAGCCACCTAGGATGCCTAGTAGACTGGGTTTTTTGCTGGGCAAAAAACTGGGCTGCCTAGCATTCCCGGTAAGTAATTCGTTTTTGTTTTTATTTTTATTGTCTTCTCTGTCGTCTTAGAAGAGGTCGATTGCTGACGACCTTATTGTTCTTTTATGTGTTTTTCTTCAAAAAGAAGAAGAAAAAGATTCTATGTCGTCTTAGAAGAGGTTGACGACGACCTGCCGACCGATCGACTGCTGACGACCTTATCGTTTTTATCTTAATAGAAGGGTGCTAAGGAAAATGAAAAATGGAGTGCTTAAGTTAGCTGATGGTCTTAAGAAAATAACCATTTTTGAATAAATATATAAACAAAAGGGCCAATAAAAGTCACAAAGTATGAGCCAAAAAGAAAATTACCCTATTGTGTATTCCCAAGTTATCAAGTGAGCACGACCTCTTTCAACAAAAAAATGTAAACACTGCCTTCACTAAATAAAAAGCAAACAAAGCAATTCCTTGTAATATGAAAGGGTCAAATAGCAAGGCATCGCTTTGGGAAACACAAAAAAAATTTACAAGGTACAAAAACTTTTGTCAATTTCTTTCATATCCCCCCTCCCCCACCATCGTTTTTTGTTCATAGTATTCAGACGAAGACAACCCTCTCTTTCGCTGAAACAAATAGAGAAAGTGAGAGGATGAGAGAGTGAGGAAAGAGGAGATATATATATATCTAATAAAACAGGTGGATGGGTGCTGACTGGGAATTTTTGCAGTGGTTTGAATTCTCTCTCTCTCTCTCCGCTTTTGTGTATTTGGTTATGGAACAATCCACTTTTACGTATTTGGTTATGGAACAAATGTGGAATTATTGCAGATGGCTCGTACTAAGAAAACTGCTCGCACGTCCACTGGAGGAAAGGCTCCGAGGAAGCACCTGACAACCAAGGTCTATTAAATTTTTCACCTTCTTTTCTCTTCCAAATCGCGGGTTGCCCCTAAATCAACCCCACTACTGGTGGAGTGAAGAAGCCTAATCGGTACCGCAGTGCAACTGTCACTCTTAGGTAATTCCTTTCTCGAAAAGTTGTTGTTTTTTTATTATGATTCTTGTATTGTTGTGTTGAAGTTTGTATTTCTTCACGAATCGGAAGGGATTTCAACTTTTGATTTCTTGAAGAGTTTAGATCAAAGTCTGTTGTGTTTTGATTTTTATGCAGTATGTACTTTTAATGGTCCTAATATGAACTGTGAAATGCGTAAATACCACAAGAGTGCTGAGTTGCTTATCAGGAAGCTGTCGTTTCAGAGACTATGGCCCTTCACAATCCCACGAGATATACGGATGTGTTAATTAGTGTCCTTCATAGTCCAATATTATAAATTGTTTTCTTCTTATCAGGAAGCTGCCATTCTCAAATATAAACTTTTACTTATCTGCTTCACACAGATTTCGTTGTATTTTGATGTTGATTTAGTCTCATACTATTGGTGTTAATAGCTTCTTCTTTTGCTTCCTTCATCTCACACTTAACACAAATGCTGCCACTTTGTATCTTTTCCTTTCGTTGTTCCACTAGATTTAAACCATCTTAGTATGTGATGAACTTTCAAGGTAGGAAGTTTTGCAAGAATGGTGAAAAATGAACCAGAGGAGAATTTTTTAGATTGACAATTAGAAGATTAAGCAGGAACCCTAGAGCATCATCTTTCATAGAAAAGATAGTGATGATGTCCAAAACATTGATAAAGAAACGGGTATTCCAACTATGGTTATGGTTATGGTTTATTTTTTTGCGGTTAAAAAACACAAGTATAGAGTTGGAAAAGTTGTTTTACCTAAGTTTTTACATCCATTTTGATTAATTTGAAATATTAATGTTAGATTTAAATCATTACTGACCCAATGTTGTCGTTTTCTCAAATAATCTGAGATTGGATATAATTTTTGTGAAGTTATATATTGTTGGTGCAGTTGTGGCATATTGATTACCACTCCATGGAAGCTCGAAGTGATTAATTCCTTTCAGCTGTAAGTAAATTAGCATCCAAATACTTCTCTTCCTTTCATATTCTCTCCATCTTTTCCTCTTGTATATATATATACAATTATATGTGTATGAAATGACATCATGGATCCACTGTATAATGTCTTGACCTGAAGAAAAAGGTCTTACTTTCTAATGACAGTATCAAGTCCCAAATGAATGATTTGTTTTGGTCATTATGGGTATCTGTAAAAAGAAACAAGTGAGATGATCTTATTTCAGTATTTTTTACTGTTGTTCAAGAGTTACGAATTAGTTGTCGAACGGTAGGCTCCGACCATGAGTGATCATCTTCTCTTGAGATTTACTTAATATTATCATGAAGACAATTTGAAGTGTTGGAGTAGAAAGCAAATTCATGAATTTGAGATGTATTTCTCAACAGGGAAAATATAGTAGGATATGAATGTTCAGTTACCCTTACTTCAGCTCCCAAAACCGAGATGATGAAGATGATCAAACCGGTTTATTTCGTTTCTGTTTTCTGGCCGTGAGAGATAAACCTCCAACTCCCTGTTTCTTCTTGTTATAAGCCGTGGAGAGATATTCTCTCAAAAACCGACATATCTCTCTCTCTCTAAAAACATTCCATTTCACTCCTCTCTTTCCTTTTTTCTATTTCTTTCCTATTCATGGCAAGATATCTTCCTCCCTCCAGCTCGTCTCTCTTTCCTTCTTTTATTAAACAAAATCTCCAAAACTTCCCATCTCTGTCTCGGTTCTTTCTCTCTCTATATAGTTTCTAAGTTTGAAATTGGAGTGAGAAGATAAGAGAGAAAGAAGAAGGACAACCAAAGTGGTCACGGGTTGTTGTTGGCTGCGATTCCGTGCTTCGCGGCCGTATAAAATCCATGCATCTCGCGTCATCCAACAGAGCCCTATGTGCGGGTTGAATATCGGTCGTTAGATCAGATCGCTACTCCCAGACACAAGGTAATGGCATGAGCTTTGTAACACAGGATCAATTTCATTATAAAATACCAAATGCCACCCCGCTACGCCCGAAAGTATACCACGAACTCCTATCACCGTCAAATTGCGCTGTGTTCTCCTGATAGATCCACCCACGTGGCTTTAGACGTTTTGGTCAAATGATTTTGACCCCAATCTTTGACTCACCCTATTTCCCTGATCCGGACTCCGATTCCAGTTTCGCTTTCGCCGATAGATTCGTATTGGACTCTACTTTCACATGAGCACTGATATTGACTAGAACACCCTTGTCATTAAAATGACCAAAATACCCCTCAAGTATGTCTTTATCACGATATTTTCGCATTGAACTCCGTAAATGAGACCTGAGAAAGAAAATCAAACAAATCATCAGAGTAACAGCTCGAACTGGACTAACTAACCGGAGTTAAGAAATTCAAATGAGACATTTTCACGTCTCATCATAGACATTTCAAGATATTGAGTTTGTAGACAAAATGTCTTGTGGACATTTCAAGACATTTGGTTCAGAGACAAAATTCTTGTAGACGTTTCAAGACATTTGGTCCATAGACAAAAGGTCATGTAGCTATTTCAAGATATTGAGTCCATAGAATATTTTATTATTATTATTATTGGGCAATAGGTAGACATTCATTATCTAAATATTATCATTATTGTCTAATCATATGAAATAATATATTTGTACCATTATTTCAAATATATATTTTTCGACTTTCATAGACATCTTTGTAGACATTGATGGACATTTGATGGATATTATTTTAATATTATTATTATCTTATAATATAAAATAACATATTTTTATTAATATTTTAAAATTTTATTTCTCACTTCACCAACACTCAAGCCATCACATATGGAACTGAAGAGGGGTAGGTCATGAACCAACATAGTTCATGCGTGAAAAGGGCTTTGTTATCTTCCATAAATAAGTAAATAAAAAAATATTTGTAAACTTGAAGACGAATCCATAAATGCACCAGGCTTACTAAATCAGATTTTGACACATGGCGATGGATTCATTTTGCTGAAGAAATCTAGCAATAAGTTAAGGTTTAGTCCTGCAAATACACGTGTACATTTGACTCCCTCGTCTTGTTTTTTATCTGGAGTCGATCAGAACACTAGGAGCATCTCCAATGCAACACTAAATTTTGAAACTCAAAGTGCCACGTAGGATTTTTTTGAGTATTTGTAAAAAAAACTCTCTCTAATGCAACACTTAATTTGAATTTCAAAATTATGTGGCAACATTTAATGTTGAAATATCTCAAAAAGAAACTCAATATTTGAGATTTCATTTTAGGATCTCAATTGACCAATCAATATTAAAAGCAAATCTACCAATCTAGGAAATGATGCCTAAGTTATTTTTAATTTTTAGAATGTTGCTTTGGAGATGTCTTTTGAATTGAGGATCTCAATATTGACATTTAGTAAAGAAAAATTCAATAAAGCCTTGACACATATGACAATTTGAGTTATTTTTTTAGTTTTGCATTGGAGATGCTCTAAGTTCTAACTCTTCCCTCAATCAGAACTTTGACTAAGTCCATAACTAATTCCATCGTGTTTTTGATATCTCATGATTTAACACACAACTACAAACTGACATCCAATAAACTTTGGATGTCATGAGATGATACGATATCTGAATTTTCTCATTAGCCGGTCAAGATGTACACAACTATTGGGCTGGATTTTTTTCTGAAACACAAATAACTCCATAATAAGCCAAAGGCGAGTGTCACATACAACTGAAGTTAAAAGTACAAAACAAATACACAATTACTCAACATTAGAATGCAATTGGTTGGAGTATATCAACATAGAGTGGCCCAGGCCATGTGCAACTCCATTAGTTTCTCTTGGAGCAAATGTGAGTGTCCAAAGAGGTTGATCAGCCAGCCTAGATCTAGCTTGTAGAAAGTAGGGTTTGATACGCCACGTGATTGAATCGTGATCTTCCTTCACTTCGTCTATCAATACTTTACAGTCCCCTCCAATGAGCAGGTTCATTTGCCCTAATTCTCGCCCCATATGAATTGCCAGAAGGAGAGCTCTAGCTTCACTTTCGAGTCATGATCTCCCCTCGATCAACTGAGCTTCCTGCTTCATCACCTCACCTCTCCAATTTCTAGCAACTGCTGCAATAGCTGCCCCATTTGGAGTATATGCCCCATCAAAGTTAATCTTTATTTGGTTTACCGGAGGAGGGATCCATCTATTTTGGTGAGTGTTATGGTTCATCGGTGCAAATCTGTAGATAAAACCCGAAGCTTGATTCTTTGCTTGATGACAGATGTTGTGCAAATTTGGTTCCAAGTTGTTGAAGATTAAATCATTTCTCCCTTTCCAGAAGAGCCATAGTAGGCAAGACACAAAGACTACCTTTCTCTCCTCATGTTGATTTGTTATCAAATACTTTACTAATTCCACCGGATCTGGATTTTGAGGTATGTTCTCAATACTAGATGCCATATTCTGTAGGTCTTGGAACTTTGAGCAGGAACCAAATATGTGAGTAATGGTCTCTGGATATAGTCCACACAGTCTACAAGTGGGATCAATCGTCTGGTTGTAAGGCCTGATAGACTCCATCACATGTAAACCATGATTAATCAATTTCCATAAGAACAAATGTACCTTAGGTTCAATATTCTTTCAGTTCCAGAAACTCGAGCAAGGAAAATCAACCCAGCTTTTGTATTTTGTCCTTGTGGTATCACTTCTCTGCAGAATGACTTGGCCGAGAATTTACATTGTGTGGAGTCCAGATTAGTTGATCATTCTGAGGTATACTCGGAAGATGAATTTGTAGAATTGCTTCTGCTGAATTGGGTTAAAAAAAGATCCCTGATGAGAGACTCATTCCACTTATCACTACGAATAAGGTCTGACACAAACACATGATTATCATTTCTTCTGTATCAGACTTCTGGTTTGAAATTTGTAATGGTAGTTACCCATGGATCGATTTGAGTTCTGATAGATGCACCATCTCCCACCTGCCAGCAATATCGCTCCCGAAGCTCTTCTCTCATTCTGAGGATGGAGGACCAAATTGGTGAGGAATTATGAGTTTTTGGAACCGACCAAAACTCATTAGTTGTATTATATTTTGCTTGAAGAATACGAACCCATGTTGCTAGTGGATTAGTTAAGAATCTCCAGGCTAATTTAGCCACAAGAGATTCATTGACCTTAGCTAATGATCTGACACCCAAACCTCCCAAGTTTTTAGGCTTCTGAATCAGCTCCCATGGTAAAAATATATAGTTTCCTTTGATCTTCTTCTTGGTCCCACCAGAAATTACGTTCGAGTCTCTCTAATTGAGAAATGGTCCCTTGGAGGATAAGAGAGAGGCCGAAGAAGTAAGTACAAAGAGGGCTAAGTGTTGTTTTGATAATTGTAGTTCTGCCTGCCTGTGAAGTTAATTTCTTTTTCCACCCCGATAGCTTGTTATTAAACTTTTGAATCAAGAATTCATGAGATTGAATCCGATTACGAGGAGTTAGTGGTTACTATTTAGTGGCTGAGATACTATTTAGTGGCTGAGATAGTGGTTACTCAACCGTTTTTAGTTAATTATTGACTAGAAACTACCAATTCAGGCAGTTATTTTTTAATTTTGTTGGTCTTTAGGACCTTTTGTTGGCCTACAGGGCTTGAATTCAGTTTCTACCATTGCTACTACCGATGATTTTTTGCAACAACTCTCATCTCTCTCAACTGATGATCCGACGCCGGTGGTGGCGATCACTACTTCGGAGGAGACAAATTGTAATAACATAAGGAATTGTTGTATGATCAAGGTGTTAAGCTACAAACACTTTAATGTCGAACTGCTACAACGTAAACTCAAAGGAGTATGGAACCTACCCCATCCCTATATATACCTTCAAAGAGGTCTCTCATAACATCTTTCTCGTTCAAATGGAGACGACAGGCGAAGTGGATATCATTTTAGATCGTGCACCATGGATTATACGAGAAGACACTATTTTGATGGAAAGATGCTCGCCCACCAAGTCTGTGATGGACTATGATTTTAGCAAAGCATGGTTTCATGTTCAATTTCATGGAGTTCCCTTGTTTTATCTCACAACAAAGGTCATTAATCTTTTGGGAAAGAACATGGGACGATTTATTCCCGTTACTGAAATTGATGTAGCACAATGGTCTGGTTATGGACATGTGAAGGTTGAAGTAAATATTCAATTGCCATTACCCAAAGAAGTTCAACTTCAAGTTCAAGGCGGTTCCAACATAAAAGTATCCCTTCGTTTTGAAAGACTGACGTTTCTGCTTGTATTGTGGGTATCTTGGCCATTCCATTAACTTTTGTCCTAATCGTTTTGAAACTTCTTGACCTCTTGCACAGGGACCTTACACCATCACAACAGCCAATGGATGAGGAAAAATCCAGACAGAAATATCCTGATGAATTTCAGGTTCTTCAATTTTGGGAGAAACCCGGAAAATGGCATCACCAAAATGCAGGCAAGGACAACCGGGGGGGGGGGGGGGGGGGATGCCTGAAGTTTCTGAGGACTCACAGGCTATACCTACTGAGTCTGGGGTACAACCACGGTCGATGTTGAAACAGAAACCATGTCGGATCACACTCATAGGAACTTGAAGAGACATGCCAAACAACTGTTGGACAATAACCCCCAAAGCAAACTCTCGAAAGGTGTTCACATTTCAGACGAAAATCAACCCAGGGTCGTGGCGGCTGCTCCCAAAGAGTCGCAAGGTCGATGTTAGTTCTCTCATGGAATTGTCGAGGATTGGGGAACTCCTCGACAATTTCCACTCTTCATCAGTTCCTCCGGTCTGTTAGACCTGATATTTTATTCTTATCTGGAACTAGATTACCTTTGTCGTCCTCAGTTCTTAATCTTGACAAATTCGGTTTAATCTCGAAGTTTATTGTCCCTGCTAATGGTCGGAGTGGAGGGCTTGCTTTATTTTGGTGTCATCACATCAACATTCATGTAATTACTAGTTATCCTAATCTTATTAAAGCACAGGTTACCTATGACTCCTTCTCGTGGGTTTTGTTCAACATTTATGGACCACCGAGGGTCTGTGATAGGGCCAGTTTTTGGCTCCAACTCAAATGTGATTTACAGTCACTATTAGTCCCCTATCTTTGTATTGGAGATATGAACGCGTTAGGCAATCGGACAGAGAAATGGGGAGGCTCCAACCACACCCCTTTTATGAATCAATTCTCGGATGTTATTAATGGTTCTGGTCTTATTGATTTAGGATTTAATGGTCCGGCTTTCACTTGGACCAATAATAGGTCTCATCGCAATCTCACACGAGAACGGTTGGATAGAGTTCTGACAGATGCTACTTGGTTAGATTATTTTCAGAATGCTGGGGTTTTTCACCTACCACGTTATAACAACGATCACTGCCCGGTATTATTAAAAACAGAGGTTGGCAACTCCCGTCGACCCAACTTAACCAAATTTGAATCCTACTGGCTTAATCACAATAACTACAAAGAGACACTATCATCATTATGGATCGAGTACACGGGAAACCAATCTATTAATTAAGCTAGAACATGTTAAAAAGGAGCTTCACCAATGGGGTACCCAAACTTTTGGGAAGATGGGTAGAAGACTTAAAGTCCTGCGAAGCAAATTATTAATGGTACAACAGGAACATCTTACACAGAGAAATGTAAACCAAGAATCAGAACTGCAAGAGGAAAATATATTTTATGAAGAACTACAACGAACTAAATTGGAGGAGCGAACCAGTCACTTTTGGGCTTAAATGGGGATCGTAATGCCAAAGCTTTTCATACGGCTATAGCAATGAGAAGACAGAAAAATCATATACATTCACTTATAACTCCAGACAGAGTACAACTAAAACAGGAATCGCAAATAGCTACACACTTAGTAGATCACTTTCAGAACTTATTTCATGAAGAGCCAATATTGCCAGCACCTTCAGAGTTATTACACTATATTAAGCATATTTCTGACGAAGATCAGCATACCTTATCGAGGATCCCAACAGAGGAGGAAATCAAGGACGTTGTCTTCAACATGGGTCCAAACAAAAGCCCTGGCCCGGATGCAGGGCCGACCCTGGCCCAAAGCGAGCAAAGCCTGGCTTTGGGCCACCCAATTTAGAGGGCCACATTTTTAGTAAAACTCAATGTTGGGTAGTATATCACGGAAGTGCCTATAAGATAAATGAACTAACCCAGGTCACATAACAGTAAACAGCCTAAGAAAATGACGTGTTGGCACTTTAAATGCAAGTTGTTCTTAGGGGCCCACCATTTCATTTGTGGTTCAAATGAGGCCCCTAGTGTTTAAGCAACTATAAAATTTGGTCCTAGTTGTGACCAACTATGAAATTTGGCCCTCATGTTTATTATTACAGTCAATTTTGCTCCAAAATATTTTCCTCCTCATCAATTCTTTTTACCCTAGTCATTTTCGTATTTAAAAGCTGATTGTCACCATGAAGTGCCTCTTGGTCATCCGTCAATGAGTCAGACACAAACACACTCCCCTACCTCTTCATACTTCTTTCTCCCTCTCTCACTCACTTGCTCGCTTTTCATAGTCTCACTCGCTCGCTTCTCATATTCTCACCCTTCATCTTTCTATCCATCTTTTGTTCTCCCTCCATCCCACATATTCTCGAAAACTCAAGAAGAAACTCTCGTCGAAAATCTCAAGGTGAAAGATTTGGGGTATCATGAAATCAATTTGAAAGATTTGGAGTATCTTTTGGTCTCCCTCAATTTCATTAATAAAGAATACGAACCTTCAAATACCCTTTTTTTAGAGAATTGGGGTATCATTTTCATAGTTAAAAAAGATTATGTAAGAATTTTGATGCAAATTAATGGATTTACTTTAGATACTAACAATACTTAATCCGTATTATATATGTATGTACATGATATGTCATATGTATATTAGAAATTAGGTCAAATTTCTTGTTCGTCTTAATTAAAAGTACATGTGAATACTTTCGAAAGTTTCAAGTCATGTGTGCAAACTCATGCTACTATTTTTGAATTTGTGTAAAATAACATGCGTTTAAATCTTGCTAAAAACTTCACAAACCTTTCTTTGTGCAAAACTCGTGCAATATTTACATGTTATGGATTCTTTTTTGAAAAAGAAAATAGCGTAAAGAGGGTTGGAAAATTGTACTTCTATGCGGGGCCACATTTACTAAGTCTGCTTCGGGCCTCTAAAAAGTCAGGGCCAGCCCTCCCCGGATGGTATCCCTAGCATTTTTTTTATCAAAATGGTTGGGATACTACTAAACATGACCTTATCAGTTTTATTCAACAAGTTTTTTCTCAGGGCTCATTTGAACCAGCTTTGAATCAGACGAACCTAGTTTTGATTCCCAAGACTGAGCATCCCACGATGGCTTCTAAATTTTCGCCCGATCGCTTTGTGTAACATATTATATAAATTCATCACGAAGCTAATAGCAAAAAGGTTACGCCCTATGCTAGATGAAAGGATAAATTGGCAACAGAATGCTTTTGTACCCAACCGTCAGATTACATATAATATTGTTATCATCCAAGAATGTCTTCATTCAATGCACCTATCTAAGGCCAAGAAAGGTGCCTTTGTTCTCAAAATGGACATGGCTAAAGCGTACGATAGAATCAACTGGGTGTTTCTACAACAAGTTCTACAAGTATTTGGAATCCCAAGTAACATAATAAATCTGATCATGGTATGCGTAACAACTCCTTTTAGTATTATTGTGAATGGCCAGCAACACGGTCAATTCAAGTCTTCTAGGGGACTAAGACAAGGTTGTCCCTTGTCCCTTATCTATTCATTATGGTTTCACAATCGTTTTCAATTCTTATGGAAAAATGTGAAAATGAAGTTTTTTTTTATGGATATAGAGTTAATAAATATGCCCCTAGAGTTTCCCACTTACTGTTTGTTGATGATTTAATCATCGTGGGAGAAGCCACTGACAAAAACCTAGCTGCTGTTATGGAGATCATGGACACATATGTGGCATTTTCTGGTCAAGCAGTCAATTATCATAAATCATCACTATTTTTCAGCTCGGGGGTTCAGTCCCATATTAAGGACAAGAATCTCAGCACACTCTTAGTCTTAGGGCACCATTGATGACAGATATTGGGCTAGATCTTAAAATAATAAAACTTTGGGTTATTCCCAAATGGCTCCTACTTCATCGAAAGTTCTCAAACGGCTCTCTATTCTACTTTTCAGTTCATCAGAGTGTTAACTTTTTTCACACTTATCTTCAATTCCAATTCTAGTGAATAAGTTTTCACTTATTTGGGGTGCCGTTTTTAGACCTACAAGCACATCTTATCAAATTTTGAATTTAGCTTATTATATCAATTACTATAATAAATATGTAGAACAGTCGAGAAAGAATACGTTTCTTTTTTTTTAGATACAGAAAGAATACATTTGTTAAGCCTCCACTCTTCACACAATTAGTATTTCACAACTAAATAACTAATTCTTCATTATTTTATCATTTGGCATCGGATTATACCTTCTACTTTCAATGGCTTCATGTAAGTTTGCTTCTTCTTGGTTTGTTGTGGCCTTAGCATTCTTTCCTTGTATATATAGAATGAGAATCGTTCCAAAAAAAAGACTGAGACCTCTCATTCTCTAATCTTCAAAAGGCATACGTATAAGTTTCGTGTCTCCTTTAGTTAGCAATTCTTCGTAATTTTAGTTTTCTTTAACAAGTTTCTTTTTATATAGACTCAACAGGCAAAGTTTTTGAATTAACACTAATTCTTTGAAGTTTTCTGATATTATTTTTATTCTTATTATTACTAAAGTTATTTGGAGTACAATTACTTTTTAATCATTTTTCACCTTAACTCAAGGTTTCTTTTGTACACTATCTTTCAAAATGTTTCTCCAAATAGTTTTCATTACATCTTTTAGATATTGGAGAACACTAAAAAAAACTAATTTCCTTTTTCAAAATGTACGAACTCATTTTATCTCCGGGTAAAGAACTATAACAAATTGAAAAGAACAAAATCTTATTTTTGCCTAATACAAAATATTCCCTTTAATATCTCTGACCTCATTTTAATTCATCATTTCAAACATAGTCTCAACCTGACTCAAATACAATTTACAAATTGACTTCCAAGATTAACCAACAAATTCCATTGAAGCTAGAAACTAGGATTAACTCAAAAAAATTTGTCTCTTTTTTATTGATAAGCTAAACTTTTTTTTAATACAATCAAATTACACACATAGAGATAGATAACTCTTGTTCGATCCACTGGATAAAAATCTGACCGATTTCGCGAACAAAATCCAATTATCATTTCTAAAGACTACATGAACAAATTTGGATGAGATTAACCCTAATGTTTTGCAAAATGTATCGTAATATTCTTAATTGATTATCCAAGAGTTAAATAACAATTCTTTTTAGCAATTTTCTGATACATAAATATCAAGTTAGTGTAGTGGTTGGATACCTACTCGTAGATGTCTTTGAGATAGTAATTAATTATTGAGCGTGTACAATTCATAATGTATCAATGTCATGGAAGTAGAAATATAGTTTCATTAAATTAGGGTATAAATAAGGATCTTTATGAATGATGTAATAACTTTTGAATCTATACAAAAAAAAATTCTAAATTTTAGCTGTTCAGTAATATAGTCATTTTTAATGAGGTTAAAAAATGAAGTAATATTTTGGATTTCTGAATTAGTAGTTGGTTTCAATGACAAGGAGATAATAAAATTTTAGTATTTATGTTTTGTTGAAATAAAATTTTAATAAGATAGGTATTGGATGTTCAAATGCCCACGGCTGGTTTACCTCTTCTTATTTCCTTATATTGATTAAAATTATTTCATATTCAATTTTTATCACTTAAGTATCTCTTACTTAATTCGGAGGTTGCAATGTTATGTTCAATAAAAAGTTGTTAGTATCTCTTACATCCAAGGGGGGAGCTAGGATTTTAAGTTACCCCGGACTAGCCGAAAATTATTAAAAGAGCAAAATTTTCATTTCCGATGTATATGCACTCATAAGTATTTCAAAACCAATTTTTTGTTTATATAATTCTTTTCAACCATTATTTACATATATATATATATATATATATATATATATAACTTTTCGGTCCAAAACAAGTGATTCTAAAACTTCACGTTAGAAGAAATAAAATCTACGTGAAAATTTCGTATTTAAACAACAAAATTTTCTAAAAAATTTGAAGATTATTAGAAAATAGTATGGAACTTACAGAAAAACTTTAAAAGTAATAAAAAAAATGGTTAAAATAGAATGTGGTTAAAAAATAGGGGCATATGTTGGGATCAAAGTGAGAAATACATATTCTAAGGGGCCATTACGAAATTAATTCAAAAACTAAAAAGAAACTTAACTTGGAGGGAGATGAGACTCAAACCAGGGATGTGGAGTGTCGAGTGTGTTAGAGTAGGGAGCAAACCACCCTAGCAATACCTCCAACATGTTAGAGATTTATTCGTTAATAGTTTCGAAATGCTACATTGACAAGTCGGGTGACTTACCCAATGACATATCCAGTTAGCAAGGTGACGTGGATTTGTTGAATATTTGACCCGCGAATCTGGAGCTTTGAGAAAATGAACCGTCAAGATTTAACTCCTAAAAATTTCAACCCAATTTCAATTTCCGTTAGGAATTTCTCTCTCTAGGTTTTTCAACCAGAATTTTGTCGCCCTTTCGCTTTATCCATCGCGCCGGAGACATCTTGCCCTCTCGTCGGCTTTATCTCAATCCTCAACAAAACCCCACTTTGTGTTTGAGGTGATTCTGACTGACAAAAACTCGAAATTTTTTCATGAAAAAGATAATTTGAATATTCTAGGGTTTCGTTAATTTGTATTGATTTGTGACTATAACCTCTTTAGGATTTCTTTGAGTTTTTTTAAGAGATAAATCTGCTTCAGTTTGTTAATTTTCAATTGATTTGTGGCTAAGATGTGTTAATAGAGTGAATATATGCTTAGTTGTTTTTATTTATGAGTTGTAAACCTCTTTAAGATTCTGATTTTTGAGTTTGTTTTCTAGAAGTTAGCCTCTCAAAAAGTGCCTTGAAAATTGAAGATCGAAGGTCAAACCAACTTGAACTATTCGGAGTTTGGGAGTGATTATGGATGTGAAACGAAAACAGACTTATCTATCGGATGCGAAGCCCAAAGACAGACCTCTGAATCTGGAGGTAAGTAAACAAGATTTTCCTTTTAAGTTTTAACCATTGTAGTTGTTCGTAAAATTATCGGTTATAATTGGTTTTTCCTAATAAATTTTTTGTAGCTGAAGGAGAGTCGCTCAGTGAACAAAATGTAGGGCAACCTGCTACAAATAGAGAAGAATTGGTTGAGCCTAAAGTAGACATGGAATTTAGTACATACAAAGATATGTTCGAGTTTTTCAAAAACTACGCTAAGAAAAAAAGTTTTTCCAGTTAGGAAAAGAACAAAGGATACAGACTTAGATGGAAATGCCCGTTATGTAACATTTGTGTGTTCGAGGGCAAGCAAAATGCTTCTCAGAGTAAATTTTTGAGACCCAGACCAAGTTGTCGGGCTGGTTGTTTGGTTAGGATATTTGCGAAACTTGAATTAGATGGACAATGGATGATTTCAAAGGTTCACCTCGATCACAACCATGACATTAGTCCAGGTCCCGACTCTTTCGGCGTAATAGGCTCATAAGTAAACCTGTCAGGAGAGAACTTGAGTTATGTGATAAAGCAGGTATAAGGGCAAATAAGAACTTTAATAGACTAGTCATTGATGCCGGGAGATATGAAAAAGTACCTTTTACAGAAAATGATTGTCGTAATCACTTAAATGAATCAAGAAGATTGCGATTAGGAAAAGGAGATGTTGAAGAATTAAATAGTTATTTTTTGAAAATGAATGAACAAAATAACGGGTTCTTCTTCAAAATTGAATTGGATAAAGATAATCGTTTGTCAAAAGTGTTATTGGCAGATGGTTTCAGTAGAAAAACCTACACAACATTTGGTGAAGTTGTCACATTTGACACCACTTACTTGATAAATAGATATGAGATGACATTTGCACCATTTGTAGGTGTTAATCACCATAGTCAATCAACACTCCTTGGTTTTGGTTTGATCTCTCGTGAAGATACTCAGTCATTTGTTTGGCTATTTCAAGCTTTTCTTGAATGCATGGACAATGTAGCCCCTAAAGGTATAATTACAGATCAAGATCAAGCAATGACAAATGCGATTGTAGAAGTATTCCCCAATACTAGACATCGTTTGAGTTTGTGGCATATTATGAAAAAGACACCTCAAAAGCTAGGTAGTCAAACTCACTATGAAAAAATACGTACTACTTTACAAAAATTGGTATATGGGACACAAAATGAGTTAGATTTTAAGAACAATTTGTGTGCAATGATTGAAACTTATAACTTGCATGAACATGAATGGTTGAGAGGGTTATACTTAGATAGTCATCGATGGGTTCCATGTTATGTAAAGCCATACTTTTGGGCTGGCATGTCTAGCACTCAACGTAGTGAGGGTATCAATATTTTTTTTTATGGGTACATAAATTCAAAGACGATTTTGAAACAATTTGTGGAGTAATGTAAGAATGCTTCAAAGAGAAAATTTGAAAACGAAGTAATGGCTGATTTTAGGTCTTTTTCACTGATTTCGTTAATAGTTTAAACAAAAAAAATAATTTTAAAAAAATTAACCGTTAAAAGTTTGTAATGCATGTGAGCATCGGAAATTTGGAGACAAAGACATTATTAGAACATAGTATGGAACTTACAGAAAACTTAAAGTAACGAAAAAAAACGGTTAAAATAAAATGTGGTTCAAAAATAGGGGCATACCTTGTAAGGGGCCACTACGGAATTACTTCAAAAATGAAACTAAACTTGGATGGAGATGGGACTCGAAACAGTGATGTGGAGTGGGGAGTGTGTTAGAGCAGGGAGCAAACCACCCTATCTATACCTCCATCATGTTAGAGGTTTACATTGTCTAATACAAGTGGGGATTTGGACCCCTCGCTCCCTTGCTCGACATCCATAAATCAATGAAGACTCTAACTCCAAAATAAAATTTGAAGTCAACAGTTGGTAGTTCAAGTGGTTCCAAGGTGTCGACTTAAACTTCAGAAATCTGTCTCAGGTTCGAATCCCAAAGAAGGTGAAATCTTTGGTTATTTGAATTGGGATTATGTACGTATTAATAAAGTTGTTGGGCTTCAGGCCATTGTCTTTGTTGGGCTATAGGCCCAGTGTTGTTAATGTTTGAGTGAGCAGTTATCGAGCTTATCACATCTATGATGCATCAACTGCCTAATATCATGACGTACAGGGCCGTGTGGTGGGGGGTGCGGGCAGGGCGCCCGCACTGGGCCCCCCACCACCAAGGGGCCTACTTGCTAAAAAAAGCTCAAGTGAAGTTGATATATTAGAGGTGAAGACTGTGCCAACACACAAACCGTATACCAGCTCAGCTGGTAGGCGCCACGAGTTGTCACTCAAAGGATGTGTGTTCGAGTCCCATGGCCATAAATCATGTTTAATTTTTTCTTTTGTGGCTTTACCATGTTAAGAGTCATATTGTTAAATCAACCTTTAGTTTTGCTCAGCTACACCCTTTTCATTGTATTATCTAATGTGAGTTTAAGAAATCTCAATTTTTCTTTAATAAATTCCAACAGTGTAATAAGATCCAACATTCTATGAAAATTTAGAATTTCATTATATTAAATGTAGTTATAAATATAATTTAAGATCGAAAATAAATATTTTTCGTTTCCAAATCACAAGTGATAGTGGATTTTTAGACTAAATCTCTTATAAAATTGATATCAAAAGATAGATTATTTTTCCAGCGATTATTTTCTTCAAAATGCATTTGGATTCATCTATCGAATAGTAAATTATCTTGCATTTTGTTCGATTTTTGTTTGTATTTTTTTTTTTGGTTCGAAAAGCCTACAATTAAATTTTGCACGGGGCCCCGAAATTCTCAGGCACGGCCCTGACGACGTACGTAGATCGTAGTCGTCTTCCAAAATAAAAAATAATAAAATAAAATAAAATTTGAAATGTAAATTAGGTCTAAAAGTACCCCGAAATTCTCAGGCACGGCCCTGACGACGTACGTAGATCGTAGTCGTCTTCCAAAATAAAAAATAATAAAATAAAATAAAATTTGAAATGTAAATTAGGTCTAAAAGTACACTTTTTGGTGGTTCCCAAGTAAGTCTAAAACCATTCTTTCTTTCCATATTGAACTCAAACCATGGTATTCTTCAACTTCTCCATCTCTTTGACCCATTACTGTGATATGATTCAATTTGATCCATCTGTATCCCCTGTCCAATGCTGTACAACAATATCTTTACCCTAGGAGTGGCATCTAAGTTCCAAACACATTACACATGCCCAATATTTTTCATCATTTCACTCCATAGTTTGGTAGTTTGTAAAATGTTTGTACAGGGAAGAAGCGGGAAATTTTGGAAGCGATAGTTAGATATGCATATCAAACTACTAATGAAGAATTGATAAATTTCAATTATGTTCATAAGTAATAAGTTGATGCACATACAAGTAATAGTTGGTATTTTGAAGTATAACACTAAAAGCAACGCCCGCTGATACGTTTTAAAATAGTTCTATATGGTCATTTTCTATTTCTTACATGTATAAGATTGAAACCAAAAATTGCCAATTTCCTACCGGGATAAAGAAACTATAATCAAATTATAAGGCAATATTCTTCATATATAGATTTTGTAACTATACACCAGATTCGCAGCCCAACTCAAGCAAAACTATAAAGTTGAGTAATTTACTATCATAAATAATAAAATTACCACCATCATCAAATATCTATAATTATTATCGTTATTATTACAAATATTTGAGTCACTATATATTAAAATCGATCTTTATATCTTATTTCTTTGACCGGACAAGCCCGTCGGTTCCAGCAAGCATCTCGTACTTATCTTTCCTTGTCAAATTTGTACATTCAAATCCAAGTGTTCCTGCCAGAACCCTTTGAATGTAGTTTGCAACTTCTATGGGAGATTTTCCACCTTTGCAAGTAAGCTCCATAGGCAATTGATTCAAGAATGTGATCTCATAAGTTGGCATTGGGTTCATGAACACAAAGTAAGGATCCATTAGCTTAAACCCTCGAGCCGATGTACCATAAAACACGGTTTGTTTAGTATTAATCGCAACGGGGACAATTCTATCTGTGAGCTCAGCAAAGAGTGCACTAAACCTTAGAAGAAATGGTTCCCTACACGTTGTTCCTTCTGGACAAATCACTAAATCACCTTCTTCGAGCAACCGTTTGATATTCGCAGCATCTTTCTCTCTTTCTCTTGTCAAAGCTACAGCTTTAATCGGAGAAATTAATTCGGAAAATTTACTAATACTATAGGTCACACAACTGATTTTTCGTCCTAGAGCCACCGCTGTGACTACTGGGTCCAAAATGGTTCTATGATTGCAAACGAAGAGGACTCCATTTTGCCCTTTCTTTGGAGGAGGCGGAGGATTTCCTTTGACGATTAATTTTATACCGAGAATTTTGTAATTGTATCGGACGATTCGTTCGGGCAAAGGAATGTTGATATAAACCCTAAGGAGGGAAAGGATGAAACCAATTGGCATCCATAAGAAGGTCAAGAGTGCACCTAGTGGAGTTGGTCTTTGTACCAATCTTCCTTCATGAAATATAACTGGGCTTAGAAGCTTGTTCCTTGGAACCGGTTCACATTTGGTCCTAGGTACCATATAACCTTCCTGCAAAGGAAATGACATAATCATTCAAATTTTTAAAACTTTTTCATTCATATCTAGTCTCTCCTATAAAATAAATCGATTGTTTAATAAATAAATAAACAAAAGCAGAAAACACACATTTATGGTACTATCGGAAGTCGCCCCACACCCTTAAGACCACATGAAATGTTTTCTTTGAAGAAATAATAAAAATTTTCGTTTCGAACACAAATTAGTTATAACTATAGTTCACCTAAAAACCACTACATCTATGTTAGTTATAGTATTAACTACCATATGTCCCTACCACTCTACTACGAGGACCGCTAACCCCACATCGTCAATCTCCATTAATGGAGCTCGCCGCGTGGCGACCTACAATAATAAGACTTCATCCATGGTAGGAGTTTCATTTAAGGGGCTCCCACTATAGAGTTAGTGAGTTACTATAAAAGTTGAAAGAAAACTTGAAGAGAGATAGGTGGAAAAATTTCCAATAATATGTAGGTAATAAATGAGATTTCCTAAAATCTAATAGTACTTAGAAGTTTGTGAATGAATTAATGGTCAACCTTAATTCATGACAAAGAAAAGATATATCAAAATTTATAAGTCAAGTCACATTTCAATCGAATCTATGGACTTGCTTCCTCAATAACAAAAACAAAAAAGAAAAGCTTAACCAACGTTACAAATATTAATAAATACGGTTTCAGTAAACTAAAATGACTCAACTACATAAATATCAGTCACACTACATCAAAAATTTCGAACTTTTTCTCATTTTCTATTTTGGTTTTTTAGTTTAGCAAGGTCAAGAAAAAAATCCATAAACCCTAAAAAGATAATTATCATAGAAAAACCTTGTTTTTGAGATCTACAAAAAGCAAAGAACAATTCGATTTTTCATACAATTAAATGAAAAAGACAGAATATGGGTTGGTTGGTAATCACACAAAAAAGCTTGGACTAAATTTTCCGGGAGTTAGTTTAAAAAGGACTTCACATAATTACACGTGTCAGAATTCGATTGGATGAGAGTTAAATTTTCAACTAACTCTCAGCAACAAAACTTATTATTCCACCTAGAAAAAAAAAACTAAAATCAAACTACCCAAAATAGCAATAAATGAAAGAAAATGAAGAGAATCAAACCTTGCAAATTGACATGAAATCATGATCAGTTTCTCTATCACCCATACCCAAATCAGGCAAATTATCACAAGTTTCTCTTTCTAAAGCTTCCCTTTTATGAATACCAACAAGAACACCAGGTTTTTGAACAAACCCACTTAATTTTCCTGATTTTGATGATACTTGAAGTTCAGTACCAAGAACTTTATCAACACCCAAGAAATTCTTAACAAAGGGTTCAACCATAATTCTAGGGTTTGCAGTAACAATATATCTTTTACCAAAAGAATTAAAAACTTTCCAACTTTCAGGATGAACATCTTCAGAATAAAATTTGGGTAGAACAGATCTAGCAACAATTTCAACATCTCTAACTTTTAGACCATAAAAAGTAATGAATATGAAAATTTTGATAGCTAAAGATTCAGAAATGAAAATATATGAGAAGTAAACAAATGGGACAGAAGCTAGAAGAAGTAGTCCTCTTAAAATACTACCAGCCTCAATGGCAATAAGCATGAAATATGGGAAAGCACTTCTTGAAATTAAAAGGGTTCCATCTAGGTCTGCAGCTACGGATTGTTCGGAACGATTTTTCGTGCAACATTTAGAAATGGGTGGGAAACTATGTTGTTGATGAAGAGGAGGAGGATGAAGAAAACCCATTTTTGTCAATTGGGAAGAGGTGAAGAGGTAGATAGCTAGTTAGTAAGGTTTGTTATGGAGATAGGGAGAGGGAGGAAGATAGAGGGGTTTTAAAAAGGAGTAAGAGAGATGATATAAGATATTTGCTTGGCTTGTGGTATTTAATGGCTATTTATTTAGAATGAAAATGAAAGTTACAGACTTTGTAGTTAGGTTTTTTTTTTTACTATTGTCACACCAAATTTGACACTTGAAGAAAGTACTATAATGTACAATATATGATTATGAAATTATGTGTGTGGTATATTTGAGAAACTTGTTGATCTCTTTAGCTTCTTCTCTTTCTTTCTAGTCTTTTACATTAATCTTCACTCAATTCCAATAGATTTTCAAAAGATATTTAAGGTGGCTTCTAATCAACTCTTATTTTATTCTTTTCTTCTAACCTAACAGCTATTTCGCTTTGTTTCTATTGGCGAAACGGAACATTAGACGTGACTCAATTTGTGACTTACAATATGATACGGTATTTTCCTGACCACACACTCCCATCAGCTATTTTTCGATTTTTTTTTTTTTTTGAAAATATCAATTATTTGAAATAAAGAGTGTAGATCGAACCAAAGTAAAAAAATTGAGTCACAAGTCCTACTACAAGTAGCATCTTCCTAGATAGTGATTTTACATGTGACATAAGTCGGACTTAGAGATTAAGAGCTTCCTATCCCCATCAACAAAAGGATATTGTATTGAACCGACATACCACCCAATTCACAAGAAAGCAAGCATTTAGAAATGGGTTGTATCTTGTTTGCAATGGGGGTTTTGCCGATTGCACACGATGCCGCGTTCTTCTCAAGATAACTAGTTTTTAGTTTGACCGGCCAGAGCGGGATTTTTGACATTTTTGAGTAGCGAATCCAGCCAGGGGTCATGCATTGGTAAAGCTTCATAAAACATTGTTATTTCTCAATTCAGTAACATATATTCATGTCATGTAATGAATGGAAAAAATAATTTACAGAGGGCGAGAAAACTGCAAAGAGGAAGAATTTGATTAATCACTCCCCGTGGGCCCACACTACTATAATTCGACCAATTAGAAGGTGATTATCTAGCAAACTCCTACTAACCCGAGTACTAGACAAGTCAATTTACCAAGATACGACTGTTAGTACCTTGTCTATCACTCCTAATACTGATATTAAGTTGATTGAGAGATGATTGTCTAATTCCCTATCAAACCACTAATAAAACTAATAGATGAGTGATTGACCGACTAAGAGACTAATTTCTAGCACACGGAGACATTGGTGGTAAGAACTGATATAATCACTTAGAAAGTGACTCTATTGCGTGCCTCCCAGTACTCCCATGACTACTACGGGACGTCGAAAACTCAAACTATCACAGGAATCTGATTTCCGAAAGCCATAAAGTAAACAAACTTATAACTTTGTGGTCTTACAAACATATATAGCTTGCCAATACGAAAGAGTTATTAACAGAAAAGGTTGATAATTAAGACAGATAGTACTTGTTTTGTTAAGGTAGTTTCTACTTATTATTTCGTTCAGATACGGATCGTTTGACTAAACTTGATTTTAGAATCTTTTTTCTTTGTTTCACTAGCATATTTGATTCATCTGAATGGATAAAATTCGTCTCATTTTTAATGTATTGAATCGGACATCAAATAAATTTTGAGTTAGACATAAAATAACTATAGTACCCGAAATCTAAAATAAAAAATCAAATTCGGATAAAATGTAGGACATCAAATAAATTTGATTTCACATAAAAAAATACCCGAAATCTAAATAAGACAAATCAAATTCGGACAAAATGTAGGTGTTGTTATTGGGTGACTTAACAACTAACTTTGACAAAGAAATTCAATGGTTTATTTCTTGATAACATGATTCAATATACAATTAAAACCATCTCCCAATCTACTTCTTGTGGCTTGCAATTGTTGCCCAATTAAATGAAGATCTATACTTTAGCTGTACCTAATTAATGGAAAAGGTTCAAGACTGGTAGATTTCAACATCAACCCATTGTTTCTCTCTCTCTCTCTCTCTCTAGCTTTCTCTCTCCACATTTGTCTACTATTAATTTTTCCTACTTCAACCAGAAACATTATAACTTCAAAGAAAATACAATGTCTGCAAGTCCAAACAGTTGAGCTAAATTTGACACTACACAGGAATTTCAACAATAGTTTATATCATCAATACAGACCAAAAGCAACTAATCAACTCATGGATCAAGTCTTTCATACATATATATATATATATATATATATATATATATATATATATATATATACAGGTATGTACGTATTTATTCGTGTGCCTGTATCGTGGGTGGTTTCTGATGTTGACAACTTAGACCTCGTTTTTATTCCCGTGAGCGTCATCTTACTGTTCCCATTTTAAAATAGCTCACATTCAACAGAACAACCAAAGAAACGTAAATTTAAAGCCCAAAACAAAAATGGCAAAAGAATGCGACAATGTGCACATGTTGGGTAAATAGATAAGAAACCAAACACAATTATAACAAACAATTTGAGTACATGGATAAGATTCCATCGGTTCATATCTTAATATGAAGAAAACATGAAAGACTTAAAATGCGTATATGCATGGATTCCTTAGCAGTTCTGACAGTGTTCATGAAGTAGGAAGATGGAATTAAATCACTTCAACTTTCATGGCAGAGGTAGATTGAAACTGCTGTAAATGCTTTTGAAAAAGATGGTTTTAACGACAAGACAGACGTCGAAACCTCGAAGAATCAGAAGTAATGCAGTTAGCAAAGTTGAATATTTAAAAAGCGGCCGTTTTCAATTATATCATCCAACAATTGTTCGTTGTACGTTTGGTTGTTAGGGTTTTTAATTGTGTAATAAAAGTTATGTTTCCGACCCATACTCTCATAACTAAGCTATACTGATTTGGTCATGGAGAAAAAGTATTAAGAGACAATTCTTAGTATATATTTAGAGAATTTATTTGGTTAGGGTATTCGTTCATATCTGTCACAATCGAACTTTTCCCATGCCATGCCTATGGTCGATAGGCATGGGCTATTTCTGAATAATAATTGCTTTGAGAAGTACTGGTTTCGATTTTTTCTGTTTTCTTTCTTAATTAGCGTAAAAGACAATTTGTCGAGTTTGGAAGATCAAATAGAGGTTACTTACTATACCTGATATCTGTATCTTTTCCTGATTTTCATAGTAAGATTTACAGTTAAAACTAGTTAGTATCTATTTAATGTGATTATGGCCCACGACTAACGTCATCCTCGTTCCTAAACTGGATAAGTGACAAAATATTAATCAACACTTCACATCAATTACTTATTGTTTCGAGCAATTTCTTCGTTCAGTTGAGTTTTCAAGATGACTTAGTTTTCTGGACAACTCATGATGGAGCATCTTAATTCTTCTAGTTCATCAAGAACATTGTGTAGTCAAACTCGTGGTAGTTCTGAAACCCTTATCTAAGATACTTCACTTTTAACTACTTGGGGATTAAGAATCAAACTCGTGGTAGTTCTGAAACCCTTATCTAAGATACTTCACTTTTAACTACTTGGGGATTAAGAACATATATCTACGTCATATTCAGAAATTGATTATGCAAATTTTGATTCCATAGTTTTCTGGGTTTCAGTTTCAATACAAACCTCATAAACAAAATCTACGGCTAATAGTACAACCAAAAGAATGCAAGTTGTATATTACAACATAAATAAGAAGATGGAGAAGAAAATGGAAAGGAAAACCGCACACCACACACATACAAGAAACCAAGAGCGAAATAGAAGAAGGAAAGGAGCTTATATAGCTAAGGAGAGGCTCCTCTGACCTGAAAGGTATTGTGATGGATTTATTTCCCACGAATTTAAGTTCGGCTCCCCAGGAAGGATAAACGGCAAGGAAATCTCTCGGATCATTAGATCACCACAAAATGGACATTCACTAGCAATGGCATCATCCAGCTTCGAACGGAGCTGCCATTCGAAAAGAAATATTGCATTTGTGAGTTTACTTCAGAAGTACCGATTAATAAACCGCATAATGAAGTAACATGTTCTGATAAAAGAAAAAGTGATGTTTAGAAGAAAATTGATAGGTTAACCTCATCTTCTGGGGTCATACTGGTAATAGAATCCTCCTCGGTAACCGTGTCATGTGAATCTTTTGCGGCTTCACCACCTAGCAGGCTGAGCTGCTTCTGCAGCTCCAATATGTCCTCTGCCTGAAACATCGTAGGAAAAGAAGATTAAACCAACTGTCTAATCTAGTCTCACACAACATCGTTACTTCTATGAAAAAGAATAACGTTAATCAATTAAAAATGAATAAATAAAAAACTTGCACAAGAAAATACACCAGCATTTGCCAACTTTCTAATACTCAAGCACAGCTATGTGAAATAATGTTAATGAAAACTCAAAACTTACTTGTTTTTCGTTACTACACTTGGTAACATGGGCAATCAGACATTCCGCATGGAACGAATGTCCACAAGGGAAGACGTAAAAAGGAGCCATTGCTCCAGCTGATGTGTAACCTCTTGCAGTCCGTTGCACCCCTCCTACAGTTAATATTTGTCTTTTACATACCTGATAACAAAAAGATATTAGTTTGTGAATCTCCAAGTGGGTAATTTCAACCTTATTTGAATCTAGCTGAAGAAGATAATTGAGGAAGATTGTTACCCCACACCCCTCGTCACTTTCAATAACAGAATATCTTTGAGCAAGAGCACTAATATCGTTTCTTATGTTGTCTGCACCATGAGTTGCATCATTCATCTCCTGCTTCAGTTGTTCAATTTGTTTGTTGTAGTCCTCTAGTGATGAACAAATTGCTTCCTAAAACATTGTTAAAAAAATGTAATGCCTAAAATTAATAGGTCGCAACAGATAACACAATTACGTAAATGTATCTGACGTACCAGAGGAACTAAATACTGGAGAAAAATCATGGAACTGAAACAGAAATTGCAGATGATAATGCTCATTAGAGCTGATCATGCAATAAAATAGAGGTACGAAATGTCAACACAATTATTTAGAGGCTGGCTTGAAATTTCGCGTATCGGGTATGTAATGTAATTAAGTGATGCCCTAGAGATGACTGATGACTTCTGTTGGTTGGCATGTCTAACCCTAATGACTCAGGCAGGGTAGAGCTAAGTGAAGTGAAGTCGAAGTATGGTTGCTGTACTCGTATTGGTACTTGAAAGCCTGTGGTGGACCTAACATCCAGATTCAAGAGAGAAGCACAGTTGGTAGGAGTAGAAGTTCATTGGTTGTTGAGTCTTTGAAGAAGAAAATTACCATTTGCTTGGCATAACTAGGCGTTAGAAACTGCAAGAATGAAAACCGATTGCTCATTTTATGCTTAGAAGTAAGTTTGTGTAACTTTACCTTGAAATCATCAATCAAAGCAAAGTCAGGAAAGAATGGTAATATGTCCTCAATCTTTAAGAGGCCATCTGTTTCTTTAAGAAATGCTATTGCCTTGCGTATATTCTCTCTTTTAGTTCCCTTCTCCTGCTTAATGACATGCTTTGCAACCATAAGCCATAGCTTCTTCCTCAAATCTTCATCATCTTCAACTTTATCTGCTTCAGCCATGGCTAGCTCTGGGTCTACCTAGTGCACCAAAACCAACAATGGTTAGAAATAAAGAATAAGGAGCATGCTACACATGGACCCCACGCCAGAGCGTAGAGAATCCCTTTGTGGCAGGACTAGTCCAACAATTTCAACGGAACTAGTACTATTATGAAATAATGTGTATTTTACAAATTTAATGAACAATAAACCTATGAACAAAGACCAGGTAGTTTAATGCTTCTCTGGGATAAGAACATCAATGGACTGATTTCACAATAATGGAGATAAAATCTTGCCTCGCCATCTCTGTCCCAATGCAGACAACTAATGCAAGGTTGCTTCAAGTTTGCAACTGTTGTTAAAATTGTATAATATCCCATTACAAGTACAGGGATATTTGATAATGATAGTCCTGTTCTGCTCAAAATGCATGGGAAGGCAGTAAAATAATATTATTTTCACCTGAAGAGCAAGGGCAACAGCTTCTTCATGCATCGACATCATGCTGTATATGTGGATGCAGGCACGCATCCTTTTTTCCTTAAGGCAAAGGCGCAACGCGTACTTGGGATCATAGAAGAAATCAGGACCATTAGCTTGTCCTTTGCCAAACTTGCATTGTAGGAAACGTAAAAGTGCACTGTCATCCTCCTGCTTATTATTTTTTAAAATCATAAGATTGTTAGTATTACAGCATAACAAGGTAGAAGTGAAGCCAAAACGTACACTACTTCTGTAAAAGCAGAAACCTCAAACATATCATGACTAGCTATACAGCCTGAACAAGGCTCTCAGGAAGAAGACATTATGTCACCAAACTTACACCTACCTAAACCTAAACCTAAGTAGATGAAGCATGTAGATAAAGCAGAAAGAAATTTGTGCGAGTTAATACATAATATACAAATGCTTGTGCCAGCATGAAATGTACTAAAATAAGTTAGATCTTACAGTAGTTATTTCAAAGGGAAAAAAAGTAATTAAGATGTCCACACTCAACCTGCTTAGCATACAACGAGAGCAATAAATTGTGCACCCCAGTATCCTCATTAAGCAAACGGTGGACACAGTATTCTAGATATTTGATGACTTCGTGTGTTTCATTTCTGCAGGCAAAATTATTGAGAGAATCAGTTAAATAGAAGACTATTGTTTAACACAGATATCGGGAGAGGGATGTTCAGGCAAAGTTACAGCTTACTACTATAAACAGTTGCAAAGCCAAAAATAATAAACATGCAAATAGTTGGAAGCTCAGTTAACACAATGTCATTGGAAAAAGACCCAGGAAATATACTTTTACCTAAAAAAAATGGTGATCTAAAAGATTTATGAAGACACATAGCCAAGTAAAGGAAGTTCACCAATTTAAAGGCTAATGTCAGACCTTAAGTAAGGTTGGTGCAAAGGCTTCTTATCAGACAATTTTGTTAGTTAGGAAAGTATGACAAGTTTGAAGATAACACCAGAAATCTAAGAGCGCCAATCTATACATTTTTCTCCAGACCAGTATATAATGGGATGCGAGGCAATCTCCTCAGCTCCTTCAAAAGACATAGTACGGACTACGGAATATATAAGCAAATGTAGTACTCATTACTTTGCATGAGGTTCACTTGAATAACGCATCATTGCAGGAATCAATCTCCTCGGGTTAAGGTTGCTTGTAATCATCCATGATTCGACAGTTTCATATGCATCAAGCATGATTAGGTCGGGCGCGAATTTGTACTGCAGTGATGACAAAAGTCAACATAAGTGTGAATCAATTCCTTAATGCAAACTATATGATTCAAGTTGCTTGAAATGAAACCAAGAAGACGAAGAGTAACCAATGAGGGCAAAGAATAAGAGGAAGAAAACGAGCAAAGGCATAGATAGAAAAAAATCAATTGAAAAAGAGAATCTTGCATGTTAATAATACCTGCAACTCTACAGGAACCGCAGGTTTCTGAAGAACTTCCAATGCTTTCTTTGCTTCTCCTTGCTTAACGAAATTCAGAGTGAAATAAGGTATCAGTTGATATTATTAAAAACTGTTTCACATCAAATCTACACATTCTCTCCACAATTGACCAATATTAAGTACTCTAATCTCTAACATCTTTTACTGTCATCATTATTTACAATGATGCTAATATGATATATACTAGTGAAATATCAACTACTAATACAGTACAAGTAACACATTCCTTTCACCTTATGACATGCACAAGCAAGAGAAATGATATCCACTTACGGATACAAGTATACATGGTAGAGCCTAACATCCAATTCTAGAAATTTGAAATGCAAGAAATTCATTCCCCAACTGGGGTTCACTTTTACTAAGCTTCCATAGTGTGGCCACTGGGTAATAGGTTTAAATAACATTCTGGTCTGTGGTTAATAAGAAACAAAAAGCTCGATGATGTGCTCTAGTATCACATAACCATTATTTACAAATGATATGCTATATACTCAGAAAACCAGGTTATATAAATCAATTAAGAGCTCACTTTCAGTTAAGATATGCATACATGTTAAGAAAACCAAGAGATAGTTTCAGTTTCAAATGTCATCTCTTTACGCCAGTCATGCTATTCCTAAAGACTATCAGCAGTAAGAAAAACTAAGCAAGCTATTATGTACTCGAAAAAACTAACAATGGACTTCAGAGATGACCGACAACCCAAAATTTAAATCTGACCAAATCATATTTTTCATTTTAAAGTAGCTAGAAGTGTGATAAGCAGAGTGATTACCCTAAGGCAATGAGAAATAAGAATAACTAAGCAAGCTAATACAGATTACAGTCTAATGAAAATAAAAAATTTAAAAAAAAAAAAAAAAAAAAAAAAAAAAAAAAAAAGTGAAGAGAAAAATAGCCCACGGAGATTTTCAACCAGATTATGTGGTTCTTAAGAGAATTGCACAAAAGACAGCATTCCACATTTTACTTGTTACGAGTAGTCGAGTACCATTACCATCAACAAAATGCAAGAAGATATCACCTCCAACATCATCTGATGTGGACTAGGAGGTAATTTCAGGGAAGCATTCAGAGCCATTATAGAATATAGATTTGGATGGAACTTGATAGTCTATGACCAAACGTTCAGCTAGTCTTCAATGATTAATTTATAAAATTGGTGTGCTTACAGTCCTATGCAGATAGATTAAATACCTGAATGTAATGGTGAACCACAATCTCATAGTGCTCCTTTAGGCTAGCAAAATAGACTAGTTCATCAACTCTACCATAGCTGCAAGAGTTTCGAACTATAAGCAAATGATTGTTTAGATATGTACTGATGTATATATATGCATATAATGCCAAAAAAAGAAGCATGTTGAAAGTGAACCATTCTTATGTAACTCAACGAATGCTAAATAGAAGAAAACTTGACAAAGAAAATATGCTAATAAAACAAATATGTAGTAAGATAAGATGATGGCTTGAAGTCGTATAATCTGAAGATTAAAACGGACCTTGTAGGTCTGAAGTGTTCTCAAATAGCCCACGGCAACCCTAAAAGGAGTGGAGAAGCAAACTGATGGACTACCAAATCTCAAATGTAAATGAGCACGGTAGATCGTAAATTAAATGTTTCCCCAATGTTTACTAAGGCAAACAATGAACATGATATTTACTAAGGTAATCCAAAGTCCATGAAAAAGGTTCAACCCAAACTGCTAAAACGTTCATGGACCGCAACTAATCTCTAAAATATATGAATAACATAACTAAGTGTATAAACAGACAGCATGAACAAAACAGCTGCATGAACAAAAAAATATCATAATTCAATAAATACAACGAAAAAATATGCAGATTTGATCACTAAACCATGTATTACCTTTCTAATAGACTCATTGTTGTTGCCTCATCCAGCACATCCTTGCTATCTCCAAGAAAAGCACGAAACTCCTGTATGATGGATTGGTATTCTGAGTTGTGGTTATCTGAAGCTGTGTCGTCCTCCAACAACAATCGGTTGATCTACAAAGTTAGAAACATAAAATTCGGAATTAACAAACTTTGAAAGACAACATCCTCCAAAGCAACCTAAGTTTTCAAATAGAGGTAAGAAGTACGAACTATGTGTGTACTTATCATTGTTCCTTATTATGGAAATTAATCAGTTTGTGAGTCAACGATAACCTCTGGCCCTTGTATGTCAGTCCAACTATCATCAGTATCTTGCACCACGGGAGAACCATCGACATGAGAATATACATTTTCTTGTCTTATGATGTTTATATTTTCTTTTACTTCTAGATCGACTACTGTTATTAGATCCTAGTAGTATACAAAAGATTTTTGCTCTTAACACGTCTGCATGTAGGCTGCAACTATTATACACACAAGATGTACTAAATCTTACACTATTATACCCATCGAAGTGACTGAGTTTCCCACAAGAGTATCCAAAGGCCCAACATGCGTATCCGAGTATACGACACGGCCTATGTGGTCAAAGGCATTTCCAAGACACACTCATACACCAAGGTGCCTGGTAATAAAAGTATCACCTATGGGGCAGGCAACCAAGGAAAAAGATCCTATGTGATATGCACAAAAAGCATCATGATTATTTATGAAAAGATATAGGAAATAGAGGAAGCATGTTATGGAATAAAGCATATCTTTTGCTGACCTCATAAATAATAATGACAAAAAAAATGTTTGCGAGTAAGCAATCCATCTTCGTAATTTGATATTCATTAGCTCATACAATTCAATAAAAGTCCACAATCTTCCAACTAACGTGGTAGAAGCAGCAGGATAGAGTATACTAGTATGTTTGTTACTAGGGACCACTCAGGTACGCAGATTTGAGCGTCAAACAAAAAGTAAAAACTAGTGGGCCGTGCTGTTTACTGGACCTAGATGCCAGAGTGCAATATACTAATTCAGAAATCTCAGTCTTAAAAAGAGAATAGATTTGGTCACAACCTTGTCCAAGTACAGTTCAGTAGCCCATGTGGAAATCATAGTTATTTGGCATTTATCATCCTTTTTCAGATTGTCAAGTTTCCGCAACAAGAAGGTCCTCAGAGCATCCTGCAAGGAAAAAACTTAAGCATGCATTAGGCAATGCGTCTAACGAGCTCACTTTTGTTCTCTTACACTTGCAAACAGCAAGACATACCTTAAAAATGAAACTAATAGTGCATTTGACAAAAGTTTCAACTTTCAAGTGCAAATACATGGAATATAAACAATAAGAAATCAGGTCCAGATTCCGTAAAAACCCAATCAATTTTCAAGATTAACCCCAAGATTCAGAAGTCAGCTATTAAAGCACATAAGAGAGCAAACATCTACCTGCTCGCTGATACTTATAAACTTCAAAGTTATCTCCTCAAATGATAATAAGTAGTTAATCTGCAGGAAGAATTTATGTCAGTTACTAAACAGTCTAAAACCGTCCGCGAAGTATAAAAGGATTTTAATTTAGATGCTTAAATCCCAAGTAATATAACTTTTCTTACTACCAAACATGATGAACAACTTACGCTATCTTGAAAGTAACCTGATAACTAGAGAATCTGCTAATGCGTTCATCAAAGTTTCATATTTTAACCTCAATTCAAGACAATCAGATTACTAGAGTTGACTGACCGAAGACGTAGCTCAAATGATAATTTTCTAATCCTAAACCTAGCTAAAGAAAAAATATCTTACCTTCGAATAAAACGACGCCGCTCTGTAAAAATCTTTTGCTGAGAAAGCAGTTTCTGCCTGCAAAAGAATTGGAGTTCATAATGAGCATTATACATTTAAATAATGGGTAATGAGATTTTGATGAAGAGATTTCTGAAACAAATATATGCAAATGGGTTTTTATTGTCCGACCTGAACCAGATATACTTGGTCTCTCTGGAAGGGGTCCCTGCAATTTGCTAAAGCTGCAGCATAGTCCTTCATGTCCAGATACACCTGCCACATATCTCGGCCTTCATCGTGCACAGATACCTGCATTACTCCTTAGCTCAGAAGCCTGAAACTTTAATGTAGAACGAAAGAGAAAATCAAGAAGTCACCACCAGTCATGCACCTGGAATATCGAGTTCTGATCATAAGCATAGAACAAACCAGCAGTTGCATCACTGCACAATCCAATTATCCCTTTTGAAACTGATTCTGTTGCGTGATCAAACTGCAGTTCCTCCACAATATGTTCGCTAATTCGGTTAACAACCTGCAATCCAATTATCTCTTTTGAAGCTAATTCTGTTGAACCTTTCAACTTTCAAGTCAATGACTAATAAAAAGTGTGTTCAAGAAAAAGATTACCTGCTGCCAGACAAAGGATCGTGACTAGGAAGTGTGGTTTCAATAGTATGCATAAAGCAGATCTTAATCTAGCAGAAACTTAATAACTTTTAAAATCTAGTCAATTTCGAAGTAAAGAGCATCAAGCGGTTAATCTTTGTTCTTAGAACAACATCTCTTTCAAGCACCTGGGCCAATGGAAACAATCCATCTATTTATAAAATATATATATTTCTTATGCCCTAAGAGGATTAGTTTATGCAAGAAAATTTGAGTTCCGGCAAATGAACCTTTCTTTGGCGTGGTGTAGTGTAAGTGTGTAACAACTTAACTGTAAAATGTAAATATCTCTTAAACATCTCGAGCAATAAATCAATCAACTTGTTTGAACTTGTTTGAACTTCTTTGTTCATAAACCATTCATTTAATTTACTAACCAGCAGAATATAAAAAACAAATAGTGTTTTGCTCACACCTTGACTTTATCTCCAATCAGAAGCAGATAATGGAATTCTGATACAGCAAGTGATCTAGGTTTTACAGCTTCCCCGCCTTCGCTTAATTTTGAGTAGGCCAACAATGCCTTGTTCTCCACAAAATTTGCATCTCCATTGGGCGAACTACTCAAGAGAATAACAAAATTACCAATGGAATCTTGAGGAAAGCAAGAGTACATGCATTAAACGTGTCAATATGAAGTACCTAGCACCCTACAGACTTCCGCAAGGGTATCAAGAAAAAACAATTAGTAATGATGATTTACCTATGTTGTGCTCCAAAATTTAGGTCACCATGGTAGATTCCTGCCCCAGAGAGCCAGGCAAAATGTACAGCTCTACGTTGCTTGATAAGGAAATGCAATTCGCTGCAAGTATAACAGATGGATGTATTTCAAAAAATGGTCGCGCGTAGAAAGTTTCTGGCACAAATAGTTCATAACTTCAATATACAACTCACCTATTTGGTATTTCTCCTGGAAGTTCCATAAAATGCACTGCTTTATCTGAGTAACTTGCAAAAACAGTCTACCAAATCACAAAAGTCAATAAAAATAATACTAAGCAAAAACAAAAATTTCTTGAAAAGAAGGAGATGACTAAACGTTTATGGAGTTAGCAATGTGAGTGAGGAACATTTATGAACAATATAAAAAAGAATTTAAACAATGGATATGCATGCCATTGATTAATGAAGTTTTAAATCATCAAAAGAATATCATAGAACGTCGGAAAACCCAAATTTGTGAAGAAGGACCAAAATATATTTCATAATGGACAAGTAATTAACATACAAAACCTCTTCTCATATATTATCGAATTTACAGGAACTTTAATACTTGCAAAAGCACTACACTTACTTCCAATGATCCCATGCCGGTGAAAGAGTAAAGTCGTGTAGGAGTGACAGCCATCACATAGTATCTAGTTGCATTACCAAGGGAAGATATCTCCATCTGAAGATAAGCAGAATATGAGACCAGCAACAAAGACAGTTCAAGTAGAAATGGTAAGAACTAATGTAAAGCAATAAGAACCCACACTTTTAACCCAATGAAAGACTAAAGGGCCCAATGTAACCTAATCTTGTTTCTTCATTAACATTTTTGTATTGAAATTCCTCATATTTCTACAATAGCAGACTTACCTTCTCCGAGCACCTTGAGATGTAAGGTTACTCGACAATAAGAAAAAAACAAGTAGTGAGAGATGATCGAAAAGAATATACAACTCAAATTTGAGGAAATCAAAGCTATTACGAAAAACATGACGAGGAATTCAGTCTTCCTATAATTCTCACTTCGGAGCGAGTTGGCACCTTGCAAGTACTACACATGACATGCTTTGGGCTTCAAGAGGCTAAGACTGACAGATGAGAAAAAAACTGATCACCCTAAACTTCATTAGTACCTGCAAATCCATGAATGCTTCAGGAAGTTCTGATAGTTCATATAAGAAATTTATATACTTCTCCTTTTTATCCTTCTCATCAACAGCAATTTCATATAGTTGACCGTTATCTGTTCCAAGAATAATTTCTCGTGTAGAAGCTGAGCTTGGACAATTCAAACGATACATAAGAATAAGTAGGTTGTTCAAACTTGAACTACATAAGAACAAGTAAAGCACCACTTATACATAATCACCTTCTGTTATCTGCTGTCTGTTCCAAGCAACGGCATTTACGACAAGACCTTTCAATTTGTTTATAATCCGAGGCTTGCTCCATTTGGCATGTGTATAGTATGTTTCGACGTCTCCACCACTGAAAACTACAGCTATGCAGTGGCTGCCTCCTGGATCAACAAAGATTCTGTGCACAGATTGCTCTCCAGTTTTACCAGAGGAAAGATCAAGATCTGCGATTGAAAAAAAAACAGGGAAAATTTAGTTGTCTTCTCCACAGATATGCATTGTCGGAAGGTCAACACACCTTCCTGATTCAAGTTTAAAAAGCCGATAGGTCTTATGCCTCATTTCAAAATATACGTATCAAAGGGCGCAGGCAAGATGTGCGAGTTTTATGCCTCCAAATGTATAGATTAGGTGATGAAAACAATTATAATCAAACAAACTGCATTAGATAAAATAGAGAAAGTAAACCCTTTGAAAATATTGATAGAAGAACAAACCGAAAGAGTCCCCCGCTCCAAAATCGTGTCGAATAACCCATCCTTTGCTTGTTCCCAGTACAATTACGTCATTTCCAGCAGCCATACATGTAATAACACCATGCCTTTTTGCTGCATTTCTTTCGAGGAGATCCACCATAAAGACATGTCTAGATGTATCCATATTGGATCTCAAGAAATCTCAATCTACCAAATTCGAAATGATAAGAAGAGTGTCTCAGGTCAAGGAGTAACTGTCAAGAACATCATCAACTCCATGTTTTAAGTAACAAATAATAGACAATGAAGCAGCAGGAATTAAGCATTCAGCAAGAGTTCCTGATAACAATCAATAAACAATTCGTTTTTGCAAGAATTTATATGAAGAAGATTACAATGAAAGTGAATCGGAGTTCATCACTTGCTGTTTAGATCGATCATATAGGGGATGATCGGCTGCGAAATTGAAATGTCTAATTAAACTTCATTGAAATGTCTAATTAAACTTCATAATGTTTCCTAGTCAAGTACTGATATCCTCAAAATAAATCTAATCTTCGAAAATTATTGGATCAGACCAAAAACTTTAACATTTTAGTAAGAGAGTATGTCTACATTTAGGAGTTCGATCAAAACCCTAATACTTAACTTAGAGAGAGAGAGTACCTGTGATTGTCCCTTTGTCCTTCGTTCCAGCGTTGGAAGAAAGAAATCAGACGATTCCAGGTTTTATTGAGATAGTTCTCCCAGGAAAGTTTAGTTGAGCGCGAGAGGGAAGGGTTGAGCGCGAGAGAGGGCAGCTGGAACGAGAAATAGATTTTGCCACGAAATTTATTTTCCTAGCTGATTTTATCGTGAACCAAACGCGCCATAAAATATTCGGAAATGATATGTTTCCGAAATTTTTTGACGAATTTGTTTCACGGAATGACGTGACATAGTACGTTTGAAAAATTGACTAGATCTCGGCCATTAAAAATGAAGGGTCCAGATTAAATTTTTATCAAAGCAGAACATCAAGTCATCCTTCCATTAGCTTTCATCCCACGTTAGAGAGAGAGGGTACCACCGTACCAGACGGAAAATCTAGGGTTGCTTAATCTCTCTTTCTAAATCATCTTAAATTAGACAGAAAAGTTTCTTCAAACTATCTGGTGTTATTCCTTAAAGAGTAGTATCTGAAAAAGAAGGTATAAGCGATTAGAAAAAAGTAACGATGATGCTCAACTATTATGTAGCGCCCCGAGTCTTGATCTCAAGCATTCCACCTTGAAATAAAAATATTTCAGACCTTCCAAGCGAAACTACAAGCAAGATTGCCGCCAAAACATATGCTTCCCACTAGTTCAGCTCCTGAAAAAATTAACTAGTTGATTAAAACCCAAGGACAGATTTCCACAACCCTAAGACCTTAAAAGGTAAATCTAAATTGAGTCACATGAGGATGATATGCAAGAAAATACCATACATAGACAAAAGAAAACCTCCTCAAATATGTTATTGAACAACTAAACTTGTTATTAGAAATATCAGCGATGAACGATCCCTATGGTTATTGACAACTTACAAGATAAGGTTCCTTGTATTGTGATTTATGAGTTTGATCAAGTAAGGTTCAGGTGGTAAAATAAGATCAAGGTATTCTCCTGTAGTGTCTATTAGACTACTACATGTGTTCTTAGAAGATTTTGGACATACCCATGGCCCTATTAAACCACATGAAAATTTAAGACCTTATTGAAGCTGTGTCCTGAGTAATATCTTAGCCCTGAACCCAAGCTATGGAAATAAGGCATAAACAATCGCGCCAATGCTACTAAACCTTAAAAGGATTAGTTTTACTTTTGCACCATCATGGAGACACATGAAGTTATTAACAACTACGAATTACCGATACATAATAACACCTATTGTTTGGTTATTGAGTTACCATACTTAAGACCAAACTCAATGAATATATTGTCAGACAAAAATCAATTATATAATCAAGAAAAAGGTTCATTCTGCCTCGAACACGAGGCTGTCTAGAGTTGATCCACATCTAACTATCAACCAAATTTTTATTTAACGGCTGGTTTGGACTATAATCTTATACTCAGCTAAAATCATCACTAAACATCCCCAGATCATCACTACCAAACATTTATGAAAATGTTTGATCTATAACCGTAAAAATCGGAAATGGGAACTAGTCAGCCAACCAGGGCCAGGCGGGATGTCAATGGAACAGGTCGGATGTTATCGGGTCTGTTTCGGGCCTAGGAGGCTAATGGTGTCGATTTACTCGGTCTTTGGAGTGGATGCAGTGCGCGAAGCCTAGGCGCTGATTTTTAAAACATAATGTTTGATCGATCTAAACATTTATTCCAATCTGATTGAGGATTAGTGGTTCAGCGGAGTAAAAAATTAGATAACTTCTTAAATCAATATCAGAACTATACAAATTTTTAGGATTGAAACTTAAACGACCCATTCCAAAAATATGCACAAATCATGTCTATACTAACATTATTAGTATATCAAAAGAAATACAGAAGTAATTGGGAGAAAAAGAAACTACCTTATAGCACAAATCTGCATCCCGTTGTTTCTCTTTCTATAATCTAAGCCCTTATCTCACAAAATCCCTGTGTGTTTCTTTTTTCTTTCTCCGAAACCCCAACGACAACAAATACACAATTTTATTTCTTCTTCTTGTCATAAACCCTTTCTCTGCCACAATTTCTCTCACAGTTTCTCTCTACAGCAAGATACGGCACTGGACTGGTTAGGGTTTGCAGATCAGGGATTCTTACCACGGCTCGCTGTAAATGCAGTTGGATCGATATGGGGACGAACGATTTAGGAGAATGTGATCGAAGATAAGTGGGAGGAAAAGAAATATAATCAGCGGAGCGAAGGATCAGTTGCGCCAAACTAGCCCTTCAAGGCTTCAATCAATTTTGGTCCTGAGAAACAAAGAAAAAGCGCTGCCAAGAAGGGAAAAGAAGCGCCTATAAAGGCACCCCAAATTAATAGTATTTGAAGACGGTTTGATGCGACATGATCATGTCGCATCAAACCGTCTTCAAATACTATTAATTTGGGGTGCCTTTATAGGCGCTTCTTTTCCCTTCTTGGCAGCGCTTTTTCTTTGTTTCTCAGGACCAAAATTGATTGAAGCCTTGAAGGGCTAGTTTGGCGCAACTGATCCTTCGCTCCGCTGATTATATTTCTTTTCCTCCCACTTATCTTCGATCACATTCTCCTAAATCGTTCGTCCCCATATCGATCCAACTGCATTTACAGCGAGCCGTGGTAAGAATCCCTGATCTGCAAACCCTAACCAGTCCAGTGCCGTATCTTGCTGTAGAGAGAAACTGTGAGAGAAATTGTGGCAGAGAAAGGGTTTATGACAAGAAGAAGAAATAAAATTGTGTATTTGTTGTCGTTGGGGTTTCGGAGAAAGAAAAAAGAAACACACAGGGATTTTGTGAGATAAGGGCTTAGATTATAGAAAGAGAAACAACGGGATGCAGATTTGTGCTATAAGGTAGTTTCTTTTTCTCCCAATTACTTCTGTATTTCTTTTGATATACTAATAATGTTAGTATAGACATGATTTGTGCATATTTTTGGAATGGGTCGTTTAAGTTTCAATCCTAAAAATTTGTATAGTTCTGATATTGATTTAAGAAGTTATCTAATTTTTTACTCCGCTGAACCACTAATCCTCAATCAGATTGGAATAAATGTTTAGATCGATCAAACATTATGTTTTAAAAATCAGCGCCTAGGCTTCGCGCACTGCATCCACTCCAAAGACCGAGTAAATCGACACCATTAGCCTCCTAGGCCCGAAACAGACCCGATAACATCCGACCTGTTCCATTGACATCCCGCCTGGCCCTGGTTGGCTGACTAGTTCCCATTTCCGATTTTTACGGTTATAGATCAAACATTTTCATAAATGTTTGGTAGTGATGATCTGGGGATGTTTAGTGATGATTTTAGCTGAGTATAAGATTATAGTCCAAACCAGCCGTTAAATAAAAATTTGGTTGATAGTTAGATGTGGATCAACTCTAGACAGCCTCGTGTTCGAGGCAGAATGAACCTTTTTCTTGATTATATAATTGATTTTTGTCTGACAATATATTCATTGAGTTTGGTCTTAAGTATGGTAACTCAATAACCAAACAATAGGTGTTATTATGTATCGGTAATTCGTAGTTGTTAATAACTTCATGTGTCTCCATGATGGTGCAAAAGTAAAACTAATCCTTTTAAGGTTTAGTAGCATTGGCGCGATTGTTTATGCCTTATTTCCATAGCTTGGGTTCAGGGCTAAGATATTACTCAGGACACAGCTTCAATAAGGTCTTAAATTTTCATGTGGTTTCATACCACATGAAAATTTAAGACCTTATTGAAGCTGTGTCCTGAGTAATATTGAAGCTGTGTCCTGAGTAATATTGTCCATACTTTAAATGCCCCTCTAATGTCGGATAAAGCAAAATACCTCGGTGCTCTGATTTTAAAACCTGGAAACAGAATTAACAGTCATCAGTGGCTAATTGACAAGTTCTCTACTGCCATGACAGGATGGAAAGACAAATTGATTACTCAAGCAGGGAAGACAGTCCTCATTAAATCAATACTAAGTTCATATTGTACATATCCTATGAGTTTTCAAAAAATGCCTAAACAGGTTATCAATTCTCTTGAACGCCAGGAACGTGATTTTTGGTGGGGTAAAGATCATGAGTCAAGAAGAATGCACTTTATAAAGTGGGAAATTCTTAAAAGTCCCAAACAACATGGTGGACTTGGTATTCGAAGTCTTGAACAGGTGAATGAGTCATTACTCGCAAAGGTGTTATGGAGGTTGATCAATAATCCAAATGAGGTATGGGTCCAACTACTTAAGGGTAAGTATTTTAAAAACTCAGATTTTTGGACTTGTCCTACTCCAAAGTCCTCATCCACCATTTGGAAATCAATTCAGTCCACTAAAGCCACTATCCAAGCCAACATCATTTGGTCAATTGGGAATGGAAACTCAATTCAAATTACCAATGACCCTTGGATTCCAGATATACCAGGTCACAAACCTAATTTGATACTCAACCTTCCTGATCATATCTCTAAAGTATCACATTTATTTAACAATGATTCTAGAACCTGGAATCAGAATCTCCTAAACCAACACTTTGACTTGAACACAGTGAATGCCATTATGAAGATAGAACTGAACCAATATGAGAACCCAAGTGATAAGCTTATCTGGAAACCATCTAAACATGGTCGATTTACCACCAAATCCTATTATAAGGTTATTAGTCCTCTTCCTGACCTAACAGCCACTATTGTAGCTTTTCCATGGAAGAAGCTATGGAACCAAAAATTAATCGAACCTAAGGTTACATTATTCATTTGGAAACTTCTACACAATGGTCTTGCTACTTTATCTAATATAGGGATAAGAAGAAATGATGTACCTCAGGAATGTCGCCTATGTGATGGTCTTCAAATCGAGACTATTGAACACTTATTCGGCTACTGTCCAAAACTTCTACAACTCCTTCAACATACAAGAGTCCCTTTCCTGCAAAATATGGGAGTAGATCCAATCACTAACCTGAATAAACTATTAACTGATAAGGTTTACACACAAAAAGATTGGTGGATGTATACATATCTTTTGTGGGGATGGTGGAATGCTAGGAATCAGTTTATCTTTAATGGTAAACCTATTGATGTAGACCGGATCTGGTGGAATCTTCAAAATAATCTCAGGTTTGTCTTCCCTCTTCCTTCTACTATCTCTACTAACTCTGATTTGCAGCCTCCTCTCTGGTTTCCTCCACCTAGTGGAGTCATCAAGATCAATGTCGACGGGTCTTACCAGGATTCGAGAGAAGCGGCAGCAGCTATAGCAAGAAACCACGAAGGTTTCACCATTGATTCATTAGTAGCAGAGTATCATCCTATTTCGCCCCTCCATAGTGAACTGATGGGTGTTAATCTAGGGTTGGACTTAGGAGAGAAGCTGTGTCTAGATAGCTTTATACTTGAAACCGATTCTAGGGTTTCTATTAATCTGGTGATGGACGGTCCGGATGACATCCCTTGGCGGCTACAAAACACAATCCTAAACGTCCGTGGAAGACTTAGATTGAAACACGTGGAGCTCGTCCACTGTCCTCGTCAATGCAATTGGGAAGCGCATAACCTTGCTCACGACAACTCAAACCTATGAAGTTGGATTTTGAAGTTGCCCCTTGAAGTTAATTTCAATTACTATTTGGTCCACATTTTTCTGTTTATTATTTTCGGACTAAAATTGTAATCATACTTGTGTTTGTAATGAATATTCTCAAAAAAAAAAATTTTCATGTGGTTTAATAGGGCCATGGGTATGTCCAAAATCTTCTAAGAACACATGTAGTAGTCTAATAGACACTACAGGAGAATACCTTGATCTTATTTTACCACCTGAACCTTACTTGATCAAACTCATAAATCACAATACAAGGAACCTTATCTTGTAAGTTGTCAATAACCATAGGGATCGTTCATCGCTGATATTTCTAATAACAAGTTTAGTTGTTCAATAACATATTTGAGGAGGTTTTCTTTTGTCTATGTATGGTATTTTCTTGCATATCATCCTCATGTGACTCAATTTAGATTTACCTTTTAAGGTCTTAGGGTTGTGGAAATCTGTCCTTGGGTTTTAATCAACTAGTTAATTTTTTCAGGAGCTGAACTAGTGGGAAGCATATGTTTTGGCGGCAATCTTGCTTGTAGTTTCGCTTGGAAGGTCTGAAATATTTTTATTTCAAGGTGGAATGCTTGAGATCAAGACTCGGGGCGCTACATAATAGTTGAGCATCATCGTTACTTTTTTCTAATCGCTTATACCTTCTTTTTCAGATACTACTCTTTAAGGAATAACACCAAAGCAATTGAATCAATGGTTAAACGCCAAAAGGTATCTAATTTTAGTGAGATTTCTCCGGGTCCAATTAATGATTTACCGGATGAAATTCTTTCGCACATCTTATCCTTCCTTCCGATGCAACAAGTTATGCAGACAAGAGTTTTATCAAGAAGATGGAGATCCCTACATACCTCAATGCTTTCTCTAGACTTCGATTATACTCTTTTCATGCAACTTAAAGCGCAAAATACATACTCAGAAGGGAAGATTGGATTTGTGAATTTTGTAAACAAAGTACTTGAATTTCATGACTTGTCGAATATAGAGAGATTTCGCCTTGCTTGTTTCGATTGTGATTTTTATCATATTAATACATGGATCAGTGTTGCCATGGAGAAGAATGTGCAAGAAATATATCTTGATATCAGGGGACCGTATTACATGGTGTTAGCTGATTACCTTTTCTTTTGTAATTCACTTGTTTCCTTTCGATTAAATTTACACTCTTCTCAGCTTGAGCTCCCTGCTTCCATTTGCTTTACTAGTTTGAAAACCCTCCATCTTCATTCAGTTATGTTCCCTGAAAATAAAGATGATCCATTTCTGAAACTTCTTTCTGGTTGTCCAGTCCTTGAAAACTTGATTATTGAAAACTGTCAAGTTTTTCAACCTAAAGTCTGTTGCATTTCTCATCCCACACTTAGAAACTTGACTATGTACGACTGTGTTATTCCTTACCAATTCAACCTCAATATCTCCATCCCAAATCTCATTTCATTGAAGTATGAAAACAACTCTACAGTAGACTGCTTTCTTGAGAATCTTTCCTCTATGATTGCTGCATATATTCATGTCAAAATAGGAAATAGATATTCTTGTATGGACTACAAAGATTGTTTTTATCGTGTTGGTAAGCTTCTAAAAGGGGTTTCTACTGCAAGATCTCTAACATTATCCGACACTACTCTTGAGGTATGCACTTCTTTTTTTATATTTCCTGTTGAAGTGTAGGGATATCGTCATATCGGCTTTCAAATGATCTTTTACTTTTTCATTCATTTGGTTAACATGGGTTTGTGTTTGATTACTCATTGGATTGTTTTGTCTTGTTTGTTACCGTAGCAACTTTCGAATGGACCAATTTGGAATGCGCAAATTCCGATTTTGTATAATCTCACCAAATTGAGTGTCACTTCTGGTAGCAAAGAAAAGCATTTCATAGTTATAGCCTGCTTAATTCTGAGATCGCCTAATCTAGAATCCCTCGTCATTCATGTTAAGGTAATGAAACAATACTTACAATTACCTCTCTTGAATCTGTTACTTCATTTATGAACCATCCTGTGCATTCATAGTTATTAACTGATTATTTTGTAGCCATCTTTGAAGTACCAATATGGCGTAGACAAGGAAGAAGCAAATAAAGCGTTAAAGAAATTATCTTCAGAGCATCTTCTTGATCGCCTCAAGGTAGTTCATTTTAGGTGCTTTCGAGGCAGTGGAAATGAGTTCAAGTTCGTGAAGCTTCTGTTAGGAAATGGCAAGAATTTGGAGAGAGTAATTATTGAAGCAGAAGATTCTGACAAAAGAATGGAGATAAGTTCGAAGATTCTGAAGTGTAAGATGGCTTCTGCAAACTTGTATCGGTTCATATTGATAAAAAGTGCAGTAAAGATATGAAACTGAGGAAAATATACGGAATTAAGTTGGCGGAGAGGAAAGCTTTTGTCCTGTCAATGTCATGGGTTTCAATATAATCAGGATCATCAGGACGAGTTTTCATGTTTTTGCCATTAAATGGATGGTTGATGTTCTGGTACTTCGAGCTGACATGTTTTTGTTCTTTGCTTGTACTAATGAAGGTATATTTATCACGGATTCTCTTGTTCATAAATTCAGATGTCCGTTCTTTTTTTTCGTCCGTTTCGAGAAGGGGGGGAACTAAGCCAAACAACCAATTGATGTTTTGGTTCTATAAGCAACGCTGGCCTTGATCCAAAACAAAGCGGTAGGGAAAAAAATATCGATTTGCATTTGATGGAACTCAGAACCCTGGACACCTCTCTTAATTTACTTTTCCTGTTGCACTTTACTAGTTTACTTTTAATCATCAGCCACCTCTCATTTATGTTTCGGTTTCTTGGTTTACATATACAATACATGTGGATGGACCTCGGTCTTACCGAGTTATTATTTCGCTAATTCTTAATTTCACCAAATAGGTTTCATGGAAACTTTCCGTGAAAGATCTTTTATTTCCACGAAATTAGGTTTCAAACAGTCTTAAAGGAAGAGGGAGAGTAAGAGAGAAAATTAAAACAGTAAGATGAAGCGAGATATGAAATGGTGGAAGAAGATGAAGATGATGAAAATTCCGGCTCCAACGACTGAACTCCAACGTCGACAGTCGACACATTCCGCCTTCAGCAATTTAATATCGGCGCATTTCCAACAAAGGTATGTTAATTTTTTTTGTCCCCAGTTCACACGTGTCCAAAAGAAACATCTCTAATTAGACATTAATTAGACATTAGGAAAAGACAATCCTAATGAGAGTAATGGAACTAGAAAACCATGAATTGGTTATATGAGAAAAAGATGCTTGGACACAGCTGGTGGAGCATTGGACCATTGGACGGCCACCAATCACTGTGAATGTAAATTTGTACGTATGAAATTTGTACGTATGAAATTCTAGTACGCTTTTGGAGCCTTCTTTGAATAATTGAATTCAAGAACTATCTCAATTTTCCCTAAACCCATCAAGTTTACATTTTTAACTTCTTCCTACTACCTCTATTATTATTCACTGGTGTTGTCTAAGTCAAAACTGAATTCAACGTACTAAATTGATTTAGATTTTAGAATGACTTCTATGAGTGGTTAACTTGAATTGATTGTAGGTCTAGTTGAGCCAAATATAATAAAATAAATTTGAATTAAGAGATCAATATGTGAAATACTCTGAAATGACTATTTTACCTATTACTAAGACAAGTCAGACTCAAAATGATTTGCTCTTAATTGAATGGCTTATTCCCACGAAACCCTTGTGCACTATCAACTCATTTTCGATTTAAGGTCATTCGTTCTTGAAAGGTACAAAAGTAGTCCGTAGCAGTCAATGAAACACAAAAAACTGGAAAAAAAAGAGAAATAAAAAGAATTTCATTATAGCATTGGCCAAAAAACATACAAAGGGACCTAAAAACAAGCGAAAATGAAGATTAAGTTATAAAGGACTACCATATTGTGAAAGTGGTGCAAAAAATTCAGGTTGGAGACCAAAAAGTCAGATTCAAGTGGTTGAGTTATCTTCAAGCGTGAAAATGTCACACCTCACACGGGCAAATGTAAAATACATCGTGTTACTGATGTGTTAACGTCATGCACACATGAGTCAAGGTCAGACACACACTATCACATGACCCGACACGATTAGAAAAATGTGGTATACAAGGGTATTTGTGTTTGGTATAATGACTACATCCACTTTTATGCAAAGTGTCACATTTTGAAAATCAAAAGTAAAACATGTCAATCACATTTCTATCAGTAAACAAAAGAATTGTGTACAGTGAAAAATACATAACGGTGGATGCACAAAGTGTCCGAGAGTTAAGATCGGAGTCAAGAATTTAAAAGATTCAGAGAAGAGAACAAAGTGTCTAAGGGTTAGCTTGAAGGTGTAACATAGGCTTAAAGAGCGAAAACGAAAACTATTTATAGAAAATCAGGGATCCGTTGGAATGACGACAACGGAACACCTCTGCCAAACGAGACGTCCGAGTTAGAGTCGCATGGAGAAAATGCAACTTGTGACGGTACGATCAAAAGATCATTTGAGTTACTGAGTAGATTTTTGGAAATATTGTTGCGACGAAATCAATGAAACCAAGACAGTAGGAAATAAACAATCACACAGACCATAAAGAGATTTACGCGGTTCGGTTGGTGAGACCTAATCCACGGCGAACAACGGTGCGATGATTTCCATTATGATAAAAAAAACAAGTTACACAAGAGATTCGTCAAAATTCTACGGATAGATATCCCTAGGATTTTAGTTTATATAGTCGCTAAAGTCTAATTGTACGAAGTTCGTCTTGTTTTACTAGACCTTCATCATCTGGCTAAACCAGAATAAAATTTCGACGAAGGGGTTCTCCCTCCTCTGTCAAACAAAAAAGAGAGGGTGAGAGAGAGAAAAAAGAAAAAGTAAAGGAAGAGCGACCTAGAGAGAGGAGATAGAACGAGATAGAGAGGAAAAAAAGGAATGAAAGGGGGAGATGGAGAGAGGAGTGAGAGAAGATGGAATAAAGAATAACCAGTCAATAGTGATCACCTGGTTGTAGAGGATGAAGAAGGGAGAAAGGAAGAAGATGAAGAGGTGAGAGCAAGAACCGAAAAGATAGAAAGAAAACAAATTTTTTTTAAATAAGGGTACTTTAACAAATCGAAGTGACTCAATACATTGAAATTACAAAACAAGAGTCATATGGATATTTAACCCAAACTACGAGGTCACGCCAAAATGGGAGGATAATTTAAAAACCCAAAATCTCGATGGAAAACAAGGCCCAAGTCTAAATAGTATTTACAAAAAATTCATTTTGTGAAAGTACAATTTTACTCACGAAATCTGTGAAAAACATTTCTGAACAAATCTTAGTTTGCTCTCAACAATTTTGTTAATTTCAGAACGAATTCGTCTTTGCTCAAAATTGCAAAAATGTTTCACATTTTGTCTTTTACATTTGCTCAAAATTGCAAAAATGTTTCACATTTTGGTTAAAGCATTTTTCGATTTGTCATCAAAAGAAAAAAATAATTTCTGCATTTTTTTTTGTTTTTGACAGAAACATTGAGCTAATGCATTTTTTAATTTGTCTTTTGCAAAAATTAAAATGTTATGCTTACTATCGTTTGTATTGGACAAACTTATTAACTGAAAAATAATATTTTGTCTAGTGCATTGTATATGTTGTTAACAACATAATTATGTACGTTGTCGACATTTTATAACAAGTCAGTACAACTATATATGTTTTCAACATTTTATAACAAATCAGGACATTATTTCAAATGTTGTCAACAGTTTATAACAACACAATTGTATATGTTGTCAACATTTTATAACAACATATTTATATGTGTCAACATAGAAGGGTACAAAGGGAAGTAGACAAAAATATGACTGTCTTGCTAACAATATAGTTATATATGTTGTCAACAGTTTAAAAGTGTTAAAAATCGATTTTTTACATTATAATTTTTGGACGGGTTTAATTTCCTATTTGGGTCCATTTTGTGGGCTTTTCATGCATTTTCGGTCAAAAGTTAGAACACCAAATGGGAAATAACTCATGCAGACGAGCTAGCCAAATGGGCCAGAAAGAAGAATAGAAATAAGAAGTGGATCAATATTCCTTGTATTTTAATAGATAAATATTGTAATAACGTTATGATCTCTTAATGAATAGTTTATTTCAACATATGTCATAATTAGGCTAAAGGGTAGAAAGGGTATAAAATAATAACAAACGTTACAGAAACCCAGAGTTAGTTCAGCTGGCAGCTCTTTAAACAGAGTATTTGGCTTATAAAATGGAGCAAGAACAACAACAAGAGATGAAGATCAGTTTCCTCTTCACATACATAGAAGAAAAAGTACTCTCTAATAATTCTCTCAATTATTTCTTTATTCCACATTTTTCTCCCATTTAAAAATCTCCATTTCTCATTAACCAAGTAAAAAAACAGAGGAATCTCATCTTACCCTCACTCAATATTTCTCTTCAAATCCCAAATTTCATTGTTTCTGAATTTTATCTTTACTTTCTAGATTACTACCCCAAAAGAAAACCAGTAGATTGTGAGGTTTCTAGGGTTTTTTACTGGTTGATTAAATCAATCGAATAACATCATCTTTCTGACTTCTGGGTAGTTCTCAATCATTTCATTTTGTCTTTAATTTTTGAAATTCTTCACTGATTCACGTTTAAATCACCTTCATTGATAATTCTCCCTTCAGATGTTTGTTTGATTTCAGATCTTCTAGTGTAACGTTCAAAAATTTAGCCACTTGTCGAAGAACATCTTTTCTCAATTAGTTCCCCTGTTCACTTTTTTGTGTTCTTGTGCAATAAAAGAAGATGATTTCTTCAGTAAAAAATTCACCTTCGGCACTTTCAGCTACCAATCTTGTTCGGCAACACAAAAACTCATCTAGGGTTTCAAGACCTCAACTATCATTATTGCTTCAAGCCATGCCCACTGCAAAAATCTCTACTAACTCTGTTCTTTCATCGCGAAAACCTCTTCATGTGTCTGAAACTGTAGAATCGAAACGTAAAAATGTACCAAATGTTGTGTGTAATGCTTATGAAGCGGATCGATCTCAACCAATTGATACTCTTCTTATAGATCAAAAAACAAGAACAGAAGCAACTCAGAAGATTAAGATTAGTATCTATTTTGCTACTTGGTGGATTTTGAATGTCGTCTTCAATATCTATAATAAGAAAGTTCTTAATGCTTTTCCTTATCCATGGTTGACATCTACTCTTTCGCTCGCAACTGGGTCTTTGATGATGTTGGTTTCTTGGGCTACTCGAATTGCCGAAGCACCAAAAACTGATCTTCAATTCTGGAAAACCCTCTTTCCGGTGAGAAAACTTCCGGTTCTTTTATGATTTTTGTTGAATATTTGGTTTCTGAGTTAGTAATTGCTTGATTATGCGATTTGGGTTTTGATTTTTTTTTAGGTTGCTATTGCTCATACAATAGGGCATGTAGCGGCAACAGTGAGTATGTCAAAAGTTGCAGTTTCTTTTACACATATAATCAAAAGTGGAGAACCAGCTTTTAGTGTTTTGGTTTCGAGGTTTTTGTTAGGAGAAATGTTTCCTATTCCTGTTTATCTTTCACTTCTCCCCATTATTGGAGGTTGTGGTCTTGCTGCTGTTACTGAGCTCAATTTCAATATGATTGGTAAGAATAATGGTTTTGTTTCTTCTTCCCTTGCAAATAAACAGAGTTTGCATTTGAACCCGGTTGCTCTTTTTTCATGATACCCAAAATCAGTTTTTGTCGCTCACCTACGATGTCTGACTCGTTTGAGTTGCAAATTCAGATCCAGAACTTGAAAATAAAAAAACAACGACCACCTTAGATTATTGTTATGACATTATTTGTTCTTGTGGGGATTGTTTTCTGAATGAGTTTATTTTTTCGATGCTAGGGTTTATGGGTGCTATGATATCAAACATGGCGTTTGTATTCCGAAACATATTCTCAAAGAAAGGGATGAAAGGATCAGTTGGTGGGATGAACTACTATGCTTGTCTTTCCATGTTATCCCTCCTTATTCTCACACCTTTTGCTATTGCTGTTGAGGGTCCTCAGATGTGGGCAGCTGGTTGGGAACAAGCTGTCTCTCAGATTGGACCTAATTTCATATGGTAATCTCATAACCACAAGAACTCTCTACTCTTCTTTTTGTCTTGTTTTCTTGCAATTGGTGTTTGTTTGCTTTTACCATCCAACCCTGTTTGATAACAATTCCCCAGCATAATTATTGTTTTCTTTTCGAAAAACCCTTTTAACCACATATAGTTCAGTCTGCAGACTCTCCCACAAGCAATGTTATACTCATACAACATGTCGGCTTTGCTCCTTTTAAACCGAAAGTTCATGAATTTATGAGTCTTAATCTTATGATTTCCGTACATTGGAACTCTCCGTTCGAGTTTAGATCAATTTTCAGAATGTTGTTTGTTTGGTTAGTTGATTCTTTTGGAAATTTATATCTGTGTATTTTACGTGTGTTATGAATCATCAGGTGGGTAGCAGCCCAGAGTGTGTTTTACCATCTATACAATCAGTTCTCATACATGTCTTTGGATGAGATATCACCCTTGACATTTAGTATTGGAAACACGATGAAGAGGATATCTGTCATCGTCTCTTCCATCATAATCTTCCAAACTCCTGTTCAACCTGTAAACGCTGTAGGAGCCGCTATTGCAGTTCTTGGAACCTTTTTCTACTCACAGGTAAACTTCTCATTAACGATAATAAGTAAACATGCAGGATCCATCAAAGGATCTCATCCTTGTTCTTTCGACTCAGCCTATCTTCTAACTCTATATCAGTATGGCATTTCAAAGAGGAGCTCAACAAATTTCTGTAAATGGGTTTTGCAGGCAAAGCAGTAAAAAAAAAACTCAATAAAAGAATGCAGACTTGACAGGAGGACTGGCCGAAGTAAGGTTGCCAAGGGTAGAGGGAGAAACTAGAGAGAGTTTCCATTTGTTACATAGCCTGAACGGTGCACCAAATGTTGGTCAGTTGAAAGATTAGAAGCAAATGTTTTTATTATTGTTGGAGATAAATGAAGACCTAAGGTTTTTTATACAGAGTTTCATTAGTATTTGATCGCACTGGTTTCGGCATAAAACAATTAGTTCTTTTAGATTTGTATGTTGTGAGATAATACAGAAGAACTAACTATAAGAAGCAGAAATTGAAGCCCAAACTAGCTCTCTATAAGGGGTTTATGTGATAAAAAATTCAAGTAATCTTACAGCATTTTATTCAGAACAAGGGGGTCAATGACTCAAAAAGCATACAACACCAATTTTCCATCAAATAAAAACCCCTTACACGTATTAGTCCTAACCAACTGATACGGTTAGAATCAAAAACACTTTCAAACCTGCAAGTATTTAATGGCAGTATGGACGTCCTTGTCACCTCTGCCGCTAAAATTGAGGACGACTTTAGTTCCATTTGGAAGAGTTGGACAGAGTTTATCCAAGTAAGCTAGAGCATGAGATGTCTCAAGAGCCGGGATTATGCCCTCAAGTCTAGATACTCTCTTAAACGCTGCATATACACAAAATCAACATCCCATGATAAGTTAAATCAACCGAGACGAAGTATTCAAATATTAATACAGACAAGACAGAAGTTATTTGATATTCTCATTATCATCAATCACCATTTATACAAACCATAAGAAAGAAATGTTGGCAATTTGAAAAAAAAAAAAGAGTTTATGTTAACAGCATGTATACCTTCCAGTGCTTCTTCGTCCGTGATGCTATAGTACTCTGCTCGCCCTAGATCTTTCAGAAAGCTGTGTTCAGGTCCAACACCAGGATAATCCAAGCTATATGTAACACAAAGGAGAAAAAGAAAGATGTTAATCTTACGTACTTATAAAGCAGAGCCATGATATACCGAGGAGAACACATCTTCGGTTAGAAGGTAATATATATATATATATATATATATATATATATATATATATATATATATATATATATATATATAGTGTTTCTGTTCTTACCCAGCGCTTATAGAATGAGGCTCAATAATTTGTCCATCGTCATCCTGCAATAAATAGCTCATAGCTCCATGCAACACCCCTACCTCGCCTTTGGTTAAAGTAGCAGCATGCTTACCACTATCTACCCCAAAACCAGCAGCCTCAACACCAATCAATCTTACTTCTTTGTCATCAACAAATTCATGGAAGAGTCCCATTGCATTTGAACCTCCACCAACACAAGCAACTAGTACATCAGGTTTCCCACCCCATTTCTCTAGTGCCTGTTTTCTTGTTTCTTTGCCTATAACTGCATGGAAATCCCTTACCATCATAGGATATGGATGTGGTCCTGCAACTGATCCCAAAATATAGTGGGTTGACTCCACATTAGTCACCCAGTCTCTTATAGCTTCTGATGTTGCATCCTTCAGTGTGGCTGTGCCGGAATGTACTGCTCTGACCTGAAAGAGAAAAACCCATCATATATATTTCATCATACAAAGTGTGCTGTACTTGATTAGATACTATAAAAGTAAGCGTTGAAGATACTGCGAGTGCGACCCTAGACTGGGCTGTTGGTGCAAGCGCAAGCTTAGTAAGTGTCAACGCCATTTAAGTGGCATCTTGGAGCATTTGCCAAAATAAACCTCGTCCCTCATTGGGCTCAGCCCCAAGTGACAAGAGAGGACAATATCGATGGATCATCGGAAGAAAAGAAAAATACCTCTGCTCCAAGTAGTCGCATTCTGAAAACGTTAAGGGACTGTCTCTCCATATCTTGAGCACCCATGTAAATAATGCATTCTAAACCAAACCTAGCACAAACAGTAGCAGTAGCAACTCCATGTTGACCAGCTCCAGTCTCAGCTATAATCCGCTTTTTCCCCAAACGCTTTGCAAGCAAAGCTTGAGCTACTGCATTATTTATCTTGTGAGCACCAGTATGATTAAGATCCTCTCTTTTTAGGTATATATCTGGGCCTTCCCCATTTGCAGACTTATAGTGCTCTGTCAGGCGCTCCGCATAGTAGAGAGGGCTCTCCCTACCAACATAGTCTTTCAATATTCCAGCTAATTCTCTCTGCAAATATACAAATTCACAACAGAGATGAAAAACAAGAAATAAAAAAATATATTTATCCCCAAAGAGAAACCAAATTGGTTATACATCAGGCAAAATTCACCCTTTTCTAAAGGTGTAAGTTTTAGGGCCTTTTGAGACTAACCCAGACTAAGATAGTTACACAATGAAGGATTTAGACCCCAATTTTGTTAAAATTCATCATTAACTAACTAACCTAAATAAACAGCTAAAAGATTTATTTGGTGGCTAACTGGACTCCCATAAGCATTTACCAATAAATTGATCAAAAACTTGTGAATATGATTTTCAATTTTTCACCCAAATCTGATATCTTCTTCAATTTTGAGGAACATAAGTTCTTAAAAAACAATTAAATACGTCAATCAAAATGAAATTCCTACATATATTTGAACAAACCTGAAAATCATCGTCCTTGGAGAGAACCCTGAAAGCTGATTCAAGCTCAGTAAGAGCATACATTAGGGTTTCTGGAACGTATTTTCCCCCAAATTTACCAAACCGACCAAACGAATCGGGTCTCTGCAAAATAGTCGACATTTTCTCTTTCTTCTCTGCTTCAAGTACTGAATCTTTAGTTATAGCACATGAAATTGAAGAATCTCTAATTCCAGAAGAATTCATAGGCAATAGGTCGAGATTTGAAGGTACTCTGATGCGATTGAATGAGGATAAGTATGGTTTTTGAGAATTAGAAGTAGGGTTTCTGCAAGTAATACCAGCCGATAATGCCATCTGAGAATACAAATTTGAAGAGAGAGAGAGAGAGGGAGGTCTTCGGTTTTCTTCTTAGAGAGAGAAAGCTAGAGAGAGAAAGACTCTGGTTTAATGGAGTTAGGGAGAAGATTTGGGGTTTTGAGTTTTTGGTAGAAAATCTCGTAGAAATGATGAGGAATTCCATACTAATCAAAACATCAGATGACGTGGAGATTTGACTAAATACACACACTCGGTTTGTCCTTGTCACCATCGATTGGGTTCGGTCAGTACATCTTGTCGGTCCGAGGCCACTCAAACTGGCGAAATCAAATGGCCCGAAAACTAGCCATGATCATGGGCTGGATGGTAACGCGGATCGTTTCACTTGGTCAAGTCATTTCTTTCCGGCGGAGCCTAACCAATTGAAGCTAGCCACATTGGCCTATTGCCGGTTCTATTTTTCAAACTAAATAGCATTTTTGTAACTAACGCAGGTTAGAATTTTTGCCACTGTCAGAATTTGTCTCTCTAAAATCAGTTAAGAAATTGAGACTGTTACATTGGATTCCGCTTTACTATTAACGATCTACGAGGCGAAACCTGCTAGGGATTCAAAAATATCTCTGACTTTCAAGAGAGTCAAGTTGTCCTTGCATTTAAGTAATTCAATATTGAATGAACCCGAGTTTTTAGAGTTGTTGTATTGTTGAGTTCGTACTTTGTTTAAGGCGATTTGATTACCTTTTATAGTGTTTTGACCGACTGTAGATAAGCGGTGTTAATGAGGCGGTTGAAACCCATCGTGCTGAATTGAAACTACTATTTCGTAGTCTTTAAGATATTAGAATTCCTCTTTATTATTATCCCGTATATTTGATATTTAGAAGTTACCTTGTTCAAGAATACTTAGTGTTTAGGATAGATTTTGTTTTCGAGTTTGTAGATCCTTTAGGAGAAGTTTCCTCCTAGGGGAACTTTTAAAGCTCAAGTTTAATATTAATAAATACTTAAGATCCTCATCAATTGGGATCTTTGATAGGATTTGAAATTAGGTCGGCAAGCATCAGACATGCTTCTACTTCCTATGTTTCAGGATTAAGATATCGGCCCCACTTACACGGACTCTCTAATCTTCTCTCAAATCGTAGGGCAGACCTGCTGGTTGTGTTTGAGCTGAGGCAGGGCTTAAGGCGCCTAGACAATCGTACCAACCCCTCAGTTTTAGGATTGAGTTTCAAATATCTCACAGATTCAATTTCCCTATTGACTTAATATAGGTTGATCCATTAGGATTTCAGACTTTTCTTGAGTTATTGACCTCAGTTAACTGGTGACTATTTTTTAATCATCAATTTGTATTACGTGGTTTATTATGAACAAAAAAAAAAAGAAATTACGTTCATATGTACCTATGGGCTAAATAAAAGCCATTTAAAAATTTCGGTTGAATTATTAATGATTGAATACCTTTATAAATTTAACCATTAACACCATTTTCAATGGGACCTTCAAACTCTAAATCTTAAAGCGTCAAGAAAACAACTCTTCGACGTATCTTGAATGGGACCCTAAAGAAAAAACTCTAAAAATTCTAGGTTTTAAGTGTCAATGTAGATTCTCTTTTCCAATTGATCAAAATAGGGTATATTATTCGAAATAAATAATGCAATGATGACTGAAAGATTATAACTTATCCCGAATTCGATGATGATCACTTCTTAATTATCTTCATCCCAACGTTGTATAACGCTTTACTATGTTTAAGTACTTATCAAAATACATTTATTTTGTAGTACACAATTAAAAAAAGATCAATGGGTATATAGTCCAAAATAATGTTCAAAAAGGGTTTAGGACCCGATCTTCCCAAAATAATGGATTTTTAGTCCTTTTACCATATGGACATAAAAACTCTCACTTTCTAAAACAGAGTCCCGTCAATGTCCCACCTTCATATTTCACGGATTTTTAATTTGGGGGCGGAAAGAATCTGGAAAGGCAAGATTTGAACGTGATTTGGAGGTTTTAATAGGAAGTAACAGATCAAGGATATTTTCCAAAACAAATTTTCCAAAACAGATCTGGAAAACGGATATTTTCCAAAACAGATTTTCTTTCTCATCCTTTTAGATTTTGAAACCAAATCTATATATCACTTTCTCTCACTTAACTTTCAGATTTGGAAAAAGTATATTTTCTGAGATCAATTAGCGTGATTTGGGGGTTAATATTCAAAACATATATATCAACCTTTCTCTCACTTAACTTTCGTTTTTACTCATACATAAACACACATCGAATACAAATTATGAAACAAGTTCGTAAATTATGTGTTGTTTATGACGAAGAAATCATCATTTGTCATGTATACAACGTAATTTATCATATGTATTTGTGTCATGTCCATTATGTACCATTGAATACTTAAATTATTTTCTGACATAAATTACTTATTTTTTACGCGTACATGTCCATTATGTACCATAAATTATGGTAACATGTTAGGAAATGTAAATCTGAAATCATGTTTTTTGTTATAAAGTATGTGATTTATCATAAATTATGTATAGTGGATAGTAAATAACACAACCTTTGTACGACTAAGATGAAATTTTATTAAACAATAATCTGTGTTTTATTGTAAATGAAAAAAACATAGTAGAATAGGTAACTTAAAAACAAACTTCGTTGGAATGTTGCCCGAGCTCTCGATCCTTACTGTCTTTGGTCTTCGAGGTCTACGGCGAATCAAACATGGTAGTGTTTTTTACTCTTCATTAAATGTACGTGGTCCATCAAAATTAGGGGCAGGGCTTATATGTTCCTTGTAAGTCTTCACATAAGACTCCGTTGTCCAAACAGGATCACAAAAACAATCTTCTTCATCGTTCTTCATCGTAATTTATACTTCTATAGTTTATGTGATGATTCTGTAGGAAATTCCATCAGTGCTGGTTTACTACAAGAAAAAAAACATATACATTAGTAATTAGAAAAATTTATAATTTATCATAAACGACATTAAACAATGAATAAATTATCCATAATGTTTGATAAACTTTAACATGTGTTGGAGATAAACAGTATTTTAATTTGAATCACATTGACACTGTAATATAACACAAATATGTGTAATTTGCTATAAATAACATGTACTGTTTCAGAAATTACGCAATTATACGTACTTTATGAATAATTAAACATTCTTTTTAAATAAGGCTGTTAAAGTATGTACGGCCGAAATTGGCGTAATGTACTTTAAAGTATGAAAAATTTAATACGAATTACGTATAATGTACATTCTGTTAAGAGAAACCGTACGGAATAATATCTGGATAAAAAATTATACGGATGCAAAGTTCTGATATGAAGAAATGTCAGAAAGTCAAAAACCTAATATCAGAAAATAAAAAGCCTAAATTACAGATCTGAAATCTTCTGTATGAAAAAGAGAATGAATGATGTTTCGATTTTAGAAAGATATCAAAATCTGGTTTGTAAATAATTAAAACGATTTATAATCAATAGGAAAACTAAATCTAATGAAATATGATATGATGATTCGATAATACAGTGATTACAACCATTTATAAACAAAATCAAATGATACAATGATTTCAATAATAGATCAACGTTAGCTGATACTTTAACATGACAAGCATTATTAGATTTTAACAATGGTGTTAATAAAGAATTTCAGTGTAAAACCTGATATATATGATATGAATGTTTGCACATCAATCTAATGAAGATGAAGGAAGATTTCAGAGATTAATGGAGGTTTAACAACTGAAGCGGGTTTAAGAGAGAGAAAATAAAGAATTTTCGTTACTGAATATAATGAAGCTAACCTTACTTTGAATAGAAACGTGATTGGAGAGAGAATGAGGGAGATAAAAAAGGAAAAGAGATATGTTACGATTTTGATGCAAATCAGTTACATTATATAAAGAAGGTTAGATACGGGATTATGAAATAATATGTATTATAGAGATTTGTGTTTTCTCTCTAGATGAATACAAATGGACTGGATATCCATTTAAGATATTATTTTGGTTTTCAAACCCTTTATTGGATTAGAGAGGACTAAAAGTCCTATTAGGGTCCGTTTTTTGGGCTATAAGCTTAAAAATTCATTAAAAAATTTACTAATTACCATTGTTAAGCAACAAAAACTAGTACTTTCTTAAAAAAGGTACGGCAAAGATTAAGTATCAAACAAAACACAAAAAGAAAATCCTCGGAAATAAACTCGACAATATAATCACCAGAATCTATACACAAATTTTGTAATTAAAGAGAAATCTAGACCTATCATTTGCTCTAAAGGTACATGTTAAGACACAATTATTTCCTTGTATAGGATATAGAGCTCAAAATTAATTGAATTCTGTAGAAGAAGCATTGAAAGGGATACATGTCCTCACACCAATTTCCCTTTAGAATGGAGCGTGCTAGAAAGGATAATTTTCAAAAGAGTGGTAAGCGAAATGAGAAATTCATTCGTTAAAATTGACTCTCAACCTATATAAAAAGTTAATTATTTTTTATTTGAAAATAAATTTTGATGGCTCGTTTAAAAGAAAGAAAACGGTGTGGGAGTTGACTATTACACTCATTTTGTCTTTCTTCTTTTAGCCAATTACACTCATTTTGTTAAATTCATATTTAAGCACAAGAATCTAACCCATGCCTTACAAAAGCACAAGGATTCGTTGTTATATCAAGAGTTACTATAATTTATTACCGCATGAGAGTTAAAATAGCTGAAAAGTGGTAAATGATACACCCTCTGCCCCAAACTGAATGACCTAATGGTGTGTTTGGTTGCAGGATTCCTAAGTAGGATTCCTATCAAAAGTGGGATTTGGTAGGAATCATGAATCCTTGGTCTGTTTGGCTACCAAGAATCCTAGGACTCTTCAATCCTAAGGATTGCTAATTCCAAAATTTGTATTAGACCAAAATTCCACCCTATCCCCTAGGATTTGTTAGGATTTTGGATTAATAAATCTAAATTTCAAACTAAAAATAAAAAAAATTCTTTCTACGAAATAGTTATTTTAAAAATATTACATTTTTCAGAAATCATTATTTTTTCAAAAATCATTTTGTTTTCCGGAAATCATTTTTTTCCCGAAAATCATTTTGGTTGCCAAACAAACCAAAAAATATTACTTGGATTCATGAATTCCTATGACTCATGAATCTGCGGATTCATGATTCCGTCATCTAAACACATCATAATTTCTTTTTTCTGGGTTGTTCCATTTTAGTGTCCCATTTCTAAAAATAAACAATACAACCTTTGGCTCTTTCCGACAATACCCATTACTTTAAATTTAATGACAACTTCATTTAAAAATAAATTAAACTTTTTCATTGGATGATGAAAATGTTAATGAGGGTAGAATTGAAAAAATTATGTTATTTTTGAAAGTCAAACTATAATTAATTATGTTCTCATAAAAAGTTGGATTTTCAAAATAGGTAAATCATTTTGGGACGGAGGGAGTAAAAAAAATATCACCTTTGAGAGTTAAAATAACTGAAAAGTATTTGAGTGGTGATAATGGTAGAGTGATAATACGAGAGAAGTTAATTTGATTAGAGGTTAGTAACAAGCATAAAAGCTACTTAGATTTTTTTTGTATTGAAAACTACTTATTTTTTAATGTGGAGATATAAAGCAAGGGGTTGTCTAATACTTCAATTGTAATATTTAGAGAGAGAGAAAAAAAGAAAAATATATGAAACTTTTTAGAGAGATGCAAGTGTGCAAGATCTACGGGTTAAAAGTGGGTTTTTGGTAAAGGGACCTTACTGAGGTGTATTGCGACATGAATTGTAAAGAGATATTGACACTTTTAGTAAGTAGACATTAACTTACAAACAAGTCTACAAAATATTTCATATTTATTTAAAAAACCTTTTTAAATAAAAATAAGTCTTTAATCAAAAGTTTTAGAACCAACAATATCTAAAACCTTAAATCTCTTTCTTCATCTTCTGTGAAGACCGAGTTCCCTCTTCCTCCAAAACAGGTGAGAAGCTGAGTTCCTCAAAACGAATCTTTCCTAGTCTTCTTTCACATTTTCGAAACTTTACCGTCATCATAGATATTTGGCTATATAAAACAAAACAAACGAATAATTACAATCTTTGCAAAAGAAAAACAATCGACCAACTAACAGAATTTCGACCACAGTGGTTGAAATTTGTTAGATATTTTGGTATCGTAATTTTGACACTTTTCTGGTAATGAAATTTGTCATTAATTTTGACCATTATGGCCGAAATTTATCATCTTCACCAATTAAAAAGGTGCTCGAAACTATGTCAACGAAGAGATAACCTAAGAACTCAATTTTCTTTAATTAAATATCAAATAAGTATTTTTCTTACGTGTTCACCAACATTGTCACTTATTGATTGTATTAATTTGTTAGACTGAAAAAAACCATCTTGTATTAATGAGACACCATTGTCCATTAATGAAGCATTATCTTCCATCCATGAAACATCATATTTCGTTAATAAAGGATCGTTTATGTCTTGAGACATATTAAACGCCTTAAATACGAATAAACAAGGTTATAGTGGTTATTAGTGGTGATTGTATGTTGTTAAAAAGGTAACAGTAGGGTTTTATGGTGGAGTTTGTAAGGTTTAAGAAAGATGAACAAGGAGACAAAAAAATTTTGATATATTTTTTATTGCTATTTTTATATTTAATTTTGAATCCCTATAAATATTTATTTATTTTAATCTTTAAAAGCAATGTCCCTTTACCAAATTAGTAAAGGGACCTAAAATATGAAAAAGTTGATTTTTGAGAAGGTCTCAATATTATTTAACCATGTCCCTTTACCTACGACCAAAAAGTGAAAGAGATGATGAGAGAGAGAGAAAAAAAATCTGATGTGAAAAAAATTAAAAGAAAAGTAACTTTGAAATATAAAAATGGACTTTAACAACACTGTAACGGTAACGACAGAGCGTAAACTGGTCATAAACTAGGGGTCATTTGAAAAATAATCTTTTTTAAGTTTATGTTGTTCTAGTATTATCGTGGAAATCTATTACTTTGTTCTTTCTAATATTTCATTCTTCTAACGTGTAGTGTTAATAGTTAACCAAATACCAACCCTACCCAACATAGTCGTTTTCCACGAATATGTATACTTAAAATAGGTAACCCAGCATAGACTTGAATCAAAGTGCGTTTATTCCGGGTCGACAAATCATAAACAACATTACCATTGTCAGAGTTGTGGCAGAGAATTTGAGGGCCCTGGACCACATTTGATTATGGGCTTTTCGCACAAAATAAAAATTTACGAACAAAAAATTGAACCAAATGCGAAATGATTTACATTAGATGATTCTAAATGTAGGAAATAGAAATTAAGAAACAAAAATCAATTGTGAACAAGTGGATCTGTTTAAATTTTTATGGAATGTTTGGATTTTGAAATTATATTTAATAATCAATTTGCGACTTATCAAAACATGATCACGGGTTGATCAAACGAAGAAATGCACCTAAACATCAAAATGGTTAAAATAGAATGTGTAATAGAGCATAATAAGGATTTGATTTAACAACAATCCTATCATCCTCAGTCCTCACAAAACTGTAAATAAAAAAGGGAAAAAAATGAAAATAAGGCAGTGAAATTCGAGTCTGGGTCTATAGTTTGAAAACATATAAACTCTACCAGCATAGCTAGCTAACTAATCATGTTAATATGTACAATGCAAATTATACATAACTTGAGCCTGATTTTCATAAGTTGGCCTCTCTGAGGTGGGGGCCCAGGGCGGACGCCCTGCCCCCCCCCCCCCCCCCCCCTCAGACACGGGTCTGACCAATGTATAAGAATGTTTACACTCAATAAAACTCTCCAGAGTTAGAAAAAGTTCATTTGCTTTAAAAATTGACATGTAAAAGGCTTATGACAAGATCAATTGAGGTTTTTTACAACAGGCTATATCCTCCTTTCGCATTACAGGGAGAATTTTATCTCCTAACTATGTCGTGTGACTTCTCCATCTTTCAGAATTTCAATATTATAATCAACGAGAAACAATACTTCCAATCCACAAGGGGTCTACGATGGTGTCCCCCACACCTCTTTCAGTATTAATAGTTGTTGTTGTGGTCACTAGGTGTTCGATAACAAGGAGGAAGGAGGGGGTGGGGATGGTTGGAGGTGGTGGGTATCAGATGAAATATTTGGGTAGTTGGAGGAGAAATCTTGATTTGAAGAAGAAGACCAAATCATGACACTCTCATCCCATTTAAAAGAGTTTCAGTCATAATCATGTGGTTTAATGAGGCCTAAGAATCGTTTTCTCAAGGAAGAGGATGAGAGAACGATTATGAGAGAATAAGCAAGAGAGAGGGGAAGAGATAAAGGAGATGAATATTAGGGACAAAAATATTAAAATTAATTTTTTTTGACTCAAACCGAATATGCACCCTAAGTCAAATATAGTTGACCGAAGTCTTTATGTCCCAAAGATTTTTATTTATGTTCCAAAGTCGCGGCCAAGTTTATTTGTCCCAACTGGTCAGAAATATGATATGCCATTCAAAATAAAACATGCAATGATGAAAGAAAGATTATGACGACTTATCCCGAATTCGATGTTGACTCTTCAGTTCTCTTTATCTCGATCAACTCTATATAACGACTACAAAGAACTTTACTATGTTTAAGTATTTATCAAATCTCTAACAATTTGGTTTACACAATTAAAGAAAATTATTAACTATACGCAACAAAAACTAGTACCTTCCTCCGAACATATGGTGTAAATTTAAGTATCAAACTATACACAAAAAGGAAAGTCATTTGGAAATAGATCCGACTACCAATATAATTACCAAAACATATACAATGATTTTGTAAATAAATGCAAATCTAAACATATCATATACCCTAACGACACTTAAGACAACTATTTTTTATAAGTTAAGGATTTCGAAATGGATTGTTTCTGTGATAAAAAGTCATAATATGATTTGAGAAAGTTAGAAAAAATTAAATCAATGACATATTAGAATAAATAATTGAAAAAAATTGAATGTCTTCACTAAAAGAGAGTTGCTTCTTGGCCCGACCTAACGCCCGACTCGATCCCGATTCTAACGTGACACGCCAGCTCAGACCAAAAATCATCTCCGTTATCCCTTGGAAAGAGACAATAAAATATGGTTTATTCAATTTATGTCCTTGAATGTTCAACTTCAGCCCTTTTTTTGTCTCCCATCTCAGAGTAAAGCAGGGAGAGAAAGTCGGGTAAGGGCAAACCTTTGCAAGGTTGAAGCTCGATTGAGAGAGAAGAAAATGAGAAAAACTGGCCAGAGAGAGAAAACGGATTGAAGAAGGATGACTTAGGGCTTGTTGTTAGGATTTATCATCATCTCTGGGAAATCAACGAAACGGTAATTACAGAATGGTGGGAGTAAGAGTTGAAGAAAGGAAAGATTTGATTCTTGTAGTTTTTCATCAATAGGGAGGAATAGTGATTTATCAGGAAGATTGTCGGATGATCATGATATGATTCTTGAATTTGATTAAGGTTTTACTTATAAATATTCTAATTTAAATAGGGTTTTACTCTATACCCGAATTCAATGGCTGAGGAAAAAAGACTAGTTTTCGGATTCTTGAATTTGGAGTAGGTAAAGATTGATACACTGAGTCATTATTGTTGCTCTTTTAGAGAGGAAGAGAGAGAGAGAGAGAGAGAGAGAGAGAGAGAGAGAGAGAGAGAGAGAGAGAGAGAGAGACATTATAAACTGAAATTGTAGCTCCTACTGAAAATTCAAGAACTAACTACTTCATCCTTGGAGATTGTTTACTCTAGTGATTATTTTAGATTGTCTAGATTTTAAGAAGTATATACATCAAATTCAGGTTTAGTAGTGTCATATACAAATAGATTCTTTAATTTGATCTTAACCAAACTCTGATGGTTAAATTCCCTCTTAGGAAAAATCTTCATTAACAAATCCTTATTATTGAGAGTAATACCAATTTATTTTTGAGGCATAACTTACCTTGGCTTTACTATTGAATAGATTGCATTGATATTCATATTAGTTTGCAATACAAATCCTTTCATCATTATCATCTAGTGAATTCTTATATCATTTTGATATTGTATATCATGTCTCAACAAACATAAAATCAATGGTCAAAGCCAAATAGGAAAAATAAGAAAAATTTGTATATACAACAAAGAAATATCCAAATACCTTTTGCAATACTAACCTTTCATCATTATCATCTAATTAATTCTTATATCATTTTGATATAGTATATTATGTCTCAACAAACATAAAATCAATGGTTAAAGACAAATAGAAATAATAAGAAAATTTGAATATACAACAAAATCAATAGTTAAAGACAAATATGAATAATAAGAAATATTTTATTTGTTTATATTTTGCTCAAGGAGGTGGATAATTTCTTCTTTCCTTTAATCATAGAGCAATTCGTGTTGATAACGTGTTGTCAAAAATAAAAGAGAGAAGAAGTAAGATAATGGAAATATAAACCAAGTCATAGTGAAACTAGATTTGTATTCTTATGTTTGTAGAGAGTTTCTCTACTTTGGTACTTAGATACATCTTACTCACTAGCAAAGAACCTCTTTATATAGGCCTCTTGATGAGTTACATAACCAATAGAGAGTCACCCAATAATAGTGCTTGAATACAAAGTAATGATGAGAACTTATGGCGGTGAGAGTTACAAACTGTGGTGGTTATCCATCGTAAATCAAATTATTTAACATTAATTCCATAAAAATCCGACGTCACAAGAAAAAGTTAGATTTAAATTTAAAAAAAATTTAGTAACAAAAATGACAAAAGACTTTTTTAGTATTTGTATATTTTTTGACATGAATAATAATTATGAAATGTTTTGTTTATTTCTACTCATTTTTAATATTATTTTGACATTTAGTTAAACCCTCTAATAATTATATCCGGCAGATATCTGGGAAGAGTTTCTATTTGACCCTTAAGGACATCTTATGAGACATGAGAGTAGTGGTGGCCAACGGGCCGTGTCGTGGCGGCACAACCCGTTTGACAGTCGTGGTGTGTTAGACACGCCACGACCACGACAGGCACAACTTTGAGCCGTGTCGTGCCGTGCGTAGACTACAAGGTCTTGACACAGAAACGCCCATGGCAACGACCCAACCGTTGCCATGTCGTTTCCGTGGCGGTCCCATCCGTTTCCGTGCCAGGTCGTAGTTAATGGGCCAGTTGTTGCCAAACGTAACAAACGAAAGCACTAAATAATTTTCAAGTCAAACGTCGTGATCTTTGTTTAAACTTTAGAATCTATGTTTATTTTATTACTTAATTAACTATTAAATTTGATCAATTAACAACTACTTTCAACAAAATAACAATAATATTTTGTAAATTAAGTACCCGTTTCTAACGGGTTAGCGTGCCGTGGCGGGTTAGGAACGTCACGGGCCGTGGCGTGTCGTGTTTTCATTCCTAACAAGCCATGGTTGACGGGCCCGGGAGCTTAAAATCCTAGACTCGCCACGGCCCGCTTGACCCGTGACGGGTCGACACGACACGGCACGCGACGTTCCGTGCCGTGCGTGTTGCCTTATAAACGGGTTGTGTCGTTCCGTTTTTGTGCCGATACGACCCGTTGGCCACCACTACATGAGAGCTCATTTATTCATTCAACTGATATAAATGATTGAATACCTTGATTTAGTGATTAACAACATTTTTCAATTGGACAATGAGATACTAAATTTTTGAGTGCCAAGTGCAAAGAAAGATCTAAAGCGTGAAGGAGTAATCGTCCTAATTAAAGATACAATTGAGAATAAATGTTGATGGTGTACATGAAAGTAAGTGTCGGTACTGAACCGATGGAACTTAACTCTGATGGGGCTCTTAATGCTGATGGTGCGGGTTTTGGTCCTATACTTCGCAATTCGAGAGGAGACATCCTAGGATCAACCTCGACACAAGTAGAGCCACAAACCATATTCATTCACGAACTACAGGGAGTCGAATTGGGGTTACGAATTATAGCCAACTTAGAAGTTCTCCGTATTGACATTAGACTTGATTTAATAAACACCGTGACCTTGCTTACGAAGGCCGGCCATGTATTACCGTGGAAAGCAAGGAGATTGTGGACGAAAGGTAAGAAATTGAAGGAAAGATTCAGAAGCTTTCGAGTAATACATGTATACAGAGAAGCGAACCAAGCAGCCGACTATCTTTCAAAATTGAAGTTAGGAGTTGGTGAAACCCATCTGGACGTTTGTAACTTGCCAGAAGAATTGAAGAATATAGTTCTTATGGATACTCGAGAGACAATGAGAATGAGGAAAGGGTGTGGCTAATGTAGTTACTACTGAGTGAATTTGTTTTTGCTTGTTTATTTTTTGGTATTTTGACTTATTGTAACTAGTCTGCCCGTACACCGCTTATCATTTAAAAAAGAATAATCTAAAGCATACCTTCAACGAGACATTAAAGAAAGTTTAAAATATTTTAGATGTCAAGTGTAGATTACGATCGGCCACCACTATGGAGAAACAAAAATAGTTTATGTGGGACAAATTTTTTGATGAATTTTTCTTTATAAACCTTTTGATTTGTTCTCCTCAAATCTCCCACCACCATATTTTTGGCGTCGTAAGAGACGTCAATAAACTACCCATTACCAACCTTTATATGTATATTTTTTTTCAGATTTCTCTCTCATCTCTTCTGACCACCTCATCTTGGCACCTCCGACCACCTCTGGCACTCGGATCTCTCTATTTCTCTTGGATCTCCCTCCCTCTAGTTGAAGCCCAGGGGTTCAGTCTGAGAGATGGAGAGAGAGCGGGAAAAAAATGGAGGTGGTGGTCGGAGATGGGAAGAAATGAGGAAGATTAAAAAAAAAATTCCCTAATTTTTTTTTTTGTAAAAGTCACTGCTTCCATTTAAAAAGTTGTACTCCAAGTTTTATATTTTGTTTTTCTAAAGGGTCGCCCTTAGCCATTCTTTTTCTTAAGTGATAAACTATATGGTATGACTCGTGTAAGATAAATCAAGCAATGATGACTTGTCCAGAATCAAAGAAGACTCTTCAATTATCTTTATCTCAACGTTATAAAAAGACTATAAAGTGTGTACTATATTTACGTATTTAGCAGAGCCGACATTTATTTTGCAGTACACAATTAAGACAACTACTAATTACTAATCTTGCGTAACAAAAACTCGGTGTTCCCTCCAAAAATATGGTAGAGATTATCACAATACACAGAAAAGGAAACTCCACTCAGAAATAGATTTGAAGAATTAACAAAATATATACATGGATTTTGTAATTAAGACAAATCTAAACCTATCATATGCTCAAAGGGTTCTCAATAAGGCACAATTTTAGGTTACCAAATTGATTAAATCCGTGAAAAGAAGTAGAAGCATGATTTGTGGAGGTCCTAAAAAAAGGAATTAATATGACACGTTAGAACAAGGCATTGAAAAAAATATATCTGTTCTCACTAAAAGTCGTCACTTTTCTAATTCACAAGAATTGGTTGCCTTTGACCTCTTATTAATCAGGAATGACAAAAGTCACATTCTCGTTTCTTTTTTATCATTGGGATTTGTTAAATATGACAAACGAGAAGCATTCTCTTTCATCATCTTCAACAAGTATGAAATTGTTTGCCTGAACGAATGAGACCTCACCACCCTTTGAAAATAGGCATGAAAGGTTAATTCAAACAGTCATGATAGACTTCTCGGCCACTTTCCCGGGTGAATCCCGGCCGGCTGAGGTGGCCGGTCCAGATTTAGAGAGAGAAAGTGAAAACTTTCTCTCTAAATCCGGATCTGCCACCTCACCCGGCCGGGATTCACCCGGGAGAGTGGTCGGGAAGTCTACTATTTTCCTAATTCAAAAAGGGAAATGAAACAATCATTTCTTAAAGTTGACAGGCTTAAATAAAATGCCACTGATTCTGAATATATGAAAATTGGGTATTGAAAAGGGAATCTTAGAAAATAAATCTCACTTTAAGAGAAAATGACTTGGCTCTTGATTACTAAGATCTTGTCAAATCCATACAAAGGCACTTCAAAAGATCTTATAATTTATTAGGGTGCTTCTAAAGGCACCGGCCGAAAGGCTGTTAGCATCCGGAAATTTTATTGACTCGGGTCAATAGCCATTGACCCGAGTTCTCTATAAGCACCGGTTTTTAATGTGGGTGACATTCACCTTCATTTGCTTCTTCCATCTTCTTCTTCCAAAATAAAAAGAATACCAATTCATTTTTTTTCCAAAACAAAAATCATGTGTGCTCATCTAGATAGTGTAAGTAAAAAAAATTCATTTTTTCTTATTTACTTTATATTCCTGTTAGTAAATACACAAAATTGAAAAGAATGGGTCCACTCTCTCTTCCTTCTTCACCAAATTTCATCCACAAAATAAACTCATCTTCTCTCCGCTTCCTTCTCATGTTCATCTTCATTCCTTCTATATCCCCTTTGTAAATGTAGAAGAAAGATTGCAAGATTCAGAAAGGTAGAGAGAGAGATGAGAATAAGGGTTTTTAGAGATAGAAAGATGAAGAAAACCTTGCGAGAAGTAGCATAGGAGTTGGCCATGGTCGAGTTCACGAGAAAGAGAGTGAGGATTGGGATGTTTTTTAAGCCCCGGATCAGCTGATCCGTTTGGCCCTCTTATGTCCCGGATCAGCTGATCCGTTTGGTACTCCTAGGTCCCGGATCAGCTGATCCGTTTGGTCCTCCTAGGTCCCGGATCAGCTGATCCGTTTGGTCCTCTTAAGTCCCGGATCAGCTGATCCGTTTGGTCCTCTTAAGTCCCGGATCAACGGATCTGTTTGGTTCTCTTAAGGCTCGGACTGGTTCAGTCCGTCCGATAGATTTTGTTTGATTTTGTGATAAACGGATGGAGGTGTTAGGGTTAAGCTGGCTTTGACTGGTGCCTACATAGTTGAACGGTGCTAACAGAGAAATGAGCAGTTGGGCCTGGTGCCTTTAGAGATGGATGCTAACACCCTTTTGGCTTGGTGCCTTTAGAAGCACCCAATTTATTATTGCATGAGTTATTCTTTAACCATTACAAATGTAGCTATTTTTTTATGGCTGATTTTAAGAGAAAATGACTTGGCACCCAGTTGACTCTTACACTCACTTATCTTGTCAGATCCTTACATAGGCACCAGAATCTAACCGATACCTTCAAAAAGACACAACGATTCCTTTGTTTTTCCCTTTTTATTCCCCCCCTCATGAGTTGTAACCATTACAAACGTCTCTTGGAATCAGTACTGATCATATTTCTAGGGTTTCTTTCTCTTCTATAAATATATACACATTTTCTCTCATTTTCTCACTAGTTTCTTGAAATCAACCATGGCTTCTTATGAAAATCGTATTGAAGTTGATGAATTTTCTCTGGTTGTTAATTGTTCCTCTGAAACAATTACTGATCAAAGTACTGATGGATCTTCATCTTCATCAATACCAACAACCCAAAACAAGAAAACCCAGAGACAATGTTTTGTTGATTCCATCAATAATTTACTCTTGCAAAGAAACAAAAAAGATTTACAAAAATTTCATCTCTCATTTTCAGATCCTCAAGACTTTGAGTTAGAAGTTGAAAAATGGATAAAATATGCTATTGATTCTAAGGTGAAAGAGTTATCTTTAGATTTTTCTAAAGAAACATGGGATTCTCCTGAACCAAATGATCCTAAGTTTTCGAAGTTCGATCTTCCGAATTTTGTTTATCAATACGAACATTTTGAATCACTCAAACTGTTTGCTTGTAATGTCGTAATCTCGTCGTTTCAAAATCTTTCTACTATCAAGAAACTTTACTTGGGTTGGATTTCATTACCATCTTCATCATTTCAAAAGTTGATTTCAAGTTGCCCATTTCTTGAGATTCTTGTACTCAAGAAATGTAGGAATATTAATGAATTGAATATTGGGTATAATAATTGTCAAAATTTAACAAGTTTGGAGATAGATGATTGTACTCCACTTGAATATGGAATGAATGTGTTTGTTGAATCTCTGAAATACTTTACGTTCCGTGGATACTATTCACCATTTGGGTTGGAAAAGTTCACTAATTTGGAGAAAGCCGAACTTCAATTCGGACACCTTACAGACGAAGACTTTGGCTTTGGAGGAGAAGAGGTGTGCAATACTCTCCGAGCACTTGAGTCTACTAAGGTTTTAACAGTATGCAATTTCGTCACTCAGGTATATATTACCTTCTGAATGCCTAGCTATGGAGTATCCTTTTTTTATCTTATGTTTCAAATAATTAATTTTCGTAGAAGTAACCAATACCCTTATATGAATGAGTACTCGATCGATGTTTTTAATCTCTGAACTTTCTATAGGTTGTACCAAATGGGGAGGAACCAATCAGTCTCAAACCTCCCCTTTCCGGAGTTAAGCATCTGATCTTAAAAACAGACCTACATACACATGAAGTCGAAGGTATCGTGTTTCTTCTCAGGAGTTGTCCGTCTTTGGAGAAACTTTCAATTCAAACCGAACGTATCCAAACCTTATATGTGAGTACTACTCCTACCACTACCACTACATTGTTCTATTAATTTATTTGTATATGTTTGTTTCACGCGTTTTAAACGGTAATGAAACTTTTAGCTAATTATGTCGAAAAGGTTTTTGGCCAGGCTACGGGTTGATCTCTAACCTAGAGTTAATTGCTTTTTGAGAATGTTTGATTCCGCATTTTTAAGTCATGTTGCCCTAGTATTACAAAAGGGGCTGGTATTAATGCATGGATATTCTGATGTCGTTTGAGGATGAAAAAAAATCGGCGGGTATTAATGCATGGATAAGAAACTTTTATCAAATCTCTCTAGTCTTGTTAGTAATATACATATATAGATATCGTAAATGTTTGGTTATATTTGTCGTTTCTTCTCTTATTTCGTGTGATATTTTCTAATGGAGTACCGAAATTTCCTTTTTGTTATTTAGTGTGATTTAGAAACTCCTTTAAGGCCAAAAGCATTATGGAGGAATAGTAGTATATTTCCCATTCGATGCTTGAAGACAAGTCTGAAAGAGGTTATAGTAGAGCAATACAGAGGGGAAGAAAATGAATTTGGGATGCTTGAGCACTTGCTACAACAATGCACATGCTTGGAGATCATGACCATACATACATCAACAGTTAATGGAATTCATACAAGAAAGAGTGCTGATAAGTTACTGATGGTTGAAAGAGCTTCTCGATCTGCAATGATATTGATCCGTTAATATAGGAAAACCCAAAAATAGCATTAATGGGTCGCTTAAATTGCACTACTTATCATTTTAAGTTGATGTTAAATTTATTTTAAGCTAGTGTTTAATCTTTGAATCGTTATTAGAACTGGTTTTTTTTTTTTAGTTGAGGAAATTAGAACATCGTTTGTGCTTTGTAATAGAATAAATTTGTTTCTTAATTTAGTTGTTGTTATAATTTGAGCAGTTATGAACACGTGAAACTCACGTAAGAGATTGATCGGTCTCCTCGTGGAAGACAAATTTCCAGTGTGTGGTTGAACTAAAATAATGATAAAATAGATTTTACATGATAGAACTATACACCTCCTAATGTTCAACTAATTTCTCACTCTGCTAACATCACAATTGGGTTCTCAGAAGAAAAAAAAAAATCACAATTGGGTGATAATTGGACAGATAAAGTGAAATAAGAGAAATGATATAGGAGGGCAATCCTATATCACAATCCTATACCATAGTTTGGCTGATTCCAGCGTCTAGAAGTTCTATTTTGCTTCATGAACTCCAAGGAGTTGTTAGGCCTTAGGTTAGCAGCCAAGGCAAACTATGGTCGAGTGCTGATTGCTAGTAACTCGAAAGCAGTTTGCTCTCTCCTCTCTAATTTTGATAGTCAGCCCCCTTGGCTAGTGTGATATATGTGGCTGAAGATTAAAGCACTTTGGACATGTTTTCAAGAATGCACTATTAAGCATGTGGTTCGAGAGGTGAACATGGCAGCTGACTTCCTTGCTAAGAGTGGGCCGCCTGATGAGCAGGAAATTGATTTACAAAGGCTACCAGCTGAGCTGATTGCTATAGTCGGAGACGACAAAAATGTTGTTGTTAGACTAAGAAAGAGTTGAAGTTGAATTGTATAGTGTTTTTGTTTCTTAGTTGTTTTTTTGTTGCTTTTTAGGTAGCTGCCCTTGTTCACGGGTCGGGCCCTTTAAGACGCTTACTAATGCAAAAAAAAAAGAAAAAATGATATAAGAGGGCAAACTTTTAGACCTACAGTAAACCTAACCAATTGTGTTCTGACACCTGTCGCTGGGTGTCCACATTTGCACAGGCCAGGGTCAAAGTCGGGCGCTTACTGTTCGGTCCTTCACCATATCATCTTACTTTTAGTGATGTTCTTCCTTCTATACAACTTAAAATCACCTCTAGTAATTTATGTGACATCTGAAGTTGAAAAGCTAGAGTTTCTAAAATCTGCTGGACGGGATTTTCCATTCTAAGCTCCCTCTATTCAAAATCAAGACAATACATCTGAAGGAAATTTGGTAAAAATCATGGAGTATCTAAAATCCTAATTGTTTGCCCCTAAAACTATGAATTTTAGATCAAAATCAAAATCTTTGCTCTGTCAAACTTCCATGGTTGCTGGAAAACAAAAAATGTATTATATTATTACCACCATCAAGGCTCAAGCCATTTTTGAATACTAGATTGATCATAAGAAACTCCATTACAGAGACTAACAGAAGATATCATCACGCCTAAAGAGATCGGACATTTCAAGATACTCGGAACGGTGATGAATAAGTCATTCCCCACCATCTTATTCTTCTGGTTCCCTTGATGATTTGAGATTTGAAGATTTATGAACAGAGGCACAACAAGGTAAACAATATTTTTTCTATAGAGAGAAAGAGGAAGAGAGAGAGTGAATGCTCTCCGCCTACTAATCGGTATGTAAAAATTCATACTGATGCTTCGTCTATTGATATCAATAAACCTGCGGGAATTAGTTGTATATCATTAATAATCACAGAGCTCAATTTATTGTTAGGTTAATCCCACATTCGTTGTGGAAGCGGCAGGGGGTGTGTGTGGGATTAACCCTAACATTTATAAATGCAAAGACTTCTACCATCACTTCGAGGAATGCTGAAGAAAGCGAAATTATATCTATTCTCTTGGAAATCAGGTGGGTTGCTAACCTAAAGATCAAATTCCTTCATGTGGAAAGTGTTGTTTTCGGTGTACCGATTCAACGAGTTGACTCAACGAGTCTCTAACCGGATCACTGGTGAAACTGGTTACTACTTTGATTTTATTTGTAAATTTATCAAAAACACCTTCTTTCCAAATTAATGGAGAAAAACTAAGGAATAGAACAACTCAATATCTTTCGTATTTCTAACCGATAATGTCTGTTATCCAAAACAGATGATTCGTAGTCGAATCTCTCTATCGATTTAAGATCGGAAAGAAGAATTGTTGTCCTTCTGTGTTTACTGATTTATTACTTAAAAATCAACACACTTCTGATTTTAAGAAATCAGAATGTCTTTGACTAAGAAATCAGATAGACTAAAAAGAAAAAAAAAACGGAGGATAAGAAGAAGAAAATTTTTAATCGAGGTATTCCTCTTTCCTTAAGAAAATTGACGCCCTGTATAGTACCAAACAGTTACCGACGTTTGTCTCTCAAGATACAATAATTAACCTTTCGATTCAATGGTACTTCGAATCAGAAAGCAGTCGAACTTGAAAGTATACTAACCTCTGACTTAATGCAAATGGACCAAACTTCTTGCTTATGAAACTTCTTGAAAACTTTGTTAAATCTTTCTCTTAGACACTCTAATATGATCTTCTAACAATGATGGATACTCTGGAAAAAAACAGAATTAAATTTGGAGTTCATTTGGGTCCTATAAATAGGTTTTGAATAGACACATGCATTTGGGATATTTCTGTTGGTTAAGGGACGCATCTGTTGAGAAAGTGAAGTGACGGGTCACTTCTTTAGCAACAGACCATGTCGGCTGGGATTTGGACCGTTGGATCACGCTCAAAAGCGCGGAGGATACGCCCTCCATTGGATTGATGGTCGTATGCCGAAAGTAGCCCGAAATCTAAGAAGATCGGTCGTTGGATGGAGTTTCGGGTTATCCCACTCCGTGCCCGACACGGACCTAACGCCATCCATTGGATCTGGCTTTTAGCGCAGAGAGAACGCCAACCGTCAGATCTGGACGTGTTCCCTTTGCGAGAATGGCCCCCAGACAAACTTTGCCTTTTGGTCCCTAACTTAACCATTTTCATCCAAACTTCAGACTTGAATATCTCATTCATCCGGAATCGGATTTGAGTGATTCTTGGCTCTAAACTTAAGAGCTCGACGAGACGAACGCAATGGCTTGCTTCGTCTCTGAGTTGGACGACTTTAACCGATCCGAAATCGGCTCCAATTCGAACAATCCCCCACATGAATGAATATTCGAGATTTCCTATCATGTAGACTTACTAGACTGACACACTGACACTGACACTGACAGAGGTTAGAGGCGGAATTTCGCTGCACGGGATAGATAGCTTGCGACTTTGAATCTTCCTTAGTGAATTGCCATCGGGTTTACAAAGACCTTAGTGAACTATGTCTTGAATTATGTCCCATGAGTTTTAAACCAACGAGTAACTATCACACAGCTAGTTCCTTACTTTCAAAAGTTCCCGGTTGTGTTCATTTCGGCCCTGAACAACCTGGTTTTCATGTGTGCTTTAGAGAAGTCGACCATTACGACCTTCTCATAGAACTGACATCAGTTCACACACATATAGGTTATCCGCAATAAGGTATTCTTCTATACCTCACGTTAGACTCAAGTTCTAAGTTTTCGGATTCATTAAGTTTTCGGATTCATATAACTTCAGTTTTCCCATTGAACCTACATCTTGGGATCTCTAGTCACATAGGTTGGGTTTCCGTTATGACTTTACTCATTTACTTTAGGCAAATGTCCCATTCCCCTTGATGACGCAATTACTAACTCTCTAGGTAACCCTTTGGTAAATGGATCCGCTAGGTTATCCTTAGATTTGACATAATCTACTGTTATGACTCCTTCTGAGAGCAATTGTTTTACGGTGTTATGTCGCCGACGGATGTGTGGTGACTTACCGTTATACATTTTACTATGTGTTCTTGCAATAGCTGCTTTATTATCGCAGTGTATATTTATTGCAGCCAACGACTTAGTCCATATAGGAATATCCTCCAGGAAGTGTCGCAACCACTCTGCCTCTTCTCATGCTTTATCCAGAGCAATAAATTCTGAATCCATTGTCGATCGAGTTATGCATGTTTGCTTTGAGGATTTCCATGATATGGCACCCCACCTAGTGTGAATACGTATCCACTGGTTGACTTGGTATCATCAGTATCTGAGATCCAGTTGGCATCCGCATATCCCTCTAATACTTCTGGATATTTGGTATATAATAGCCCATACTCTTTAGTCTGTCTCAAATACTTGAGTACCTTTACTATAGCCGTCCAATGTTCTTTACTTGGATTGCTAGTAAACCTACTCAATTTGCTAACAGAATAAGCATGTCTGGACGTGTAAAATTCATCAAGTACATCAGACTTTCGATAATCTGTAAGTACCTTAACTGGTTTACTCTGTGACCACGATTTTTGATCAAATGCACAATCGGGTCTATCGGCGTCCGAGCTCAACTCATATCATTCTTGCTGAATTTTTCTAGAATTTTCTCAACGTAGTGAGTCTGAGATAATTTTATCCCAGAAGAGCTTCTAGATATTATTATTCCAAGAATGACTTCATCCCTACCTAAGTCTTTCATAGTCGAAATTCTTCGACAACATTTGCTTAGTTATTTTTATGACATCTATATTATCTCCCATAATAAGCATGTCATCCACGTACAAACATAGGATTACACATCCTTTAGTAGTGACCTTAGTGTAGACGCACTTGTCACACTCATTTTATTTTGAACCCATTTGATGACACTGCTTGATCAAATTTCAAGTGCCATTGCTTAGGAGCCTACTTTAAACCATAAAGCGACTTTACTAATTTACACACTTTGTTCTCTGGGCCAGGTACCACAAACCCTTCTGTTGAGTCATATAGATGTCTTCTTCCAGTTGTCCATTTAAGAAAGCTGTCTTTGCATCCATCTGATGTATTTTTAGATTGTGGATATCGCAATTAGCAATCTTATTGATATGATTCGAGTAACAGGAGAGTAAGTGTCAAAATAATCTAGACCTTCTCTCTGTCTGAATCCTTGAGCCACAAGTCTGGCTTTGTACTTGTCGATTGATCCATCTGTCTTCAATTTCCTTTTGAAGATCCATTTGCAACCTAAAGGTCTGCAATCTATCGGGAGATCTACTAACTCCCATGTATGGTTATTCATAATGGACTCAATCTCACTGTTCACGACCTCTTTCCAAAAAGGAGCTTCAAGAGTTGACATAGCTTCTATGTATGTCTGAGGCTCACTTTCTAACATATAAGTTAGAAAATCAAGACCAAAGGTTTTTTCTGCCCTTGCGCTTTTACTCTTTCGAGGCTCTTCCGCATTGTCCTCTACTCGATTTTTATCTCTTTCGAAGATTTCTGTATTTTCTTCGTTTCTGACTCTCATTAGAGATTTTTCCTCTGATATAGATTTACATGAAAATATATATTCAAAGAATTCGGCTTCCCGTGATTCTAAGATTGTATTCACATGTATATCTTTTATATCGGACTTGTGAACCAAGAATCTGTATGCACTACTATTTTCTGCATATCAAACGAAAATACAGTCTATTGTCCTTGGTCCTTTTGACTCATTTAGGTAAAGGCACCAAGACCTTGGCCAGACACCCCCACTTTAATAAATTTAAAGGATGGTTTTCTGTTGTTCCAAAACTCATAAGGAATTTTACCTGTTTTCTTATGAGGTAACTTATTCAATAAGTAGTTGGCCGACAATATTGCCACCCCCACAAGGAGCAGTAGTCTGATGAATTATGCCACTTTTGGCACAAATTTCAGCAAAAGGGGATTCATACTCTCCGCCTCTATCACTTCTCAAAATCTTTATCTTTCGATTAAGTTGATTTTCAACTTCTTTCTTATAGATTTTGAATTTCGCTACTGCTTCATCTTTACTTCTTAGCAAGTAAAAGTGACAGTACCTTGTTTTATCGTCTGTGAAGGTGATAAAATACTTTTTACCTCCTTTAGTCTGAACCATTTTTAAATCACATATGTCACTATGAATTAACTCTAATGGTTATGTAATTCTTTCGACAGCATGAAAAGGAGTCTTTGTCAATTTAGACTCTACACACGTTTGACATTTTTCCGAAGAATTAATATCAAACTTTGGGATTAAGTCCATGTGCATTAACTTTCTCAAAGAGTTATAATGAACATGACCTAGTCTCTCATGCCAAATATTACAAGAATCAACAATATAAGCTAATGCTTTTTATTTATTAATAATATTTGGAGTTACAGTTGCAACATTCAATTAAAAGAGCCCCCCACATAAGTACCCTTTTTCCACATACATCCCATTTTTGGATAAAATAAAATTATCGAAAACAAATACAAGTTTGAATCTTTTCTTGCTAAGGAGAGATCCAGACACAAGATTCTTTCGAATGTCTGGTGCATGCAGGACGTCATTTAGGGTGACTTCTTTTCCTGAAGTGAACTTCAGGATTACTTTCCCTTTTCCCTGAACTTGACTTGTTGCGGCGTTTCCCATAAATAGTGTCTCGCCTTTTTCAAGTTTGGTATAAGTGGAGAACATGCCTCTATCTGCACAAACGTGCCTCGTGGCTCCAGTGTCGATCCACCATTCTTTCGGATTTCAAACTAGGTTTACTTCAAAAATATCCGCACATAGGTTCATATTCAGAAAATTTTCAGCCACATCTTTGACTCCAGTAGCCATTGCACAAAGGTTCTGGACATCTTCGTCTTCAACAAGAGAAGCCTGATGCTTAACTTTCTTTCTCTTGTTGATCTTGTCATTTTTAGAACGACAATCTTTGGTAAGATGCCCCTTCTTGCCACAATTGAAGCAGTTGTCGTCGCCCTTTTTCGTCGGCTTTCCTGAGCCCACTTCACGACCCGAGCGTTTCCGCTTTAGTTTTGGTCCCCCTTCGATGACGTTTACTTTTGGAGTATTTGAAGAATTCTCTTTCTTCTTCCCTACAGTACGACTATCCTCTTCTATTCGAAGTTTGAGGATGAGTTCTTCAAGGCTCATGTCTTTATTTTTATGACGAAGGTAATTCTTGAAGTCTTTCCAACCCGGAGGCAATTTTTCAATCATTGCTCGGACTTGAAAGGCTTCATTTGTTACCAATGATTCGACCTTTAATTCCTGAAGAATTATTTGGAATTCTTGAATTTGGGTTATGACTGGTTTAGAGTCAACCATTTTAAAGTCCATAAACCTTCCAATGATAAATTTCTTCACTCCCGCAGTGTCGGCTTTATATTTATTGTGTAGTGTGTTCCATAATTCTTTTGCATTATCAATCACACAATACACATTATAAGTCCATCACCCAACGAATTCAGAATATAATTTTTACATAAAAAATTACTATGCTTTCAGGCCTCTACGACCGAAGTATGTTGGATATCTCCATCTTCTCGAAGGACCGGTTGGTCTTCCGTCATATATTATACTAACACTAGAGTGGTTAGATAAAACATCATCTTCTGTGCCCATCGCTTAAAATCGATGCCCTTAAACTTCTCTAGTTTTTCGGCATGGGCGGGACCAGTACTTTTCATTGTGGCTTCACCCGTTGTTGCCATCTCTATTTCTGTCTCACACAGAAGCTTAATTCAGTATACCGAAGTAAATTCGATTGTCTTAAGATTGTTGTTTTCGGTGTACCGATTCAACGAGTTGACTCAACGAGTCTCTAACCGGATCACTAGTGAAACTGGTTACTACTTTAATTTTATTTGTAAATAAATCAAAAACACTTTCTTTCCAAATTAATGGAGAAAAACTAAGGAATAGAACAACTCAATATCTTTCGTATTTTTAACAGAGAATGTCTGTTATCCAGAAAAAATGATTCATAGTCGAATCTCACTATCGATTTGAGATCGGAAATAGGAATTGTAGTCCTTCTGTGTTTACTAATTTATTACTACAAATCAACACACTTCTGATTTTAAAAAATCAGAATGTCTTTGATTAAGAAATCAGATAGACTAAAAAGAAAAAGAAAAATCGGAGGATAAGAAGAAGATTTTTAATCGAGGGTATTCCTCTTTCCTTAAGACAATTGACGCCCTGTATAGTACCAAACAGTTAACGACGTTTGTCTCCCACGATACAACGATTAACCTTTCGATTCAATGGTACTTCGAATCAGAAAGCAGTCGAACTTGAAAGTATACTAACCTCTCACTTAATGCAAATGGACTAAACTTCTTGCTTATGAAACTCCTTGAAAACTCGGCTAAATCTTTCTCTTAGACACTCTAATATGATCTTCTAACAATGATGGATACTCTAAAAAAACGGAATTAAATTTGGAGTTCATTTGGGTCCTATAAATAGGTTTCGAATAGACACAAGCATTTGGGACATTTCTGTTGGTTAAGGGACACATCTGTTGAGAAAGTGAAGTGACGGGTCACTTCTTTAGCAACAGACCGTGCCGGCTGGGATTTGGACCGTTGGATCACGCTCAAAAGCGCGGAGGAAACGCCCTCCATTGGATTGATGGTCGTATGCCGAAAGTAGCCCGAAATCTAAGAAGATCAGTTGTTGGATGGAGTTTCAATTTATCCCACTCCGTGCCCGACATGGACCTAACGCCATCCATTGGATCTGGCCTTTAACGCGGAGAGAATGCCAACCGTCAGATTTGGGCGTGTTCCCTTTACGAGAATGGCCCCCAGACAAACTTTTCCTTATTGCCTTTTGATCCCTAACTTAACCATTTTTCGTCCAACTTCAGACTTGAATATCTCATTCATCCGGAATCGGATTTGAGTGATTCTTGGCTCTGAACTTAGGAGCTCAACGAGACGAACACCATAGCGTACTTCGTTTCTGAGTTTGACGACTTTAATCGATCCGGAATCGGTTCCGATTTCAACACATGCTACATCCATCAAGAAACTTCTCCCGCAATTTCAAGGCGTCATTTTCTCTCATATTCCTCGCAAACGAAATGAGTTAGCTGTCATTTTGGCTAAATGGGCAAGGATTCATATTAGTAATTCTACTTGGACTATTATTCCCTCTGTATTTAGTCATAAATATCATAATAACTCTTTAATGTATTAATTTATGACACTTTCAACAACAAAAGAAAGAGTGAATGGTTCAGTCGGCCCGTACAAACGGGAGATAAGTTTAGATTTTTGATCTGCATTGTTGATACATTTCAACCGTCTAGATCAAAAAAAGACCAAGGACGTAAGTGTAAGTTATGATATGGTGAAAGACCGAACCGCAACCGCCCAACTCAGACCTTAGGCAGTTTAAACGTGGATACCTAGCCACATACGTCAGAAAACAAAAATTTTAGGTCTACTGTAGGTCTAAAAGTTTCGCCTCCTATATAATTTCTCTTGAAATAATGATATGATAACCTACATCCACACATAAATTAATAATGGATTCTTTATTAAGAATCGCCACAATAGTGAATTTGATTCGTTACGTTGGTCAAACATAGTTGAATGAATAAAACTCTAGGATCAAACTTAGCTATACAGAGTAATTTAGAGTTTCCTACTTTACTCTCAAATGCATTTTTTAGTTGATTAAAAAATTAGAAAGAATACTTCTAATAGGTCCGGAAAGAAACAAGAGACTTTGTTTTTTTTTTTTTGTTGAAACAGAGACTTTGGTGTGTGTTTCGTTATTATTCCTTGGAAAAATGGTCATTTTAATCAAACCATCAGATATAAATGAAAAAACAAAACAGTAACTTCTTGAAAATAATCAAAATTATCATGTTAATTATGTGCACTTGTGACCTATGTGTTAAACAATATTTATAACAAAAATGGTGGTATGTGCGGCCGATCTCCCGGCTGAATCCCGGACCAAGTGACGTGGTCGGGCCAGATTTAGAGAGAGAAAGTGAAAAACACCCTCTCTCTAAATCTGGACTAGCCACGTCACTCGGTCGGGATTCAACCGAGAGATTGGCCAGGCATACCATCAGTGTTGTATTTATAACATCAATCAGGTCATTTTATATTTTTTTCATTCAAAAAAATACTCCCAAACAAAATATTCTTTTTCTTGCATTGTTGTTCATCTTTTTCTTCCTCTTCTTCTTCGTCCAAATTTTCTAATTAATGTAGGAAAATCTAATTCTTCATCTTGTTTTCTCTCCCTCTCTCTCTCTCTCTTTATCTCTCAATCTCTATGTCCCTCTGTCTTTAGGTTTTTATGTCTTTCTGTTTCTTTGTCTCTGTGTTGGTATAATCTCACATTTGTTGCCGGAAGGGGCGGCGGTCACTTTATAGTGTGAGGGAAAGCGTACCTCTTGAACTAACTTTTTGGGTGGCGTAGTTCCAAAACCACTTGAGGCCTTAAGGGTCAATGAAACATTATGACCATACATTTTCTTTTTGAATTTTAGATTTTCCACGTCTAGCTTTGAAACAAATTCGGCTTTTTAACATAACCCGAGATTACCAAAGTCTTTCAGGTCGCATGGAGAAATACACTTTCACAGTCTAATGTTGTGAAGGGAAAGATTGTTGGAGTAATACAACGTTGGTTGTGAAGGGGTGTTGGTCACTTCGTAAGTGTGAGGGAAAACCTCACCCTTGAGCTAACCTTTGAGGGGAGAGAGAGGCCCCAAGACCACTTCGCTGCGAAGAAGGGCAAAGACCACACCTTTAACACGCGGATGCTGAATGAGTCAGAAAATCTTTTCGATTTAGCATCAACAAAAGAGTTCATTAATCTTGTTGATTTAATGCAAATGCCTTTTCGTTTTTAAGGTTTTTAGAACTAAAGCATTTTTAAGTGCAAATATCTGACTTGAAAGGTTAATCACTAAATAAGAACGAAGAAGGAAATAGTTTTTCTGAAAATATGGTAGTAATCTCCTCTATTGTTTGATTTAATAGTTTTTACGTATTTTTGTCTGATTTCTCTTTAACCTCAGAATCTATTATATAAAACAGAAGGGAAAACGCTGACTGGGACAAACATCCTTTTTCAATAAGGGATATTGTCTAGAAGCCCTTCTCAAAATTTAAAATAGTCCTTCGTAAAAATAAAGTTACCTATTTAAAAAACAATAATCATTTCCTTCTTAGAAATAAAATAACTAATTTAATGAAAAAAGAAACAAAATAAATTTCAAGGGTTAAAAATTAAAATTAAAATCTCTCTCTAAATAAAATAATAATTAATTTAAGAAAAAAGAAACAAAAAAGTAATACAAAAAAATAATAACTAATAAAAATCTCTCTCTCTCTCTCTCTAAATAAAATATAACAATAAATTTCGTAACATTTGATTGATACAAGTGTCCGTGCCCTAGGGCACGGGATATACCCTAGTACTATTAAAAGAATATAAATACGTTTTGTGTGAAGAAAACCATTAACCTCCCTTGTATTTTTATACTGTTAACAGTTTACATAAATATGTAATTTAAATAGATAGATATACACAAGAGAGGAAAGATAATACATAAAGTAGGAAATAGTACATACAACATATTGGAAATATCAAGTCCAATCTCATCCAAAATCCTCAGTAAATTATTTCCCGAATCTGAGTATTATTACCGCTATTACCCTCCCGCAAATTGAGCTTCGGGGAGACACGAAGATTCAATTTGGGACAAAGCTCCAAGAACCGGAAATCAGATAAGCTTTTAATCAAGATATCAACGAGCTGATCATGAGATGGGACAAACTGAATCTTCACTGATCCGGCTGCCACCTTTTCTCGAACAAAGTGGTAGTCCAAAGCAATGTTCTTAGAACGACCATGAAACACTGGGTTGCCAGTCATGAGGATGACACTTTTTTTGTCAAAATATATACGAATAGGAGTGGATAGACGAATACCCAATTCCTGAAGAATAAAACCAATCCAAGTTAAGTCAGTAGTAGTGGAGGCAAGAGCCCGATACTCAGCTTCGGTGCTGGAACGAGAAATAGTAGGTAGCTTACGAGCACTTATGGTGAGAAGATTTCGGCCAAGAAAAATGAAGAACCCAGATGTAGAACGACGTGTGTCAGGGCAACCTGCCCAATCAGCATCAGAGTAAGCATGGAGAGAATTCGAGGCAAAGTCCGCAAATAATTGTAAACCCATGTGAATCGTTCCCTTAACATAACGCAAAATGCGTTTAACAGCCTGAAAGTGGTCAACTGTGGGAGCGTGCATAAACTGACGCGCCACATTGACTGCATAAGCCAAATCAGGGCAGGTCCACGTAAGATAAAAAAGAGAACCCACCACCTTACGATATAGAGTAGGATCCGAAAAAGCAACACCCTGTCCTGACAACTGAATGCATGTAGTCATAGGGTAGAAGCTGGTTTTTTTTTTTTTGATGAAGAAGTAGAAGCTGGTTTGACACCCTTTAAATTTAAATTTTAAGCATGTCTAATACATATTTAGTTTGAGTAAGTAAAAGACCACCTTTATTCAAAGTTTCTTCAATACCCAGAAAATAATGTAGAGATCCCATATTCTTCATATCAAACTCAGAAGACAGTTGAGAAATAACAGTATCAATAGTTGACGAATCAACTCCCGTAAGTATAATATCATCAACATAAAGCAACAAATAAATCATACCCACTGAAGTCGTATGAAAAAAAAAAGAGGTATCAGACTTAATAACACGAAAACCAATACGGAGTATGTAAGAGTTGAATCTGTTATACCCTGCTGATGTGACACGAAAATGTCACATTTGAGGCGCCTAACTTAGACTAACTAGTCATTTTCGAGTGTTATGAATAATATTTTATGTGTTTTTCTTGTTTAGGTACCATATTTGGAGCTAAACATGGAATTCGGAATAAAGGGAGCGAATTATCGCTATCATTTCATGTGCCCAAAATGAGAGAAAAGGACTTCAAGCAAATCATATGAGAAGAGGAGTCAAAGACGAGTCCAACGGTGAAAACGGAAGTCAATTCCGAGTTCGGGCGGGGAAGTTGTGAAAGAAAGAAGTCGAGGTTCGGTCTTAAAACAAAGATTTTATGAAGGCACCCCTTGATTCCTATGTGAGAAGCAAAGCCTAAACCCAAGCCCAAAGTCAAGAATACTCAAAGATGAAGGAAGGTGTAGAGATTCTAGGAGCACTCACTTGGGCCCAAGTCAACAAAGTCTAAATGAATTGACTAAGTCAAGAGAAACCTAGGGTTTTTAGTAGTGTAAACTATTCATCATCTTCTCCATTAAGAAAAATACACAAGTTGGAGGAGGAGAGAGAAGGTGGTTAGGGTTTCTTCACCAAATCATCAACTTTTTAGGGTTCTTAGGGTTTGGTTTAGTAGTTGAGCTAGAGAGGAAAAAAGAGAGAAGAAGGAGGGGTCGGCCAAGCTTGGCCGGCCATCACTAAGGCCGGCCAAAGCTTGGCCGACAAAGTCGCGGGACAGCAAGGGAGCACGGGATGGAGCTCGGGACGCGGCTGCGGGTGTCTTGGCCGGCACGGGAGCAACGCTCGGGACGCGACCAAGGGATATCCGGCTCGGATCTAAGCTTCCTTTGCCCGGAAATCTTGATTTTCTCCGGAAACCTAACTTTCTTTGATCGGATTTTTCGTGGTGTTCCGACAACTTTCTTGATTCAAAACCTTAGGGCTTTTACTCCCCATGTCTTGATCTATCTTCCCATGTAGTTTGATTTGATTTTGGGTGAAAAATCTTTAGAGAGAGAAAGCTTGGTGAAGCTTTAATGGTGGATGTTCTTGAGATGGAGAAGATGATGATGGGTGCTATGGGGAAATCTGATTTTTACTCGGGGACACCCAAAGTTCACTATTAAAGGGAAATCCAGGAAATTCGCTACGGGGAGATCGACTACACTTAGAGACTTATTTTTCTCGACGAACCTAGCCTCGAATCACATCGAAAAAGGGGGATTTCTCATCATCTTCTTTTCATTTATTATTCATTCCACATGTTTAGCTAAATCAAGTGTCGAATATATGAGATGAAATGTGATAAATTCGTGATTATGTTTAATATGATTTCATGTTTTGATTATGAATTGATGTTCATTTGATTCGATTATCGTTTCGATCGTATTTTCATGTGTCTTGTCATGCATTTCACATAGTTAGGCGACTAGACGACGATTTCGACGACTCGGGATTAACCGATCAGTGTCGAATATATGAGATGAAATGTGATAAATTCGTGATTATGTTTAATATGATTTCATGTTTTGATTATGAATTGATGTTCATTTGATTCGATTATCGTTTCGATCGTATTTTCATGTGTCTTGTCATGCATTTCACATAGTTAGGCGACTAGACGACGATTTCGACGACTCGGGATTAACCGATTTAGGACGTTTATTTGACTAAGTATAATTTCCGGATATACGTAGTACTTATAGACATCACCTTAGGAGTCGAACATCGCTTGTATTTGACACATGAAATCGGACAATACATAGTTGTAGATTTATCATTATGGATTCTCGGATTTCGATACATGAACTCTCGTATTCGGACACTCTTGAAGCATGATTTGAATGTGATGATTGGCTTATTATTTGTTTACATGTGAGTTTAATTGTCTTCGTCTAGTTTTATAAACTAGAAGCCTCGATCTTAATCGTCTAATTGACATGAAGTTCGATAATGTGTACTCAGTTGATAATCGATACTTAGTGACGCTTGATCGATTACACTTAATTGGACATATTATGCTTATTAGTGTCATACTTGTTCATTCTCAATCCATTAGATAGTGTGTGTAAGTTTGATAGTCGATGCCTATTGCTTGTCATGTCATGTTGAATCTATGATCTCTTTCTCATTCATGCATTATAATTAGATATTTCATGCTTTTATTAAGTTATTAGATGAGATATGCTTTTTAGATAATGAATGATAGTTTAGGAATTTAGATTCATATGATAGTCAATCAACCATTCTTGATTTTGAAATGTGTTTTTAAAGAATATCTTCCGAAATCTAAATAGTTCATTATGTTAGATTTCGAGTTATATATGACACCTAGGATTGTCAATGTGGGTGAAGTTAATTAGATTTTCACGCGAATAAATACATAGTATTTGTCATTGTCAATCTTGTGGATCGAAGTATCCGTCTCACTTAACTTTTGCCCGAATCAACTCTTGCCGTCTCCCGACTCTTGTTCCTCCGACTCTTCTCTCGAATCTCTCTCACCTCTCTTAGATAGTTTAGTTAGTTTCACTTGTTTTCTTATTTCTTACTAATCAATCATCAAATTTACGAAGTGATGGGTGTGTGTGTTAGTCTAAGTTAGCTATTGACATTTTGATTATTGGGCTAAACTCGCCGTCAATATCCGAAGTTACCTACCTATTCCTTGGGATGATTTCCCGATTTAAAAATTATACTATAACTTGACCCCGTATACTTGCGGGAATAGACCCATTTTGGGCCTATCAAGTTTTTGGCGCCGCTGCCGGGGATAGGTTTAGTAGTTAGGATATTGTTTGCTTGTTTTGTTCATTAGTTTAGTGTTATTTGTTAACTTAGACGTTTTTCTTTCTTTATTTTTGTAGTTTCTTATCTTTTCTTTTTTTTCAGGTACCACTTTAAGAGAAAAGCCAAAAAACGGGAACATAGGAGCGAATGGGAACAAAAGAATCAGAAAGGAATCGGAAGGAAGAACGAAACGAGAGGAGCATCCGCTAGTATCGTATTCTATCTCTTTCTTTCTCACTTGTGTGTGATTGGTTGGATAAGTTTTGATTTGCATTGATAGCTTGTTTGTTAGTTCCTTGAGCATTGTGAGATCATGGCACGTTATTCTAACGGTTGGCCATTCGATGTTGATGATGATGAGCTTATTTCGAGGATTCCCCGCACTAACCGACCTGATATGACCTTAGGTGAATACCAAAGGATGTGTAGAGATGTTTCGATTAGTGAGGGGAATAGACCATTTGAGTCTGACTGATCTCGTATGACCCTAGGAGAATACCGACATATATATAGAGATGGTCAAATTAGTGATGGATATGGTCCGACAGTAAATATGTATGAGAGACCTTATAGTCCGCACTATTCAGAGACCAATGATTTTAGAGGCAGGTATGATCCTAGTATGTACGGTGGGAGTTATTATCAAGAGTCTTCATCTCGTTACACTTGTGAGCCTTATCATGAAGAGACTCTTGAAGATAGTTCTCAATTAGAGTTTATGAGTCGTCTGACTGAAATGATGTTACAACTTAAAGAGACACAAGACCGATTTGAACATATGCAGACTCAAATGCAGAAAGAGTTACAACAAACGCAGACTCAACTGCAACAAGAGTTACATCAGAGGTTTGAGTCTCTAAATCATCAATTAGAGTCTCTAAATCATCCATTAGAGATGATGATGTCACAGTTATTAGCCGACGAGGAAGGGGTTTTACCACCCCAAACTCAAGAGGGTACTAGGTCTGATGGCGAGGGTAATACGTCTAACCCTAGTACTAAGATAAATGTCGACGAATTAACTGAGAAGACCCAAGAACTTGAACAAATTAATAACCTTGTTGTCTCATTTCCTCGACATATGTCATCTCATCATGATAGGTTAGACTTTGATATTCAAGATGATAGCTTTACGAGTAATTTTGGGGATGTCACTATTTTGAACTTTCCAATTTTCGACACTTGTAAGGAGTCAGTCTTAGATGCCAGACATGATGTTATAACTGAATATGAGGCTTCAGATGCCCTTGAGGACCCCATAAATCGACTGTAATCGTCAACAAAAAACACGTAAAATTTGAAACCATTAGAATTAGGAATAGGGGAAGGACCCCATAAATCAATGTGCACTAGAGCAAGTGGAGAAGAAGCTCGTTTATTATTCAAAGTAAATGGAAGTCTATGACTTTTACTCATATTACAAGAAACACAAGTAGAAGACATAGAATTTTTAGAGCAGACTGAATTAAATTATCCTTAAATAAAATATCTAATACCCTAGAAGACATGTGACTGAGCCGACTATGCCATATAGCAAGTGGTGCTTTGACTGAGACTGAAGTACAACTAAAAAAATGAGGAATGAGCTTCATTCAAGACAAACAAATTTCCTCGCCTACTACCGGTGCTCAGAATCCTTCGTTTCTCCTGAAAAATAACAAAACCATGTTTTGAAAATAAAAACAAAACAAAACAATTAAGATCATCAACAAGTTTGCCTATACATAATAAATTCTTAGTAAGAGAAGGGACATGAAGTGATTCAGGTAAGGTGAGGATACCATAATGTGTGGGAAGAGAAAGAGAACCTTTATGTCGAATGGTGAGAGGCGAACCATCACCTATATAAACTTTATTAGAGCCAGAATATGGAGTTAAGTGAGAAAAGTTACCGGAACCTGACGTCATATGACTGGAAGCACCACTGTCGGCATACTAAGACGGATCTGACGGATTAGTGATACGAGAGACTGAAGAGCATTAACAACGACTTCAATAGATTCAACATCGACAACATGGGCTTCTCGACGAGGTGATAGAGACCGGTCATGAGGACACCGACGAGATGAGTCACGGGTTCGATGAGGAAAGGGTTCTCGGTGCGGTCGTCGTGGTGAATATTGATCACGACGACAAGAAGAGTCTCTTTATTGATATCGCAGTGGTCGACCAGTAAGCAAGAAGCATCGATCGACAGAATGGCCAGGCTTCTTACACCACTGACAGACAAACAACGGTGTGGACTAAGAGGGTCGTCTATCATGGTGAGGGAGAGACCGAGAAGAACGATCATACCGAGAGGAACGTTCTGGAGACCGATATTGACGATGAACTGAATTGGTGGGTAGAGACATAACTACCTTCGGTAATAGGAGAAACAACCCGAAAGGATTTAATAACACCCTCCTGAGCCTGAAGCATTGGTAAAACATCTTTAAAAGTCGGAAGAGGTCGTTTAGAGAGAATGGATCCGGTAAAGTTTCATAATCTAGAGCGAGACCTTTCAAGAACCAGTATACTTTCTCAGCTTCATAAATATGATGACCCGTGGTGGCTAAAGTTTCACATAAAACCCTGTAATTACGAGCATAATCCGCTATAGATGCAATACCTTGTTTAATACTTTGAATTTGTTCCTTGAGCTGAAAAGAGCGAGTGATGCATGGACTAGCATAGGTTTGATTGAGCTGAGCCCAGACATCAGCCGCTCAGGTTAAGCCTATAATATTTGTCATTGCCTCTTTGGAGAGAGAACAATAAATGATCGACAAAACAAGGCGATATGTAGTTAACCAAGATTCATAGAGAGGATTAACAGTTAACAAACCTGTAGAGGAAGCAAGTGTGGGTTCATGTGGAGTGACCGTATTATCAAGATGATGAACCAGACGTTGACTTTCCAATAAAGATAAAACGTGAGGATGGCATAGCAAAATATTTTTTGAATCAAGTTTTAAGTTGATCATAGGGCTAAGATGTGGATAATATATTATAGTTGGTGCCGGGGGAGATAAAATATCACTTGAAATAGAAGAACCTGATGAAGATTCCATAGCAAACAATTTCAATAAAACTTTGTGAAGATTTTAACCTCGATATGAAATCGGATAAAAAAATAACTCCACAAAGGAAGAAGAAGACCTCGGTAAAGAAGAACCGGACAATATAATAATGATCTCGGTTGGAGACAACCGAAAAAAAAATCAGCAAGGATCGAACTCGTTAGAGAATGGCTCTGGATATCATAAAAGAATACGAATAGGTTTTGTGTGAGGAAAACCATTAACCTCCCTTGTATATTTATATGCCAATACGTGGACAACTGTTTTTTTTTATGGCAACTATTTTCGGGCCCGGTGCGAGTCAATTATGCTTGACTTAGTTGACTTTGATTTAATAAGGGGACAACTCCATAAAGTCTTAAATACTAACAGTTACTAACTTGTGGACCATTAACAAAATAATAGTTCAAAATTGAAAATCTAAGTTGTCTTCTTCTTCTTCCTTCTTCTTAGTCTTATTCTTATTATCGTACAGCAACTAAAAGTAAACTATAGTTTCTACCACTTCCTTTTGTTTTTTTATCAAACCCTAGATGAATGAAGAAAATAAAACTCATCAATCTCCACTTCCCTTATTTTTTTAGTAAACTATAGTTTCTACCACTTCTCTTTGTTTTTTAGTGAACTATAGTTTCTACTACTTCCCTTGTTTTTTTATCAAACCCTTGATGAGTTTTAATCAAACCCTACATTGATCAGGTAAAACTCTAACTTTTTTAATTTTATTTTGTATTATCGTTTGGGTAGTTTGAAAGAATACAAAACAATTTCAAGGCAAAAAATCGAAGTGAAGAAGAAATTCCCATAATTTCGTGGGAAATCTACGAAAATATGCTAGGTTTTCGTGGCAAGTTTACTTCTGTCTTGCCAAATTTTCGTAGAAAATCTACGAAATTGGCAAGTCATTTTTGTTTTTTTTTTTACAAAAACTCAGAAATTAAGATATCTCGTGTTTTGTCGATTTTCCACGAAGCACGAGCAACTCTACTTGTTTGTAAAAAAATCTAGGGTTTTGAAATTTTTGATTTCTAGGTTATAAAAGTTTAACGGGTTTAGGGTTTTTAGATCTGATCTTTCTGGTTAGGAATATCCTTCAACAATTCCCTTTGTTTGATGTCATAATCTTCTCCAAAAAAATTCTCTCTCTAGAATTCTGGGTTGACAATGAAGATGAAGTAGTAGAAGAAGACCAAACTTACTTAAGGTTTATGGGAAAAGAGGGAGGTGTTAAAATAATACATCTAATTCTAAGAGGACTTGAGTGAAAATAATAGAGAGTTGTTCCCTTAGAAACTGATGTCCATATAAAAAAATTAATTATTTTGGTTGTTCACATAAAATAGTTGTCCATATAAGAAAAACGGTTGTCCACGTATTGGCCACCATTTATATTGTTAAAGTTTACATAAATATGTAATTTACATAGATACACAAGAGCGCAAAGAGAATACATAAAGTAGGAAATAGTATATACAATATATTGGAAAATATCAAGTTCAATCTCATCCAAAATCCTCAGTCAATTATTTTCCAAATCTGAGTATTATTGCCGTTATTAACTATCTATTTTTTTTCATTTCCATTTGATGTTGTATTTCCATGGCACTGAGGCAGAAATTAAGGCAAATTTGTACTTAGGAAGATTTAAGTGGTTATTTAACAGGATTTAGATATTACAGTGCGAACATGAACGGGCAAAAACTTCTGACCTATGATTTTTAAAAAAAAGAATACAAAGTATGGAGAAAGATTATCCAGTGAAGGGTATGATACCTGTTGCTAATGATGTTATTAAAGCGAGAGTCATGCTCTATGAAGGTGTTTCAACTCTTCTGAAATATATTCTGTTGGAAGTTATTTGTTTTATATATAAATTTCTTGTTTGAGTGAAATTATATTCAATGGATATTTGGCAAAAGACACAAGTTATGGGTAGTCACAACTCACAACTAAACGGAGAGACATCTTGTAGAGTCACTTCTAACTCTATAATACTCCATTTGGTTTGTTTTTGTAACAAGGTTTTGCTGGGCTGCTTTTAAACAATTAGTTGAAAAGAAAAGTAGAGTCGTCTAGAGTAGTCTATGAGAGCATAGTAACCAGAAAGTTAGAATTGTAGTGATAAGTTTTTCATTTCATATTTGTCTTAAGAAAAGAGTAACCACTCGCCTCGATCATCTAATAAGATAAGTTTTTCATTTCATATTTATATATTCTAATAGTGATTCGACTGTCAAGAATTGAACCCGTAACCCCGATTACTAACAATCTTAAGACAATCAATTTATTTTTGGTATGAGTCTTGAATATTCCAGTTGAATTATTTATTTATTTTTGTATGAAATTTATTTTGAGATGTTACATGGAAGTAATATTACACTGTTAATGGATGACCCCATTATGCTCCCATGACTTTGTTCCTTTTCCAACGGATGGTTCATGAGAAACCAGTTTTGGATATCATTTGCTTTTGTCATTTTCTAACAATTAGAAACAGTAACAAATTTATTGATGAAAAGAATGCACTGGTATGAATTAATGACTAGGGGGTTCATAAATTACAATTTTTAAATGCAAATTGATTATAATTTTTAAATGCCTCATGCTCGGACATGATTTACTGAATTCAATCTTATTTTTAAAATGCCTCATGTTCGGAACATTATAATTTTAAAATACCATCATGATAGGAAGTGCTCAATGAAATGTGTCAATTCAGTTGGTGTGTTTAGTGTTGTAACCGGTGATGTTTCAGTTTTTTTTATCCATCCTCATTGAATTTCAATTCGATCGGCTTGGGATCATGGAAACCCTTCGCCGGAGTGTGTAGAAAGAGAGAGAGGAGAGATGACAAAAAAAAAATTATTTTTTTTAGAGAGAGAGAGGAGAGAGAAAATAAAATAAAAAGTCTTTTTTTAATATTTGAAGGTCGTCCGCCGAAAAATTGCCTGGCTGGCGGGCGACCTTGCCGAGAAGACGATGAGGTGGCAGAGAGAGGTGATGAGATGGTAGAGAGAGAAATGTTAACTGGTTAACGGTGTTATAACGGTAAGTGAAAAAGGGGGTCATCTAGGTATTTTTGACAAAGTAGGGAGCTAGGTAGGAAACCGGTCACAAAGATGGGGGCTATTTGGAAAATAACCCTAATAACAATGAGCTCAATAAACCTCCAGGATTAGATGATACTATAAGAGGCATCATCTTTTAACATAAGTTCCTCGTAGGACGGGCTCATTATTCTTCACTAAATTTTGGTTTCACAACAATTTAGCGAGAGTCGTGAAATGTAGGGGAAGCATGGAGCTATGATATGTCGTATTATTTTTAGCGTGAAATACAAGGGAGTCACATAGGTAGACTGTGTAGTGTGTCCCTTGTAAAAGTGATAACTATTGAGATACATGTAGCTTTGTACAATTGAAAGTGCAACATAACCAAATGAAAATGGTATATGATATTATCTTGTAAATGAAGACAAATGGGTGTATCATATCGTTGTATTGTGTCGGAAATGTAAGAAGATCATATCTATTTGCCTTATACTCTCATGTAAGAGAGTAACAATATTACAAGGGATGTGGAAAGCAACCACACCCATATTTGTCTGATCCCCAAAACCATCTCTCCCCAAACGCCAGCGGACTATAGACCCATTAGCCTCCTTAATACCACGTATAAGGTTAACACGAAAATTATGGCCGATAGACTCAAACAATCTCTTCACTATATTATCTCCCCTTTCCAAGCGGCCTATATCCCGGGCAGACAAATTACCGATAATGTAATTATTGGTCAGGAAATTATTCATTCGCTCAAAACCATGAAAGGTTCTACGGGATACTTTGGACTGAAATTAGATATGTCCAAAGCTTTCGACAGAATTGAGTGGAACTTTCTGACAGGTATTATGACCAAATTAGGGTACTCGGATCATTGGATCAAGATGATTACTCAATGTATTTCTACGTCTTCGATGGCGGTTCTTATTAATGGACGGCCGGGCACCACCTTTTTCCCCACGAGAGGTATCAGGCAAGGTGATCCTCTTTCTCCTTTTCTCTTCACCATTGCCATGGAAGGTCTCAGCCGGCTCATTAATGCTGATCACGATGGTAATAAATTCCAAGGGTTCCCTACTAACAACCCTAACCTGAAGATTTCGCACCTCCTTTTTGCGGATGACTGTATTATTTTTGGTCGGAATTCTTTAGACAACATTCATACTCTCAAACATATCCTCAAAGTTTTTTGTGACGCTTCAGGTCAGATGATTAACTACAGTAAATGCAATATTTTCTATTCTAAGAACTCTCCTCCTAAATTTAAGCGTCTTATCATGAAAACGCTCAAAGTTAAATATGCTTCTCCTTCGGAAAAATACCTTGGCGCCCAATTATTTATAGGGGCGCAAAAGAAGAAGGTTTTCAATGACATTCTTCATAAAATTAAGAATAAATTAGAGAAATGGAATCATAATTTCCTTTCTCAAGCGGGGTGAACTATTGTCATCTCGACAATAGCGACAGCCGTACCCCGATACCAGATGCAATGCTTTACCCTTCCTAAGGGTATATGCAAGAGCATTTCGACTTTGCAAAAGTCTTTCTGGTGGGGTAAGTCTAAAGGTATTTGTACTAAAAGTTGGACCTCGATTTGTCGGCCAAAATACATATGCGGGCTTGGGATCCATTCCCCTGAGCTTGATAACCAAGCTATGTTAAGTAAGTTAGCATGGAGGATCAAAACTGAACCGAATGCTATTTGGGTGCAATTCCTTAAAGCTAAATACTTCAGTCACACAGAAAACCCGTTGCCAGCCAAACCACATCACTCGTGGCATTGAAAAAATATTAGCAAACAGCTGAATAATATTGAGAAGTATACCGCTTGGGAAGTTCACAATGGTAAAAATATTGATATTTGGAATGATAATTGGATTCCTTCATTGATCCATCCTCTTATTAATCGTACTAACTCTCAATTGTCTAAAGTGTCGCAGCTAATTGAGGAATCCAAGTGGAATGAGGTACTGTTGAATAATACCTTTGATAGTAATATTACTAATTTAATTTTATCCATCCCCATAGCAGATAATGATGACGACCAAAGAAAATGGACCCTAACAAAATCTGGTAAATTTTCGGTTAAATCTTTATACCAAAATCTTTGCACGAGCATAAATTCACCTTTACCTCTCTCTCCTAATTGGAACTTTATATGGGCAATTCCTGTAATCCCCAGAATCAAGATTTTCATATGGAAAATTTGTACTAAAGCCCTCCCGGTGAGGGAAAGAATAGGTAAATACATTGACAATAATTTATCTTGTCCCAATTGTGCGGAAATTGAAACGATTGAGCACGCTCTGCTTCACTGTCCCATAGCGAGAAATATCTGGTTTTATTTCAATATACAGTCAGAACAAATTCCTTCGGTAACAGATTGGATTTTTACTTGGGAGCAGGAATCTCAAATTAGTACTTCGGCTGATAATATCCACGTTGCCAATATTTTTCGGATGATCTGGAAAATCCGTTGCGACCATTGCTTTCAACATGAGATAAATAACCTAGACAGAATACATAACATGATCTCCACATTCCCTAAATACACAGAAGTAACTCCAACCATAACCAAAATAGATACAGGAAAATGGAACCCCCCTGATAGTTCTTCATTAAAAATTAATGTAGATGCATATTTCTTTGATATTCAGAATGTTGTAGGAACGAGTTTGGTTGTTCATAACAACGAATCCAAATTTATCGAAGCAAATGCTACCACCACTAGAAGCAGACATGTAGAAGAAAGCGAAGCTATCGCAATATTGAATGGCATGATTTGGGCTGAATCCCACAAATATAAAAAGATTATCATTGAGAGTGATAATATAAATATCATACAACATTTACAGAATCAAAAGAATGAAATACAATGGCAATCCAAAATTCATATCAAGAAAATTCAGGATATCAAGCGGCGTCTGAATAAAGTTAAGTTCTCCTACACTAACAAGAAGTTCAATCAAGTTGCGGACAAGTTGGCGAAGTGGGCAAGAAAGAGGAATAAGACTCAATCTTGGATTAATGTTCCTTTTATGGTTTCTAAGTTGTATTGTAATAAGACTCTAATGTTCTAGTTTCAATATATTTTACCATTTCAACAAAAAAAAAAATGTTATTTGTGACTATTTGAAACTATGGCAGTCAGTCTAATATGTAATGGACTATGTTACATAATCAATGAAGAAGGTTTACTGAGATGATGAATTCAAGTTTTTATTTGTTATTTTTTGAGAAAATTCAAGTTTTTATTAATAACTGAAAATGAAGATTTTAGAAATCAGTTTTACTCGTTTAGATACGAGTTCCGAATGAAATATTTGGAAGCGTGCGAGAATGGTATATGAGATGCATAAATTGTTTAGTTAAGGATTGTAAGCAATGAACTATACACAAGTGTATTATATCGATCTAGGAATGAATATCCAATATGCAAATGTGTTGCAAAATTCTTTGAGTAAAGTTGTATTTCAAATGAAACATTGAAATAAGTAACGTAAAGAAAGCCAAATCAAACTCAAGTTTCGAGAGGACGACGTACTCTTTCGTTGATTGCAAAATCAAACTAAGTCGGTGATGCTTTGATAATTTCAAATTGCGGGGGTTAATTTATTTATTTATGGCAAGATACTGTTTTTTTAGGAAATAAACCTTATATAAAAGATAAAGGTTACAAAGTTAAGACCCAAAAGAATACAACAAAGAGACTCAAGGACCGCAACGTAACCAATTTAACTGTTGAAGGACTAAAGAACAAAAGTTAATTTTGCAAGAACAAAAGTTAATTTTGCAAGAGCAAAATCGAGGCCGCGATATTATGTGCGTCCTGGTTGTGAATTCTGCTGCAATATAATATCTCCACCTGTCGTTCATGTACCCTTGAACGTAGACCGTTGATTTGGTTTGATAATCTCCAAGGAATGTCCGGATCAACGATCGTGATAAGATCAATTAAAACCCTCGCATCCCCTTCTATTATATAAGAGATGGGATTCAGTCCTTCTGCTAGGGTTAAGGCGATTTCAAAACCAGCAATCTCGCTCTGCATAGGAGATACCGATGTTACCAATCTTGTCTTTGTACCTACCATTATACCATCTGAGTTTTTTTCTATGGCTGCACAAGAAGCAAAATGTTCTCAAAATGAACCATCAAAAGTTTATTTTAATGACTCCTTGTGGTGGAGGGCACAACCAATTGCTTACCTGCAAAGGAGGGTTAGAAGACGAAGTTTGAGTCAGATCTATAACATACCTGAGGGATTTAGTTATTAACCACCAACATCTAGGAAGATCTGGTTGTTTCTCTTGAAAATGTAGCTCGTTCCTCACCTTCCACCATTCCCACATGAGGTACGTAACAGTGAACCATTCTTTATTACCTCTTTCATTTTTTTAAAGTACATGTGCCAAAGATCTAACTGGATCTGTTGTTATGTCTTGAAGGTTTGAAACTTATGCTATTTGGGTCAGATCTTTGTATAAAGGACATTCTGCAAACAGATGGTACGTTATCTCCATTTCCCCTGAGCCAAAAAGCTTACAAATTTGTGAAATGTTAGGTACTCGAACCCCTTGTAGGGTTATGTGTGTATCTAATACATCTATCTAATGTTCTAAGCGGAATCTCAAACATCATATGTTTCACACTAGATTACCAGGATCGATATACATGACTAATCAATGAACTAGAATGGAAAGATGAATACCTTTAATCGCTTCCCCACGAACTAAATCTCGACCAGTATTCGGAAGATATAAGCTCCAATTGTCGCTCCTCTACTTGAGACACCGAGTTTATAACTTGAACTCCCTCCTTCGAGTCAGCTAGGACCTTCTTGAAGGTTGAGATGAAGAACTTTTTCTTCTTGACTAGATATTTGAGAGAAACTCCTTTTCTCTCTCTCTCAGAGATCTTTCTCTCTCTAAGAAGAAGTCATTTTTCTCTTTTGCTTTCACACTTTTTCTTTTCCACGCTTTTGGTTGTCTAATTAGGTCCTTATATAGAAATCCCTAGAATAGGTGTTTGACCCAAACTTGGATTCCTAAAACCTAATTATAAGGTATTTTCCCAAAACACCCTTTTAGAGTCCCTTTAATGTGGCCGACCAACATAGCCCTTTATGGGCTTCCTTAGCCGGCCCACTTAGGGCCTATGGTCGGCCCTCCTTTAGCCTTTTCGGGCTTCCCTTTCGGGCCCGGATGCGTGTATAAGTGTTCGGACTCCTCCAAACCCTTTTTGGCCTTACCAATAATGGATCCAATCCACTTATTTGCCAATCTCTCACTAGTCAATTCTCTCCGTTCAAACCATCACTCTTATGTGTAACCCTTGTAGGATCTGGTCTATGTTAGCCGCGGATTACCGAAGTTATCTGACGATCGTAGTTGGCTTCTAGTTAAGCGTTACGACCCCTAATTCGACCGGACTAATGATCTTCCGACTAAGGTCATCATGATCCTATTTGCCAAATCGTATGCATTGACATCTTGGACGAAGGACATTCCTTCGGAAGGATACCATTCCTTCAGACGGAGGGAATATATCCTTCACCCCTATGTTGCTAAGTGTCGGTAGACCATTTTGAATCAGTTTTCATATAAAAGTTTGTATCTTTGGTAACATATGCTTCTTTTTCCAAAACTCTTTTGATGGAAACTCATAAGCTGATTGTGGTTGCACTAGAATTACTTTAATCTCCAAATAGTAAGACTTGGTTGAAGATCTACAACTTTCTGTCGGACACCTTATCAATTTATCAATCTGTCCAATTTTATTTAATGGTATATTGATAATTGCTTGCACATCTGTTTCAATGAAATGAATTCTTATTAGAGGTAAGTTCCACTATTGAGTGTCTTGCATGATTAGATCAAAAACCAAAGTAACATTGTGTGGTAAATCATTTTGAACAGTGGGAATATTGTCTGTGATGTCGGGAATCCATGGATCCGATTTAATGTTTATGGAAGATCCATCCGCCACATGCCAAATTATATTTTTCCTAATCGTCTCCTTAGTGGTACCCTTGTGTTATCTCATAAGACCAAAAGTCTGTAGACCTAAGGTACTTAGCTTTAAGAATTTGAACCCAAATTTCATTGGGTTGAGTTAAGAATTTCCAGGTCATTTTAGCTATAAGGGACAAGTTAACTTCATAAATCGATCTAATACCTAGACCTCCTTTATGTTTGGGACAAGAAATAATATCTTAATTAACGAAGTGTAGTTTTTTCTCATTGATAGAGTGTCCCCACCAGAAACATCTTTCGATTTTCTCTAGATGATTAGCTACACTCTTGGGTATAAGTTGGTAACTACATGTATAAGTGCCAAAGGAGGCTAAAATCGACTTAATGAGGGTAGTTCTGCTAGCCCGTGTAGTGAATTTTTGCTTCCAACCTGATAACGAGGTATGAAATTTTTTTATGAGCCAATCATAACTTTGTATTCTGTTTTCCTTTTTTAGTACAATGGATCCCAAATACTTTTCTCTATATGTCATAGGAGGGGCGTTGAACTTCTGAACAAACATTTGTTGAGCACACCTTTGTTGAAGTACAATGAAGACTTAGAATAGTTTACCTTTTGGCCGAAGAAGCTGGAGTAATGATCCATAATTTGTCTAACTATATCTAGATTATTAAGATTAACTTTACCAAATACTATCAGATCATCAGCAAACAGCAAATGTGTAATGCTGGGTGAAGCTGAAATAATCGTGTATTCTGTAAAACTACCTTGATTTTCATAATGATTAAATAAGAGAGAGAGACTTGAGATTAGTATAAAAAGATAGGGATGCTGATGTCAAAAATTGGCTCCCGGTTAAATCAGCATGAAAAAAGGAGTTGATGCATGACAACCTCTGTTATGATGGAATATTCTGTTTGGAAAGGTGAGATTCCTCTGTTCAGCTCTGCTTCTCTGCTCGCTCCGCTCCTTTGCTCCGCTTCTCTGCTCCCTGCTTCTTGCTCCAGCTCCTGGCTCCTTGCTAGCTCCAACTCCTGATTCCTTGCTCCTATTCTTCTGTTCCTTCCTCATGTTTGTCTGTTCCCGAGGGGGGCAAAACCTGCAAAGAGTTCGAAAACCGCTCCGACGCTCAAAATAGTCAGGGTGCTCTTTGCAGTAAAATAATGAATATTGATTGATCCTTTTGGGAGGCGAGTTCTGAGAACTCTGAGTTTTGGGTGATCTTTTTGGGTCAAGAGATCCTGTCCTGAGAAGGACGATGTGAGGGGCCTTTTATAGGCGATGTTAGGCCGACTATGATCAGTGGCGGTGGTGAGGCGGTTGCCGTCAAACCAATATAGAAGTTACCTCTTTTGCCTATCTAGGGTTTCTCTTCGAGTCTATCCCGGATCTCTGATAAGTGAAAGTTCCTAAGTTCAAGGATACTTCGTTGATATCTTGCCGGAGTGAGAGACTCTAAAGGAGAAGTTTCCTCCTTTAGATACGTGGAGTCCAACCGGGCTTAAACACTTCAAGATGTGTAACCGACAGAGATCTTTCTGGAAAGTCCGGGATTAAGTCATTAGGTTGCGCAGCGCTGATATCTTCCCAGTTTTGGGCGTAAGATATGGGTCGAACCTCTGGAGATCCCCCTTATTCCTTTAAAGATCACAGGGCTGATCTGTCCATGCCAAGGGCATTTTGTGCAGAGCTGGTTTCTTCTGGCCGACCTCCCGGTTATGGGAATGTGTGGTGGACCATCAGGGGGTTTAGCTGTCCTGCTGCCTTAAGCTGAGCTGTTCCGAGAGACTTCTGGTCAGATCTTTGACTCTTCAGACGTTAGTCAACGTCTGAACATTTTATGCATCATCAAGGGCGATAGAGGTCAACCCTGTCGAAGGCCTCTAGTGGTTGTAAAGTCGTCCACTCTACTCCCATTAATCTGAATTGAACCTAGAAGTGGTTATACAAGACATTATGAGGTCTAAAATTTGACCATTAATACTTTGAGTACGAGTTTCAGGAACTCCCAGCTCACTCTATCATAGGCTTTCGCCATATCCATTTTTAGTGAGAAGGTACCTTTCTTGGCCCTAGAGGAATGAATTGAGTGTAAAAGTTCCTTAGTGATAATAATGTTGTCCATTATCTGCCTATTGGGAACAAATGCATTTTGGGTTCAAATGATTCTGTCCTCTAAGTATGGCCTAGTTTGATTTGCAATTAATTTCATGATGAATTTATAAACCGAACTGCAAAGGGAGATTGGTCTATACTCCGAGGTCGTACTCGGATTTCTAGTCTTAGGAATTAAAGCTATAGTCGTATTATTTAAATGGGGATCGATCAAACACGTAGAGAAAGCTGAATGGATATAAGTAATGTGATCTGGACCAATGACCTCCCAGTGATGTTGGAAGAAAAAACAAGGTAGTCTGTCTGGTCCCGGACTTTTTATCGAACCCATTTTCATAACGACTGTTGGAATCGGAGCCAATTTTGGCTCGACCTGACTCTTCAAGCTCAGAAAGGAAACACGCCATTGCGTTCGCCTCGTTGAGTTCTTCAATTTAGAGCCAAGAATCACTCAAATCCGATTCCGGATGAATGAGAAATTCAAGTTTAAAGTTTGGACGAAAATCGGTTGAAATAGGAAACAAATTGTCAAAAAGGACAAATTAGTTTGGGACCATCTGGGCGAAGCGAGCACATCCAGATTTGGACGGCTCGCGTTCCACCCGAATTTCTTAAGCAAGATCTGACGGTCGCGCCTAAAGATGAGCGGGACAGCAGCAGGATATCTCCACACGCGTTGGATCAGCGAGATCCAACGGCGCGCGTCACTTCCGCATCGGGACACTGTTAGGATTTTGATTCCCATCTAACGGATGACGTTCTATCCGCGTTTTTAAGCCAGATATAACGCCCCAGGATGCACCGCCTCTAATATTCAGTTTTAGTCCTCATGTTTAAAAGGTTATGTCCTTTGACCCCAAAAGGCAAATGCACCTATTCGATTCCTATATAAACCTACCAAACCCATTTCATTTCTCACATCAAATTCATTCCATTCTTCTCTTCTCTTATAACAATTAGTGTTATGTGTGTCGGAATACTTATTGGGAAGTAATTCTAGTATATCTAGAAAAAGGAAGAAAAAAGTTTCGAGTGAATTTTTAAGGCGTCTAGAAGATCATCCGCATTAGTCTAAGAGTTCATAATACTTACGAAGGTCCGTCCGCTTTCAGGATATAGAAGTACCATCTTAAACTTCTAAACGGAAAGTCGTTGTATCCCGAAGGCATACACCCTAACGTTTGGTACAGTTACGGGGGTGTAAAATGTCTTAAGGAAAGAGAATTTATTCTCACCTCGGCTACAATAACGTCTATCTCGGTTAATCCGAAAGAAGGAATATTGATAAATCATTATTCTCTAATAGTCTATCTCTCTATAAGTTAGAGAACGGAAACTCTGTCTAAATCAAGCCAAGACAGAGAGAAATCGACTTATCGATTGATAACCAAAGGAACAACAATCTTAAGACATATTATAACGATTATTTCTCTGGTTATAAGATGTTGATTTGGTTTATTTTCTGTGTGTTTCAGAAAAGAAAATGGCAAGAACAAGAACTACTCTACGAGTTATTCTGCCTAACACCACGAATGGGGAAAAACCAGAGAAGTTTAAGGGAACTGACTTCAACTGATGGAAGTTGAAGATGATGTTCTACCTAACGACATTGGGTCTGATTAAATACTTAACCGAAGAGAGACCCACCCGTGCAGAAATAGAGGATGAGGTCCAACGTACCGCTGAAATAGAAGCATGGAAACAAGGTGTTTTCTTGTGCAAGAATTACATCCTGAACTGAAACGTCTAAACAGCTGTGGGATACTCTTATCAATAAGTATAAAACCGAAAAGGCGGGTGTCAAAAAGTTTATCGTAGGACGATTTTTGGACTACAAGATGACTGACTCAAAACCAGTGATGGCCCAAGTCCAAGAACTGCAAAGTCTCCTACAGAAACTAAGGGCAGAGAATATGATAACGAATGAACCTTTCCAAGTTCGAGCTTTGATCGAAAAATTACCAACGGGGTGGAAAGACTTCAAAAATTATCTCCGCCATAAGAACAAGGATATGAGTCTTGAAGAACTCATCCTAAAGCTTCGAATCGAAGAGGACAGTCACATTGCCAAGCAGAAAATATGAAAAGATTCTAATGTGAACGTCGTAGAGACCGGTTCAAGTAAGAATTTGAAGCGTAAGCATCCGTCTAAAGACGGAGGAAAGCCGAAGAAAAGGGTCAGGTTTGGCCAATGTTACAACTGCAGGAAACGAGACCATCTAGCTAAGGATTGTCGTTCCAAAACCGGCAAACGACATAAGAAGGCAAATGACCAAGCCTCGCTAGTAGAAGACACCGAAACTCAGAATCTATGTGCTATGATTATTAAAGCCGAAGAAGTGTCTGAGAAACTTCAGAACTTGAACCTCTGTGCAGTGGTATCTGAAGTTAACCTGGTTAACAACCAGAGAGAGTGGTGGGTCGACACTGGAGCAACTCGTCACATTTGTGGTGAGAAAAGCCTTTTCTCTGCTTATAAAGAAGTAGCCGAAGGAGAGAGCCTATTCATGAGAAACGACTCAACCACTCAGGTCAGAGGAAAAGGGAAGATCATACTAAAGTTCACTTCAGGAAAGGAAGTAACTTTGAAACGATGTACTCCATGCTCCAGACATCCAAAAGAATCTGGTTTCTGGTTCTCTTCTAAGTTAGAATGGGTTCAAACTAGTCTTTGAGTCAAATAACTTCGTCCTGTCTAAGAATAGGATGTATGTTGGGAAGGGCTACTTATGTGGGGGGTTATTTAAATTAAATGTAACCTCTGTAACGCCGAAGGCGTTTATTATTAATAAAGTTAATAAATCCGTTTATATTGTTGAGCCCTCCAATATATGGCACGAAAGGCTAGGACATGTGAAAAATAAGTCATTAAAGAAGTTAATGAACTTGGAGTTAGATCCGAAATTCGAAATTGACTCAAGACGAACATGCCAAACATGTGTAGAGTCAAAAATGACTAAGACACCATTCAAATCAATAGAACGAGACACGGAACCTCTAGACTTAATTCACAGTGATCTTTGTGACTTGAAGATGGTTCAAACCAGAGGTGGAAAAAAGTACTTCAACACCTTTATCGATGACTCCACTCGGTTTTGTTATGTTTACTTACTAAGGAGTAAGGATGAAGCAATCGATAAGTTCGAGCTTTATAGAACCGAAGTAGAAACTCAACTTAATAAAAAGATTAAGGCTTTGAGAAGCGATCGAGGTGGAGAGTACGAATCTCCTTTCACCGAGATATGTGCGAAGAACGGCATAATTCATCAAACGACTGCTCCTTATACACCTCAACAAAATGGTGTAGCAGAACGGAAAAACTGAACGTTAAAAGAAATGATGAACGCTTTCTTAATTAGTTCTGGTTTACCTCAGAACTTGTGGGGGGAGGCGATACTATCAGCTAATCACTTATTAAATAAGTTACCCCATAGAAAGAAGGGGAAAATTCCATATGAACTATGGAAAGGAAGGATGTCATCCTTTAAATACACGAATGTGTGGGGGTGCCTAGCGAAGGTATTAGTTCCTCCTTCTAAACGGGTCAAGATAGAACCTAAAACTGTGGACTGTGTATACATAGGGCCCGCAATGAATAGTGGCGCCTATAGATTTTTAGTACAAAAGTCTGAAATTGAGGATATACACGTAAACACCATTCTAGAATCGAGAGATGCTAAGTTCTTTGAACACATCTTTCCTTTCAAACAGAATTCAGAAGTCTCATCTGAAAGTAGAAAACGTGTAAGAGATGAGGAAGATGAAAATCCAGAAACATCTAAAGAAGATGATATGGAAATAAAGGAAACAACACTCGAACCTCGAAGAGGCAAAAGGACAAGAATAGCTAAGACATTTGGTCCTGATTTTCTAACCTATATGGTAGAAAATGAACACATCTCTCCTTAGTAAGATGATGCATGGATTTATTATTTGTCCAAGTAAAGTCCGAGCCATTAAATCCTAGATCCATCAGATTGGCATCACGAATAAATAGCTAGAAAGTAGACATAAAAGGAATATTAGAATTTCCTCCCCATTTTCAGTACGATTATATAAAGCATTTAAGTCTCCTAAGCAACAATAAGGTTTGGATAGACCTTGAATTCTGGATAAAAACCTATTCCAAAAAGCAGGTCTATCTTGAACATTAGGAGGCCCATATATACAGAGCATATCCTAGGGGTCTGAACCAAGTAGATTTACAGCAACATGGATTAAATTGGAGGATGAATAGTGAATATCAAGATGTACGTCATTCGTCCAATGTAAGATTAAACCACCAGTACGACCATTAGAGGGAACCGAGAAATAATTCAAAAGATCAATTTTTTTTTGTTAAATAAAAGATTAAATTTATTGAAACATAAAAGAGGTTTAATTAGATAATTTAGATTCAGATAGAAACCCCACAAAAGGTTTAATTGCTCACAGGAACTGATTCAGTGTTTCTCTTTTTTGGGTGTTCCCTAGCCCTCGACAATTCCACGCTAGAACATTTATGTGTTCTCCGACATTGGGATTGTCGGTACCCTATCATGCACTATCAAACGTTTGTTTTCGAGTTTGTGAAGCTTTGATGAAAGTGACACTATCACGATTTTTTCCAATAAAGGACTCACAACATTCAAACCATCATGTACAACAAGATTTCGAATGTGTGCACTACACCTCATATGAAACATATCATCGTTGAGGACCAAAACTCCTTTGTCATTCAACTATTTTTTAAGATTTCTAATCATAACATCATTACTAGTAACATTATCGACTACAACAGCAAACAGCTTGTTATCAATATTCCATGATAAAGTTGTAGTTTTAATATACTCACTAAGAACATTTCAACTATGTGGAGGTAGTATCATGTCAAATGCTATAAGTTTCTTGTGTAAACCAATCATCATCCAAGAAATGACAAGTTACACAACAGTAACCCTTGTTTTGATGTTCAGCTGTCCATAAATCGGTTGTTAAACTCACCCGAGAAGTAACATTATCAAGAATCACTTGCAAACGAGCTGTCATGTCAACAAAACCTTTTGTAACGCAAAAGGAATTTTGATGGTTTCACGTACTCTTGAAAATACCGACGCTCAACCATATTAAATGGATAATCATGAAAAGTAACCATCTTAGCAAAAGCAATCCTACATTTGCTCAAATCAAACTTCCAAGTTCCCAATTTTAGTGGTTTTCCACTACTACTACTTGTGGAAGTTATAAGCTTTTGACCATCACGATTCATAAGCTTCATATAACATATTTTGCTAAGGCTACTCAAATGAGTTGTCCCTTTTGAACAGAAACCATCAAAATTCCTTTTGCAATACTTACATGTTGCTCGGACTTGCTTATTCCCTAATTCGACACGATCAAAATCTTTCCAAACTTTTGATTTTTCTTTTTCTATTTTTCTTCCCACTTACAACTTGTATCTCATCATCCCCACTTTCAACTTCTTCCTGATTACCTAAGCCAACATTATCTAATCCTGGTGCAGGATGTTCAACACTAGTGCTCATAGTGGTCTGTACTGGTGGTGATGAATTTGTACCACTTGTAACCGGACAATGAGACATCTTAAAATGAAGATAAACAGAAAGATTAATACATAGAAAAAACAAGATATGTAGTAGAAGAAGATAAACAAAAATATTTTGAACAAGTGGAGAAACATGGTCAAGAAACATGGTTCAGCCAAAATCAAGCACACAACCGATAACAATTAGGTTCAGCAGAAATCAAGCACATGATCGATAATAATTAGGTTCAGCAAAAATCAAAATAGGTCCCAAATAAGATATCTAGGGCATGAAACATAACCTATCCTTGATCAGGTATTATAAAAATCATCTAAAGGCAAGAATTTTCCAAATAGAATGAGTTTAGCCAAATCTCTAACTAACATGGTCAATAAACAGTAAAATTTTGGTTCCATTTTCTTCATACACTTCTATTTCTTAGATCAAACGAGTGACTATTAGAATTAAACTGATAACACTCAAAATAATCAAAGATATTGAACCCTAAATTCGTTTTCCATTTCGCACAACCTAAAGAATGACAATAAGAAATTCCATACTTCTGATAAACAAAACTAAACCACAAACAACTCATCTCGCATGATGCTTACAAAAAGATCATGAAGAAAAAGGAAATCTCAATGAATTTGGACTCTAATTTTATTTAATCAACAACCAGTCGACATTTGAAATTAATTATTCAAAAACAGTCTAGACCTGAATTTCTAGTTTCTATTTGTTTCGAAGAAGATCACGAAATCATCTAATAGTGACATTATAGCTATATCCGAAATCGATATCCGAAAAATATCCGACAAGATATCCGAATTTTCGGATTATTTGAGTACGGATCGGATTCGGAATTTCGGACCACCGTTTACAGGTTTATTACTAGATAGCCCCATTTCCTACTCGAAAATGGAAGACATAGAATCCAACTAACAGTGGTGGATGATGCTTAACACTTGGATCAAACTCAGATGAACTCAACCTATCCTACTGTCAAGATATTGCTATATTGAAATTGAAATATTTGTACGTACCTTAAGATTCGTACAATATTTTTCCAACCATATGTGGCAAACAAATACCCGTTGAATTGAATTGATTAAGCAAGATATGTATATTTGATGTTAGATGGTGCACAAAAGGTCATAAATTCAAAGAAGCGGATTTCTTAACACAAGGGTGTACATGTACAGTAGTGGTCGCGTTTATAGACCCATTCTATTGAAATTGAGATGTCACTATCAAAAGAGAACCTACTCCTTCCAAATATGAGAAATCAAATTACAACCAATACCTTCTCATACAATTGTATGTTTTCACATTTCTATAGGTTATAGGGAAGTTTTATAGGGCCTCCCCATTTTTGTTAAAAGGCCTCCTCATGAACCATTTCACTTGAGAAATAATCATTGAGGGGGGGGCCTTTTAACAAAAATGAGGGGCCCTATAAAATCTCCCTAGGTTATAAACTCCAAAAATTCTCTCAATCCAAATATTGCAATGAAATTACTTATTATTAATGGGTGAATGTTGTTTTCTACTCTTTCGAACAAAACACAGTATTACCACGGAATTTCAAGGCCAAATTACTGGTAAGGTATCCTTGTCCACATATTTGAACTATAAGCTTTAAAAGGATTACACAGGTTTACCAGGACTGCAATGTGAAGAAACTGAAGGATAGTCCTCAAGCTTGATAAACGTCGGGAAGCTGAAGACCAACACTTGCAGCAGATTTCCTTAGTGTCCTCGTCACTTCATCTGATCTATCCACAGCTATATTGTAAGAGAAGAGCAGTTCCTACACCATCATTTACAAGTTCGAGTTTAGTTCAGGTTTTAAGATTATACATAAGAGAACACGAAATGGACGGCCAAGTTAATACAACAATGGAAGTCAACATCATTCGAATAGCTTCAAACCTCTACTAAAAAGGTAGAGATTTGGGATATTTGATGGCTTCCTCCTAGTAGTTCATGAAAGGGTCTATTAATCTCTCTACCAATTATTAATGAAATATTCGATTTACAATTCTTATTGTCTGAATCTGACTCCTTTCATCCTAATTTCACAACTCCCTTCATGCTACCCACCCTATATACCAAATGAGACAAATTTGCGTATGATTTTTTCTCCCTAATTGTCTAAATCTAACTCGATCAATTCAGACCTCGACTCAATCCGGACCTGATTTGGAAAAAAAAACAATCACTACCTCAATACCTCAGTAAAGTCCTATAGATTGATTTTGATTAAAACACCACTCCTAATATGATTGGTCAATGTGAATATATGAATTTAAAAAACATCTAATAAACTTTTGATGAGATCAAGATAAAATCTTTTTAGTAATTTGTAGTTCTACTACTTGAATGGAAAAAAGAAAGTACCTTGTGATGGTGAATGCTACTGATCATGTAAGTGTAATTGGAAGCAAGGGTGAGTTTTGATGGAAGAGAAGATGGGTCTTGTGATGTTTTCCTGAACTCATGGCTTATGAAATCTGTAAAATGTTTCTTACTGTCTTCACTTCCAATGTGTTTCTTCACAGCTTTCAGTAAGTTCCTATAAACCCTAATTGTTTCCAACCCCATTTCCAATCTTTTCTTCTTAAGTTCTTCCTCTACTACTATCCTCTTCAAAACCCTAAAAGCATATCGAATTAAATAGAGAATCTGATAGAAATCACAAATTTGGTTCGAACTGATTAAAGAAAAAACCTAAAAAGCAGGGGAGTACCTGGGGAATTCGATTTAGTAAGGTCGCGGACAGTTCTGTGAGGAACGGAAGCCAGCAGTTGGGGCAGGAAAGAATCCCTCTGGGAAGTTCTAAAGACACCTTCAATGTGATGGTCGTCTCCTGCAAGATGATCGAATGAATGGTTAAAAGTGATAGAAGAAGTAGCTTTCGTTGCATAAAAGGAGTAAAGTTCCTTCAATGCCGTGTGAACCCGAGTAGTGTGGACAGTATGCTCACAGCCATAAATCTCACTGAACACAAACTCCACAAATCTAAATTTATATCGAGAATCAATAATAGTCCCAATACTCGTCATCAAGCTACATGTCTTACAATATTTATCAAAGTTTTCTTTCATCTTGGTAGCCATATGACAAACAAAGTCATGATCACTCTTTAACCATTCCATGATGCTCATGTTCACTTGTAAAGTACCCTTGAAATTAAGAGGCAGCAGTGAAAACCAAAGCTTAATTTAACTAAATTCTAGGAGTGGTATATATATATATAAGTATGAATGAGGGCAAAGATGAATCAATTAGGGAAAAATATGTTTATGATATCTGGATCTTTCTTCTATTTAAGCATAGCAGGAGCTAATTATCTAAGCACTTTTCTGATTTTTATCGTTCATCGAACAACCGAAGGATCGTCGACAGGAAACTGGTTTGTTGAGGATCTTAATAAAGGAAAATTGGATTATTTTTACTATATGATTGCTGGTTTAGGAGTATTAAACTTTGGGTATTTCTTGATTTATGCGAAATGGTATAGATACGAAGATACCATGATTCAGATGGCCATGGAAACAAAGGCATTATCTCTGACTTAGCTTGAAGGATAACAACAACAAAAGTGTTCCTAAAATTAGCCTATATACATTGATCTGAATCTAAAAAATTGGGGGCAACAACAACATAAGACCATCATCAAAAGAATTGGGTTTGGCCATGTGATAGAACACCTAAAACCCTCATTGTCTTCCTCAAAATCAAATGAAATCTCAAATCTGCTTGAAAAATGATGAAAACCAAAAGCAACCCAGTGTCATAAACAACACAATTAACTCAACTTTTGGTCTGAAAAGTCAGATCCTAAAACAATGAGTTTCATGATGAAAGCTGAAAGCTACTAGTATAGATGAAAGCTCACATTGATAAAATAAAGAAGACATGCTTATTTAGTTCAAAATATGGAAACCCCAGAATCAGTATTTCAGCAACCAGTGATTTTTCTGAATCAAGAAACCAAAACAAACCCAGAAATTCATTCTGGTCGTTTTCAAGTTTTGTGTTGTCTTTAGAAGTTGCTGTCTTGAAAGAGCTTATTTAGTTCACATGGGATGGAGTACAAGAGAGAGAGAGAGAGAGAGAGAGAGAGAGAGATAGAAAAGGAAACAGCAATCACAATTTCGAATGGAGATAGAGGGAGAAAACGAACCAGAAATTCCCATCGATTTCCTTCTCAAATGGAGGAGAGAGAGAGATAGAGTACCTGGTGGGGGAAACCGCCGTTAGTTCATCGAGCATTCAGTAATTCCCATCAATTTCCTTCTCAAATCGTCGACTGGTAGGGGATTGGGGATTGGGGATTGGGGATTGCTGGATAAACTGTCAATCGAGAGTTTGCTGGTTCGTTAAGAGGTGGAGAAGGCAGAAGGGTTAGAGGGATATAAGCGCCCCGGGTTTCAATCTAAGGCGCCTTATTTTTCTGTAATAAGCTGGTTGTTGAAAGTGGTTATTTAGTAAATGGGCAATTGAGCCATTTTCCATGAACTAACGGTGGATTTCCGTTAAATCTATCGAAAGGTGGGGTTTTAGTAATTACCAATAAAAGGTAGGGGTTTTAGTAATTCTCCCTATCCCAAAAATGATATTTATGGTGCACATGGTAAATTATTTCTTTCCCTTCGCCAGAACTGAAAGAGAGAAAAAGAGAGTGAGAATGTGAGATATAGCGATATAAACTCTAAAGAAATAATGGATGGAGAGAGATATTGAGAGAACGAGCATGAGAGAGAGAGAGAAGCGATGGCAATGGCCAGAGGTCGAAATCGTGGTGGTGGTAGTGGTCAGAAGTTGTTGTGGTGGTGGAAGAAATGGGAAGATGAAAATTACGGGACAAAACAAAACTTAGTAAACATTTGTACTGAAAATAAACATGCACTCTAAATCAATCTTGACTGACAAATTCTTTATTTTCACATGCTCTCTAATGTGAAAATAAATAAATAGACAAAAGTGTACATTAGTAGCTGTGAACTTTTCAATCATTTATGAATTGAAGAGCATTTACTTAAATATAACTTTGATCGTATGCACAAAAAAAAGTCAAGAAAATGTTATTTGCAAATTAAAATTTCTATTCTACAAATAATAAAGAAAAACGGAACGCATAGACAAAGAAGAATGAAAATGAAATCTGAATCTGGTTACTTCACTTGACTTGTTTGACTTCAACTACAAACACTGATTTGTTTATGTTTATGGACCGTTAACCCACTAACTATGACCACTACTAACATGATCCTCCTAACTTAATTATTAACTCCACTACAAAAAATAACTTACCATTAATGGACCACTAATTAATTAATTAATCCACCTATTAAATTTGAGTTTACACCAAATCAACAATGTCTAAATTTACCATTGACAACTTAGTGGACTAGTAATGTATTACGAATAAATTTTCATTTTCAATCCAAAATTTATATACATCCAACCATCTGATAGCATCGACACTTGCATATAGATCATTTTCTTTAAGACATTTAAAAGTCTTTGTTTTAGTGTACTTGCCGACCTCTTCGTCAAAATATTCTTCACAAACAGTACTCTGATAGATTACCTTAATGAAGTTTTTTTCTGTTCTAACTAATGCTTCAGTTGAAAAATACTTCAAACGATATTATGATTAAACAATGCAATCATTTAAATATCTTTCGGTGTTCCACTGAGTTCTTTAATTTTCTTTTCTTGAAAAGTACTCAAAAAAGTACCTAATATTATCAAATCGCGCAAACCATTTAAACATATTTGTGGAACTCGTGGCAGATATTTTAGGATTTTTGAAATAATAAATTACGATGTGAATTCGAGTAGTAATATTTTGAACAATATTTAAATAGTGTAGATGTTGAAAAATAAAAGAATTATAGCCTTTCTCCTTGTTGTGTTACTTGTGGGACACAAAAATAGAATAAAATTACCATATTGTGGAACCATCTGAAAGACAGATTTGAGTGTATGAATATAATCTTACTTAGGGAAGCTCGTGCCGATTGGTTAAACCTGCGGCTATATGATTTCAGATCGGTGTCAGAGTATACCTCTGTGTTGTTAAGAATAACAACACAAATGGAACTTTATGGTGAGATTGTTACAGAAGAACAAATGTTAGAGAAAACTTATACAATTTTTCATCCCTTGATTATGTTCTTACATACACAATATCAAAATTATGAATTTAAGAAATAGATAATGACTTTTTTAGTTGAAAAAATATCAAATTAACCAAAAAAGCCTACATTTTTTTCTATTGACGAAAAGTTGTCAAAATATTATGCTTAATGATACATAAAGTGTAAAATATTATCAGTAATTGCTATTAAGGTCATTTTCTCATTATTTGCTTCCTAAAATACCATTGCCCATTAGAAATAATTTTCTCTCTCAAGAAACTCAAAAACAAATAGGCTTTTTTTATCTCTTCTTCTCGATTTTTTTCCTCTTCTTCTCAGATCAACACCCACTGGTGGCGCTGGATCATCAACACTCTTTCTTCCTACTGATATCCAGTCTCTATCTTCCCAAACAATATCACTATGTCTTCTTCGATCTAAAAACCCTAAATTTGAGTTCTCTGCTACTGAAAACCTTCTACGTGTACCTGTAATGGTGAGACTGAAAAAACGCTGATGGAGCTGCTTAATCAGCTTGATGGATTTGATTCATTAGGGAAGGTACACACATTGATTCGGGAATCTTGCATATCTCTATCATGTTACTAGTATAAGCTTTCATCTGCTACTAGTTTAATTTTTATTTTGTATGTTCTTATAATCTTATTATACATATAGGTGCACTGTGTTTGTATTAACAAGTACAGTAAGAGAAATCATAGATGAAATATGAGTAATGTATGTTTTCTATCTAGGAGTTGAAATATGAGTAAGTTGGAACCCAATTCATCCAAAATAAAATAGGGTTATTTCCCTAATGGCCCCCAACTTTGTGACCAGCTTCCCGCCTGGCCCCCTACTTTACGAGAAATACCTATATGGCCCCCTTCCGTTATAACACCGTCACTCTCTCTCCTCCATCATGTTTTCTCTCTCTGCCAAGTCACGCCACATCATCTGTGACGCCACCTCATCACCTTCTCCAGCAGAGGTCGCCGGCCGGCCAAATTTCCGGCCAGCAACCTTCAAACATTTTTTTTATCTCTCTCTAAAAAAAAAATTTTTTTTTTCAGATTCTCTCCTCTCTCTCTCTAAACTCCGGCGAAGGGGATTTCCCTTCGCCAGAGTAGGTCGAAGTCGACCTTGAACAGAGTTGTTCAAGGTTGAACTGACCTTGAACAGATATGTTCAAGGTCGAAGGTCAGACCTTGAATAGCTCTGTTCAAGGTCTGTTCAAGGTCTGTTCGAGACCTTGAACAGATCTGTTCGAGACCTTGAACAGATCTGTTCAAGGTCGATGTTCAAGGTCGACTTCGACCTACTCCGACGAAGGGAAACCCCCTTCGCCGGAGTTTAGAGAGAGACGAGAGAGGAAAAAAAAAGTTTGAAGGTCGCTGGCAGAAAATTTGACCGGCCGACGACCTCAGCCGGAGAAGGTGATGAGGTGGCGTCACAGATGATGTGGCATGACTTGGCAGAGAGAGAAAACATGATGGAGGAGAGAGAGTGACGGTGTTATAACGAAAGGGGCCATATGGGTATTTCTCGTAAAGTAGGGGGGCCAGGCGGGAAGCTGGTCACAAAGTTGGGGGCCATTAGGGAAATAAATTAGTTACAGATCTTAAAGGTGTCGTTTTGCCTCTATTTCACTAATACGAATCATTACACGAAAAAAAAGAATGAAATTAATATATGTGAAATACGCAATATAATAATTTGTATGCAATTTAGTTCGGTTGGCTTGGTTTTTTAACCAAATCGAGTCGGCTATGAATAATTCTTCACCAAACCAAACCAGTGATACGAGTACTTCAAAGTCACTACCGAATGTCTACATTTACCCAACACTCAATTCTTAAGCAAATGTATTAATACAAGACTAATCAAACACAACGTGGGGATACGAGTACTTCAACGTCACCTACTTTGTGCTTCAAATATAGGGAGGAAGGACATTTTGCAAGAGAATGCATAAATTATTCCAAAGTCTAATTTCTAAAACATAACTTTTGTTGTCTTTTCTTGAATTCAGGTTGTATGGTTTCTAATTTTGTTATGCTTTTGTAGCTGATTAGAAGATGGGTGAATTCTCGACACCAATTCATAGGTTTGCAAGAAAAGTTGAAGATCCTAATGGTGTAAAATCCTTACCTTACGTTATCAGGAAACCTCACAAAAAGAACGTCATCGAGTATGATGAAGTGGGTCTAGGTTCTCATGACCCGTGTGAAGTAGAAGCAAACAGGCTGGGAGATGAGTGATGATCCAGTAGATTTTTGAAACCCGAGAGCTTATAGAAGCTTTGGCAAATTGGAGAGTCGTTTAACTTCTTAGTCTCGTTCAGATACGACCAACCTTAATTATTCGTGGAAGTCCAAGTTCTCATAGATCATGGTTCAACTAGGCTTACTGTAATCCGAGTTATTCTGCTTCAAAGGTCTGGCAACTCTGCCAGTGTCAACAAGAGAATAAGCTATGTTGGTAGAAAGATCTATTACTACGTTTCATCGACTAATGCGTTAACTTGACACACTGTAGGAAGGAGATTATTCTACTTGTAGGGTCTTGGTGAGGTTCACTATACCCTGTTGTAACATTTTAACTTTATGGGCTTCTGGCTTAACCTAATCGTTTCCACACTGGGTTTGATAAACAAAACTGGTGGGTTTTTCGCCTCATTGGCATACCTGCGTTGTTCTCCCCTGGTAGCTCCACCGAGAGTCGGTCGTCCTGAAATAGTATTGATGTTTTTCATGACCCCGGTTGGCTCCTCTAAGCCTTTGGCTGCTTTCTTGATGGGCGGGATCTGTTCATTAGAATCCAGCCCGGACCCGATTCTTGCTTTGTTTGATGGCTTTTTATTCTTGTAATCGTAGGGTCGCTGCTCCCTTTGGATATATTTGTCCAGCTCACCTTTCCTTACCATTTCTTCGATGAGGTTCTTGAGATGTCGACAGTTATCGGTTTTGTGATCGTAGCCTCGGTGGAAAGCACACCACGCGGTCATGTCTCTGAATCCGAACTCATCCTTGTCATCGTTAGGCTTGGGTAGTTCCGCCGGCCTTTCCTTTTGCTATGAGTATCTGTAAAATTTCCTCCTTGTCTTTCACAAATGGGGTACAGGTGGCGAAGTCAGATCTGGGTCTTCTGCTTCGTTCTCGCTCCCTGGGGGGCCTAACTTCCTCACGTTCTTCTTTCGGGTCAACTCGCTCTCATACGGGATGTTGGCCACCTCCTTCATTCGTCGGTAGTTTTTTTCTTTCCTAATGAATTGTTGCACCCTCTCTATCAGTTCTGCAAGAGTATCTGGTTCCCTGCCAGAGATGTCCCTGATGACATCGCCTTGCCTGGGGCCTTTCGACAGAGCGGCGAAAGCGACTTTTGGCTCCAGGTCAGAGACCTGCACCATGAGGTTGAGGAATCTCTGTCAATAAACCGCCAAAGTCTCGTTTTTTCCTTGAACTACGTTGAACAGCTCGTTGGTATTTCTCTTGATTGTGGTGCTTCCTTGGAAGGCGTCACAGAAGACTTAGATGAGCTGTCCAAAAGACTTGATCAATCCCGGAGCCAACTCCTAGTACCATGCCTGGGCTTGTCCTTTTAGGATGGTGGCGAAGACTACGCACCATATATTCTGATTGGTCGTGTATAAATTCATTACGGTCGTATAGTTGTTGATAAACACTACCGGGTCCTCCAGGTCGTGGTAATGATCTAGTGTTGGGCACTTGAAGTTCTTCGGCTTCTCAGATTCCAATATCTCTCGACAGAGAGGGGTTGGTGGATTACTGCTTTCCCCCACAGTCTCTCCGTCTCTCTTTCTCGAGTTAGCTCTGCTACCTGATGTATGAGCACTTCGCAGACGGTTGGGTCGTCCGTGCACCCTTCGCCAACCCCCTTCTTTTTAGGGATGTACGGTCGCTTGGGGTCTAATGCTCCGTATTCTTCCAAGATATTCTCCAAATGCATCTGGTCGCCAGGTTGTAAAGTTAGAGCTCCGGAAGAGAATGCATTACCGGGTGAGAAGAGCCTCCGCGCGTGCCTCCTGATTACTTCTTCTCTTTCCTCGGGTGCTGCGATTTTCTTGGCCGTCTCTACTTGGCGGAGGCTTTCCTTCAGTCGTTTTGCCTTCTCGTCCCTTCGGAGGTAGTCGGCCTTGGCTTGTTCTAGCTCGGCCATGAGCTCGACTGGGTTGCAGAGCCTGTGTGGTGATTCGCGATGGGTGTGCTCACCTGAAGACATGTCTGCCTGAGGAACTTAGGGGAGTAGTTAGTCTGAAAAGTTGAATAAATAGGGTTCGGGTTACCGAATTGATGATTTTGCTGGAGAGATCCCCTCCTTCTAGCGCCAAATGCTGATGCCAAAAAATGGTCTTCCGTTAGATCAGCATGAAAAAGGGAGTTGATGCATTACAACCTCCGTTAAGTTGATTGTTCTGTTAAGTCAGGTTAGATTCTAGCGGTTGAATCTGCTTTCAGCTCTGGTTCTCTGGTTCTCTGCTTTTCTTCCTCTTTATTCCAGCTCCTCGCTCCTTCTCCTAGCTCCTTGCTCCAACTCCTTGCTCCAACTCCTTGCTCTTGCTCCTGTTCGTCTGTTCCCGAGGGGAAACCTGCAAAGGGTTCGAAAACCGCTCCGACGCTCAAGCCAGTCAGAGTGCCTTTTGTAGTAAAAGAATGAATATTGATTGATCCTTTTGGGGGGCCAATTATGAGAACTCTGAGTTTCTTGTGATCTTTTTAGAGTAAAGAGATCATGTCCTGTGAAGGATGATGTGGGGGGCCTTTTATAGGCGATGTTAGGCTGACTGTGATTAGTGGCGGTGGTGAGGCGGTTGCCGTCAAACCGAAAGGGAAGTTTCCTCTCTTGAGTATCTAGGGTTTCTCTCAGAGTCTATCCCGGATCTTTGATAAGTGGATGTTCCCAAGTTCAAGGATTCTTCGTAGATATCTTGTCGAAGTGATAGACTCTAAAGGAGAAGTTTCCACCTTTAGATACGTGGAGTCTAAACTGGCTTAAACACTTCGAGATGTGTAGCCGACTGAGATCTTTTTAGAAGTTTCGGGATTAAGTCGGTAGGTCGCTTGGCGCTGCTGCCTCCCCAGTTCTGGGCGTAAGACACTAGCTAAACCTGTGTGGACCCCCATTACTCATTTGAAGACCCCAGGGCTTATCTGTCCATGCCAAGAGCGTTTTGCAGAGCTGGTTTCTTCTTGCCGACCTCCCAGTTAGGGGAATATTCGGTGGACTATCAGGGGCTCAGCTGCCCTGCTACCTTAAGCCAGGTTGACCCAGTAGACTTCCGGTCTGATCTTGACTCTTCAGACGTTAGTCAACGTCTGGACATTTTGTGCATCATCACTTAGCACTTCTCGTGGTCCTCTGACTGAGTAATCCGAAGCACACAGACCGAAGAAGTCCAAAGGCACTCAGACTGGCCTCAGTATGTAATGTTCAAGCCCATAATAGGTTAGGCCCAATCTGAGTCCCCTTAGACTTGCCTAGGGGGTAGAAGAGAGAAAGTGAGACCGAGTAAAAGTGAGAGGCGCCTATAGACGCACCCTTGAGGTTTTTCCCTTACCCCGGTTAAGCTATTGAAACTCCCGGGCAAATAAGAACGGGTGGTAATTCCCTTTTACTTATTCGCCTTTTGTCCTCCGACTCTCTTCACTCCTCTCTGTCTCTCTCTCTCTCTCTCTCTAGGTCTGGGGTAATGGCGACAACAGATACCGAGTTGCAGGAAAGTGGAGAAGAGAAGATGGAGAACTCGATCTGCAGTGAGCAGCTCACACCAGATGAAGAAAGGATCATCATCAGGGACATTGCCACGTCTGCCGAGTCTCAGACTCAAGAAGGCGACACCTTTTACCTCATCACCATAAGGTTTCTTCTTCTTCCTCTTCTCTTAATCCTTCTTTATCAGATCCGTTAAAATGGAGTACTAAAAATTTGCATTAACAGTTTCTAGAGAGAGAGAGAGAGAGAGAGTACTAGAAATGGCGACCTAGGCAGCAGTAGAAAGAAAAAGTACATAGAATGGGTTATTACTTATGACTCTTTCATCCTTATTTCTCATCTGAATCATTAAAAATAAAAAATTAAACCTTTAGGTCTTTAAGGCAATTTTCCTACTTAGCCCTCAATTTGGGGTTTTTGGGGAAGGCACCTTAATCCTATTTTCTGTTGATAAGATTTGATATAGCTTCTTGTTCATAACCGCATAGAGTGCATGAAGTAGTTCTATGTTCATTTTGTTTAAAAAACTGTGTTCTTTGTCGTTCTTAATAGTTGATTAGGTTTGGGCTTTTGATACCTCATTGATTCCTTGAGCGACTAACCGACAAATGTGCTTTTTACGCATGAGTAAACTAATCTATAAGTTATACTACTCACCGGTTATTCTACTTGCTGTTTTTACAATGCGTCTGTGAGACAAGCATACTGAGAATCGAAGTGTCAACTGGAATATCTTCAGTATACATTTCCGTAAAAGATGGGAAGTAAACGAGGAAGGTTTAGAGGTACTGGATATTATGGAAAGGAACAAGCTTGATAAATCTGCCTCCAAAATTTGTAGAATCAGATGATGAACATTCTGTAATTGAGTGTATAGAGATTTACAAATGAAAACTACTTTCCTAGTAGAGCAGATTTCCTTCCTTGCACATTGTTCTTGTGTCCAATCACTTAGTAATTTAGGCCTTGCATAGTACCGTGAATACATGAAAGTTACAGCCAAGTTATGATTTGGACCATTTTGTGTAACCATATATATATATAAAATATATAGATAGATATGAAAAAACAAACCCAACATCAATGCGCAATCAAAGAAACCTCTACTCGTGAATCTTTAGGAATAAGAACCAGGGCCCTTAATTTAAGCAAGGAGTCAAGTGTCAATATAATATCTTGATCTTGTGCAGTAATCTTTTGTCCTTTTCAAATTAGGCATTGAGTGGCAATATATATATGCTTAACATAGTTAACTAGAAGACGTTATCGTTATTATTGTTGTTAACTAAGTTATTGGCATAATAAATGCAAGTTATCCTAATTTCTTTTTCCTTGTTGGGTAGATGGTGGCAACAGTGGCTTGATTATGTAACCCAAGAGTTGGCAACTAGCACAAACGGTGGAACCTTTCATGGTTCTGAGTATGAAATGACTGATGCAAGTGCTCTAAAAAGACCCTCCAGCATTGACAATACTGATTTAATCTATGATACACCAGAGGACTCCAATATTGGAATGGAGCTTCATGATGCTTTGGTGGAGGGGCGTGACTATATCTTAGTTCCAGAGGAAGCTTGGAAGCAATTATGTTTGTGGTAAGTGCAAATCCAAATTACATTGTTGTTTGATGCAAGTCTGCCCTTTTCCCATGTATGGAGTAGAATGTTCACTTGTTACATTTTTCTTTAGTTTACGTATGATATATGGATGTTATCTGTGTGCTCTTCCATTCTAGAGTTTTCTATTATAGAGTTGTGAATTTCTATGTTGTGTTTCAGTGGGATATGAATCTAAGTGGTTTACCTTCATAGTTCATACTTGTGATTGTAACAAAATGCCTAGGTTATAGTTTATGATCCTTCGACATCTGAAGCGTTTAGCAACTGAGTCTCATGTTCATTTCAGGTATGGTGGAGGCCCAGTATTAGGACGGAAAGTGATAAATCACGGTTTCTCTCAGATGGTGTTGGCTGTTGAAGTATATCTTCTAAGACTGCAACTCCTTTTGATGCCAAAAGGAGAACATGCTACTGTTCGGATAAGCAAAAAGGTGTAGTCTTTAACCACCATGCAAACATAGTCTGCGTTGGTCTCTAGGAAATAGCTCAATTTTTTGACTGTAAAAGATACTGAAGCTCGAAATTTTGTTGGCAGGAAACTATCAGGGAGCTCCACAAACGCGCTTGTGAGATTTTTGATCTTCACATGGAGCAAGTAAGATATGATTTGAAAATTGTTCGCTTCTTCGTGCTCCAGTGTTGTAACACTTATTTTTATTTTTTTTGCTTTTGCTGTTACAGATATCAATTTGGGACTATTACGGCAACCAGAAATATGACCTCATGAATAACATGGATATAAATCTAGATGACGCCAACATCCAGATGGACCAGGAAGTATGTTCCTTCGGTTTTTCCCTGTTATTTTACTATGTTTAGTTGCATAAAGATTTGACGTTTTGCTATTTAAGTCTTTCCTGCATATGACGAGGAAATAGGTTCTTTCGTTACTATGTTTAGTTGCAGGAAGATTTGAGGTTCTATTATTTCAGTATCTCCTGCACGTCACTTTGTCACTTGTACACCATAATGTTGTCTTGTCCATTATTAGATCCGTATAGTATACTACATAATACTTTTTCTCTTTCATATGTATATGTTATCAAATGTTCCCCTTTTTGCTCCCTCTTTTCCTTTCTGATTTGTAAATGGGTTTAGAAAAAGATTTTTCTGGATATTCCTGAATAGCTCTGTGGGGTTTTCTTCACCTCATAAACTCATTGAAGATTCAGCTCATTCCTTCTTTTATCTCCTTTCGCAGTCTTAGTTACTTATTTTTATTTTGAACAATACCCCAAACAGATTTTGGTGGAGATCGTTGGATGTAGTAGTGATACTGCATTTGGTGGTTCGTTGAGTTCAGTACAAGAAAATGGATCTGCAGAAAAGGAATCAACTTCTGTCCTTCTTGAACCTAGCAAATCAAGCTTATCCATAGCAGGGGGTCTGTCTGCAAGCAAGGGTGTTTCTCGAAGTTGCACTTCGGAGCTGTCTCAAAGCCAATATGGGGCTTCCCCAATCGGAGAAGTTGATAATTCATATGGAATCAGTGGTGTGGTTACAAGAGGTTCTTCTGGAGGTCTGACTGGGTTGCTTAACCTTGGAAACACTTGTTTTATGAATAGTGCAATACAGTGTCTTGTACATACACCTGAGTTTGCTAGATATTTTCGGGAAGATTATCATCCTGACATAAATTTCAAGAATCCTTTGGGCATGGTTGTAAGTTACTTGTGCTTTTCGATTACTTCATATTTCCTTTTCTACAAGATTCTACCATGAAAATTACGTAGGTAGGTTATTGTATATTTAAAGTTGGCATCCAACTTAGTTAGGAAATGGTCTAGCTATCTATACTTGATGATTATTTTACTCATTTCAGATGTTAGTTGTGTAGGGTGAGCTTGCTTTAGCTTTTGGGGAGCTGCTTCGGAAACTGTGGGCTCCGGGGCGAATGCCAATTGCTCCTCGTCCTTTTAAATCCAAACTTGCTAGGTTTGCACCCCAGTTTAGTGGATATAATCAACATGATTCACAGGTTTAGTGCTTATCATCAACTCTCCTTGTTAACATCTTGAATTTTCCATCTCCTTATCTAAGAAGTTTATTTTCTCCAGGAGCTTCTGGCATTTCTGTTAGATGGCCTTCATGAAGATCTCAATCGTGTAAAAGACAGACCTTATATAAATTCTAAAGATGCAGATGGCCGACCTGATGAAGAAGTTGCTGACGAGTACTGGGCTAATCACATTGCTCGAAATGATTCCATAATCGTCGATGTGTGCCAAGTAAGTGCTAAACAATTTGATTTTGAAGGAAAAATTTCTTTTTCTGTTTGATCTGAGAAGAAGCTAATAAAATTGTGCCCGAATAACAACATTGAAGAGTTAAGGTTCTTGAAGACTTGAAGTCAGATGTATAAAATATCTTTTTATGCTTTTCCTAAAAGAATCTTCTGATTGATGAGGTTTTTATCCCCATTGATACTGTTGGAGTGAAAAGTTCACGATAGATATTGAAATGTATATTTGTTAGTAGCGTTAGCGTAGGTGACTTGGTAATTTTTAGTTCATTAGCCAAGCTTGTGAACACACACATAGATATGACATTCGTAAATGAGGACAATAGAAAGAAAAGATTGTTCACAAGTAGTCAAATTTCAGTCTTTCAGACCAGTATCCTAGTGAACATTCTATGTACATCTACTTGTATAGTACATTGAAGGGGGTACATCCAACTGAATGAACTGGACGTCGTAACCTCGCTGGGGTCTTATGTTCGCCATGCCACAGAGGTTATTTGGAAAGCCATCCTGTCTTTATTTATGCTTTACAAATGTGAACAATCACATCTCCAGATTGTGGTTATTTATGTTCACCTAGATGATCACTGTTAGTGGAATGAGGAAGTTGTACCCGTAAGTCCGTAACATGCCATGTGTTTATGTTTGTATAATGGTTATAAACATAGTCTTGTCTCTTGAGTACTAGGAATGTGTAGAGCATAACTAAGAAATCAGTTTTGTATTATTTCCTATTCCTTTTCCATGCCCTAATAGATGTTGGATGCCAACTGCTGATGTAAGAACTTGGAACTTGTCCGTGAATTTATGTATCTGAGTAATCCAAATTTGACAGGGTCAATACAAATCAACTTTGATTTGCCCCGTTTGTGGAAAAATATCCAAGACTTTTGATCCCTTTATGTACCTATCCTTGCCGCTTCAATCTACCAACACTCGGACAATGACGGTCATGGTTTTCACTAGTGATGGTAGTGATTTGCCTACATCATGCACTGTGACTATTCCCAAGCAGGGCCGTTGCAGGGACTTGATCCAAGCAATCAGCAATTCCTGTTCCTTGAAACCTAGCGAGAAGCTTTTGCTTGCAGAGGTATGTAAGAGTAAAGATTTTAATGTTTCGTGAAAGAAGTGATACATCTATTTGATTTGGATTAATCTTTTACGTGTTTATTCTACAGATACGTGGGCACCTGATTCATCGGTTCCTGGAAGATCCTCTAATAATGTTATCCACCATTAAAGACGACGATCACCTTGTTGCATACAAAACACTGAAATTTGTCAAGAAAACGTTATTTCTTCAGTTGATACACCGCCGTGAAGATAAGTGAGTATTATTTAAGCAACATCGTCTTGGCTAAGGATCTATTTCGTTCGAATAGATTGAGTAAATTAGTGCCAGAGCTGTGACTAGTTAAGCTCTACCGTAGTACCATGATAAGAACATATACTAACAGAACAAGAAAGTCTGAGATCTTTTTTAGGAAACTGCCCGTTTCATATTAATATCTAACTATCTAAGAATCATAGCTCCTCTTTCTCCTTTTGCGTAACTATACTTTCTCAGTGTCTGATATTATACTCTATACTGGCCTGCTTACAATTTTGTAATATCTATTTAATTTCTGTTTCAGGAAGCCTTATGGTATACCTCTTGTGGCAGCAATCTCACATGATGATAGTATCACAAGAGGCGAGGTACAAGAGATAGTTCAGAAAATGCTCTCTCCAATGCAAATAATTGAGAGTCTTGCTTGTTCTGTTCTTCTTAAGACACAGGATTCAGAGGCAGCATCTCACCCATCTCAAAATACCAGTTCGAGCGAAGCACATCCACATTCAGCTGACTCGGACTCCATAAAGGAAGATAAGAGTGATTCTGAAAAAGTGGAAACATCAGCATTGCCTCTCCAGTTAGTGGATGAAAACAATGAATTCATTGATCTGTCTATAGAACAGGAGAAGGCCATCAGTCTTTCTTCTTCTTCTACTTCAGTTCAGGTTTTTATTGATTGGTCAGATAAGCTCTCCGAAAAGTACGAGACTGGTTACCTTGAGAATTTGCCGGAAGTGTTTAAGTATGTACCACCAAATAAGAAAGCACGTACTGAGCCTCTTTCTTTGTACACCTGCTTGGAAGCTTTCTTGCGTGAAGAGCCACTTGTACCTGAGGACATGTGGTAAATCCTTATCTTTGTCTTTACATGTTCATTAATACTGTGGCATTACGATATAAATGTATTGACTCACCTGATGCGAGTGAGCAAAAATCCCACTCATTATTGATAAGGTTTCATTCACGGCAAGGTACCAACAATTTGACCATATTAAGTTTCCACCTATAAGATGCTAGTCTTCATTCAATGCAAGCAGGTAAGAACTGTTGACGTAAGGAGAGTTCAGGATAATGAAGCATCCAGGTGGTTGAGAGCATCAAATCACCATTATAGCAATTAAACTCTTAGATCTAACCCTTGGAAAGTGTTGCCTAGTTTTTGTGTGTGCCCATTTTGCGTAGATCACCTTTTAACTTTTCAGTCTTTTAACCAATTTTATAGGAATGTTTCTATAGTCATTCTGTAGTCTTACACAAATATTTGATATGAATTTCCCCTGAAGGTATTGCCCACAATGTAAAGAGAGAAGGCAGGCAAGCAAAAAGCTCGATTTATGGAGGCTTCCGGAGGTGCTAGTCATCCATTTAAAGAGGTTCTCTTATAGTCGGTCAATGAAGCATAAGCTAGAGACATTTGTGAACTTCCCAATTCATGACTTTGACTTGACGAATTACGTCGCCCACAATAGTAGCTCCAAACGTCAACTTTACGAGCTTTATGCATTGAGCAACCACTATGGCGGAATGGGAAGTGGGCACTATACAGCACATATTAAGGTAAATACATACCGAAAACATACTAATAATCATGAAACGTTATTTATATCAGATTTGCCTTTTCTTGCTACATAATTAGGGTGCAGTTGGTGCTTGACCATGACTTCTGGTCCAGTCAATTTGGTTATGTTCTTTAGTGTATCAACGTAATTGGATCCTGGGCTACAGGTACGATCTTGAATTTGGTAAGTGACAATGGCCTTGCGGGTGTGATTGTGGAGCCTTCGCCAAGAACTAAACATGTATCTGTCGGGCTTGAGTGTGGCTGGCAAGTGGCAACTGGCAAAAGTAGGGATAATATAAGTCTTTAAAGCATGGCAATCTGCAACTGCCTAAAATTGTCCATTCCTTGCATATTTAGGGTCATCGCACAAGTCTCGTACTCTGTAACTATAACCACCTATTCTCGACTAATGGTTTACTTTATTCTACTGCACCAAGGAGTAGCAATGACTGGATAAATTTTGCATCCAGACCTATCAAATTTTAATTTTTTTTCCCAGATTTGAGTTTTTCTTATAAATCGAATGTAGATATTTTGTGATTCTTCTTATGTTGATGCAGCTGTTGGATGAGAATAGGTGGTATAATTTTGACGACAACCATATTTCGCCCATCAACGAGGAAGAAGTGAAATCAGGTGCTGCTTACGTGCTTTTCTACCGAAGAGTGAAAAGCGCAGATGTCTCGGTGAGCAACGGAGCGCAATCTTCTGCAGGACACGACATTTCATCCAAAAAGTAAAACACCACTTGGTCGCTTGAGAGAGAGAAAATGAACAATCTGTATGACTTACTAGAACTAGGATGGCATGGGATTAGGTAAAGCAGAGAAGATGGCATGGGTTATAGGTGAATGAGTTCTAGCATGGAAAAGATCCCATCTATCTACAATTTTATACTGGGTAATGTTCATTCTCTCAGATAAGCTTATTCAGCTATTTATCAGGTACACAGAGGGCTTTTGTTTCAGTACATTTTGTAACAATGGAATTATGTATACATGAAATTGGATCAGATCTTACTCGGACCTCACAATTTGTTGTTTATAGATTCTGCATCTTTTGATATTTCCTATCAATACAATGCCTTTAACCAATGCTAACAGGGCCAGATTTCCTGTTACAATCCATGATATTAGACATCCTTGGTTGGTTATGAGCTTAGGTTGTGCTTCTATTTTTTGACATTGAACTCATATCTCTCAAGTACCTTAAATGGTATGGATCTTAAACTTATAGTATGAAGATATATTATGAACTGAATATAGTGATATAACTGCCATCACATTTTAAATACATCTAGCCATACAAAGACCTACATTTACTTTATTTATGGGATTATGCGTTAATTTCATGAGATTAATAATGGGACAAATTGCTTCCACTAGGAATTGATCTCGATACCTCGTGGGTTTAAGAAGGGAAGTACGAACTACTATATCATAGAATGCTGCAAGTTGAGGTTGTATTTTGATAGCAAGAAAATGTGTCCTATGGAAGTGTGAGTTTTTATGGAATTCATTACGGGGGAAGCAGAGGGTATACCATGAAAGGGTTTAAACATTTTTTGTTCACATTTGAAGTTAATGGACATATGGTTCCATGAAAATAAATTGCATCAATGAAGAGTATGTTATTTTTACTTAAAGCCCTGTATCTATAGAAATGAAAGCTACCAAATACAATTTTAACTTTTAGAAAAATATCGTGTCAGGGGTTCAATTTCTCGCTTGGAACAAAAATCCTCTTTGTAACTTTACGGAGGAAATAATTCTATATGAACATCTCGTGACTAACAATAAAATATCTAAAACCTCTTCACGTTTTGAATTGAATGTCGGAAAACTCAATACTTTTGCAATCAACTCAAGAAGTGTCCTCTTTCAACAAAAAAACAAAAAAACAAAAAAAAAAAACTCAAGAAGTGTCCTTTTTTTATCATTGCAAATGTTATTAGAGTGGATGTCAAGCAATACTGTAGAACCAAGGGAAGTGTTTAGGTTACTCGGCTGATGAAGGTTTCTACAGAAGAATCAAGCGACATGAAAAACCATAATAAATGGATTAGATTACTCGATTGAAAGAGGGCATGAGCACGTGTGTGAGTAGCATAGATTTAACACCGTCATGGGCGAATCTGTTATATGAGGTTGTTAAGGTAAAATAGGCATTAACAAAGGGCCTCAATTATAATTGTTCCCAAGGGGTAAAGTAAAAACACCAAATAAGCAATGCACAAAGTTTTAAAGGCAATCTTGCATAAAGCAATCCCTAGTTTGGTTAAAAGCAATGTGTGATTAAGAGGCAATGCCTAAGTCAGAGTTGAAAAGTTGTACATGCAATGTATCTTTATGTTAAAGGTTTGCCCCGTCAGAACAAATCGACCAAGTTTGGTTCGAGGCAAAGTACTCCCTTATTCTCCAGCGAAAATTGTCGATCGAGATTTCAAAGATTTTCTGCCGGCAACCTAACCTAAAATAAGAAAATAAAGAAAGTCTTATTTCAGATTAGGTCGCTACCCGGAAGTTACCTCTTGACGGACGGTCTTTGAATTCCCGACGGGTGATTTTTGCCTGAGAATAATGGAGATGACGTTGCCTCTAACCAAACTCGGTCAACTTGTTTTGACCAAGGGTTGGATGCAAAATACATCACCTTCAAAAAAAAATTATATTTAAAATCCCAATATATAATATAATACAGCTAAAATGGAAGAGCAAGTAGAAAGAAACCTTGTTCAACAAAAAGAAAAGTAGAAAGAAACCATATTTCAACAAAAAAATAAAAAGAAAGTTTTAAAGGCGCTCCCAAGAAGTGTTAGAGGCGTCTCTTTTACTCAAAATATCTTCCTCAAATTTGCCTTAATGGAGGCGCTTCTAACACTTATAATGTGATCTTTTAAAACCCCCCAAACAAGAAGCAGTTAGTTAATGGAATTCTAAGAGACAAAAACCATCTCAACTGAACTTCGTTTAAGGTGAAGCCAGGTATTCATCAATTCTCAATCTTTGATCGTTTTTTAACCTAGAAATGTATAACAATGGCAATTGATAGAAGATCTTCTGAAATTTTACCATGAAAAAAAACTGATTGATTACAAGTTTCTGAAATGTCATGGGGATTAGGATGGAAACGATCATCTGAAATCTTCCATCTTTCATTAATCTATGGTGAGGATGATAATTTTGAAGAAATAACCCCTCTTTCTTCATCTTCATCTCCTGAACCTTCTTCTTCTTCTTCTTCTTCTTCTCAAGAAGAATCAGGATCAGGGTTACGTATTGAATTAGATTGGTCTACTAATGATGATGAAGATCAAGTTGCTCTTAGGTTACAATCTCAACTTATGGTTGCTCTTCCACCACCACAAGATTCTATTACTCTACAACTTATTCATAATAATAATCATAACGATGAAGACGAAAATGAAGATGAAAATGTAATAAGTGTTGATATTAAAGTTGTGAAAAGAAGAGACCCGTTACGAGTTTTGATTTTGTCGAAGACGATTGGGTCAGGACAACAAAGTGATGGTGTTGGTGTTTTAACTCGTTTGGTTCGATCTAATCTGGTTGAATCAACAACACTTGGTGCTACTAGTGAAGAAATTTCAGCCTCAGGGTTTGCAGATCATTGGAAAACTATTACTTGTTTAAGTCTATGTGGTTGCGGTTTATCAGTAAGTCCTAGAGGTTAAACTTTTTACTATTTTAGAAGAATTTGCATCATTTCGTTTGATATAACTGTGATCTCTTAATCCTTAATGTCAGAATAGTCCCACATTCGGAATGAGCACTCAAACAACCAAGAATGTAGTTTGCATCATTTTGTTTGATAAAACTATGATCTCTTAATCCCTAACGTCGGAATAGTCCCACATTCGGAATGAGCACTCAAACAACCAAGATTGTAGTTTGCATCATTTTGTTTGATAAAACTGTGATCTCTTAATCCTTAACGTAAGAATAGTCCCACATTCGGAATGAGCACTCAAACAACCAAGAATGTAGTTTGCATCATTTTGTTTGATAAAACTATGATCTCTTAATCCCTAATGTGAGAGTAGCCCCACGTTGGGAATGAGCACTCAAACAACCAAGAATGTAGTTTGCATCATTTTGTTTGATAAAACTATGATCTCTTAATCCCTAATGTTAGAGTAGCCCCATGTTGGGAATGAGCACTCAAACAACCAAGAATGAATGTCTAGGTCTTCTCCACTCATAGCCAGTTGGTTTTGAGTTGGATGACTATAAACATAACATGGTGTCAGAGCTAGGCCCACATGGGATAGCTTTAAAAGCCAGCCGTGAGGGGGGCACGTGAGAATAGTCCCACATTGGGAATGGGCACTTCAAGAACGAAGAGTTTAAGATGCCAATTCATGTCAATAACTTTTTTTTTTTTTCTTCCTAATCATTTAATGCTGCTCTATTTTAGTCCTTAGGTTTGGTAAAGTAGATTACATTTTGTGCATAATTTGAGAGAATTGCAATTATTTGGAAGTACTGAATATTTTCAAGATGAGTATTCTATTTCTTACTCAAGCTAGAGGCGGTACTAGTTCATCGTTATACAATTGTTGGTTTGGTTGCTTTTTCAGGTACTTCCAGTGGAGTTAGCTCGTCTACCAGTTCTTGAAAAGTTATATCTTGATAGCAATAAGCTAATGGTTTTGCCACCAGAGGTTGGTGACTTGAAAACTTTGAAAGTACTTACAGTTGACTATAACATGCTGGCTTCAGTACCTGGTAAACTTGGCTACATAATGTTTTCTTTTAAGTTGGTTAAACCATTTCGGCTTTCTACTGTTCTTATTCATTTTTCTCATGCATTTGTGAGCAGTAGAACTCAGGCAATGTGTTGGATTGGTGGAGTTGTCCCTGGAACATAACAAACTAGTTCGCCCCCTTCTTGATTTCAGGTCATTTGATAAGAAATTATGACATTAGATCTGCCTGTTTATCGTGATGCTAGTATACGACTGAGATATTGTGATAATCTTCGGTTTAACTGTGCAGGGCTATGGCCGAGTTACGTATTCTAAGGCTATTTGGCAATCCCCTTGAATTCTTACCAGAAATATTGCCTTTGCACAATCTTCGCCATTTGTCTCTTGCAAATATAAGGATTGAAGCTAATGAGACTTTAAAATCTGTGAATGTACAAATAGAGGTAATATATCTATCACTCAGCTATATGGGTAGTACTTGAATAAACCACTTAAATCGTTGTAAGGCTAAAGTCAACTTTGAATGCGTGCAGACCGAGAACAGTTCCTACTTCATTGCATCTAGACACAGATTGAGTGCTTTCTTCTCTCTTATTTTCCGATTTTCTTCCTGTCATCACCCTTTATTAGCTTCTGCCCTGGCCAAAATCATGCAAGACCATGGAAATCGCGTTGTTGTTGGTAAAGATGAGAATGCTGTTAGACAACTCATAAGTATGATGAGCAGTGACAACCGTCATGTGGTATGTACGTAACCGTAGATTTTGTAAGTTAGATGTGCGTTTAATGTTCCTTACGTTTTCCCCTTTACTTTGGGTAGCTCTGTTTTGTTGCAGATCGAACAGGCTTGCTCTGCTCTTTCGTCACTTGCAGCAGATGTTTCTGTAGCAATGCAGTTGATGAAATGTGATATCATGCAGCATATTGAATCATTATTGAAGTCTATGGCGCCCGAAGAATTAATTTCTGTGCTTCAAGTAATGGTTAATATGGCCTTTGTATCTGATACTGTATCTCAAAAGCTGTTAACTAAAGATGTAATGAGATCACTTAAATCCCTGTGTGGCCACAAAAACTCAGAGGCATGTTCACTGCAAAATTTGTATTTACTAAATTTTTTGCTCTCTCTCTCTCTCCCTCAATAATCTAAAAAGTGGGTTCTCTTTTTTCTTCTCTTCAGGTGCAAAGATTTGCCCTTCTTGCTGTTGGAAATTTGGCGTTTTGTTTGGAGAACCGTCATATTCTAGTTACTTCTGAAAGTTTACGTGAACTCCTATTACGTTTGATGGTAGCATCTGAGCCGCGTGTCACTAAAGCTGCAGCCCGTGCTTTGGCTATTCTAGGTTTCTTTCTCACACTCTATGTTTTAGTCATTTTGATTTTGAGAAATCTAATTTCTCTTGTTTCTTTAATGCTTATTAAGGGGAGAATGAGAATCTGCGGCGAGCATTAAGAGGAAGGCAGGTAGCAAAGAAAGGGTTACGCATACTTGCAATGGATGGGGGTGGAATGAAAGGTTTGGCAACTGTCCAGATACTTAAAGAAATTGAACGAGGGTCAGGGAAGCGTATACATGAGATGTTTGACCTTATATGTGGTACATCCACTGGTGGTATGCTCGCTGTTGCTCTTGGAATCAAACAAATGACCTTGGATCAGTGTGAAGAAATATACAAAAAGCTTGGTATAAACATGGCATTAAGTATTTGTGGTATGCACTAGTTCTCTAATGTTCTTCATTTATTAATCTTGTTTCTTTATTGTATTTTCTCAGGGAAGCTTGTGTTTGCTGAACCTATACCGAAAGACAATGAAGCTGCAACTTGGAGAGAAAAGTTGGACCAGCTTTTCAAAAGTTCATCACAAAGCTTTAGAGTTGTCGTGCATGGATCAAAAGTATGAAATCTGCATTCTTTATTCGGTTCCTTCTAAACTTTACCATGATGAGTTCATTGTTTCTTGACATTTTTTTTAATCTCACTGGTTTTATAGTGGTGACAATTGAGGAGTAAGTGTTACATTCTACCTTTTTGGAGAATTTTATAAGATTTTGGTAGTTATAATCAACTAATTTTAATAGCTAAAATAGTTCATTTCTATCTTTTCCTTTTTGTAATTCAAATTAATCGCTACATTCATGTTATGTTATTGGATATCTTTTCGAAATAGTTATATTATTATTACTTATATAACAACAAACCACATCTTTTTGCAGCACAGTGCAGATCAGTTCGAAAGGTTGTTGAAAGAGATGTGTGCTGATGAAGAAGGTGATCTTTTAATTGAGTCAGCCGTAAAAAACATTCCTAAAGTTTTTGTAGTATCCACTCTCATCAGTGTGATGCCAGCGCAACCTTTTCTGTTTCGGAATTATCAGGTAAGTTTGGAAATATCTTTTTTCTTTTAATCTGAAAAAACAAGAATATATTCAACGTCAACTAGTTCTCGACGGCATCCAATCGAGGGTGCAACAAGACCCACCAACATCTTAGTTGTTATAAATTAGTAGTAATTTGTCTATTATAATTTTAGAAGAGTAAAATTATTGAGCCACTTGAGCTCGAGCCGCACCCTGGGATTCCCCATATATTAACAGCTCTGCACATGGGTAGATTTTTATCCTCGGGCCATCTGAGTTACACCGAAAGGTGGACTCCCAAGGAACTCCCGAATTTTTTGGTACAACAAATTCTATTTCGCGGCCCTTATTATTTCCAGCAGGTTTCTGAAACTAGTAAAAGCAATAAATAGAATCACTGGCGAAATGTGTCTATGAGTTGGAATCTTGTTGTATAAATAAGTGTTCCGTCATTTTGGTGTATAGTATCCTGCAGGCATCCAAGAAATGCCATCAGGAGCCATGGAAGTTTCAAATACACATGGGGTCGGAACAGCTGGTACAGGTACTCAAGCTGGATTTAAACAGAGTGCTTTTATTGGAAGCTGTAAGCATCATATATGGCAGGCTATTAGAGCATCTTCTGCTGCTCCATATTATCTTGATGATTTCTCTGATGGTATGTGTTCCTTAACTTAGTATCCATCTTGTTTTTTTTGTATCTTTCTTAAATTGCTCCTCTGTTGCTGTTATTCAGTTAGTCATTTAGACTTGTACAACACGGTCGGGGTGAAAAAGAAGCACGATACTGAATTTTGGTTTCACTATAAATATGGTTTTCTTGAAAGGGCCAATATTTAGTGTCGGATTTACTTATGATAAAACAAGTTGCTCGGTGAAAAGAAGCACGACACTAAATTTTGGTTTCGGTAATTTTTGTTTCCTGGATATGGTAAAAAAAAAGTGTAACAACTTTAAACTTGTATAACTCTTGCTATCATTAAGAAACAATGGGAGGAGGATGGAAATGCATGTTACAAGCTCTGCCAAGTAAATGAAGATTTGTAGTACTTCTTAATGCGATAAGTTATAACATTATGAAATTTAATCATCAATTGAATACTTGTTTAGGATAAATACTAACTCAATTCGTATTGAGTTGCGTATTAGTAACATACAGCGAATTGCTAATAACAAACATTTAATTTATGTGTTATATGTACTTCGCACGATAATAGTTCTCTTTATATTTTACTTTCTTATAGATGTACACCGCTGGCAAGATGGTGCAATTGTGGCAAATAATCCAACTATTTTCGCCATAAGAGAAGCACAACTTCTATGGCCCGATACAAAAATTGACTGTTTAGTCTCTATTGGATGTGGTTCTGTGCGGACTAAGGTAATTGAAATCTAACATTTTATGTGATTCTTTGTAGGCTTGTCTAAAATACCTGTATGTATGAAATAGTTTCATATTTAAGTTTATCGAATGCCACCTCAATTAGGCTTTAGAAGATGAGAGATTCTGAATCTTCGCTCATTCAAGTAGCTTTCATGGATAGCATGGTTCACTTTTGCAGTTTTCATAAGGAGCTTTTTAACCCTGCTAGCTCTAGTTGTCTTTCTTGTTAGCTGAATATATGAATGAAATTTGATAGTACTGATATATCATGAAAGTGATAAATATTCCATCGTTATAGGAAATATTGACTTGTAAGTGTGAAGTGTGAACAACGGCTGTGAAGTATAAGACTCACTTACATTAAGTGTTTATTAATATGAAAAATAATTTCATTACTATAGATCCGAAAAGGTGGGTGGCGTTACCTGGATACTGGACAAGTTTTGATTGAGAGTGCATGTTCAGTGGATCGGGTGGAGGAGGCTTTGAACACATTGTTACCTATGCTTCCTGAAATCCAATATTTTCGGTTTAACCCAGGTAAGTGTCAACAAAAGAATTACGTATGAAGGTCTAACTTTATATACAATCTAGGTTATTATATTTGAAATTTCTAAGCTTGAAGATCCTAATTCAAAGTTAGATTCACACCAATCAGTTTCAGTTGCCTTAAAAATCAAATACTTCCTGTCACAAGCAACAACATTCTGAAAGATTTTACATAGTTTTGTATATGGAACCATCTGACAGTTGATGAACGATGTGATATGGAGCTGGATGAGACTGATCCTGCAATCTGGCTCAAGTTGGAAGCTGCCACCCAGGAGTACATTGAACAGAACTCTGAAGCATTTGCAGATTTATGTGAGAGACTACTTATACCTCACCAAAAAGAAGAAAAATTGTCGGAAAAATTGAATTCTGCATGTGGTGCTAAAACAAACCTTTCAGACTTGGGTAAGTATGTTAGCTTTTGTAACTTGAACATGCCACAATTCTTTTCCTTATCCACGTTGTAACAACGAAAATTTGGATTTAAATTTTCCCGTGTAGTTATCAATGAGAATAGCCCTTCTTTGGGTTGGAGGAGAATGGTACTTCTTGTGGAAGCATCGAATAGTCCTGATTCAGGGAGAGCTTTTTATCACCCCCGGTCTCTAGAAACATTTTGTGCTCGGAACGGGATCAAGCTATCTCCCATAAATAGAACAGTAGGAACTTCAAAGTCTGAACCTGCAGCAACATTTGCTACACCGTTCTCATCGTCGTTGTTTACTGGAAGCTTTCCAACAAGCCCACTTCCATATAGTCCCAAAGTTGCTAAACATAGAACTAACCGAATTGACTTAGTCCCTCATTTAAGCTTGGATGAAGCTCAAACTGGAAATGCACTTGGTTCTCCACCAATATCTCCTATCAGACCCAGACAGCTCTCAGCTCCTGTCCAAGCATTGCAAGAGAAACTTCAAAGTTCTTCCCAAGCTGGAGTTATACATTTGGCCCTTCAAAATGATGCAATCGGTTCAATATTGAGGTAGTCCTTCTTCTTTTCTTTTGTCTTTACCAGTTAGTGTTAATAAAATCTCATCCGGTTCGACTCGTCCATTTTCAGTTGGGAAAATGATGTGTTTGTGGTTGCTGAACCTGGAGAACTTGCGGGTAGATTTCTACAAAGTGTTAGATTAAGTTTTTTGTCTACCATTGGGGATGATAATAGGAAAGAAGCATCAGGCTTATTTAAGTTTTCAACTATGGCCGAATTGATTGCATACAAGCCATACTTCCAGGTTGGGTGTATCGTACATCGCTATATGGGGCGACAAACTCAAGTAAGTTTTTTTCTTCTATTCTCCTCCACATCTCAAGAAATCAGACCTCAGGTCACATGAGCCAATGTCAGCGGCAACCCTTGATCTTATGCATCAAACAGTGAAATGACAAAAAGGTCTTCCAGACCATCCCCTCATAGTTACAGCCTATGAATGTCTATTTACCTGTAGTGGTGGCGAACTCAACAGGGCTAAACTCGCTATTTTTCAAGTTATTCTTAGTTCTTACCACTAAGATAGTTAGATGCGATAAAGTGGAACTCTTAAAAGTTTTACACTTTAAGCGGAATATGAAACATCAGAAGTTTGATAGGAGTCTGAAATTGTTTCAGATAATGAATGTTCTTCAAATTCTTACCGAACTTTCAAATGTTCATATTCCGTGTAGAACGTAAAATAATTAACAATTTCCATCTTACCGCATCTACTGGTAAAACTTCTTCATCATTCTTATCTTATCCAGTTACTAAACAAAACATAAAGTACTTACTCTACTAATGACATGCGAAGGTCATGGAAGATGACCAAGAGATTGGAGCATATATGTTTCGTCGGACAGTGCCATCGATTCACTTAGCACCAGATGATGTTCGCTGGATGGTATGTTTCACTTATTATATCTTTAAAAAAATTTCTTCTGATCTACTACTCCCATATGCATTATCGTCTATCCATTCGAAGGTTCAAACTTATGAGCTGTGACTGTAATAGAAATTGAAACAGCAAGAAGGATATTAGAAGTGTAATCCCACCAAAGAGGTCAGGGGCAACCATGGTCTTCTTCGATATCTGTCGAAGTTTAAAAGAAAAAAAATAAAGGAATCTTTGGTTTAAACCGAGAAACTCATTCCTAAGTTGTACTTTAAGGAATATAGAGCAAGTTTTTGAACATTTGTTTCGTAATTCTCTCTAACGAAGAGGAGATATGATTATCAAATAACGATAGATGGAGACATGTGTAACTACATCATTCATGTATTTTCGTTATGATTATTCAGCTATTCTACTTTCTGAAATCTCTAGGTTGGAGCATGGAGAGACAGGATAATAATTTACACTGGAACATTTGGGCCTAGTCCAAATATGGTGAAGGCCTTCCTGGATTGTGGCGCTAAAGCTGTTATTTGCCCATCAACCAAACCTACGGAGCTGCTGTTAACACCTAACGACTCAGGTGAATTTGAAACCTTAGAGAATGCAATGTTCGAGATAGGAGATGAAGAAACAGAAGACGAAGAAATAGAACAGCCTCGCAGTTCAGCTAGTGATTGGGAAGACAGCGAGCCCGAGAAAGCCCAAGAGTGGGCAAATGAGGAAGACGAATTATCTCATTTTATTTGTCAACTATACGATGTATTGTTCCGGGAAGGAGCTAGGGTAGATGTGGCCCTCCAACACGCACTTGATGCGCACCCGAAACTGAGGTACTCATGCCATCTCCCTAGTATACCATAATTAAAATGTTTTCCACAAGAAAGAAAAATAAATAAGAAACCTACTTATCAACCAGAATAACTGTGCGTGAAAATAAGAGAGGATAAAGATAAAATTTTGACGACACGGAGAAGAAGTATAGCTCTATATGTGGGATCTTTCTGCAAAAAAAAAAACTTGTTTAGTTCAATAGATTCAGAGTTTTATTCACATTTGTAAATGTATATAGTTTTTGCGTACTTGTCTTTCCTTTTTTTTTATTAAGAGCTTGCGAAGATGTCATAGCTGAACCTAGAGGTATTGACTGTATGGAGACCTTTCTTTTCGTATCTATTATCAATTCGACATTTCAAATCATTCTCTGTTTTCCTGTTAGGAATCAATACAACACTTCAAACCAATTAGGACTCAAATATGGGGCACAGGCGCCTATGCCCCACATTGCATTTTGTTCAAGAGGGGGAGTTTGATGTTTAATGGCTTATAGAGAGTCCAATATTCTCTCCGTGTGTGAAACTTTATTATGTGAGTTGTCTCGACGATGCACAGCTTGGCCTGTTTATGGGCCGTGACTTACACCACAGCACGGGTCTGGCCTGTCGTGAAACGCTATATTCAGCAGCAAAGACTCCCATTTGACATTTTGGGTTAATGTAAGAGTTCTTTCACCACCTAACTGTTGGAGATACAGAGAAAGGAACTCCATTTCAGTTCTGCTTTGATATATTCCTTGAAGCTTATATCACCCTGGAATTATGCTGAATTACATTGATACGTCGTGGATCATGATATTGAAATGGTCCAATAATTGATCCTAGCATCTTATATCTCGATCATATCGTCGATAATGTAAATAGCGGTTGTTATGATTTTGTAAAATTCTCAAACGTCTTTGAATAACTTTTCACACCCTTCTAAGGGCAATCGTGTTTGCACACGGTCCGGCTTATTTTCACACCCTTCTAAGGTCAGTCCTATTATTTACATAGAACAGGCAGGTAGGGGAGGGGGTAAAGTGGGAGGTACTTATCTAATGGGAAATAGAAAAGCAGGAAATAATTGTATAACAGAGGAGTGAAACAATCTTGTTAATTATTTATACATTAAAATCCAGTAGCAATCGCAATCAGACATTTTACAAGTTTACTTAAAAGGATAAAAGGGCTCCTTCGATCCTAAAGCAAACATTAAGGTTTTTCAATGTCGGTACCTAGTCAGCAACCACACAACGAGCATCCCGGTGCCCAATTCTCATAGTCGGTCCTCTCAGCCAGACCAGGCCAGAATATCACCTTTCACACTTCACTCGTAAAACAAAACTGTAAATCCATCTTGGCTACTGCGAAATCTCTAATCAAGATCGGTATTGTTTCATAGAAGTTTCATTATTTTTGTAACTAGTATAGTTTGAGCTTCAGCTTTGTGTTTTACATACAAATACATATAAATCACCACAGGGTTCAGAGAGTGAATGACTGAAACGATTCTTGAGCAGAATAAGGAGATGCAAGTACTTTTTGTCTTTCTCATTACTAAGCAAAAAATAGTTCCTACTATGCAAGTTTTCCACAGATTCAGATAGCATTTTGTTCCTTTAGAGTTATCGAATGGATATTGAGAGCTTCGAGAAACCGAGTCTACTGAACTTCTTGATTCGGCTAGATATAGGAGAAGACCATTTCTTTTTCGTCCTCTCACATTTTATGTCTACTACCTCCACGATACTTGATCTTTTCTTCTTCGATTTTGCTCTACAAGGTGTTCTCACTAAAGCAATATCTTCAGAGAAGAGCATTGGAATTTCAGGAGTACCCTTCTTCCCGACTTTTTGTCTGGTTATTATCATAGCTCCATGGCTGCGGCTACTACTCGCTTCATTCGACATACTTCTTCGTTGTAGCCTTATATCAGAAGTGGAACTACAGGGAAGTGAAGCTGGCATTAATGGAGAATTTCGACTAGAAGATATAGACGTTGATACTGATTCAGTTTTCATGACCCCTAGTTCTTTCGTCATCAAGGAACTGATTGTACCAGTTGCTCCAACTCGGACAGAACCTCCCCCACCCTTGATAAGCTCAAGTTTTGGATCCATGACTTTCTCGAATTTTCAATCCCACGTTTCCAGAGAATGTCCCTAACTGAAGAGACGTTCTAGATTCAAAAACTTCATAGGAATGGGGTCATCCTACGTAATCAGCGTATTCTGTTAAACAGGAACATACACAATCAGTATGTAATAGACGAGCTTGAAACTTACGTGCAGACATGAGAAATCTAAACTCGACCCCAACACAGGATGGGTTCGACCTAGGCTGATTATGAGCTAAACTGCTTATTTTGTAACATGTGAGAATATATATTAAACTCTAGTAATAAGAGACCATGTTGCTCATGATCCAAAACCTTATTTCCAAAGCTAATTGGTTTCTTAATGTGAGAATAGTCCCACACGGGAGAAGGGGTATCTAGCAACCAAGCATGTAATGTATATGTCCTCTCCACTCATTGCCAATTGGTTTTGAGTTGGATGACCACAAACTTAACACCTAACATGTGATCTTTGGGCACTTGACACTTGTGAGTCGTCAACAGTTTCTACTATTAACTTAGAAACATTGGAATCAATACAATCAGTGAAGTGAATGAACACTCTTTAAAAATTACGTAAGCCGCAAGTTAAGAGAACCAAAAAAAAATCTTGAATATATTATAAGACGAAGAATGTTGTTTCCTGAACTTCCCATAAACTATAAACTCGTCAGGACTTCATAGTTACACGAAAGCTATCGAACGAGATATTGATGCAAAGACTAGTAGCTCAACCTCTAAAGAGATATTTTTAGGTTATGAATAGAGTGAGCCCTAACCAACCTGTAGATACACCATAAAAAATTCTAATATATGCATACGACATGAAATGGCAGATTATGGATTTAGCTAGTGAGAATACAAAAGCAGATTGATATGAACAAAACAACCCTAATTTTTCTTTTTTCCATAAGCACAACACACTTCATCAAACTAGCCTATGAATTAAGATATCTTAGTAAACTTGTAAGAAATCTAATATATGAAAATACATAAACTAGGGGACGAAATTTTGGATCAGGACAAATCAAACAATAACCTTTTAATCTTCTATTAGTATTGAGAATCTTAGGAAAAAACACCAAATACTAGTAGTTTACCTTCAGATAGTTATGATTGTAAACCCTAGAAATTAGAAGAAGTTAATGGAGATGGTTGTTTCATTGTAAACATTTACGGCACTATGTTTTTGTATTATGTCTGAAAGTCAACGTGACTCTGTCATCTGATACACCCCCACGTTTTTGCTACATGAGATGCAACGCATCAAATTGGGTCTTCAACTAGCACTCAAGTTTGAAAGGGAACCCCCCTGTTTTTTCTTTTTTTTTTTCTTTTTTTGTTGAGGAAAAAACAAGCAAAAAACTATAGAGAAGACGAATCTACATCCCAAGAAAGATCGTGGACCGAGAGCCAAATCTGTTTGCTACCATTTCTACGTCCCCATTTAGCTAACTGGTCCGCCTGAGAGTTATTTTGTCTCGGAGTGTAAGTGAAAATGACGTCATCAAATTTTTGCTTCAGACAGTTGATGTGATTCATATGAGTTACTGATTGCCAATGTATAGTCGGATCACCATAATTGATATGTATGATCAGATTTTGGTTGTCGCTCTCTATATGCAGCTGGTGGATTTGACATTCTTCGGCCCATTGCATTGCACGAATAATAGCTCAGCATTCACACTCTTCTGCATTCTGACCTCTAATGTAATCTGCCATCGCTGCAATAAATTGTGCCTGATCATCATGCATAGCACCCATGCCTGCGAGTTCGAAAAGGGATGCGAATGAAGCATCCAAATTGATTTTCACATAAGGTGGGGTTGGAGGAGTCCATTGAGGTTGTTTCTCTTTGCTCTTAGTACCCTTTTTACCATACAAACTAGTCGGAGTGCTTAGGATGTTGGTAATAGTTTGCTTTGGGTTTTGAACCTGTGAAGAAAAACATTTGTCACATCTGGCTTTCCAGATATTCCATAGGATCGTTGCTAACAAAACTTTCCTTTCTTCTTCCAATTCCTTCCAAACTAGTATCCAATCCAGTATACTGGTTATGTCATCTGTAATAATATTGAAATGAAACCAAATGGATCGAGCAAAACAACAGTGGAGAAGCACATGAGTCATAGTTTCATTCTAGCCACACAATGGGCAATCGTTTTGGTTACCAATATATTTGCCTATTTTGTTTCTGACTGGTAAGTTATTCGTACAGCATTTCCAAAGAAATAGTTTAATTCTTGGTGTTGTGGTGATGTCCCAGATAAAGTTCCATTCAATCGTATCATAAGGGTATCTGGAAGTTTGCAAATTGTAGTACATAGATCTGACTGAAAATTTACCTGTTTTGGTTAGAGTCCATCTTGCTTCATCATTCTACTGAGTATGTAGAGTTATGCTTAAGATAGCATTGCATATATCATTGTTAAAACATTGAGTTATAATATTTATATTCCAATCGTTATTATTAATTAGTTGAGCCACCATGGATAACGGACTAAAATTAATGTTAATTAATGGCGGTGGATGGTCCGGAATCCAATAGTTCTGCCAAATATTTATGTTTGTACCTTTGTTAACATCCCAGAAGATGAGATTGGACACTTTGTCATAATGTTTAGAAAGAGATTTCCAAAGCCAAGAATGATTAGACTTAGCTGCCCGGGGCTTGGTCTTCTTAGGGAAATATTTACCTTCGAGTAGTCTAGCCCAAGGCGAGTCCGGGTTATTGATGAGGCGCCAAACAAGTTTGCTAAGAAAAGCCTGGTTATCGAGCTCCGGAAGACGAAATCCTAAACCTCCCAGTTTTTGAGGGAGGCATATAGAAGACCAATTAATGGTGCGAATGGAATTGGGTTTTCCCCACCAGAAGGCCCTTTGAAGGGTCTCGATGCGACTACGTACACCTTTGGGGATGGCGAAGCACTGCATTTAGTATCGGGGAACAGCCGCTGCAATTGTGGATATAACCACGGAGCGACCAGCTTGGGAGAGGAGATTAGTCTGCCTTTGGAGAGTTTATTCTGGATCTAATTGGTAATGGAGGAGAAAGGTTATTTTTTGTTAGCTCCAATAAAAAGGTGTGTGCCCAGATATTTATCTAGAGCGGAAGACTGATGCACTTTCAGGTCCCTAATGATAATGCGTTTAACCTTCAGATGAGTGTTCTTAGAGAAAAAGATTATGGATTTGTCAAAATTAATCATCTGTCCCGAGGCAGAACTGAAAGTATTGAGAATGTGTTTCAAGTTAGAAATATTCACTAAACAATTTTGGCCAAAAATGATACAGTCATCCGCAAAGAGAAGATGTTTGATAGTGAGACTAGAATTAGAAATCTTGAAATCAATGAAGGGGTATTGCTACCGTTAGCTTCAAGGAGCCTACTGAGGCCTTCCATTGCAAGGGTAAAAAGAAAGGGAACCTCCCTGGCAAGCAACTTAGAATTTACCGAGAGATCAGATCACTTCGGACATAATTTTAAGGACCCTTCGATAAAACATGCATTATAGGAGTGAACAACTGTCGTTTTTTTCGGTTTTAGCTCGAGCCGGAGGCGAACCAAAAGTGACGGTTTGACTAAATCGTTGGCCGAAGTGAGATGCAACCGCCATATTTATCGGGATAGTTAGTCAAGATACTTGCAGAAGACAAAAGAGGAATGCTTAGAATCGGCCATTCTTAGTTTTTTTACAATTTGTTTACATATTTGCGCGGTGGAGTTTTATTCTTTTATTGTTCATTTCATTAGTTCCGGTTGACTCAATAAGTTTCTTTTAGTTTTAGTTTCTTATTATTTGTAATTGTCGGACCCATTGATCCGCTGACAATTTTCAAATAAAAAAACGAGTCCGGCTAAGAGCATCCGGCCAAAAGGATGTTAGCAGGAAAATGAGATTGACTTTAGTCTATCTCCTTTGACCCCAAACATCTTTCTGTCTAACAGGAGCTTTAATTTCAAGATTAAAAATAATGATGTCTTCCTTTTTTTCTTTAACAGAAGCTTATTTTGTTACAAGATAAAAAATGATGATGACATAAAGTGGTTTCAATGATATCCCTAAATCACCAACTTTGCAATCGTTGACCATATTGCAATGATAACTCGAGATGTGGGATTAGTGTTACAGGTTAAGGAACTAATCAATGAAGAAAAATCTCATGCCTCTAACATGACAAAAGTATATGCCTATGAAAGTTTTGAAGGCCTTGGTAAAACACCAGATGATGCAGCTATAAGCACCAACTTCATGATAGCCACGTGCCATTATGTTAAGAGAATAATCATTGACCCTGTTTATATCTCCTTACAATTATAGTTTGTGTGTGAAGAATTGATTTTTGGCACTATCTAACCTTGTGCGTAGCTGTCGTTTTCTTAGGCACGTTAAAGCTTAAGGTGTCGAGCTGACTTCTTCTGACCTCCCTACTCTGCCTCTAGGTTAGAGGAGCTCTCATGGGAAAAGTTGATCGAGATGCACACGTAGCAACTATCATTAAAGTCACTAGGGAGCGCGGATTTGACGGAGGGCGGCCACTTGAGCCCGCCTAACATGGAAGGTCATCATGAGTTTCTTAGGCGCCTTGAACCTGCTTTGACTTAAAGATAAGCTAAGAGAAAAACCAGTTTGACACCTTGAGCCTCGTATTGCCTCGGGACTCAGAACAGTGAATCAGAGATGGGATTTACCCAACACGAGCCTTGATCTGGTCAGAGGCTCGGTGTAGAGATATCAACCATGGAAATGTCAGTCGTTCTGAACTTTAGAATAACTCGAATAGAGTTATGTGACATGAAGGTCATAAAGAGCCAACAACCCACTTTCAATACACGACACAGTTAATTGCCAGAGGATCTGTAAGTGTTAGATGATACATACTCATGGGTTATTACTCTCCTAGTGACCATCAACACGTGGCTCCCATCAAAGTCTGTGCCTTACTATCACATCTTCTCAGTCGAACATCACAGAAGATCAATTAAACTTATATAAGCATATCAAGTTTTCCCTAGCAAGGGACGGAATGTTCGGTTCTTGACTCAAACTTTGATATCATTTCCTTACACTGCAAGAACACTCTAATGACTTGAAGCCAGCGTGGTGTATGAATATTTTGCATGATTTGTTTCATCAAACAAATAATGGAACTCGTTCACCTGACGTGGATCTCTATCATTAAGAAGATGATTGAGAATACCAGATGAGGGTTCTGGTGAAGGGTCCCTTCCTTTCGCCATAACATAGATGAGAGAAGAAAGAAAACGAAAAAAAATAAAAAAAGAGAGGGAAGAGAGAGAGAGCGAGAGAGAGAGACGAAAGAAAATGGTGATGACAGACAGAGTTAGTGGTGGAGGTGTCTCTAGGTCTGGTGGCGGTGTCGAAGTTGATGGTGGGAAGAGAAGATGAAAGAAGAACAAATTTGTACCAGAAAAAAATGTAATAATTTTTTTGTTTCCACTTCAAAGTTTGTATACGAAAAAAAATTTCTTTGTTTCCCCGAATGACGGCAGCTTAGACATTTTTGAAGAGAGTGGAAAGAAAAAAGAAAAACTAAGAGGGTGTTTGATTTTTGCACTTATTAAGTGATTTTCACTTATTAAGTGTGGGCCGGCAATTTTAGGTCGTTTGTTTTTTCACTTAATAAGTGAAAATCACTTCTAAGTGGTGGCAAAGTAAGTGCAAAATAGTAAGCTCCAAGTTGGAGCTTATTATTCTGCACTTACTTTGTAAGTGCTAAAAAGGACATTTCTATCCTTCTCCTAATATTGTAATTACCAATATAATTTTAGCTAAGAAGAAAATCTTAAACAATTGATAAATACAAAATCTTTTTTGACTTTCGCTATGACTCTTCTCTATCTTCACTCATCATTCACCTAAGTTTTCCTCCTAAATTTTTTTAACATCTCTTCCTTCACTAATCATGGAACACCCAAACTCCATGATCCAACTAAGTTCTTTCACGTTGATAATTCTTTATTATTTACGATTAATATTTTTGACATAACATTCGTAAACCGTAATTTTCTTTTACCTAAACTAACGAACTTACTACGAATTAGTATAAGATGCTAATGTGTAAATACACTAATGGTGTGTTTGGTTGCAGGATTCCTAAGTAGGATTCCTATCAAAAGTGGAATTTGGTAGGAATCATGAATCCTTGGTCTGTTTGGCTACCAAGAATCCTAAGACTCTTGAATCCTAAGGATTCCTAATTCCAAAAATTGTACTGGACCAAATTCCCACCTTACCCTTTAGGATTTGCTAGGATTTTGGATTAATGAACCTAAATTTCAAACTTAAAATAAAAAAAAATATATTTCCTTCTACAAAATCATTATTTTTTTTCAAAATCATTATTTTTTTCAAAAATCATATTTTTTCTAAAGACTTTTAAAAATACTCAAATAATAATAAATCATAGGATTCTTAGTTGCCAAACAAGCCAAAAAATATTACTAGGATTCATGAATCCGTGGAATCATGAATCCCAAGGACTCATGAATCCGCGGATTCATGATTCCGCCATCCAAACACACCATAAGGTTAAAACAGACAATTTTTCATTTTTATAACATTTAGAACTAATATATAAATTAAAATCAAACACTTAGAACGGATGGAAAACAAACGCCATAGCACTTACATTTGATATCGTGGTAGCACTTGTAAGTGCTAAAAAATCAAACACCCTCTAAGTGAGGAGGAGCCCGACTCTTTGAAGGAAGATGCCCTTCAAACTCATCTTGCATCTTGAGGAGTAGACTGTGAGAGTCCGTCCGTATAGATCTGTTCTTCTCGTCACTCACTCTGGTTCAAATGTTTTAAAATGAAACATCATCAGATCTCAATTTTCTTCAATACTTAATGTTCAATCTTCAATAATCCACCCTTTTCTACTCTTCCCCTCTCTCTCTCTCTCTCTCTCTATATATATATATATATATATATACAAAGATGAGTTCTCAATCTTCTAAATCATCCAGACCTTCAAAACCTTCAAATCCAACACAAACATCATCAACAACAATGCCGACAATCACAACATCATCGCCTGTATCATCATCAACAACCACAACTCCAGCAACAACAAAATCACCCTCTTCTCTCTCTACCCATTTCGCCATGATTGAGCTTAAACAAAAGATCTTAACTTCAATTTCCAAACTCTCCGATCGGGATACTTATCAAATCGCAGTTGAAGACCTAGAAAAAATAATCCAAACCCTTTCTCCTGATACACTCCCAATGCTTCTCAATTGTCTCTATGATTCATCCGCTGACCCAAAAACCGCAGTTAAGAAAGAATCACTTCGTCTTCTCTCTCTTGTATGTACTTCCCACCCAGATTTATCATCTACCCATCTCACTAGAATCATCTCCCACATTGTTAAAAGACTTAAAGATTCAGATTCAAGTGTTAGGGATTCTTGCCGTGATGCCATTGGAGTGTTATCATCTCAGTATTTGAGAGGAGATAGTGAAAATGGTAACTTTGTTTCTGTTCTTTCATTGTTTGTTAAGCCTTTATTTGAATTCATGAGTGATCAGACCAAGACAGTTCAAGCTGGTTCAGCTGCTTGCATGGCAAAAATGGTGGAATCTGCTATTGATCCCCCAGTTGCTGCATTTCAGAAGCTTTGCTCAAGAGTTTCCAAGTACTTAAATAGTCCCAATTTTCTTGCAAAAGCTGCTCTCTTGCCTGTTGTTGCAAGTTTATCTCAGGTTCGAGCAATTGATTTGTTATTGCTTTCATTATAAAAAAATCTGTTCTACTTGTATGTGAGTGAAGAAGTCTAAAGAGCACAAAATGGATTTGAATCAACAGGGAATTGGGCCAAAAATCAAATTGATTTAAAGGGCATGCCAATATATTCATTTTGGCTTGTGAGGCCAATGCAAACCTATGCAAACCCGTGGAAACTTGCACATTTGGCAAACCCATGTAATCCCGTGCAAACATTTTTTTTTTTTTTTGAATTGTTCACCGTGTGCCTCGAACCCTTGACCTCTAAGGTGAAAGATTATACCTCTTACCACTCCAACCAAGGGTTGTTGGCCTGTGCAAACCTTACGTACGGAGGTGAAGCATAAAAAAGTTGATGGATCATTGTTAACAAAATGATTTGGTCAAGGTGGTTTGAGCCATTTCTCCTCAACGAGAAAGTAGTACTTTAACGTTAAGATAGCAAACTTGGGTATTTCATATAGTAGTAAAGTTCATGTTCCCATAAGGTTTTGTGGGTTCCTGGCAAATTCACGAATATCGATTACCAAAGGTAGTGTAGGAAATGTATTTTAAATTCTTATAGGATCCGTTAAATGGTACAGTTGGAATACCAAATTCGTCTAAACTAAGCCAAGGTTGACATATGTATCTTCTATCGAAAAATGAAAAACGTAAGAAACCTCGCACATTTGGTTATTTGGTGGGAAATATTTCATCTCTAAGCCCAAATTATTATTGCTATACTGTTGTTACTTTTGCGGGAAGTAGTTCATCATATTTTTTGGTGACATCGTCAAGAGCTCTCTCCAGAAAAGTGTAAGTTATAGATTACGACGCTTAAAGAAATAACGAGAGCTTGTTACAGGTAGGAGCAATTTTGCCACAAAGTTTGCCGTTGTTGCTGCAAAACATCCACGAATCACTCGAGAGCAGTGATTGGGCAACACGAAAGGCAGCAGCTGATACATTAGCTGCTTTAGCATCTCATTCGAGGCATTTGCTTGCGGAACATGCATCTTCAACTCTAGCTGTACTTGAGGCATGCCGCTTTGATAAGGTAACTTTGTTACTTAATGGTAGATTTTGGTGATTATGGATGCAACTTAATAGTGAAGTGATGCCCAAATAGCTCAAATTCAATCAAATACTTTGTATAGAGAGCATTCATCTAAAGTTCTTCTCTCTGATGCTTCAACTTAGTTAGATGCTACGACAATAAAAACGTGTATAACTTGTAGATTTTGGATTTGTGGTATAGGACCAAGACACCAAGTTCAAATTTTGGTAGGGTAACAAACCCATATGAACACCTTTGTCGACGTCGTATCAAATGTTTAATAAACCTTTGAACTCCATGGCAGTACGGTACCATCTAATGTGCTCGTCATAAACCATGTGAGATTAATGTGTATGCAGAAGGTACTAAAGAGGTTTGCACTTAGACTAATAAGTAGAACTTCAACCTACACCTATGTAGGAGAGCTCATTCCTTTTCCTTCTGCGTTATAATTACTAAGCGTAAGTGAAATAGAAAACCTAATTAAATATTTAAATAAATTTACTTTAAAACTTAAATTCATATCCTTTTCAAGAAAAAGCAATAAGTAGATAGGGAAGTAAATACAAGTAGCTCTAAGTAACTATATAAAAGAATGCTAAACAAGGACTCTTTAATTTGGGGTGAGTTCCATAAGGATGGTGCCCTTATTAAGTGGCATAGATGTTTAAGGGTGGTACCTCAAGCATGCTTCTTTGATTCACATCATCCACCTTCCCTAAAGTGTGTTTTCAAACTTGACCCTTGTGTCTACTTCCAAATGACTAGTTAGCTTCTCTAAATTTTCAGTGTCTTCAATGCAAACTACCACGAACCTCGCGAGGTTGTGTTGCAAAGAAGGAATTCCAAAGACGGTCCACACCATAATTTCGTCCAAATTAGGTTGTAAAAGCGTCTTTGGATACATCAAAGATCCAACATGTCGTTGTTGTGTACTGTTATGTAGGTCTACCACTATGAACTCTAGTGGGTTTAGTCGTTAGCGTGGTTGGAGATGTGATGGATAATGTACGTAAGATCGTAGTCGGTTGTATTGCGGACTTGTCTAAAATTTGAGCATTTGATGGCTTCCATATGAATTCTGTTCTTTTGCCATGTCATTGATGTCAATATGTCATTATCTCATGGTTAGCCTCTTCGTCTCCTCCTCCTTTCATGATCACTTTGATGCACTCGCCATTCGCTAGTGTGAAGGCATTGCATACACCGTCAAGGGAAGCAGCTCTTGCTGCTAAATCAGCTCCTTGCTAACTTGCCAGTCAGCTTGCAAGGAATAATCCTATTCTCGCTGCTAGTTGTTGGCTTGTTGCAGTCCTTCATCAAGTATTGTGTTGAAACACTTTCGTTGATTATTGACAATTTTGGTCCTTTTAGTGCCCATACAAGAGCATATAGTTTCCTTCTACTAAACTATATTTCTCCACAACGTGAATTAGCTCAAAAATCATTAACTTGGATTGCCTTATGGGTTCGGGTAGACCCTTGTATCTATCTATACAAGAGCCATTCCCTTGTCCTAGTACTTCCTAATTACTAAACTTAGTAGAAATCATAAAACCTAATCAAACTAGGAAACTTAAATTAATATACTAAAAGCAAACTTAAATTCAAACGTAAATAAAAATAAGTAAACAGACCGAGACTCTTTAATGCATCCAAGTTCCATAATGATGGGGCCAAGTGCCTTGTGTAATATTCATCAAGATAGATTTTAGCTGTCTTGAAGATATGCAATGGAGAACCTAAGAGCATCCCGAATGGCCCTCCATAACGCCAAATAGGCCCTCCATAACGCCATTATTTGGCGTTATGGAGGGAAGGGGAAACCCTACGACACTGTTCATCCCACCCAAAATGGTGGGATGGCGGGCCATGGGGTTTGGTTTATTTTGTTAAGGGTTTTTGTTTTAGTCCTTCTTTTGTTTCTTTTAATCCTTTTAGTGTCTCTTTTTTGTGTGGTTGGTCCCATAAAAATTTTTAATTGCTTAATAACATTATAATAAAACTGAAAATCAAACATTTGACTTAAATATTCGAAAAAAACTACTTTACATATTTTTATTTATACCCTTAATAACACATAATCGAAGTATTATGATTATCATCTCCACCGTTATCGATTTTGTGTACTCCGGGTTTTCAGAGACATTACAATACTATTAGTCCCAAGTGAACAACTTATTGAAGAATCAATAATGTCCATCATTAGTTTCAATTTGTAGTTTTAGTAAAATATCGTATTAGTTTCAATTTGTGGTTTTAGTAAAATATCGTATTAGTTTTAATTTATAGTTTAAGTCTTGTAATTTCAATTAGTTGTTATGTAATCTTATTTTATTTAAAAAGTGAGTGTTAAAATGGTAAAAATGACATTTGGTGTGATGAATAGTGATTTGGTGGGAGTTTTAGAGTTTTGTCTTTGGGTTCAAACATTTGAAAACACCAAAAAATTTGGTGAATATTCCTTTTTGGTGTTTTTTTTGGTGCTAACCATTGGGGATGCTCTAATATGTTTTGGTGTTGAATTATCGGTAAGAACTTATTTGGAAAAACTTATGTTCATATATGACAGCGAAACCAAACTCATCAATTTTACTGCCACTTCTGTCAGGGTTGCTAATCTTTGATGTACTTCTTGATTGTTTTGGTTGTTCCTTCCAGGTGAAGCCCGTGAGGGAGAGCATGACAGAGGCGTTAATGCTGTGGAAAAATATAAGCGGGAAGGGTGGTAGTGATGCTTCTGGTAGCCCCAACGCTGGTCAGTATCTGATAAAATTGTAATTGAGCCAAAATACCCACCCTTTTCTCACAGTGGTTAATTTTGATTTTGTCATGACACTTACAGATGGGAAAAGTTCACAACTTAAAGAACCAGTAGAGAAAAAGGACCAAAAGAGAACCTTGGCTGATGATAGAAGATTGGAATTGGCGAGGGATGAAGCAAAAGCTTCTCCTTCCACGTCTGAGTCTCTCTCCAAAGCCAAAGCTAGTAGCATATCAGACAAAGCTGTTGGAATTTTGAAGAAAAAGGCACCTGCCTTGTCAGAGAAAGAGTTGAACCCAGAATTTTTCCAGAAACTCGAAACAAGGGTTTCAGGAGATTTACCTGTGGAAGTTGTGGTCCCACGTAGATGTCTAAACTCACAAGGTGAAGAAGAATCAAAGCCAAATGATGCAGATTTTAGAGGTGGGAATGGAGATAATAGATCTCCCAACAATAAATACCATAACATTGAGGGAGGACCTGATGACTATGCACGGGACAAGTTGACTGAACAGAGAATATTCAGGGGAAAAGATTTGAAATCAAAAGCTTTTGATGTTGATGATAGGCCAGGAAACAGTAACCAAAGGGACTCACTGACTGCTCGTACTGGTTCATCCAGACCTGATAGTCATGCTGAAGGATCCTTCTTGGACAACAGAGGAAATTGGATGGCGATACAAACACAGTTACTGCAACTTGAAAGACAGCAATCTCATCTCATGAACATGTTGGAGGTTTGGTTATTTTATTAGTAGGTAAAAACAGAACAGTTTATAAAAGCAATTTCCTAACTCCTATAATTTCAAATTGCAGGATTTCATGGGTGGATCTCACAATAGCATGATAACCTTAGAGAATAGAGTAAGGGGTCTAGAAAGAGTTGTTGAAGAAATGGCTAGGGATTTAGCAATCTCGGGAAGAAGAGGTAGTAACTTTATGTCTGGAATGGAGGGCTCCTCTAATAGGTCCTTAGGCAAGTATAACAATCTTCCACATTATTCTAGAGGGTTCCTTTCTTCTGATGGTATTCTTTCAGGATCAAGGGGAAGGGATGCACCTTGGAGATCTGATATCCCCGAAGCCAATGGAACTTCTAGAAACTTCCATGCAGGTTCTAGAAGAGGAATAGGTGGTGGCGGTGCTCCAACTGATAATAGGTTTCCTAGATCAGAACAAGAGTCTGACCAGATTGGAAATCGGAGAGGTTGGGATAAGGGTCCAGGACAAGTTAGACTTGGTGAAGGACCTTCTGCAAGAAGTGTGTGGCAAGCTTCAAAGGATGAAGCAACTCTAGAGGCTATTCGAGTTGCTGGTGAAGAAAATGGAACTTCTCGAGTTGCAACACGAGCTGCACCACAAGTTGCACCTCGAGTTGCTATTCGAGAATTAGACGGAGAGACTTTAGGAGATGATCGTTCGAGACAGGAGCAAAATCCAGTCTGGGCTTCTTGGACCAATGCTATGGATGCACTTCATGTAGGAGATATGGATACTGCTTATGCTGAAGTTTTGACTACAGAAGATGATGAATTGCTTGTGAAGTTGATGGATAGATCGGGTCCTGTTCTTGATCAGCTCTCAACTGAAACAGCAACTGATGTTTTGCATGCCATAGCACAGTTTCTAGTGACACCGAACTTGTTTGACATTGGTCTATCCTGGATTCAGCAGGTTGAACTTTTGATTCTCCACACTTTCTTTGACTTTTCATTCTACATTTTGGTTTCCTGCTACTTAAAAATATATAGTTTTAAAGAATTTCTTTTCAGTGTATGTAAATATTCACTGAATGTTTTCTTATTTTCGTTTGCCTTGAGTTTTGCAGGTGGCAGATCTAGTAATGGAGAGTGGCCCAGATGTGCTGGGAATTCCTATGGAAATGAAGAGAGAGCTGTTATTGAATTTACAAGAAGCTTCTTCTTCCATTGACCCACCTGAGGATTGGGAAGGTGCAATGCCGGATCAACTCGTTTCTCAGTTAGCATCAATATGGGAAGTTTGATAATCAACAATGCAGTTAGTATGGGCGATCTCTAGGTTAGTTGGAGCCGCCTCTACACTATATTCATAAAATTCTTGAGTCCACTTGAATCTATAATATCTTCATACATTTCTTGAAAGACCCAACAGATGGATCTGAATTTGGCTATTGTATGTCATTATTTTGGTTTGAATAGCAACAGCAAATTTCTTGTTTTTGTGTTATCTTGTTCTGATCAGATTTAGAAATAATCGGAACCCTTAATAACAGGTGCTCAAAGAAACTGAAAAACTGGAGAAAAGCATATATGAAACATGGTTAAAGAATCTGAGAAAAATAAAGAAGCCATTATGACTGTTAAAGTAAAGATTACAGCCCATCAAGCTATTCATTATATATCTATATATACGATCTATATATATCAGTATGATGACCGCATGTTTGCATCAAGCACAGCTCTCACATTCTGTTCATAAAGTTCGATCTTTCTCTTATGGAAGCTAAATTTTACAGGCCCCATTAACAGTTCTCATTTTTCCTCAGTTTCATTGGCGGGTGATACTTTCTCATCTTCATCACAAGATGACTTTTCATCATCTTCTTCATTTTCCACTGAGTTTTCATCATCATTTGAATCTCCGTTATCGTTTCTATCGTTTGGTTTATCTTTCAAGTTGTCTTCTTCATCTTTAGCTAGGAACTCAAGAGCAGTTACAACATCACTGATCAGAGGCCTAGTACTTGCTTCTTCTTGTAAACACATAGCTGCTATTGCAAGAGCTTGATATAGACCCTTTGTTGGGTAATTTCCTTCGAGCGCTGGATCAGCCATTAACGTAAACTTCCTTCTGTCTTTAAATAGCGGTTGTGCCTGCAAATAGACATCCGAAAATATAAGGAAGAGCAACTAAGAAGTTAACTATTTACTTGCGTACAAGTCGGCTCAGAGGTAGCTTGGGTCTTGGGGCTAGCTCCTTCGCCTAAATATTACTCCTGTTAAAGAAGCATTTCCAACTTTTAAAGGGCTTTAATGTCTTTTAAAGGGCTTTAATGTTTGTGGAACATACCCAAGTAACAAGATTCTGCTCACTCGTCGGTCTAGAAGTATCAATAACTCTTCTTCCTGTAATAATCTCTAAAAACACAACTCCAAAGCTGTAAACATCTGATTTAGTTGTTAATTGTCCAGTTAAAGCATACTCTGGTGCGCAATAGCCGTACGTTCCCATCACCCTTGTTGAGACATGACTCTTATCTCCAGTCGGGCCAAGCTTGGCAAGACCAAAATCAGAGAGTTTTGGATGAAAGTTTTCGTCTAATAGGATATTAGATGCTTTAAAATCACGATAAATTACAGGAGGATTAGCCGTATCATGTAAATATTCAAGTCCTCTTGCTGCTCCTTGTGCTATTTTCATCCTTGTACTCCAATCTAGACGCATCTTGTCGGGAGCTAAATCTGAAAAAAGATGTTTTTGTGAGATAAAATCATGGGATATTGTTAGAAAATTTACATCATATTGAAATATGTAGTTGTTTCAGATGTGCTAGAATGAGAATAATTTTATATAGACGAAAACACCCAGTAACCAAGAATATAATCTCTATTGAAAAACCGCTGACCTTTCCCAAAACAATTTCTAGGGACTCTCTACCTATTGCTAAGCCGTTTTGAGGTAGATGCCCACAAATTTAAATATCATACAAGCGTTGGGTCCGAACGTAATCGGCTCAACCAGAACATGAGACACAATTGGGCTAAAAACCCCATATATGAGGGAATTTGCATTTATAGTCCCACATGAACAAACTTAATATTTTCTTCGTAAAGAGACAATAGAGTTTCTTGAAACATACCAAGAAGGTGATCTTCCAAAGACCCTAATGGCATGTACTCATAAACCAAAATTCTTTGATCTCCATCTGCACAATATCCTATGAGATTAACAAGATTTTCATGGTGAAGAAGACTCAACATCAAAACTTCCACCAAAAATTCTGAGTTTCCTTGCAAACCATTCCGGTCGAGTTGTTTTACAGCTACAACCTGAGCTTCATCAAATCAAAATCAGATTCCTTAAAGAAAACAAGAAAAGATTGATTAATAACGGTAGTAAAACGGGTAGAAGAAAAAAACTAAAACTTTACTTGATTCGTTTTTTCGATGGATCCTTTATATACCCTTCCAAATCCTCCTTCACCAATTAGAGATTCTGGATTAAAGTTCTTTGTTGCAGTTGCTAATTCCTTGAATGTGAATGTTCGAGCGGCGATATTTCCTTTCCCGGATTTCAGTAACTCCGCTGCTATTATTCGGTGCTTACTGTTGTCTGCATAACCAAAATCCAAAGAATGATTTCAGTAACCATTACAAACAAATCAATTGAAGACAATAAGAAAAAAAATGGAAGAACCCATTTAGGATTTGAATCAAAATTTATTTGTAATGACAAATTTAAGAACATTTAGATCAAATCTTATCTTCATGTCCATACCAGATTTAAACGAGAGTTTATCGACGAAAGAAGCTAATGTGGTTGGAACCTTATTATCTTTGTTCTTCTTTAATGACTTTTTATTTACATCATCACCATTATCATCAACTGGTAAACAACAAGAAAAACAACCCATCTTTTCTCTTTCTCTATCTCTAATATATGAGATTTAAATTGAACCCAAGTAGATATAATTCAAAATCATCACAAACCCATATCAAAAATTAAGAACACAAGATTAATTTGGAGTTCCTTATTTGTGAGAAACCACTAAACTTTCAATCTTTTGGAGAAGAAGTTGAAAGCTTTTTGTTTTCTGAGGAAAAAATGATTTGGTGTGCTGTTTTGTTTTTCATTCATCTTTTTCTGAAAATCCATTAAAATCGGACAAGAATTTCACGCAACAAATATTTTCTTTAATTAGGTTTTTTTTTGTATAATTATGTTTATCTTTGTGTTAAAGAGATAAACTCGGGTATCCGTTATTTGGAGGGAAATTAACATCAAATTTAGGGATAGCTCCTTTTTATTTTATTTTCTTTACTTTAACCCCCTTGCTTTGAATCATTACTAAGTTACTCTCTAATTGTAACGGTTTTGTTAATATACTAATAAAATTGGCAAATTTTCTATAGATTCTTATTACCTTACGGGAACTTCAAATTTTCTCAATCAACTGAGAGGTTTTGCGCTATTTGTTTATGGTAACATAAGGGGATGTTAAAAGGCATCAGCAGTCGTTTAAAAGTTACTAATTTTATCTACAATGAAAAACTGAAAGGCAAATAAAAGTTAGAGAGAGTTTGGTAGTTTGGCTGAACTATCTCGTGCTCCTTTCCAATGATCTTGTATTTCTTATATATTGATGGTTTTTAGTTCTAGAATTATGAAAGATGGGGAATATTAGTAAGAATTTGTGGGGTGTGTTAACTTAATTATATTTATAAATTGTTTGCGACTAAGTTCATAAATAGCATTTTTTGTATTAGCCACTAAAATTACCTATAAAATACTATTAGTTTTGTTTGCTTTTTTATTATGACTAATTCACTCTTTTTCTACTCATTGATCTTAGTTGTTCGTATGTCCTACTAAGATTGAAATTGTTCAACATTTGTTCATGGATTGTCCAATTATTGGTCAATTATGGGTCTCTTTGGAGTATACTTTCAATTTTACTTGTGTTTCTGGTCCCGTCTCTTTAGATTGACTTCTACAACTTTGTTGGTTGCCTATATCCTCTTTGCCTTTTCTTTGACCTACTTGTGGTTCCTCTTTTCTTTGGTTTATTTAGTTGCACCTAATCTTGTAGTTTTTCAGTTTAAAGCGATTTTTCAGTCCCTTTGTGCTCATCATCGATACATTTCAAAAGGCGTTGGAACTTGAGTCTACAATTGCTCAACATGCGTCCCCATGCATCTTCCTCTCAAGCTATTTTAGTCCATTGGACTCCACTTATGGTTCTTTTTGTAAAACTTAATACTAAAGGTTCTTCCCTTGTGACTGATGGTGCAGGTACAGGGGGTGTGGAATGTGATCGTCATGGCGCTTTCATTGTTGCTTTAGTGCGCCATGTTTACTACATTGATAATAAGTAGCTAAACGATGCATTATAAGAGATGGACTGTGTGTACTTCTAAAGTTGCGGTACTTATTCGTTTTAGTTGAAACTAACTCGATGTGTATATTATACAGTTAATACATGGGTATGTTCCTACTCCATGGCATTGTAGTACTTTACTGTGATGTTTTAGAGATGTGTTCTCGTTTTTCGGTGTTGTCAAATCCCATGTATATAGGGAAGCCAGTATCACGACTAATGCTATCGTTAGTCGTGCATCCTCCAGACTGTTGGAGGGTGAGTTGGTCTCTACACCAGGACAATGAGACATGATATCATCTTTCTTTATTCTAGGGGGAGAGCCTCCCCCGTATTATGAGGCTCTTTAAGGTTGTGTTTGTTTTTTATTTCGTGTCTGAATCTGAATTGGCTGAATCTGAATTGCCCGAATCTGAATTGCTGAATCTGAATTTGACTGAATTATTTACAAGTCAGATGTTTGTTTTTGAAATCTGAATTATTGAATCTGAACCAAAATATTGACATTTCTGCCCTCATTATCTTTTAACACAAAAAAACCCTAATTTATAAATTTCTTTTTTCCTTCCATCATGTCCAAAAGAAACCCTAGTTTTTAAATCTCTCAATCTCTTTACTGCTCCCTCTCCACCTTCTCCACCTAGATGCCTGGCAGAAACTCTCTCTCTCTCTCTCTACAGAGGTTCACAAAGAACCCTTGGTGGTTATGCGCGATGGTGGTTGTTGTGGTGTCTATGCGGCGGCGGTGGAAGTTTGGTTTGTGGTAATGGCGATTTGGCTTGTGGTCTTGTTTGTTGTGGTAAAGACTGGGGTTTTGGTGGTGCTGGTTCGTTGTGGTGGCGGCTAGGTTTCTGGTAGTGCTAGTTGGTTGTGGTGGTTTCTGTTGGTGGTGGTCTGTGGTGGTTTCTGTTGGAAACGATTGTGGTTTTCTGTTGGTGGTGGTCGGTGACAGTGGTGGTTTCTGTTGGTGGTGATCTGTGGTGGTGGTTGGAAACGGTGGCGGTTTCTGTTGGTGGTGATATGTGGTGGTGGTGGTTGGAAACGGTGGCGGTTTTTGTTGGTGGTTTCTGTGGTGGTGGTGTTTGGAACGATGGTGGTTGTTGTGGTGGTGCCGGTGGTTGTTGTGGTGGTGCCGGTGGTTGTTGTGTTGGTGCCGGTGGTTGTTGTGTTGGTGCCGGTGGTTGTTGTGGTGGTGGGATGGTCGGGAAACTTAAAACAAACAGATTTTTTTTTCTAAATTGTGGGGTATAAGTGTCATTTAGCACAATTCAGATATTGGGTCATTATTTCAGACTTGTTTTAAAGTCTGAAAATTGTGGCCTAGTTTTCAGCCAATTCAGACATAAACCCATTTCAGCTCAAATTTCAGATTCTTTTAAATAAAATAAGCAAACATCTGAAATCTGAATTGAGGTCAATTCAGATTTCAGATCTGAAAATTTTGAAAAACAAACAGCACCTTAGTCTAATATTATAATGTTTCATTTACCAAAAACATAAATTTACTTTTTTGCCCTTAATATTTTTGAACTAAAGGCAGCTTTGAGAAAGCAAGGAAATCTTTTGCAGTACAAAGTTTGAATGAAATCTTTTTGTTTCCTTTTTGTTTCTTCAACCCTCACCACCATTCATTATCCACTTTAGTAATGGTCGTTCATAAATTACTATTGCCGATGACTTTTGATTTTTGTTTTTAAATCTTGATTTTTTCTCCTCCCACCACAACACCTCCTACCACCATCATTTCTCTCTCGTTCTTTTCTCTTTCTCTTCTTTCTTCTTCGCTCTCTTTCATCCTTCCACTTTGTCAATCCTTATCCCTCTCTCTATCAGTCAGTGAAAGGGACCCTGCCCTTTGCTCAAATAGTTAGAGAAAAAGGGGGAGTATGAGAGAGAAAGGAAAGGAGGACAAGAGAGAGATAAGAAAAGTGTTGGTAACTGGCGCGAAGAACGTAATTGATTTAAAAAGACCGATAAAAAAAAGGGTGGGCAATACGTGGACAATCAATCTTTTTATATGGACACTATTTTTGGGCCGATGTGAGTCTAATACTTTTTTGACTTAGTTGACTTTGATTTAAAGGGGACAACTCTACAAGGACTTGAAACAAAATATCTTAAGGACTTAAAACAAAATATCTTCATCATCACCCATGATCTTAGATCATGGGTTTAAAGTATTGATGAAAGATTATGACCTTGGAAGTGAACGAGAGAGATGATTGTGACGAAGAATTAAACTTGATATTGATGGAAGATTTGAAATTGATTGAGGAATCGAACCGTTTAATTGATTATAACAAATCTATGGTTTGGAGATATGGAATTTTTTAAAGGGATTTGGGAATAGAAGTTCTCACCCTAAGATTTTTTAACTGAACGAGGGTTTCTGGTTAGGAACCAAAGATTCAAGCAGGAAGAACAGTAACTCGGTAAGTGAAGTCAGTTTTCCGATGGAATGACCGAGCTGACCGATAAAACCTGGTTCAGCAGCTCTTGGGTCACCTAGATTTAAAGAAATTACCTTGCTGGAATCACATAAAACACCGGCTTAGTTACATGGATCAGATTGAAATCCCAGGAAGTAAAGAAATTTGATCCAAGAATGTCTTCTCCCTGTATACGGATTGATCGAAGAGCTAAGGAATCAAGTGGGTATAAAATGGTTAATGCACATAAACTACTCTCTAATAAGATGAAGAAGTATAACAAAGAGATTACAGATTTCACCATTTGTAGAGAGAGAAAGAAAGAATGGGTCATCCAGATCTTTGTAAATCATTGAGGGCATGAGTGAAATTAATTATAGTAATGTCCTCCTAAAGATTGTTGTCCATATAGCATTTCTATTTATTTTTCATTTGTCCACATAAAATTGTTATTCATATAAAAAATTTGAATGTCCATATATTGGCCACCAAGAAAAGAGGAATGGTAGTAGTTGTGGTAGTGGGCAAAGGTGGTAGGGAGAGATAGGGGTGGAATTTTGGCCCGGAAATCCGGAACCCGCCCACGACCGTCCGAGTCCGAAGAGTCAGTGACCGTCCGATGCCCGAATCGGTCCGTACCCGCCCGACCGAAAGATCTTAAGCGGACGGACGCGGGCATAGGTCTTTACCCGGTGGTTCGACCGAGTCCGCCCGCTTATATCGTCCGCCCGACCGAATCCGTCCACACCCGTCCGTTTATCCTACCCGTTATACCCGCCCACCTATATGATTGATTTTAAACCTTTAGATTTGTTGGGTTAGCTACAACCATAGATTTCAAGAGTAAAAATAAATAACCCTAGAAATCACTTTTCTTAATTTTGTCTTCGTCGTTCTACTTCTCTAGTCTCTATCTCCTCCAAAATCTCAGTATCTCATCAATAACCCGAGAATCCACAATAAAGCGGTCGTAATCCATGAGAAGAAGCATAGAAACCGATCATAATCCATGAGAAATGTCAATGCTTATCTTGCGATTTTGAATTCATTTACTTTTTAGAATTGTAAAGTGGGAGTTTTAGAAAGTTGTATTTAGCGACTAAACATTTTAAATTTCGAATAAAAATTTCTTTATTTGTTCATTAGTGACCGGTGTCCGCCCGACCGATACCCGGTTTGCCCGACTATCAAAACGGTCACGGACGGGCACTTTGTTGGAGAAAAATCCGAAATGACCGCCCGTTTTGTCCGGATGTCCAAGTGGACACTTAGGACTCGTGTCCGTTCCGCCCGGACCGGTTGAGTTAGTGTCCGTTTCCCGCCCGTCCGGACCGATTCCCACCCCTAGGGAGAGATGAGGACGAAGAAATAGTTTTGTTGCCTCAACACACAATTTCCTTTTTTTTTTGAAAAAGAAACTTCATTTGATATTAATTTAAATCATCAATAATATAATACTTGACACAATTTGGAATGTTATCCACGTCCCATATACCGGACATGTTTCTAGAGAGAACCAGTTAGCAAGTTCAAGAGCAACATAATTACAATGTCGATAACAGTGAATGAAATGAATTGACCCGATGAGGTTTTCATATTGATGTATGTCTGGCAGGAAGGGCGGTATTGCCAAGGAATCAGTTCTTAAATCGACTTTCTTAGAGGTACCTGACCTCTCCATTCATGACTTTTAGTCGTCGAATGGTTGTGTGTTCATCCATATTAGTAATCTCTATGAAAGAGAAAACTTTTATGGATATTCACAAAAGACTTTTCGGATAATCGCATCCTGGTTTTATCCTCCGTTGAGGTAACAGTGAACATTAGGATTGGGATGTTCTCGGACGTTTTCTTTGTTTCGAATTCGATAGCGATTCTCGGATTTTTCTCCAATCAAGGAAATTACTTTCGTTTCATTCCTTCTCAAGGAATGAACGAAGTTTGGAAAACTATTTTTTAATAGTCATATATATACTATTAGTTTAAAGAAAAAGTAAAATCCTAAAACTTATTATCATAGCAATAATACAGTTTTTGCCACATTATTCAATGAAAATCGTCCCCCGTTTGAACAATGTGATTCCAAGATCCCATTTCTTCGAGGTTAAGCGTACTAGGCCCTTAATCCCGTCGTCCTGGGTGAGTAACTCTTTACTGATCATACTCCTATGATTCTTGGTTGATGCATAACACGTTTATGTTTGAATTCATCCTTTTGCCTCGAAATTCAAAATCCTTTAGTTGATTTGTTGAGAATAACCATTTAGACGCGTAGACCTCTTCATAGGTCTACCCGTATTGTCCCGAGGTAAAAGATGGCACTCTGCGAAGGCCGATCCGCCATCGATAAACAATGGCGCAATAGGTGTCTTAATCTGGGTAGGCATTACTCACAATTCTTTTTGCGGACTTTTACGTTTTTATCATGCATGCATTACTGTGAAGTCTAATGTATGATCGAGATGTCCTTCGACCAAAGATGCAATGCGAGAAACTTTTTGGATAGAAAAATTGATGAAGAGGATCGTCAAAGTCCGGACGATTTAGGAGTCGTAGTGTTTAGCTAGAAACCAACTACGATCGTCGAATTACGAAGTAATTCGCGGCTAACTTCGACCGGATCCTAAATCGGGTTACACACAAGAATGTCTATTTAATCGGATGATATGACTAGTGGGAATGAGACATATAATCATGGGAGAGTCCCATAAACATATCTCACGGGCCTAAAACATGTTTAGGCAAATATAACACAAAAGGCCCAAAAGAGGGGTTTTGGGTCGGGGGCAAAAGGGAGACCTTTTGGGCCCGGATTGGAGCCGGCCTTGGCTGGCCGGTTCCCCTAACGAGGCCGGTCAGATCTACCCAATTTGGGTAGATTTGGACAACCACAACTTAAGGAAAGTGAAAAATAGAAACTAGTTTCTATTTTCGACTATTTCCTTAATCTTATTCAAAAGGGACTTTTTAGGAATCTAGTTAGGGATGGACTCTAACTTAGAACTCTATATAATGTCTCTTAGAGACTTGAATAAGGTGTAAAATTTCTCAAGAAGCTTTCTTACTTTACAACATTAAGTAGAGAAGAGAAAGTGAGCAAATTTCCAAGCTATCTAACTAGTCAATAAAGAAGAAGGTGTTCTTCATATCAAACCACCATTGGAGTTCTATCTAGCTACAAGGTGGGAGATCAAGTTGATCATTCGGGTGTCTTGAGTAGAGGAGCAACACGTGGGGCTCTTGGTCTTCTCATTCGATTGGAAAGGTTCGAGGAGAAAACTAGCGAATAAGGTAATCCTAAAATCTTAGTTGATTATTACCTTATGCATGATGATCTTGGGACCATACTAGTGTTAGACATGAGATGTCTGAGATTCCGCTTAGAATACTAGGTGACACCACAACCCAACAACGTAATCATCCATGCTATAAAACGTAAATTAGTAAATGCACGCGAAAAATAAATCAAGCAGACTTGATCCTAGTATGGCCCTTATCCTAAAGATCTAATATTCATAGGTAGCTTCTTGTTTCGCCTTAGCTCGCATGGATCTCCATCCTCGAACCTCCATTGATTTCCCACTCGAACCACGATCTCATGCTTCGGCTCTTCAATGGACACTTCTATTGCCATACTATTATCCGCATTTACATTATACATACAATAATATGATATTCATATTACTCTATAGTATGTATGAGATTCGATTCTAAGACCGAATCTAGGTTCGCTATAGTCTAAGTAGCTCTTCAGAAGAAATTATTTGGCATCTATATGCCAAATGGGCCCTAAATCTACTTTCGTAAAATTCGGACTAATAGCGCGATTTGGTTTTATCCTTAATGATTTCCAAAATCAATTTTAGGAAAAACTCTGTTTTGGACCCTTAGATGGCACGGGTGAATTTCAAAAAATTTGGGTGAAAGCGAGAGAAAAATCAGAGAAAAGAGTGAAAACCCCCCCACTCTGGTCAAGCTTGCCCATTAAGGCCCGAGTCAAACTCAAAATACCCGAGTCAAAATCTTGGTCAAAGCCCATTGACTAAGTCTCGGGTAAGCCAAAGACCAGTCTCGGCATGGGCCGAACATAGCCCAGACCAGGGACAACACATTCCAAACGTGTCGAGTCCCTTGATCCAGATGCGTCCTAGCTCTAGGCAGGACGCGTCCTGATGTCCTAGACGCGTCTTGACCAAAACCATGTCATTGGTCATCTCGGACGTGAAGTCCAAGATGCCTTGGACACACCCATACCAGTCTGGACAACAACTTCTGGATGCGTATCAAGCTTGAGACACGTCTTGACTTATGGTCGCGTCTTAAGGACGCGACCAAGTCAAGGATGCAACTTCTCGGACTCTAAGTCCGAGAAGACCGGGACATATCCTACTCCAACAGGGACTAGGGTTCCTGGTCCGAGAAGGTTGGAGCTCCTAGTCCGAGTTGGACTAGGGTTCCTGTCCCGAGAGTATAGGACGTGACTAAGTCGCGACCGGCCTGACCGACCTGCTGTTGTTAGAAACTTCTAAACATCATCTTCTTCTTTTCTTCTTTGTTGTTGCTGTTCCAAGTTGCTATTTGTGATGATTCGATCATAAAAAACACTGATTTTTTAAATCATATTTCAAAAATCAAAACCCTAAAATTTTTGTTTTCAAAAACCCTTTTCAATAACCAAAAATCTAAGGTTTTCATGCATTGAAAACTCTTTCAAAACTCTATTTTGATTACATCTAAATTTAATTCAAACTAATCAAAAACGTGTTCGAATCTCTATTCAAACTAATCTATCTAATAAATCAAGTCTGAATCTAATTCGTCTAGTCAAAACTAGTTACATGCAAGAGGCTCTGATACCACTGTAGGGTTTTGTAAGCCTCTAAGACTAACTTAACCATCTAACTAGTGTTGTAAGCGAAATCTCAAACATCATATGTTTAACACTAGCTACCAGGATCGCATGCAAGAACTAATAATGAACTAGAAACTGAAAGTAAAATACCTGGATTCGCTTTCCCCGAATTAGATTCCAATGCCTTTGCACGAAAATGAGAACTTCATGTGCAGCTCATCTACTTGAGACACCAAAGTAAGTGGCTTTATCTCCCTAGAAACTGATGTCAGTTAGGACTCCATTGAAGGTTGAGAAAAAGAACCATTCTTCTTGTGACTGAGTAGATAGATTGGGAGCTTTTTCTCAAAACCCTCTCTCTCCACTTAGTTGTCTGAGAAAGAGAGAGATGTTGTTTTTCTCTTGAGAAAAATCCACACCTTTTCTGTTCTATAATGGTCCTTATATAGAAAAGCCTAATAGGAATCCTATTCCAATTCGGTTTCAATAAGTTCCACAGAAAAGATAAACTTGCCAGAAACCCTTTCTGATTGGGAATCACAGATGGGAAAATATTCTAATTAAGGGTTCCCCTTTAGTGTGGCCGGTCAGACTAGACCCTTAATGGGCTTGGTTTGTCCGACCCATTCCCTTCTTATGGCCGGTTCTGATTAACCCATTATTGGGATTGATCTGGTCGGCCCAAGATTGAGTTTTACACTTTTCCGGGCTTCCTTTCTAGCCTGGTTCTTTCTATTTTTTTGCGCCTGTCAAACTGGATCATATTGATGGGCCTAAAATAGGTCTATTCCCGCAAGTATACGGGGTCAAGTTATAGTATTGAAAATAAGATCGAGTATCGTCCCAAGGGATAGGTAGGTAACTTCGAATATTGACGGCGAGTTTAGCCCAATAATCAAAATGTCAATAGCTAACTTAGACTAACACACACACACACACCCCACTTCATAGATTTGATGATTGACATGTAAGAAATAAGAAAACGAATAAAACTAAATAAACTAACTAAGAGAGAGGTAAGAAGATATCTAAGGTTATAAAATCCACCGCATAATTTCACTTTATAAAACAAGCACTTAATTACTTAAATCTCTTTTGTATTTACTCGGGATCCAATATAATGAACTATTTGAATTCCGGATGATGTTCTAGATAAAACAATTTTATAATCACTAATTCTAATTGTCTTCCTTATAAAGATTCGGATCACTTAACTATTATTCATCATCTAAAAAGCATACTCCATCTAACAACTTAACGAAAGTATGAAATATCTAATTATGAGGCATGAGTAATGGAAAGAAAATCCAATCCATATAGATAAACAATCAATAGACATTAAAGCACATCAAAGGATTTAATTAATCAAGAACAAGTATTATAAAGATCCAAAATGAGTTTCATTTACAACCTTAGATGACTAAATTAACTATACATGGAATCTAGAATAACATTCATTGACATTGTAAAATAAATGAAAATACTAAGAAATTAATGGAAAGAAATCACCAATCGAATTCCATATCCCCATGTATCTCTAATTTGTCTAAGATTTGATCCATTTGTGCTCAAGAATCATACTCTAAGAATTCCAAGTAATAGCTATTTTATTGCACCCAAATAAGAAAAAGAAAGAGAAGGAAGAAATTAGATGTAGAAAGAAGTTAGAAAGAAGAGATGAGAGGGGATAAAGATGATAGAAGAATATGGAAGAAAGAAGGAGATGACTATTAATGGAAGAAAGAATAGTGGTAGAGAAGAAGTAGTAGTAGAGAAAGATGGTAAAATAATGGAGAAAATTGATTTAGTAGTAGAGAAGATAGAAAGAAATAGGTAAGAGGGGATTGAAAGAGGAGAAGGAGATAGAGAAGAGGGATTGAGAGGGTTTGCAAGTCTAGGTTTTAATGGAGGAGAAAGGGACTTATTTATAGGTGGGTTAGGGTTTTTTGGTGGTTAAAATGGTAAAAAGGGTAAATTGGAGGGCTACTTTTGGAATTTATTAGGGTTAAATTGCAAAAAACCCTGAATATAACCAAATGTTGGCGGCTGGGTAGGGTTTGTAGTGTTAGGGTTTTAAATCGGAAGCTCTGGTGCTTTGCGGCTAGGCAATTGATGTGCGGCAGCAGCTGGTACCCGTCGGATTAAAGGACGCGCGGATCTGGAGGGGCGGGAGAGCGACACGTGTACTGGAGCAGGCATACTATGTTGTTTCGAGCAGCACGGAATCATAATATGGGCACATAAGCTCAGAGGCCGTCGGATCTAGAGAACGCGGGAGCAAGCGGATGAGATTAAAATGTGGGAGCGGGACTATGGAGTTAAGTTGCGACGGAAACATTGGATCAAGCCTAAAAGTGCAGATGCACAGGAGCCGTTGGATTTTGAAGACGCGGAGGGTAACGGCGACGATTAAAACGTGGGATCAGGACTGCCGAAGCTCGCTGAGACGCGCTACACTGGATGATTCACGATGGTCCCACTTCGCTGTTCAACAAGAATATGGAATTTAGATGCGATGGCCTCCGTTGTTCGCCACATGTCTACCCGTGTACCGGCCGCCAGAATACATCCCGAAAAGTCGCCGAATGTTGACAAACTGTTGACCTTCTTTGACTTCACATAATTCTCTCGTCCGGACTCCGATTTGATTTCCGTTTTCTCCTACGGACTCGTCTCGACCTCTACTTTTCAACCACGCACTGACCTTGGCCAAATTACCAGATTTTCCTTGACTCCAAATGACCAGATTTTCCTCGTTTTAAACCGTTTTTCACATCTAACTCCACAAAAGACACCTAATCAAGAAAACCAACCATTTTATTATAATAAAGACTCGAAACCGACTAACTTGGCTAAATTAAACGACTTAGATGGGACATTTTCATGACCCATCAAACATCCCCAAACTTAGATTTTGCTAGTCCTCGAGCAAAACAAAATGAAAGAAAAACCTAACTATCTTTCGGAGGCATCCCGGTTGCATTTAGCGTATGCAACAAGCCGTTAAACCCCTAGGTTGCATTAGTGGACGAGTGTGGTCTCGTGAGGGTTTCCATAGATGACACCCACAAACATCATGGTTTCAAATACACAAGGGTCCAAAATCCAAATCGTAGATAAGCATAATATAGTAAAGGGTTTAAGCATGTCAACACATAATGAATCAAGTAAATAAGCTTTTGTAAAAGCTAAAGGCCCCTTCACTAATGATCTTACCCTAAAATGTAAGTGTCATACCATAATAAGCACATCTATGTTCCGAAGTCACAAAACCTTGATTCCCAAGTTAGTACATTTCGCCTCGACTTCGGCCTCACGGACATACACTCGAAAAATGTAATCACTCAAGAATGGTTCGCTCGTATGTGTGAGTGTGATCACTATTATAGACTCAACACATAAAAAAGGGCGAGGACAACATTTTTGAACGAATGATCTTCGAAAAGGAATTAGCCACTAATAGAGTGGGGAAGCTCACTCACCCTTCTCACCCATTCTACCCTCTAAAAATGCCTTCTAAAGTTTAGCGGATACTAGAGATGGATGACGATGGTGGATTCCCGAGAATTTTGACCTCTTCATTATGGTAGAACCTCTTAAGCATCTCAACATTTGTTTCTTGCTTCGAATACTTATTCATGAACAAAAACACCAACACATATATACAATCACATCACTCACACAAAAGAGCTAACACATGCTCAAACATACACAAAAATCACTTCATTTCACTTTTTTTTTCTTTTTCTTTTTTATATCACTTTTTTTTTTATATCACTTTTTTTTTTCTTTTCATAACACAAATACAATCAACCAAAACAAAATACAACACACACAACTCTATTCTTGCAATCAACTTTTCATTTCATACTTGCTTTTGACATTCTTCATTTTTTTATCTCATGTCTTCATTCTCGGGATATGAGATGATGGATGGTGATGGAGTATCCGCTTTCCTCTAGTTGGCATTCTCATTGGGTTTCATGAACTACAAGGGCAAGGTTAATTCGCTATCCTAATGTCACTCATAGTGGCTAAAGAAATTGAGCACACGAGATCAAATGAGCTCTTTATAAGTTATGAGGTTGAGTAGCTCTTCATTCTACTCGGAGTTAGCGCGGAAGAGTACACTCGAATGACAATTTAGGCTTTGAGCTCTCACATGGGTTAAGTCTCCACTAATAACTACTTTAGGTCTCTTAGAAATGTTTCTTCTTCACTAAGATGTCACTCACATGGCACGACACAAACACTAAAAGACTCGACTTTCATGCAAAGGCCATTAGCAATCACAAAACTCATCAACTCGACACATATGCATCAAAATTCTTAAAACTATCACTAGAATCACATGCAAATCTACTCAAAATTTTCAAATTTTGGCTAATTTGAACCCTTTTGTCTTTGAAACCCATGGTCATGCATTGGTTATGGTCATATCCCGCATCCCCAAACTTAAAACTAACATTGTCCTCAATGTTCTAAGCATACACTCACCAAAAGATAAAGAGGCACGTCAATCTAAAGAGAAGAGTGGAGAGATATTACCATAACCGAAGGAGATAAAAGATGATACTACCAAGGCTCATGTATAAAGAGGTTCCAAGTTGATGCCAAACTCGCGCCATCCCTAAACTTGGAACAAACCACGCCTTAGAAGTAAAACATATAAGAATTGCTCCTAGAATATCAACAAATATCATGAGAATGAATCACAAAAAAGACATGACCACATACAAATCTACCACTAACGTGGGTATACACGATTGCATTGAGCTATGCAATTAGCCTTTGATTATCTTGATTTCACACGAGAACACGAGTTATGTCTCGTGGAGGGTTTCCAGAGATGATACCCACAAACATCAAGACCCATCTCAATCGGCCTAACGATCATAAAGCAAAAGACGGAAGATTTGAGGGTCAACCCAAAGAAAGCTATATACAAATGGTAATCGTCTAACAACTATGTACAAACCATAAAGTGCAAGTAAGACGATTGAAGAAAATAAGCCATCCCCAAACTTAGTGGATGCACGGTCCACTAAGTAAGCATAAACGCTAGGGGTGACGACTAAGAAGTCGTCAAAAGGATCGACATACAAGTGAAGGGCTAAGAGGTCAGTCGAAGGCAAAAAGTCATCTGGAAGCTTAGTGGATAGAACATCCACTATGTCCATAGACACTCTAGGAAAGAGGTCTGAAATGTCCCAAAAGGGATCAACGACCGAGTCTGAGATCACGTGAACGGTTGAACTGGACTCTAAGGGTGAGGCAATAGGCTCAGGGACCAAGTCAAGGTCCATGGTTTCCTTAGGTAAATGGTCCGACAAACTATCCAACATGTCTCTAGGTACTAAGTCATCGATGTCCTCAAAGGCGTCTAAAGCCTCATAATCAGCTATAACATCATGTCTAGCATCTAAGACCGACTCCCTACAAGTGTCGAAAATCGAAAAGTTCAAAATATTGTCATCCCCAAACTTGTTCATAGAGGCATCATCCTGAATCTCAAAGACTAATGTAGTCCTATCATGATGAGATGACACATGGTGAGGAAACGAGACAACAAGGTTATCAGTTTGTTCAAGTTTTTGGGCCCTCTCAGTTGATTCGTCGACATTTAACTTAGTACTAGGGTTAGATGTATTACCCTCGCCATCGGACCTAGTACCCTCTTGAGTTTGGGGTGGTAAAACCCCTTCCTCGTCGGCTAATAATTGTGAAGCAATCATCTCTAATTGATGATCTAGAGACTCAAACTTCTGATGTAACTCTTGTTGCATTTGAGCTTGCGTCTGTTGAAATCCATCTTGTGTCTCTTTAAGTTGCAACATCATTTCAGTCAGACGACTCACAAACTCTAATTGAGAACTATCTTCAAGAGTCTCTTCATGATAAGGCTCACTAGTGTAACGAGATGAAGACTCTTGTTGATAGTTCCCACCATACATGCTAGGATGATACCTACCTCTAAAATCATTTGTCTCAGAAAAGTGTGAAATGTAAGGTCTCTCATACATATTTGATGTCGGACCAAATCTATCACTAATCTGATCGTCTCTACACATCCATCGGTATTCTCCTAGGGTCATACGAGATCGGTCAGGCTCAAATGGTCTATTCCCCTCACTAATCAGAGCATCTCTACACATCCTTTGGTATTCACCTAAGGTCATATCAGGTCGGTTAGTGCGGGGAATCCTCGAAATAAGCTCATCATCATCAACATCGAATGGCCAACCGTTATAAGAACGGGCCATGATCTCAGAGTATTCAAATATGGTAACACATAATCACAAATGGGAACTAACAATTATAGAACTAAACAATCACACAAGTAAGAAGGAAGAGATAGAATGCGATACTATCGACTTTTCGCTTGACTTCTCGATTCCTTCCTTTCTTTCGCTCCTATGTCTCTTCTGGCTATTTCCTTGAAATGTGATGGGCCTAAAAGGTTACCCTAAATAGGTCTACACCCGCAAGTGCACGGGTGTCAAGTTGTAGTTTCCGGTAAGACCGGTTCGTTCCTCAGAGACTAAGTTAAACTAAATTCTAACCTTAAAACTATAGAGATTTAAAAATTCGATTTTTGATTTTTTTACGATTAAATAGCAAAGTATTAAAATAACGTAAATAAGTAATAACGGAGAACGGATGAATGGAGGAAAAGTCTAGGGTTTTGAATCTATTTTAATCATGCATAAACATCGATTTAAATCTATTACCTTTTTTTGGTGACTAAACTAATAATCAATTCTTAAGGATTCTAACTATTATTTATCAACTATCAAGTATCCAATATTAAAGAACCTAATCTAAATATAATGGATCAAGACTAACGAAGTATAAATAATGAAAGACTTAAAAAGAAATTGAAATATATCTAAGCACCTAAGTTGTCGAAATAATCATAATAATCATGCAGAACACAAAAATGTCGTCAAAACCCTAAACTAGGTGTTTAGCTACTTATCATAATCATGATGTGAGAGATAAAAAAATTAATAAAATAAAGGAGAGATAAGGAATCGGCAAAGAAACAACCTTTTTCTCGCAATTTTCCCTCTGCGCAGCCAAACAGACCCTTAGGGAAGGGTATTTTCCTTCTGATTTTGCTGAATTCTGCCAAACAGAACCTTAGGGAAAATCACTTTCTCGTCTTCCCGAAAACGGTTTCTTGGTGAGAAAATAATTTTCTTTACTGGTTTTTCTCTCTCTCTACTGTTTTCTCTTTCTTCCTCTCCCTAAACTTTGTCTTTCTCTCTCTATAAAAAATAATATAACTATCTCTCTCTCTCTCTAACCGAAATAGTAAAGGAAGGAGAAGAAGAAGATAATGTTAATGGAGTTTTATAATTTATTCAATCTCTCTCTCTCTCTCTCTCTCTACAAACAACAGCTTCTCTCTCACTAACTCTTTCAATCTCTCCTTCTCTCTCTCACAAAGAGAAGAACTCAAAGAAAAAGAAACAGGAAAGAAACTCTCAAAACCTCTCTCTCTAACTCGGTTTTCCTTTAATGGCCGGGAGATAGTTCTTCTCTGTTGTCGTTTTAGTAGTCCCGAGATATGATGCTTCTCCTCTAAACCTTCTGTTATAAAGATAAGAAAATCAATCCCCCAAATCCTTCTCCCTTTATTCTTTCCTTCTCGGTTCTCCCTCTTTCTATTTTCTAAGAAATATCCCACAACCAATACCTTTCTTTCCATCTTGGTTTCTATCTGATTTTAGAAGGAAATCTTCAGCTTGCATCCCTCCATCCAATCTCTCTCTAGATCATAACTCCAACTTTCCATCTTTTCAAATATCAACTTTCTCTCACTACTGTATAGTAGGAAAGAATGGATGAGAGGAGATGACCGAGTTGGCAAATCAGGACCCAATCCATGCGTAACGGCTGGAGCTGACGCTGGCTGTTGAGCCGAGACGATCGGGTGTATCTCGGGCTATCAAATTAGTTTGTGACATAGTATACTGACCGTAAGATGGAAGCTGGTCGTCGCGTACGGTTCGATCTTCGCGGACTACCTCCTAAACTACATCGCGTCACATGTAATCAGACTTATGAGGGAATCCTGAATAGACTCCGTGTTTGACCACCACTGTACCGAAATTTTCCATCATCGTTGGACTGTTCACCACGTGTCACTGACCCGTATGTTGACCTTATTTTGACCCAAACTTTGACCTGCTCCTATTTTCGCATCCGGTCCCCGATTTGACTTCCGTCTTCGCCGTTGGACTCGTCTTGGACACTACTTTCACATGAGCACTAATATTGACCAGAATACCCTTGTCATTAAAATGACCAAAATGCCCCTCAAGTCTGTCTTTATCACAATGTTTTCGCATTGAACTCCGTAAATGAGATCTGAGAAAGAAAATCAAACAAATAATCAGAGTAACCGCTCGAACTGGACTAACTAACCAGAGTTAAGAGATTCAAATGAGACTGTTACATGTCTCATCAAAATGGTACCTAAAAAAAATGAACTTAAGAAAATAGAAAAACAAATAAAGCAAAAATGTCTAAGTAAGAAATTAACACTAAACTAATGAACAAACCAACAAACTATATCCAAACTACTAAACCTATCCCCGGCAGCGGCGCCAAAAACTTGATGGGCCTAAAATAGGTCTATTCCCGCAAGTATACGGGGTCAAGTTATAGTATTGAAAATAAGATCGAGTATCGTCCCAAGGGATAGGTAGGTAACTTCGGATATTGACGGCGAGTTTAGCCCAATAATCAAAATGTCAATAGCTAACTTAGACTAACACACACACACACCCCACTTCATAGATTTGATGATTGACATGTAAGAAATAAGAAAACGAATAAAACTAAATAAACTAACTAAGAGAGAGGTAAGAAGATATCTAAGGTTATAAAATCCACCGCATAATTTCACTTTATAAAACAAGCACTTAATTACTTAAATCTCTTTTGTATTTACTCGGGATCCAATATAATGAACTATTTGAATTCCGGATGATGTTCTAGATAAAACAATTTTATAATCACTAATTCTAATTGTCTTCCTTATAAAGATTCGGATCACTTAACTATTATTCATCATCTAAAAAGCATACTCCATCTAACAACTTAACGAAAGTATGAAATATCTAATTATGAGGCATGAGTAATGGAAAGAAAATCCAATCCATATAGATAAACAATAATAGACATTAAAGCACATCAAAGGATTTAATTAATCAAGAACAAGTATTAAAAAGATCCAAAATGGGTTTCATTTACAACCTTAGATGACTAAATTAACTATACATGGAATCTAGAATAACATTCATTGACATTGTAAAATAAATGAAAATACTAAGAAATTAATGGAAAGAAATCACCAATCGAATTCCATATCCCCATGTATCTCCAATTTGTCTAAGATTTGCTCCATTTGTGCTCAAGAATCTTACTCTAAGAATTCCAAGTAATAGCTATTTTATTGCACCCAAATAAGAAAAAGAAAGAGAAGGAAGAAATTAGATGTAGAAAGAAGTTAGAAAGAAGAGATGAGAGGGGATAAAGATGATAGAAGAATATGGAAGAAAGAAGGAGATGACTATTAATGGAAGAAAGAATAGTGGTAGAGAAGAAGTAGTAGTAGAGAAAGATGGTAAAATAATGGAGAAAATTGATTTAGTAGTAGAGAAGAGAGAAAGAAATAGGTAAGAGGGGATTGAAAGAGGAGAAGGAGATAGAGAAGAGGGATTGAGAGGGTTTGCAAGTCTAGGTTTTAATGGAGGAGAAAGGGACTTATTTATAGGTGGGTTAGGGTTTTTTGGTGGTTAAAATGGTAAAAAGGGTAAATTGGAGGGCTACTTTTGGAATTTATTAGGGTTAAATTGCAAAAAACCCTAAATATAACCTAATGTTGGCGGCTGGGTAGGGTTTGTGGTGTTAGGGTTTTAAATCGGAAGCTATGGTGCTTTGCGGCTAGGCAATTGATGTGCGGCAGCAGCTGGTACCCGTCGGATTAAAGGACGCGCGGATCTGGAGGGACGGGAGAGCGTCACGTGTACCGGAGCAGGCATACTATGTTGTTTCGAGCAGCACGGAATCATAATATGGGCACATAAGCTCAGAGGCCGTCAGATCTAGAGAACGCGGGAGCAAGCGGATGAGATTAAAATGTGGGAGCGGGACTATGGAGTTAAGTTGCGACGGAAACATTGGATCAAGCCTAAAAGTGCAGATGCACAGGAGCCGTTGGATTTTGAAGACGCGGAGGGTAACGGCCACGATTAAAACGTGGGATCAGGACTACCGAAGCTCGCTGAGACGCGCTACACTGGATGATTCACGATGGTCCCACTTCGCTGTTCAACAAGAATATGGAATTTAGATGCAATGGCCTCCGTTGTTCGCCACATGTCTACCCGTGTACCGGCCGCCAGAATACGTCCCAAAAATTGACCGAATGTTGACAAACTGTTGACCTGACTTTGACTTCACATAATTCTCTCGTCCGGACTCCGATTTGACTTCCGTTTTCTCCTACGGACTCGTCTCGACCTCTACTTTTCAACCACGCACTGACCTTGGCCAAATTACCAGATTGTCCTTGACCCCAAATGACCAAAATACCCTTCATGCATCTTTTCCTCGTTTTTAACCGTTTTTCACATCTAACTCCACAAAAGACACCTAATCAAGAAAACCAACCATTTTATTATAATAAAGACTCGAAACCGACTAACTTGGCTAAATTAAATGACTTAGATGGGACATTTTCATGACCCATCACATATCCACCTATAGGCCAGCTCCCACTAGTCAACTCTCTCTGATCAAGCCACCACTCTTTGGTGTAACCCGTTGTAGGATCCGATCAATGTTAGTCGCGGATTACCGAAGTGACCCGATAATCGTAAGCGGCTTCTAGCTAAGCATTACGATCCCTAATTCGACCGGACTAGATGATCTTCCGAATAAAGTCATTGTTATCCTAACTGACAAATTAAGCGCATTGTTACCTTGGTCGAAGGACACTCCTTCAGACCGAAAGGATATATCCTTTAGGAGGACTTTAGGCCCACTAACGCGGACATATACCTACCAGATGCGGAGATATATATACTATAACGGATCTTAAAGTGCAGATCCTGATGACCTGAAATGGGTAACCATCAATGCACTTTCTCTACTGTTAGAAACTTTGTGGGCTTCAGGAGTATTAGAGAATATTATATTTATTTCCGGATTAGTAAATGACCACCTGAAGTTTGTATCGACTTATAAAAAATTGTATTTCTCTTCCTCAGTTTTCTCTATCTTCTCTTTCTCCAACGAAGGAAAGAAATCAAATAAATAAGAATAAAAAAATTGGGTTGAAGGTTGTCTAGTGGAGGTTGCTGGTCGGTGACCTTCTGTTGGAGAAGATGGGTAAGGTGGAAAGTGGGAGAGATCAAGCAGAGGAGAGATGAGATTAAGTGGAAGAGAGAAGGGGAGATGATGTGGGATTAATGTTTTGACATTTTTTGGATTAACTCATTTTGGTCCACAAGGGTATTTCTACAAAAAAATCAGAATTGTCTGTGGCCTTTTGGGGTCGAATCGAAATGTCAGACACTTATGGGGACAAAATGTCGAGTTAGGCACAAATTGAGGGCTCAAACATGATTTAACCCTTTTTAATAGTGTCTCTAAAGGCGCCCATCATTGTCCTCTTGGCCCACCTGTCTCTTAACACTACCCGTGGGCCTCAGACTCAGAAGTCTGTGGCCCACAGATTGCAACAACCACATGCCCACCGATTGATATAGTATGGGGTAGGGTTGGGAATCGGCACGGGCGTCGGGAGGGTACGGGTAACTATGCCTAGTGACCATTAGGGTATTCGGACGGGTCGGGCGGGCAAAAATTTATATCTCAGGTCGTCGTTGCCCGTCGGAGCTTGGTAATATAGTCTGGTAAATCGGGTAACGTGCGGATCGGTCGGCTAGTCCGATTAAATGACTACCAACAGAAACAAGAACAAAAACCTTTGAAAAATTTCAATATGGTCAATTTCATTATGAATCAGTTTAAGATGCTACCTATGACTGTAAAACAAACATCCAACAGAAACAAAATCACTACAACATCATAAAACAAACATGCATAGAAAGTTTAACTTTGGAAAAAAAATAACAAAAACTACTCCATTAGATCACGGTTGAAGGAGAAGATGAAAACCCAAGCTTAGAGATGGAGATTTTGTCGAAGATAACAACTTTCATAGAGATGAAACTCTAAACTTGCACGATTGAAGTCAAAGATGTTAACAACATCAACTTAGACAGATCAGAGTGAGAGAGGGAGGTACAACTCAGCGGCTAAGGTTTTCTTTTTTATAAGAAAGAATTTAGGACAGAGAGAAGTGAGAGGCAGTTCAACTTTGAGGCAAAAGGAACTGAGAGATTATATAGGACATGGATGGAGTTAGACACCCTAGATCTAACGGATGAAATTAAAACATCTAATCGATGAGATTATATAGGGCTCAGGCGGGTAGGTTATCTTCAATACGATCCGGGCTCGGGCAGTCAGACGGACTGAGGTTGCAGCTTGAGCCCGCCCATTTACTTCATTAGGACCGGACGGGTTTTGCCCGAAGCGGGTAGCGACCGCCACTTAACCCTTCGGGCTGCGGGTACCCGTTCCTTGTTTCGGGTCAGCGGGCTTTTTTTCCCGCTCTAGTATGGGGTAGGTAATCTAAGGGTGAATTACATAGTAAAAAAGAACAAGTAAATGTTAATCCGTTTTAAATATCTTCAATGGTTGTTAGAGTAATATTTTAGAATTTCTTGGTCAAATGAAAGGCGAATTGCATAGTGCGTTATAGAACTAATTGTTCAATTCCTTCCTCATTCTATTAATAAAGATTAGGTTAATCTTGTGTTGGTTTTTAAAAAAGAAAACTTTTAAAAAACTCTATTTATTTTCAGATTATTATAAAGTACTTATTAAAGATATATTGTATAGTTATTAAAAATTATTTTTTTGTTTTACTTCTTACAAACGAAAGCTTCCACGAATATTTATTTACTTAAAAATTATTATAAAAGCTATTAAAGTGTTTATTTATATCTTCTATAGATTTATAAGATTATATCTTTTGTTTTACTTAACAAACAAAAAAAAAAACTTTTAAAACTCTTTGTTTATTTATATTTACAGAACATTAAAAAATAAAGTATTTATTAAAATTTTATTAAACAGTTTGCTATTTATTGTAAATCATTAAAAACTTTATTTATGTTTAATTAGTTTACTAATAAGAGTAATTAAACTCTTCTAGTCGAAAGAGGGAAAAAGGAAAAACAATGTTTTATTTTATTATAAAAATTTCAATCCTGACTCTTATAACTTGGATAAGGTCGAATATTTTTCTGTCACATGTCCTAATGTTTGGTCATTGGTTTAGGCACTTTAAACATTTAAATAGTTAACTCTATACATGTTACCCCAAGACTTAGTGGCCCAAAGTGAGCATTCCTAGCCTTGATTTTGATATTGCTGGAAGATCATTTCAACTGTTTTAAAAATTTCTCTTCTAGTTTACTTTATAGAAACAAAAGTTTCCACGAATATTTATTAACTTAGTATATTTTATTTTTACAAATATATATATTTTCTATAGTTTCACAAGATTATCTATTTTGTTTTACTTAATAAACATAAAAATATTTAAGAATTTTTGTTTACATTAGGTCATTAAAATAAAATATTTATAAATTTTTTACTAAATAGTTTGCTATTTATTGTAAATCTTTAGAAACCTTATTTATTTTTTATCAATTTACTAATAAGAGTAATAAACTCTTCCAACAGAGAAAGAGGAAAAATAATATAACTATAAACATTTCAATCCAGACACTAACAACGTAGATAGGTTTATTGAAAAAAATAATTGATTTTAATGTCGCCTAAGAATATATATATATAACGACTTCTATTCGTATGGAGCGAGACCGTGTGAGTAAGAGGGGTTACAACCGTCAGTTTTCCATGCACAGCAACCTCCTCCAATGGATGATCTTTTTGATCCTGTCAGGTTGCCGGAGGATTCTTTCGACTATTTTAAAATTATCTGTTCTGATTTACTTCATAGAAGCAAAAGTTTGTAAACATATTTATTAACTTAGTAGATTCAATCAAGGCTAACACATCACTCTCAATAATTCAATTAAGGCTAACACATCACTCTCAATGATGACTAGTCGGAGACCCATTTTAACTGATAATTCAAGTCCGAGTAGTACAACATGTGCTTCCGCCATAGCCGTTGTCTGACAGGTTACATTATTTCGATTCTCCAAAAAGAAAAAAATCCTTTGTGACCTTTGGCTATTCCCGAGTAACTGACTCCTGAAGTAGAAAATGTACGGTCCACATTTATTTTGATTATCGATTCTTACAAGACATTGATACATCAGGAAGATGTGATAAACAGGATAGCCACCCAATTTAAACTATGAATGAAAGAGGGCCAAAACCCGATATTATTACGTTATTTACTTTATTTATAGCCTAACTTACATGGAATAAATTTCAACGGCAAACTGCTTCCACCGATGCTCGATCCCACGACCTCACGGACTTAAGAGGGGTGTCCAACCGTTGCACGTGGACAAGACTATATTCTTATTTTTTTTGTTTGAGCAAAACCATACTTTCATTCATTAGTGATAACAATCACAAAGTTACATGGTAGAAAATTTTTATTTCTCTCCTCTGAAAACTTCATGAGAGTTACATAAGATAAGTTCATATAACTTTCGAATGTAAAGTGCCTCATGAAGGTAAAGAAATTGACACGACCTGACTCAAAGAAAAGACCCCAAAGGCCGACAAAATATCCTGAAGATCGAGTGTTAAGGTATATCACCAGGCCCAAGAATACACAAGCCCACCAACATCATGGGATGACCGGCCGACTAGCAAGAGGAAGCCCAACCGACTATAATTAGGGTTTCCTAATTATTAATAGTTTCCTAACTATTAATTGTTATTTTATGTAATAACTTGTTAAAGGAAGTTTCCATGTTTCCTAGATTTACTTCTATACGTAACCTACATGTAAACCTATAAATACTCATGTAAACTAGATAAATAAACACACAGAGAATTCTTTCTCCCATCTATCTCTCTCCCACACGATTCTCTCTCTCTCTCTCTCTCTCTCTCTCTCTCTCTCTCTCTCTCTCTCTCTTTGTTCAGTTAATTATAATCTTCTATTATCAAGAGGTGATTTACCTCTTCACATAGTATAAGAGCCAATTTTTTTTTGAAAATCAATATCTTCTATCATAACTACTACTGATATCGATTCTGGAGACTATACTCCAAACTCTCCACCTAATCCGGTGTTTGATGTTCATTACTCTGATTCACCAACTACTATTCTCATCACTCCATTATTATCCGGAGATAATTATGCCTCTTGGTCAAGAGCCATGAAGATGGCTCTTCGAGCTAAAGATAAATTCGGGTTTGTAGATGGTTCTATTCCCAAACCTACTTCTCCAACTCAATTTCACTCATGGGGAAGGTGTAATGATCTCGTTAGTAGTTGGATTATCAACTCTATTGCTCCGGATATTCGTTCTTCTGTTTTATATGATGAAAGTGCCGCCGATATTTGGCGTAATCTTTATGAAAGGTTATTCCAAACCAATGCTCCCAAAATCTATCAATTAAAACGGGCAATTTCTTCCTTCAAACAAGAAGGACATGATGTATCTTCCTATTTTACTAAACTCAAAACTCTCCAAGATGAGTTACAATCTCTCATGGTGGTCGATCCATGTATTTGTGGTCAAGGAAAATCATTACTTGATCGTACCAATCAAGAACGCGCCATGAAATTCCTTCAAGGACTACATGATAGATTTTCGGCTATTCGAAGTCAAGTTTTGTTAATGGATCCTTTTCCTTCGATCTTCAAAATTCATTCTCTTGTTAAGCAAGAAGAGATCCAACAAAACATCATGGCCGCCACTTCAACTCCACCGGAAGCCGCCGCTCTTGCCACCTACAATGACCAACGACTACCTCGCATGGACAAATCAACCGGTCAACGTCCTAAGCGACCACGTCCGTTTTGCGATTATTGTCAACAACACGGTCATGTACGGGCTACCTGCTTCCAACTCCATGGATACCCGAACCGACAAGGCCAGCAACCTCGCCCACGACAAAACCGACCAGCCGGTTCGGTGGCAGCCACCGTGACTGCCCCTGCCGATGCCGAGCTGAACACAGGTGTGCCTCTAGCCACCAGCCTCACCAATGAACAGTACCGTGGGCTGCTGTCCATGCTCGATCAGCACCAGAATTCTGCAGGCACCCACTGATCAGCACCTAGTCAAACCGAACCTGGAATTCATCTCACGGGTTCAGACATTAATCTCTCAGGTATTTCTTTTTCATCCTCCCCTTGGGTTATCGATTCCGGCGCTGCCAAACATATTTGTTGTCACTTATCTCGCTTCTCCTATTATACTAATGCCCCATCTAATTACTTTAACCGTCTTCCGGATGGTTCACGCATTAAAGTTCATCATATTGGAACGATTGTTTTCAATAAACAATTTTTACTTCATAATGTTTTACACATTCCAGAATTTAAAATCAATTTAATTTCTGTTTCTCAAATCACTACTTCTCTTCGATGTTTGGTAACATTCGATTCTGGTTCTTGTGTCTTTCAGGACAAATTGACGAAGGCGACGATTGGACTTGGTGATCTCCATGATGACCTTTATTTTCTTCGCACGGACCTTAAGAATTGTTCGTTTTCAGTTCCTAATACTAGTATCAATAAAGATGTTTCCGATATATGGCATTGGCGCCTAGGACATCCCTCTTTTACTTCTTTTAAGTATTTAGTTTCCAAACCTCCATGTATGAAGTTAATTTCTTTTAATAAAATTCCGTGCGAAATTTGTCCTTTGTCCAAATTTACACGTTTACCTTTTCTTTTAAGTCATACATCGACTTCTCGTTCTTTTGAACTCGTTCATGCCGATTTATGGGGACCATTCTCTGTCCCCTCTCATTCCGGCTGTCGTTATTTTCTCACTTTAGTAGACGACTTTACTCGTTGTACTTGGATATTTTTAATGTCCCACAAATCCGACACCTTTAGACTAATCAAGAATTTTTCCAATTATATATCTACTCAATTCAATTCGTCCATCTCTCAATTCAAATCCGGACAAGGAACGATCCCAGTTCCCAAAATTCAAACCATTCGCTCAGACAATGGTACCGAATTTATGAACAATGACATCCAATCATGGTTCCGCAAAAAGGGAATTCTCCATCAGACTAGTTGTCCTCATACTCCACAACAGAATGGAATCGTCGAGAGAAAATATCGACACATTCTAGAGGTGGCACGTTCTCTTCGCCTTCAGGCTCATCTTCCACTATCCTTTTGGGGTGAGTGTGTTCTCACGGCAGTTTACCTCATTAATAAATTGCCTACACCCACTTTAAAAGGTCTTTCTCCTCATGAAAAGTTATTGGGATCTCCTCCCACATTTGATCATCTTCGGGTTTTCGGTTGTCTATGTTTTACTAGACGACCATTGGTCAAAACCAAATTCGATTCCCGTGCTTCTCCGGGTATTTTCGTTGGTTACCCCAACAGTCAAAAAGGTTATCGCGTTTTTGATCTCAATTCTCGAAAAATCATCACTTCTCGTGATGTTGTCTTCCATGAAAACAAATTTCCCATGATCACTACCGGTCGGGTCCCTCCTTTGGTTCACACACATCCGATGATCTCCATTCCGGATGATGGCTCATTCATCTTTCCTCCTTCTTCTCCTTCGGACTCAACCGGTCTACCTATAGGCACACCAACTAGGATCAATGATTCAGCTCATGCCCTTTCCGGCATGCCTGATCCGCCCTCTCCTTCTCGCCCTACGAGCACTCCCGGGCCTCCTCGGTCTCGGTCATCAAGCCCACCATCTTTCGATGACCGGTCGGTCCCTCTAGAGGCACCATCGTCCCTACCTCTAGAGGCACCGTCATCTCCACCTCATTCCCTTCGGCCTTCATGCCTCCGTCGTCCCCCGGCGCACCTAGACGATTATGTTTGTCACTCCTATCCTTCTTCTACTGTTACTTATCCACTCACTAACTATCTTCACTTTAATCAATTTTCAGCCTCTCACCAGGTTTTCCTTAACTCTGTAATCTCTACAGTTGAGCCTACTTCATTCTCTCAGGCGGTCAAGTCCCCTCACTGGCGTGAGGCAATGGAAAAAGAAATTGCAGCCTTAGAGGCTAATCAAACATGGACCATTACAGACCTCCCTTCCGGAAAAAGGGCAATTGGTTGTAAATGGGTTTACAAAATCAAATTCAAAGCTGATGGCTCTATTGAACGTTACAAAGCTCGTCTTGTCGCAAAGGGATATACTCAAACAGAGGGCCTTGATTTCCATGACACCTTTGCTCCTGTCGCCAAATTAGTTACAGTTCGCGTCCTGCTATCCATTGCAGCTGTTAAAAAATGGTCCCTCCATCAATTAGATGTCAACAATGCCTTTCTCCAAGGCGACCTCGATGAAGAGGTCTTCATGAAACTACCTCCCGGTTTTTCTAAACGGGGGGAGTCTAAAGTTTGTCGTTTACAAAAGTCTCTATATGGCCTAAAACAGGCCTCCCGTCAATGGTTCTCTAAATTCTCTTCAGTCCTTATCAAAAAGGGCTTCACACAGTCCCTTTCCGACTATTCGTTATTTCTCTCTGCACAGAATCTGTCCATCTCTACGTATTAGTTTATGTAGATGACATCGTTATTGCTGGAAATGACGAAATCGCCATCTCTCAACTAAAATCTTTTCTTCACACCACCTTTTCTCTCAAAGATTTAGGTCCTCTTAAATACTTTCTAGGAATCGAGGTCTCTCGCTCCTCTCAAGGCATCTTCTTGTGTCAGCGCAAATATGCCCTTGACATTATTACAGATTCAGGTCTTTCTGCCTGTCGTCCCTCTCCATTTCCAATGGAACAGAAACTTCGTATAAGTCCTTCTGATGGTGACCCTCTTCCGGATCCCACCATCTACAGACGACTGATTGGTCGCCTCCTCTATCTCACTGTCACCCGACCTGACATCAGTTATGCAGTGAATAATCTTAGTCAATTTCTTCAAAAACCTAGCACCACTCATCTCGATGTTGCTCATCGTGTTCTACGATATCTCAAAGGATCTATTGGTCATGGTCTACTCCTATCTTCCACCAGTTCTTTACACATATCTGGATATTGTGACTCGGACTGGGCTGGCTGTCCGTCCACCCGTCGTTCTACAACGGGATATTTCACTATGTTGGGTTCTAGCCCACTCTCCTGGAAATCTAAAAAGCAACCTACCATTGCTAAGTCTTCTGCTGAAGCAGAATATCGTGCCCTAGCACATTTAACTAGTGAACTTCAATGGTTGAAATATCTACTTCGCGATCTTGGTATCGACCACTCTTCTCCTATGCCAGTTTACTGTGATAATAAAGCAGCACTCCACATAGCTGATAACCCAATTTTTCATGAACGTACAAAGCATATTGAGATTGATTGTCACTTCGTTCGGAAAAAGATTAAAGCCAACGTCATTGCTCCCCGTTTTACACCTACTTCTAAGCAACTAGCGGATATTTTCACGAAGCCACTTGGAGCAGATGCGTTCAAACATATTATTGGCAAGTTGGGCATCACGTCCCTTTCTGCTCCAACTTGAGGGGGAGTGTTAAGGTATATCACCAGGCCCAAGAATACACAAGCCCACCAACATCATGGGATGACCGACCGACTAGCAAGAGGAAGCCCAACCGGCTATAATTAGGGTTTCCTAATTATTAATAGTTTCCTAACTATTAATTGTTATTTTATGTAATAACTTGTTAAAGGAAGTTTCCATGTTTCCTAGATTTACTTCTATATGTAACCTACATGTAAACCTATAAATACTCATGTAAACTAGATGAATAAACACACAGAGAATTCTTTCTCCCATCTCTCTCTCTCCCACACGATTTCTCTCTCTCTCTCTCTCTCTCTCTCTCTCTGTGTTCAGTTAATTATAATCTTCTATTATCAAGAGGTGATTTACCTCTTCACATCGAGAATGAAAAGACCCTAAAGGTCGACAAAATAGAATTCATAATACAAATAAATTGAAAATTAGAAATAGTAATGATGATACTAGTATTAATAGTAATCCGATGAAGAGAGAACTTAGTCAATTTCCGTCGTTTGATTTAATTCTTGTTATCCAGATCTTCGTTGTTGTTCATGAACGAACCATATCCGAAAACCATCTTCTTTTCTCCACCAATCACAACCATGTATAAATCGACTATGAAAACTTCAAAAACTGTCCTTGAATCCGTTTTTAGAGTGAGAAACTCTCATCAAATCCGTGTTTGAATCTTCTTCAAATCGTCTTTATGTCGTGACGAAACCACTCGATTATAGAATTATTGTTAATGGTGTCTTCATCTTCCTCTTTGTCTACTTCGGATTTTCTTATTATAGATCTAAAAGATAATACAAATGAAAAAAGAGGAAAATCAAGAACAAAAATGATGCTATGCCCGGCGGATTTCCCGGCCCAATCCCGGCCATCCGAGTTGGCACGCCAACCGGGCATAGCATCATGAGTTGGCAGCTTGAAGGGAGGGATGTTTCAATATTTACATTTTGGTCCCTCAAATTTAATGCTTTCTGAGTTGAGTCCTTTTTAAAATAAGTGGAACCAAAACACGGGATTCTTTAACTTTCCTCTTTTGCTTAGCTGCCAACAAAAAAAAAAAACTAAAACCTAGGGTTTCACTTCACTTTCCCTCTTCCAACTCGATTCCAGCAAGGTTTGCTTCAAATCACTCGAGAAATTCTAGGGTTTTGCTTCAAATCACTCGAGAAATACAGCTCCTTCACTCGATTCAACTCCAGGCATCATCAGGTAATTTTTGAACTCAAAATCGAACAACATAACTAGTAAGATTTTGTTGAAATTCTAGGGTTTTTATGTGTTTAATGGAGTATAGGGTATCTTTCTTTCTGTTGTTTTGCAATTCTCACCCTATCCAGGTATAACCCCATAACACAACAACACTAATTTTACTCTTTTTCTTTTTTTATTGATCCTCTTCCACTAAATTTAACCCTTTATCTCTTCACCACCACCACCACCACCACTAGAACAATCACAAAATATATCAAAATTAAGTTTAGTTTCAATCTTTAAAATTATTTCCTTCTTTAATTATATATATTTGTTGTTGTTTCTTTGATTTTACAAATTGGTTTGTTGTATTTGGATTGAATTGAATTGAAACCCTAATTCTTTAATAAAGTTGAAGATATTCTAAGTTTCATGATTTCAAGATATTCAGTTTGAATTAGCTGATTTTATAATTTGGTTATTATCAATAGAAAAATCTAGGGAAGCAAATCAAATTTGTATATTATATGCAAGTTTAGGTAGTTCCATGTAAAATTGAAGTATGTATCTTGAGTTTATGGCATAGAGTGGTACTGGAGAAGCGGAGAAAATTTCGTGGTTTATGAACTTTTTTTGCATAACTATCCGATGTTATACAAGTTTGTATACTGAAGTTCGGTCTCCATGTACATTAAATCTGATTTGATCCTATATTTAATCTCCATAATTAGATATAATAAGCAATTATAGATGTAAAATCAATTTCATCTTAATTGCTGTTAACGAGTTATAGATGGAAATCACCTAGCACGTCGTCTTCTCTCCTCGATTGGTACAGTTTCATTTTGGGTCATGTTCTTCTTAGATTTTCACTCTCTCTCTCTCTCTCTCTCTCTCTCTCTCTCTCTCTCTTTTTACAAAATACATCAATCGTATCAACGATTTGAAGAACCCGGTTGTTGCTCTTGCTAAAGTCGTTTTAGGGATGATTTAGCCCTTTATTTGTCACTCATTTTAACCTAATTTGTTCTTCTTCAAGTTTGCTTTGTAACTGATTTTGTTAGTCAAAGAAACGATTTTGGCCTAGTTTTTAATGTGGTTGCTATTGATTTGATGAATGTTTTGTTATTGATTTTGTTATTCTACTCTTTACACTTTGCTTATGGTATCATACATAATCTAAGTCTTCTGTTAAGAAATTTTGAAGTCCTAGCTAGAAGAGGAGTTCAATAAATTATCCATTACATTTTTCTTAGTTATTACTGCATAATCTAAGGAATCTAAATCTTGTATTTCATATTTCAGGCACAAACATAATTTTGTGTGACCTAATTTGCTGTTACTAATTTGTTGTGTTGTTTGTTTGTTACTAATTGGGGTCTACTGTGTTACTAATTTGGGTGTAATTCTTGTAGTTCCAAATCTAGTGATGTGAAGGAGGACTGTGTAGAGGTACATCATCTGCCATGGTTTTGGCATGAATACACTCGTTGTCGCGCATAATGTGATTCCCGTAAAACCCTGCAGAACCCAAAATAGTGTTTTCATCCCAGTTGAACAAAATCAGGAAGAGAGTACATTAACGTTGCTGAAGATAGATTGTTGTGAAGATCGCTACATATTACACGTTATGTGTTACATATTTCATCTTTTATTGTGCGGAGGAGCGAGGAAATCAAAATAAATAGCCAGAAGTACTTCTATAGGAGAAGAAGAGAACTCTGCGACTGTTATTCTATAACGAAGTTGTAATTATCAGCAGAATTGATGCCTCAATTGACGCATGCAGAGGAAAGCGTAGTATCAAGCTTCTTGACTATTTTCTACGAGTAGAAGAGTGATTTTGTGACTTGCTAAGTTTTAATTTTTTTCGACTACGTCCAACTTCATCCAATTTGAAACCTATAAGCTTGTACTTGTTGGAAGAGATTAATGCAGTCTTTTGGTCATGTTTATGTTCGATCTTCGGCAGCCTAACTTTAGAATATCTATTTCATAATGTATAGTATTGTTACAGTGAAACAAGATGACGGTAAATCTCACTCAAATGTCAAGGAAGATTTTTTACTTTTATTCATGGTCAGAAACACTTCTACCCAACCAAAAGAGTACCCCATTAGGCTGAATCTCAGCAAAGAGGGGGATATCCTTCATCAAAAGTTAACTTCAATTGCCAATAAATCCCTACCTTTTAACTTCACCCTATACAAAATTGCTAGCAGTTGGGGAGGGGGGAGTCATAATCTTGAAACTAAGTCACTCTTAGTATTGAATACTAATTTGAGATTGACTAGCAAAAGAACAATGGGACTTTTTTTATTTGATTCAGTTTAGATGGAGTTTGGCTCAATAATCTTCCTGCACTTTGAATGCCTGATACACAAAAGTTCTTAAAATGGTTTAATTAATCTACCAAATTTCTAATCTTTTATGTTGAGGTTTGAAGCATTCAACCTACAGTCCTACATCATTAAACTTATAATCATAAAAAAATTTCAAACATAAAATTTCTCAGAGTAAATACATCAAACACCTTATAAACATATCCAAACTAATGTATTATCACATCATATTCATCTCAAAATAAGAAAACAAGAAGACTCCATCTTCTCCACCATCACCATTACCAACCACAAATCATCCGTTGCTACCATCACCATTAGTGTCATCTCTCTCCCATATCTATGGCTACCACAGTGTCTCCATCGCCAAGGCGCCAAGAGAACCTAGTTTTGCCCTCGCTTATCTGCAATGGACATATTGTTCGACCTACAGAATTGATGCCCTCGAAGATTGGGAATTTAGGGATTGAGTTATTTTCATCTAGATTGTCATGAAGAGGAATAAAAACCCCAACTTTCACCTGAAAATGTAACAATAATAACAGTAATAGACTAGAGTGATTACCCAGTTACCCATAAAAAATGGAATGAAATTAGGGCAAAGTAAGTAATACCCGAGATTCGTCCATGGATGAATAGTTAAGGGGTTGAAGAGATGAGGAAGGAAGAACTAAAGGTGGATGAGTGAATAATCTAAAAAAACCCATTAATGGACTTACCTGATGATGCAATGGATTGGAGAGTTCAAAATCTTGTTCTGCCCTAGCTTTTAGTTGGAAGAGGGAAAGTGAAAGTGAAATCCCGTGTTTTAGGTTATTAGTAGAAAAAGGACTCAACTTAAAAGGGTTTAAATTTGAGGGACCAAATTGTAAACTTTGTAAAACTAATCCCCTTCCTATGCCAACTCAGGATGCTATGCCCGGTTGGCCTGCCAACTCGGCTGGCCGGGATTGGGCCGGGAAAACCGCCGGGCATAGCATCATTTTTGAATCAAGAATCCCTCTAGACTATATTGTTACTATATGGAGAAGATTTCCTTTTATCAACATGCATTATTTTGGCTTAAACTTTGTACCCAAAAGTTCTTCTTCCTTCGTGTCAATACGTGTCGTATATTGTAATACGTGTCAGTACCCGGACTGAGCTTTAACCTTCACAAAACCTAGAATTTGATCACTTGACGAAGAAGACCAATGCTTCGTTAATGGCGGTATTCAGATCCTTCAAAACTTTTATCAATCAAAACCCTAAATCTCGATCATTTTTCAACTTCTGCGCATCTTCAACCCCATTCCCATCGCCTCCTATATCATCGATCTTCACTTCTTTTCCCCAATCTTCAGTCTTTGCAACTTCTTCCACCTCACTCTCTTTCCCCTTTTCATTCACATCAAGTCACTCTAGATTTCTCTCTCCTCGATTCTCTAGATGGGTTCCTTTTTCAGGTCCTCTCTTTCTATCATCCCCTCCATGGCAACTCTCTCAATCAGCAACCCCTCTTTATTTACCTGGTGGAATTGTTCTTCAAAAGGCAAAAGCTTTAAACTTTAACTTGAATTTGCTCAAAGATGGAACCTTTCCTAAGAAATTAGGGTATGAGTCAATTATTTCGGTTCCTAGGTCATTGAACGTGATTGATCACAAGGAATTGAGGAGGAATGTCGAGAAAATCAAGGGTTTGGGAGAGAATTTTGTTAATTTGCCGAATATGATTTCGATGAGTCGATTGGTTTCTGGTCCTTTTCTTGGATGGTAAGTTCTTTCCCTCTCTCTCTCTCTCTACATATTCATATTCATATTCATATTCATATTCATTTACTCTTTATGTATTGATGAAAGCTTAATTTGTTGGGTAGAAAGTGGAAATTGTTTTCATAGAGAAAATAGTGATTACCAGAGTTCAATTTTTATTCTTTTGAAGAAAAGATTATTAGAAAACACAATTGTTTGGACAGCTCCTTGATTATGATTGAGTGCTCTCTATATTATTGTATAGGTCATATCACTGAGTGAACATCTAATTTTATAGACCTTAAAGCCTATTAATCTATGTAAAGTGGGCAGTTTTACGGGTACCTGTATATAACACGCTCCGACAAGGTGTCGGAAACTGTTAGTGAACAAGGCATTAAGAGGATACAAAACATATGATATATTTTCCTGTCTTAATCATTTGGTGATTTGGTCCTCCTTTACTTACATTACTCGCTTCTGGATTGCTTATTGTTGCATACTTGCATTGAAGTAATAAACAAGAAAGAAAGCTCGTGGATTGGTATTGTAAGGTTGTAATACGATTGCATGCAATTTCACACAAGATTTACACCCAAAATTTCACTTTATACCAACTAAAGTGACCAAGTGTACATCAACACAGGCGTATGACACGAGTATCTGAAACAACTAATGTATGGAAGTTCCAAGCCCTACATGCAATATCAAAATGAAGAAAATGTTGATTTATAGACTCTTTAGACTGTTTGGGAAAGCCCATATTCCCAAAAGGTAAAGATGTCATAATTTTGGCATGGGGAAAACAAGAAACATAGATAGAACTTTGGAATTATGAAGGTGGAGATACCAACCTTAATCTTCTATGGGGTAAAGAAATAGAATCAGACACCTTCAATCTTTTATAAGAATTTTCTTAGTACTTGGAATGCTATTTTCGAGGCGTCATGATGATTGAGACATTGAGCTTTGTATAGAATCACGGGCTATGTCTGACATATACTTGTTCTTTCAGTAACCTGTAATACAAATTTTTTTTGTTGTTCAATACGAAAGGAGAAGAAAGAAAGAAACAGAAGAGAAGACCGGAGTCTGAGACCATGAAATTGAGTAGCATAACTGAATTGTTGTGCATCTAACCGACTCTAGATTTCATGATACATTATTCGATTCTATGATTTCCATGTTCCATGCAGGATGATCATGAACGAATGGTATCTCTCAGCGTTCGTGGGGTTGGCTATATCTGGACTCACGGACTGGGTATGGATTATCCATATGTTGTCGTATTACAAATTTGCTTTTGTGCTTAATCTTGCTACTTCTTGTTTTAGCTAGATGGGTATGTGGCGAGGAAGATGAGGATTAATTCTGTGATTGGATCCTACCTTGATCCGCTAGCTGACAAGGTTAACCGTCAAACTTTTACTTTTTCTGGTATAAGTTATATACTCATGCTTATGGTTACCCGTCCAGTGAATGATGTGGTCAAATTGCAAATCTCCTTATTAACTTAGTTGTCCCCTGTATCCGATTATGTAGGTTCTTATTGGCTGTGTTGCTTTAGCAATGGTGGAAATGGATCTTTTGCCAGGTGACTACTTAATTTTCCGTTCAAACGAGCAGTACTGTAATATCAATTTATAACTGGTTACGTATCACGAACCAGTCACTATAGGCAGCCCTCATTTTGTAATATATGATAATGGGTTACGACGTCCGAACTTCCAAGTCACCCTGTACTGGCTCAGTGGCTTGACTCTTGAATATGGACTAGTAGGAGCTTCAGTAGTCACTGTAAATGGACGAGCAAACTCATGTTCTTAGCTCCTCACGGAGAAGCTATTTTGTTTGTATTGGTGATATTTGTGTCTCAATGTAAATCTTTCGTGATTTACCTTGTTTTGGGTATTGAAGGTTGGCTTGTCGGACTTGTTGTGTTCCGAGACATTGGTCTCATTGGTGGTGCATTCTATAATCGGGCTAGTAGCTTGGGTTGGGAGGTAGGTCACCACAATAATGTGTTGTTCGCTAAATCATTATTCAGTTTCATCCTGTTCCTCCTAATTCTGTTTTATGGGTCAGTGGAAAAGTTGGGCTGAGTTCACTAACCTTGATGGAACCCAAGCGCAGAAGGTCAAACCTCTCTTTCTGAGCAAGGTGAGTTTCAACTTTCTTGTGTGCATCTTTAGAGTCTAAAAGCTAGTTACAAGTTCCTTCTTCCCAATCTCAATTTTGTTGCTTGACTATGCTGAAAAATGTTTTGGAAGAATCCCTGCCAGATTTTATTAGTTGCTCATCCATAATAAGTTGCAGATTTTCCTGATTCGCTATTTTATTCATCAGGTTAATACAGTTTTCCAATTGGCTTTAGTAGCTGCTGCTCTTCTTCAACCAGAACTTGGAACTGTGGAAACTGAAGCATACATTACCTACTTGAGGTAATTTCATCGTACATTTCGTGCACTTACATGTTCTGATGAAAGCGAAAGAAAGATACTCTGACGGTCTGACTTGTCTCTCAAATTTAAACAGTTGGTTGGTAGCGTCAACAACAGCGGCAACAACTGTGGCATATGGAGCACAATATCTCCAGAATGGTCGAACTCTGGTTGCAGGAAGATCCATCTTTAAAAGCAAGTCAGGTTGATATATGTTAGTCGTGGGCGACCTTGTTAGCTATTATTCTCCCTGGGGCCAAGCTACTTCGGGCACGAAAAGAGAAGTACCCGATGAAACTGAGTGGCTTCTCCACAGACTGATCACTTTATCATAAGTTATGTAGATTAGGAAACCCAAAAGGATTTGAGGGTACATCTCCCAATATCCAGAAATTGCAATTGTAGAAGTTGTTGGAGCAGGAGAATTACAGGGCAGCATAACCTGGAATGTATTTGATGAATATGCTTATGGACTTGGGGTTTGAGTATTTATAATTATAATTATTTTCTTCTTTCTTGAGTCCAGTTTTATGTATTTGTTGTTCAAAACTGGGCGCTATTTTTTGGGGCCATCTGAAGCATGTGGGAGAAGTGGATACTAAACTTTCTCCTTAATAATGGGTTATGGAGAGAAAAAGAATTAAAAAAGTATTCTTTGCTCTGTTTCATACTTTTCTTACTTCTTTTCTTAGTTCGTGGAAGTGTGAGCTCAGCTAGCTAATCAGACTACTAAATTTATCTCAAGACCTATAACTTATGTTATGAGAGGGCTCTAGGCCCTATCAAACTTACCCACGACCTATATAAACGAGAATCAAATATGGACTTTGGGAGTCAGTGTTCAACCACTACACTAGAAATTGTGACATTTTTGCTAGTGTCACTCCACTGGAAATTGTAGATCGTAATCATAAAACCCTAAAAGGGTCGATGCATAGAGAGAACGTAAATATCGTGTTTCAATCGTTCTGGTCCAATTACCACTATTGCCTCATTACACAAAATAGCTAAATTTTTTTTTGTTAAGACAGGTTTTCAGTATTGATAAAAATTACAGGTCTTACTGTTTACATGTTATGGTACATATATACGATTGTCATTATATTTGGGTGTTGAGATTTCATTGATACAAGTCAATTCCAATAGATTTATCATTTATTGAACGTTTGCAGTGAATCCAACAGAGTTGAACCTATGAATCTGCCAATTATGAGTTCTGTGCTTTAATCATTCAGTCATAGATACTTAATAGAGGTCATCCTAAATCATTAAAACCAAATTTCAATTGAAATGAAATCTTTATAGATAATGGTAAACATCAATGAATTTTAACAACTTGAACAAGAGACAGATATCAACATGGTGGATGTGTTAATTCTTATGGTCAATTTCATAGTATAGATATCCAAATCATAATCTATAAAACAAGAGTAGTGATAATATGCAGATATAGGACTATAGGAGGGAATCCCAAATCAATAGTTGAGATCTCTTTGCAATCTGAAACACAAATAAAAAGGAGACTAATCAATCTAACCCTGTTGATTTGAGATTCCCTCCCAAATTTCTTACAAATGCGGTAGGTAGATCATATCCAACATGATGTCTTACTATTTAGGACTTGCTATTTTTATTTTTTTTAATTAGGACTTGCTACTTAACAACATCTACATCTAATGGAAAATTCATCAATTTAAATCAGAAGCCATTGATACGAAGAAAGATTTGTAACTTTTACAATAAATTTGTAACCGGTTAAAATATGTTGAATTCAATGGTTTTTTTTTTGTTGTTGAGTAGAATTCAGTGGTTCAGTAGATCCTACACTTAAAACAACCTACCTTTGTAACTTTACTAGATATAACCCGTGCCTACGGCACGGTGAGAAATTCTACACGCCGCCCTCTCAAATGACTCCATTAGCATAATATTACATCGTTTGGCTTTATAACTTGTGAAGTATAAGTCTTGGACATTCTCTCTTTATAAGACGATTTAAAAGAGCCTTAGGCCTAATAAATTTTAACACAGTACCAGAGCATCGCTACAATGGATTTGTTTGTTGATGTCTAATGGATGGGTTTCCATTATCCTTACAGCAGCAGCAAGTCACTCAAACAACCTTATTTGTACTTATGCATAAAATTAGTGAAGCCCGTATAAGCAATCCCAATTATATGTAATATCATTGCTGAATTTGTGTCCAATTATAAAAAATGCATGACAGATTACAAACACAGTCCTGTATGTCATCATGAACATCTAAAACCCTTTACCAATGTCTTTGTAGAGTTTCAAAAGCCCATTTTGTTTGAAAATCTTGAAACTCCGCAGTTCATCAAAGAAATCATGTTGTAGTAGATGACATCTCATGTAATGTTTTCAATCAAATAGGCATAAAAAAACGAATAAATATTCTTCTCAATATTCACAAATCTGCCAAGTTAACATAAAGTGAGAAGAACTAATTTTGTGGACCACATCAGAAATAAACAAATTGAAGTAAATTTTCACCAATGTACTTTAGTGGGTTGATAGCAGCTGCTGTAACATACATGTCGAATTCCTCAATACGTATCCCAATCTCCGGACTCCAAGGACACAAAGGCTTAGAATATTACTTCCATCTGTCAACATACACACACTGCATTGTTAACTGACAATTAATGTAAGCCAATATCTAGTGTACAAAGATTCCTATAAGTAAATTTTATTGTATAAAAAAGGTTTTCTTCTAAAGTAATCCATTTTGGGTAGTGGAAGATGAAAGTGATGAAGATGGAGTGAAAGTTTCATAATGCCAACATAATAATCATTCATCTCGTATATTCATATAATATACATTGTTCATCTCTTTCTGGCCAAAATAAATTTGGCACTATTTACCCAAATTGCATATAAGAACCACTTAAGTCACTAAAACTCTTTTAGTGGTAGTGGATAATAAATCCGATTCCGATATTCAAGCCAAGATCATACATAACTAATCAAACATAAAGTGAAAAAAGAACTTGTCAATCCAAGCAAAAGTGGGACGATCTTACAATCTTGATCTCAAAATACTAACGTTCCATTCAAAATCCAAGAAAAATGAGGAAGACCAAATTTTAGGAGTTTAGCTGACATACCTGGAATTGGAAAATCTGAAGGGTGAACCATAGAAACAACATTAACATCGAGAGTTGATTAGTTTTCCCTATAATCAAATATAAAAATGAAGCCAAACTATTAGAAGAAACTCTTTATTCTCGTATTCTAGTAATATGAACCAATAGTAGTTTCAAGAATCCGGGAAGAAGTTGAAACTAATCACCCACAAATTTCAGCAGAACTGCACATAAGTTCAAGGGTTTAAAAGAACATGAGAAGTTGAATAAATAAATCGAAATGATCAGAATACGAAGAAAAAAATAAAAGTAGAAGCTTTTACCTTAAATACCTCATTGACCGGTTTGACATCCAACGTGCTTGCTAAATAACCTGAACGAATGTGTAGTTACGTAGAAAGCATTAAAATAAATAGATTATCGTTGGTAAACAACCATTAAAAAGTATTAGCAGCTTGGAGTTGTTAAGGGAGTTATTCGGAATTAAACAATTTATGTACAAGCTGTGAAACAAAACTCACCTTCATATGACCATTAATTATGTGCAACCAACAAATTAGTGGGCTTAAAATCACAACAAAGCACACAAAGTAAACGTAGATATTTCCATGGAAGCATCACCTGCAACAATGTATTTTTAGAATCTTTTGCCTCTCTGTCTCCAACTACCCCTTTGAAAGTAAAATTTAACGAATAAGAGCTTATATATACAACACAACTTACAACTTCTGCAATACACACATGAGGAACATCTTCGTCAGAGCAACCTAAACTTCTCAACAATCATAACAGATCCCCATAATTGAAGTACTCCATCATAAAATAAAGGTTCTCGCAACATGTAAATGAATAAAAGAAATGAACCTGATTTAGTTCAAACAATATATGAGCCACTACAATAGAAATGTAAATATTTTCCAAGAGATGCAATTCTAATAGGAGATATCTTTGTACTTAAAGAAGAAGTCATCAAGTTGTGCATATTGTTGAGATGATAAAGAAGATAGTATTTTTTTTTTTTGTTGAAATAAGAAGATAGTATATGGTAATTGGAAAAGGGGTTCATCAAGTTCCACCTCAATTATTTCTTTGGTTTCCAATGAACCTCCATCTGATATTAAAATTACAGGTATGTGATAGAACTTGGCACTTTCGAAGCTTGTTTTTATAATAAAATCAAAAGGATTTCTTATCTAACAAAGAGACGACGAATCACGAATATTTAGAGAGAGGGTGCCTGTAAATGCCTGTCTAAATGGTATAGTCAACCATGAATACACATCACCCTCATCAAACTATTTGGTGTTTCTTTTACTGAAAATACACGAAAAAAATTGATAGTACAATATTCAAATAGAAATAACTTGATAAGATCATAAGATAATTCTTGAAAGGACGAAAAGAAATATTAATGAATTTGCTCGTAGAGAAGAAGACGATGATATATTAAAGAATAAACTCGATTGTATATACAATCAAAAGAATACACAATGTAATACACATACTTGTTTTTGGAACACGCAAGCTTTGATCAATGAGTATTATATAAAGATGGCACATGTGTATGCTGAACTACAACATGTTCTATATAACACAATGAACAACCATAATAAATTAATATACGTTTATATTCTAGAATGAGTTAGTTTAGTGTCACACTACCACATTATGATAATGCGTTTAACATGAAGAATGAAGAGAAATCCGTTATCCATATTACATATCGAGAAACGGAGTGACCAAAGAGTGAAAATGAATCTATGTAAGCATCCTAAGTAACCTCATTTTAAAGTAATGATTACATAATTTAAGTTTCTGTTTTTTGTTTTGATATTCTTCTTCTAGCTTGGTTTAACAATAGAAAATCATGAATGATTATATTTCAGTTTAGTGAACAGTCCATTATCCATATTAGAAAACCACGAAACAGAGTGACCGAGTGAGTGAAAGATGAAAATCACAACCCATCTTGTATTAAAGTTCACATAGACATTTAATCAAACATGTAGTGTCTATCGAGAAATTAGTACAAAGATTTGAAGTTCACCTGGGCATTTTATAATTTAAGTTTGTTGTTTTCTGATTTATAATACAACACTGGAAACAACAGAGAAGCATAGTTTAACAACGATTTAAACATGACTTTACCACAGTCAACTATGAGCTAAACATAAATCTGAAAATCTGATGAACCCTAATTTAACAATAATGAAGTATGAGTACTCACAAATGTAATTCATATAAGTTACTGTCCTTAGGAGACCATGTCACTTAATGAACTTATTGATCAAATCCATCTCAAAACACACTCTGACTAAGAAAACCCAAAACTTAATTGATATAAACCAAAAACATACCTGTAAATGTAATCTCCTTCACAAAAATATACTTTCTTGACGGGACTCATTGGCTTGATTTTTCATCTCTATAGATAGTTGAGATAGAAACCGAATCCTTGAGATAGAAACTTGCTACTTGAGATGATATTATAAGCTGAGATTGAAACTTCTATAGATACTTCTATATATATATATATATATATATATATATATATACTTTTGACTGTCTTAAACCCCTCATGTCTGCAATTTTGACTCACCTTGGATGATTGAAGACCAAACAATCAAACCTAACATGTTGGATTTGAATAGAAGCACATAGATGAAGAATGCCAGTAATTAGACGTTGTTTGGAAGAGTGAAATTGCTACATCAAAACCAACCTCATTGGAAACGAAGGGATACTAAGATCTCTGTTTTTGAATTTAATCGGTGAGTGAACGAATAGAGAAGGAAGGTGAAAGAACGAAAAGCTTCTTTCATAGATAGACAAAGGAGTCTCTGTAGGAGAGGAAAGGTTTTGGGCGATCAGGTGACATAAAGAAAAGAGAGGCCTGTTTGGAGACGAAGGGTTTTGGGTATGAGATCTCTTTGGACTTTGGGTATTAGGGGTCGTGCGTGCATCTCACTCAATTCTCCACTTGATCTCACTCAACGGTCTAGATGTCTAGGGTGCTTTAACTTTGTCCTAGTTAGCTCGCATTAATTTTGTCCTAGTCAGCACTAACCCACTCTGTTTTGTTATATAGACTAGCCATAACCCGTGCCTATGGCACGGCGTGTTCGGTGAACACTTTACGCATTTAAACGCAGTATATATATAATAGTATGCTATAATTCATTATTCTTACATAGTGAAACTGAGGTAAAAATATGACTATAATAAATATAAAGATGAAATCATACCTTTATAAATTTACATAAACAATAAAGATATAACAAAATATAAAGGTTCATGAAATAAACATATATAACTAAAATAAATTTTATTTTTGATATAAATAAAATATTGATTTATTGCGATTTAAGTTTACAATATTTAGAAAATTTAAGTGGAAACATCATCGTACCAATAGTGAAAATAAGAGCATCTCCGCAAAATCAAATTGTATAAAATTGCATATATATGAATAAATGTAGTAATTTTGACAAAGAAAAATGTAATTTCTAATGAAATATTGGCGAAAAAAAAATCAGGAGTCTTCGATTAAAATTCACTATTTCACTATTAACAATGCAGATCGTTTTAGAGATTTTGTAGAGCTCAGAAATATGGAACGTGTTCTCTATGTCTTTCGAGTTGCACCTGGTTACAATGAATAGACTAATTAAAAACTCTTATTTACTGAATTGAAGAGATATGTAATGAGACAGGAAGATGAAATGAATTTTATCCTACTAAGGTCTAAGCATGGAGGATACTCATTTCCTCCCGGTGCATTGAAACAATACTTCAATTTCTATAAGAGAATTATTCTTCTATACATAACAAAATATTTAGTTTGGTGAGGATTGCTTCTGTTACAAATAAATAATAAAGGAAAATATTCCCCCTCTTTCATCAACAAATGAAAACAAAAGTGAATGAAGGTCAAAACAATATATTGAATCCACAAAATTGACGTAAGAACATCAAAGTTAGATAATCAAATACCTTAATAACACAAATTTGACGTAACCTTGAAGATACAATGTCTGAACTGGTTGAGGACTTTCATCAAACAACTACAACTCACAGAATTTTCAAGCTTTGCTATAGTTTTAGATTTATTTAATAAGTAATTTCAAACTTCAAGGAAAATAATGAATCTATTTACTTCTCGATTTCACTTTTTAATTAAATTTTTATGGTGTTTGGGTCGTGTGTTGAGAAGATAATGGATGAGTGGTTAATATTGTAATCTTAGGCTCAGCTAAATGAGGATACAAATGGGTGGGGTTTAAAAGGAAATTAACAGCAATTGTCGAGATGGATTGAATAAGAATTGTTGGAAAAGAGAGAGAATAGATGAAGAGAGCATTGGATGAAGAGAGGGAGAGTTTTTTTTTACTAAAGGGAGAGCGAAAGTTTAAGAAATTGTAACTCAAAGTCTTAAGCTAATTAATTCTTGACTTGACTGATTTTAGACAAATCAATGATTTAATGGGAGGTTATTATTGATCTATAGAGAAGGTGAACAAATTAATATTTTTGTTGAGAAGGTAAGAAATCTAAAGGTCTAGATTAAAGATTATTTATCTCTGGATTTGACCTAGTCAACACAAAACAATCTAGTTGGCAATTTTTTCCTCTTTTTTGTCTTAGTCAGCTTGTCCTAGTCACAACCAATCTGCTTTGTTATATAGATTATATACCATCTAGATATACAAATAGATTTCACAATCTATTATTGAATACTATTACCAGTTATGAGATTTGGTATTTGATAATTGTTTCAATAATTATTTATTGAATATTATGACCAATTATGACAACTAATCAATCTTAAATCAATTATAAGGATCTCTCAAACTACCATTAGAAAGAATTGAAGAAATGAAAAAGAACTTCATTTCTGTCAAATTCTCTTATGGGGGAGGAAATATAATCCTAGAGCTCATAGCATAGCTAATATATAGCAATGTATTCATCTGATATGAATCTATGGATATTGTAATCTTGTCATTTCGAATTGGGTAATTTTCATGAATACCAAACTCGTAGCGAATATGAAATGTAGAACCAACGACAATTCTGGTTATGTTCGAGTTTAGATTAACTTAGAGGGACATTTATCAAATTTAGAGTCAATTTAGGGCTCAACAAAATACTAGTAAGGTAAAGATTTTTCATTAAGAATGCCTTTATTTAGTTTTTAATATAGCATTCTACATAACCAAGAGCAACCATAGACTTTCATGTTATGATGATTCACATGTTTTCCTCAATGTAACGCATCACACGGTTAAGACCACGGCAAGTTAAGGGCTTCGGATAAAAGATGTCAATTCCAGCTTCGATGAACTTTTCCCTGTCAGATCCATAGGTAGTCGTCAATCCCACTATAATGCTCTCCACACCTTTCAAACGCATAATCTTTGCTGCCTGCCATAAAAAAAATCTCTACGTTAGTTTAACATACAAGAGTTTTGAAAGTGAAAATTATACGAGCAGAGTATTGGCAGGCTATGGTACTGATAAGAGCGAGTTAAGGCTGCCTACTGAATTTGTCGAGACTGGAAGTTGCATGCTAATAATAGATGTAAATGTAAGGAAAAAGAGATTCGATATATACCATAGCACCCCTCATTACAGGCATGCGGTCATCCATTAATATCAGATCAAATTTCATTCCCGATTCAATGAGGTTTACGGCTTCAAACCCGTTCTCGACTGCGGTAGCCTCAATTCCATAGCATCTGAAGTGACCTGAATGAAGAAAGCGCTCCACTCTGGCATCATCGACGATAAGTACAGTAAGCGGTTTTGAGGGGGTAAAGAATTGCAGACTTGGTGGGGCTTCATCCTTAAAGAAGTCGTAGGTGATGACCCTGTTGCTTACGACTGACGGTTCTTCAGACATTGTTGATCCTGATATATGCCATAAAACATAATCAGTAACAAGTAAAGTTTGAGATAAGTATGTACTATTAAAGATCAAATAATAATTTATGCCTCCACTACTTAGAAAGAACCCCAAATATAGATATAATCTAGAAAAAATCCAAGATGCAATTTAAATGAGGCCTAAAATGAAAACTCTAGTATTAACTAACAAAATAGATTCTAAAATATAGGAGATGGTTTGGTTGGTTCTGTAGTGGGTTTATTGCCCATATGTCGTCAGTCGGAATCTTATGGGGTTACAGATACAGAAAGACCTTCAGCCTATTCAGCATCAAAACCCTATAGATGAATTGATGTTACGCAATTGGCTAGATTACCATGGATATAAAGTATGCATTTAGATTCTAACTGAGCATATTACTTGACAGATAGAGAAAGAAAAAAACCTAGAAGACCTACCAAAGAAGTTCTTGAAGAAAGGACTTCTTCTGAGACTGTATATGATTCTGTGCCAAAACTTCAACGATTTATAGAGCTGTAAAAACGAGGCCTCATTAATGAAAATCAAATATCAAAATCTTAGTAAGGATTTCAAAATGTAAATCCTAAAGATTTACAACAACATACGTGTTCGAACACCGAAATCACCGCCTGTATGTCAATTTCTTCATTTTTAAGAAAAAAAATGCTTTTTCCATCAAACCATTTGACGGTCCCCGATTTTGCATTCTTGCCTATAACGGAACTTCAAGAACTACAGAAGGCCTAGTTCCACTAGTGAAAGTGTGCCTAGGGTAAATCAAGGTGCACATTAAGGCTCTACGGCTTTGCATTGTTTAGTAACGGGCCACTTGAGTGACTAATAGTCTAAAAGTATATAAAGTGCGATATGGCAAGTGAATACGGCAAAACGATCTAACAAAAGGCAATATGTAGTCTGTGAACATAATCTCAGATGAACAAAGGATAGTGGGATACTCATAGCCAAGAATATATAATCTTACTCCTATCCACTCATTGCCAATAAGTTTTGAGTTAGATATCTACAAACTTAACGTAGCAGCACATCTAGTCTCAGACGTTAAGAGTCCCTATGTTAGGCTCAAACTGTGTCACGCGCGAGGGGGCACTTGTGAATAGTCTCACATGGACAAAGGGTACTCTCATATCGAAGAATATAATATCAGGGTCCTCTTTAATCATTGTCAAATGGCTTTGAGTTGAATGTTCCGAAAACTAACATCTGTAATGATCATCGTAATAAAAAAAGAAAACGAACTTTTCAATTATTTCCAAGTGAATGAAGTAGGCAGATGAATATGAACAGTGTATGATAAATTGGATGAAACGTGTAAAGGAAATTTGAGAATCAACATGCCATGTAAATGCCTGTATGAAGTACGCTCAAGCATTATGTGGTTCTCGGTAGCCTTGATTGATACCCCCAACTACCAATAAAGAAAATTGACCAAGCCAGTAACAAACTTATGTACTTATAAGATATAAACTCTATGAGGAGTCCTTTTTCGGCTTTAGAGCTCTAGACGCCTCTCGGTCTAGTATTAAGCCTTCATTTCTATACTTCAATCTCTGCGTCAGGATCGACTATGGATCCTTATGTTGTTTGTATGTTTGTATAGCATAGACAAAAGTATAGATTTTTAAAACAAAATCTTGATTGTTTATATAATATATGATGAAACGCCAATAAAGTACATACACTACATGTAAGTGACTTATAAGCCTAACTAAAAGAAGCAAAGAAAGCTCACTTGAATTTTGCAGTAACTTGCACCTCCGGATGCAAAGGATGGATATGCTCCTTGTCACTGTTGTCCCTTTAATTCCACCATATGGGAATGGTACTTCAACTATCAACAGAGGCATTATCGAAAAAAAACGTGTTTATCGATTTTATATATGTGCATTTTATTTTATTCTAGCTTGCAATGATTGGCCTTGACAGGACACAGGAGTACATGATGATACTGAGTTCCAAATTGGTAGCAGGATCCGCGAGGAACAGCTTAAAGCTTTATGCCGCTCGTTTTCAGAGTAGGAGATCATCCTTAGCCTCTTTTTTTTTGTGTGTTAGTTCCCAATAAACTCCTCCCAATGTTCGGTGTTAGCAGTTAACGATACGTGCATACAACTTTTTACTAGCGATGCAGTTGGAATTCCCGCATTTATCGGTTTATGTTGAATTTCTTCTTCATAATCGTCTACAGTAAGCAACCAGTATTATTCTCCTCCAAACCTATCCAAACTGATGATCTCGTAAACACTTTTCGGCTTATATTTTGCTTCGAAATTTTTTTACATGCGATTTCTTTTTCTTATTCAATCTGGATGGAGTTGGATTGGAAGGAGCTTGACGAAGTTGTAAAACAAAGTACTTTGCTTTTAATGCAGCTAAAGAAGTGACTCCCCCCAATAGTAACCCAAAAGATTAAGAATTGAAAACAAACTGCAGGGTTTGACATTTTACACAGACATGTCATAAGTTGCCCCGTGCTGATTTCTCAGTCGAAATTACTCCACAAAATAGTCCATAGAGATCTTAATCAAACGAAAACTGCTTACCCACTCTATGAAGAAGATAAAGCTCAGAAAAAAAACCATTTAATTCAAAACATCGAACAATCTATTCGACAACAAAAAGAATGACTGCAATTCATCTTCAAAACAACTCTAGACTCACTAGGGATGAATGAAGTTTGGTGTTTCACTGTTTTGAATGTTAAACACATATATTACTCCCAAAGCCCATACTTGTAAAAACCCTAAAACGGGTTCGCAAGCAAATAGAGGCAGTTGAGGATTTTGATTTCTTGGAATCGAGAACCTGATTTTTTTAAGGTCTGGTTAATAAAGAAGGGTGAAAATGGCAGTTAAGTGAGGCAAATAAACAACAATGAAGTAACTTGCTTTCTAATTGCATCACCAAGATTATGATGAAATAAATACCTAGATAACTAGAATGTAACGAAAGCAACATTTTCAACTCTAATTGTAGTACCTGTAAAACGATTTATCAACTGTTTCGTGATGGTTTTACTCCTGTCAATCGAACTATGTTCTTATACTAATAGATCATTTAATCAGAAGTAGGGATATCAAAACTTGGTGAGAGAAAAGCTCTCAAGTGACGTCATAATATTTCAGTAATCTTAATCTTGATCACCGGCGGAAAGCTTCCTACGATCTCGATCTATCATTCGCGGGTAATCGGAGATAAAGGACCCCTAGCCAAATCGCAGGGAATACAAACCATCTCGGACTAGACACTCTGGAGCACACACCTTCTGTTTGCTCTCTCTTCCTGGATCATTTTTAACTCTATCTTGTTTGTTACTCCATATAACTTCTTCAGACATCTCTACTACTTAGTCCTTTCTCTTCTTAAACTTATTTTGTTTGGGAATGCTAGGCAACCCAGTTGGTTGACAACTATACTTGGCAAGAGAAAGAGATTAAAAAACGTCATTGCAAAGATGGGTTTAGCATCAATCTAGACCATTCAAAACCAACGGTCTAAATTAGACCAGTTTAGCATCAATCGTTCCTTCTTTGCTCCTTAACAATATCTTAAGGACCTTAAGGTTAGGGTTTATAGATTGCAATTTTCAGAAATCTATGGAAACTCCAATGGACGAGGATCCATCTTCTTCTCTAAAAGAGACGTTGGTAGTCTGTGAAGGTGAGATTTTTAGTCATTGAAATCCTTGAAACCATGACTGCTTGTATAGTTGTATGTTGAAATTACTGGCATTGCAAACTCTATGTTCACTTAAGTTCATACATAGAGAGACTTCAACTTGGTAGATTAACCACTTATATGGGTGTAAAGTCAGGGCACTTAGTCTTTGTGTTTAATAATATCTTGTATGCAATATGAATTTTAATATCTTGTATGCAATATGATTCTTGTACTTGATTTTGTCAACAGTACAGAGAATAAAGAAAGTAGATGGGTAATGAGGATTGACTTAAGAGTCCATATCTGTTTCGTTGGAAAAGAGAGAGAGAGAGAGAGTTTGAGTGAATGGGGGGAGAGTTTACGGAGAGAATCCAAATAAAAATTCACTTTTTGGAATTGAAATAATAAAAAAAATTGGATCTAATCTGGACCGTTTAAAACGAACGGTCCAGATTAGACCTGCACCCTCTTTCCACCTCAGCTGGTCAACCAACTGGGCCAAAATGCTGGGTTAAGTAGCATTTCCGTATTTTGTTTTACTTCTACTATTAAATCTTCATTTTCGTATATTTCTCTCTATTCCTTTATTTTTCTGTCACTAAAACTTCTGTTTCGTTTTATCTTCTTTTCAATCGTTTTTCCCTTTCTTACCATTATAATAATTAAGCTTAATATCATGGCGACCATAAAAATCTTTTTCTAATATCTTCTGCAGGTGGATTGCTTGGTCGTCGGTTCTTGGCTGATGATTGTTTAGTGTAGAAGTGGTTTTTGGATCTTGATCCAACATTGACACGTGACAAACTTTCGTTTTTTTTTTGCTGATACATGTGGCAATACACTCACTTAATTATGTTTACCTTTACATACAAAGCTTGGGTTTGGGCATTCATCACAACCTCATCCCAAATCTGAATGGAAGATGCACGGTTTACATTTCGACTCAAGGAATACCAGGGGTTTCAAACAGTAGTTTTATGGAAAACAGAGAAGTAATGCAGATATTCCTCAGCCGTCAATGCACACTTATCAATTTCCCACACATTGCAACAAATGTTTGGGCTGCATATGCACTATTATCTTAACTGGAAAATCAACTCAACATAATTCACACGCTAACCCTGAGATGGAAAACTTAACTTCATCATTATTTCCTCTTCAAACCTCAACTTCAACTCCATCTAACACAGCTCCTCCCACTATCAACCTCATAAGCACAAGCTCAGTAGAAACCCAACTTGTATCTCAGATGGAAAAACAACTCAACATACCAAATAAAGATGAACAAGAGGTCTTCCTACCGAAAAAGCTCACTCAAGTTGAAAACATCCCCAACATTGAGATGAAACTTATTGGTAGAATCTGTAGCCACCATTTCATACCCTTATACAAAGTTCAAAACCAGCTGAAGCGGAAATGGGAAGTCTCCTTCCCTTTCAAGGTAGAACCTATTCCAAACAGACTAAACTGCTTCCTTTTCACTTTTCAAGTCGAAAAAGACAAAATAAGAGTTCTCCAAAACAAACCCTATATTATCTTAGATTTCTTTATGGTTCTTCACAGCATGCACATTGATACTAACCCTGAAACAACTCCACTCAACTGTGATATCTTTTCAGTGGTTTTATCCCAAATACCTCCTTGTCTGCAGTTTGAGTCTGATCTAAGAGTTATAGCAAGCCCTCTAGGCCATGTCCTTTGTTCTAACCCACCACAATGGACCACTCTCACAAGCAATAAGATCAAGGTGGATATAGTCTGGGATGTCACTAAACCTTGTCCCACAGGAACTACTGTTCGACTTGAAGGAGATTCAGTGAGGATTCCATACAGATTCTACTCTTTCCCAAATCCACTTGTTTGTATTGTAGAATCATTGACCATTCTCCTCACCCTTGTCAACTCTCTGAACATATGACGGATAACCCAACTCCTATCACCTCTTTAGGCACCCCTTTACCAGTCACATTAGCATCTCTATTATCAAGTATAGCCCCACCACCAACTCACTTACCCACCATAAACCTAGCTACACCCATTTCTGGAGGCACCTCAGTTACCAATTCACACCAATTGCCACTAGTCACTCGCAGTTCAAAAAATCACTCAAAAAGCTCGTCTTCCAAGATATCTCCTTAGACAAAACAGTTTATCAAACAAAACCTCAATCTGAACCAAACAAAGAACAACACTGGAATTCATATCCAATAGCCTGCAGATCATCATATGATCAACAAACCTCTCATGCAGAACACCAATGAGAAAGGAAAAGCTAAAATCACTACTGATCACACTCCTATTGGTCTGAGGGAAAAAAGGAAGCAAGTGGTAGAAGAAGGTACGGTCAGAGCTACGTACTTCGAAGATCCAGACTCCTTCCTCGAAGGTTTGGATTCGTTTTGGAAAAAGTTTAGACAAGATAAAAACTTTGAGGCTATAAACCATATTAGGGTCAATGAGTATGGTCTCCATCCATTCTCATCAGAAGAACGTGCTAACATAGACAACACTTTATCTGAAAAAGATCCGCTGCCAGACATCCCATGCAGATTTCCAGATGACATTGATTTTGATCATGTCTTTGGTTTTATTAAGAAAACTCTGGAACAAAGTAAGGAACAAAGGAAGACCAAAAAATACAGATCAAATCAGGTGATACATTCTCAACAAAAAACAGCTAATACAGGAATACAGGTATCCACTTCTGATAATGCCACAACGAATATCCAAGGAAACCAAATCAACCAAAACCAAATATCGAAACCACTGTGTGCTTCTACATCTCTACCAACAACTGAAGAGCAAAATCCACCAGCTACAAAATCTCAGGTAACATCTATTTTCTCTTTATATTCTATTGATTACTACCTCTCCTTTACTCTTATTTTACTTCTATATTATAACCACTGTTATAGTATTGATACCTCTTATCCTATTTCAACCCTAAGCTGGAACTGCCAAGGATTAGGATAAAAAACAACTAAACACCGTCTTAGACAACTAATTCAGAAGCATAAACCTGATTTGCTTTTCCTCTCTGAAACTAAGCAAAACAACAATTTTGTCACCTCTATCATTGCCCAAAATGGATATGGAAATCTCATTCTTCAACCTCCTATAGGTTTAAGTGGAGGTCTTGCTCTAGCCTTCACTGACTCATTGCAAGTAAACATAATTTATCAAAACCAATCATGAATTCACATTACTGTGAGAACTCCTTTTTCCACAGACCATTTGTCCATGATTTTTGTTTATGGAGAACCAAATAGTAATAACAAAAGAGCCTTCTGGAAATCTTTCAAAACTATATGCGAGGAGAATTTGGATTTTGATTTTCCTTTTTTAGTCATTGGAGATCTTAATCTCTTTCTGCACCCTCATGAAAAACTAGGTGGAAACAATCTTACTCTGTCTCAAATTAATCAACTGACCTCTAATCTTCTTGATTTGAGTTTAATGGAGGTCCCATACCAAGGAGCCCCTTTCACCTGGACTAACAATAAAAGTCCTCTTGGTCTTGTTCAACAACTTCTAGACCGTGCCTTAGTCTCTTCTTCTTGGTTTTATAAATTTCCAGAATCTTTGGTAACAAATCTCCCAAGATTGGGCTCTGATCATAATCCCATTTTGCTAACTACTTACACCCATCAGGAAAGGAAGGTAAGATTGTTCAGATATAATCCTGATTGGAATAAAGATCCTGAATGCTCCTCCCTCATACATGACTCCTGACACAAACCTCTGGCTGATTCTGCTTCTACCCTGGTACATAACAAACTTATGCATCTCCAACCTCTTCTTAGCAAATGGAACACCTATCACTACAACCAACTGGTTTACCAAATTAGTAACATCACAAGCAAAATGGAAATATGTAAGGACAGAGATCAACTTACTGCCTTTCAAAAATCTCTCAATTCCTTACTTGATGAACAAGAATCTCATTGGAAAAGAAAGTCCACAGACAACACTATAACTTTAGGTGACAGGAATACAAAATACTTTCATGCTCTAGCTTCTTCCAGAAAGAGAAATAATCAAATAAAGGGCCTTAGAGATCCCAATGGAAACTGGCTGATGGACACCTCTGATATGCACAACTATCTGGGCAACCATTTTTTCCATCTTCTGGCCACTACTTCTCTTACCACAGATAACAAAATAAACTCTTTATTCCAACCAATGATTACAACTCAATCGAATGACATTCTAGTAGCTATTCTTACTACTGAAGAAATATCCCTAGTGGTGTCACCATTTAAAGGCAGAAAAATCCCCTGGTCCCGATGGTTTCTCTGCATCCTTTTTCCATCAGCACTGGGATTCAATAAAAGAGGATGTCATTTCTATGGTTCAAGAGATTTTTCAAACAAGAACCATTCCCTCAGTTATAAATCACACCCATATTGCTCTAATCCCTAAAACTAGAACACCTCGATCTCCTAGTGATTTTAGACCTATTAGCCTATGTAATACCACTTATAAGATAATCTCAAAGATTTTAGCTAATAGGCTGAAGATTCATCTAGATACTATCATCAGTCCTCATCAAAGTGCTTTTGTCCAGGAAGACAAGGCACAGACAACATCATTATTGCTTCTGAAATAGGCCACTCAATGAAAACCATGAAAGGAAATCAGAAATATTTAGGTCTGAAACTTGATATGTCGAAGGCTTTTGACATAATTGAATGGAGATTTCTTCTGGAAATCATGTCCAATTTAGACTTTTCAGATTCTTTCTGTTCTCTGATTCACCAATGTATCTCCACCACTTCCTCCTCAGTTCTTCTAAATGGAACCCCAGGCCCAACTTTCCAACCTACAAGAGGGCTAAGGCAAGGAAACCCCCTGTCCCCTTACCTTTTTATCATCTGCATGGAGGCTCTAAGCAGAATGCTTAACTCATGCCAATATCAAGGTCACATCCAAGGTTTTAAGACTTCAACTACATCTCCTATCATCACTCATCTTTTCTTTGCAGATGATTGTCTTCTATTCCTTAAAATGGATATCCCATCTGTTCACAATCTTCTAAACCTTCTGAATCAATTTGGTACAGCCTCTGGACAGATGATAAAATTCCAAAAAAGTTGGATCTTCTACAGCTCCAATGCTCATCACAAGCAATGCCAATTAGTTTTTAAGATCCTTAAAGTTAAGCAAATTAACAAACAAGACCCATACTTAGGGACTAATATCTTCATTGGAAGAAACAAATATGGTGCTTTTCTCCCTATTATTAACAAATTAAAGCAGAAACTTAGCAAATGGAAGAGCAACCTCCTCTCTCAGGCAGGTAAGGGTGAACTCCTCAAATCATCCCTAGCTGCTGTCCCCAGATACCAGATGACTATCTTTGATATTCCTTGCAATATCAAGAAAGTCATGACATCTCTTCAGAGAGACTTCTGGTGGGGAAAATCATCTCAACAAAGCAAGATATATCTTAAAAGTTGGAATGCTATATGTAAGCCAAAATCTTTGGGAGGTCCAAGATTCAGAAAAATCACTCAGGATAACATAGGTCTTAGAAGTTAACTGAACTGGACATAAAAAACAAACCCTTACTCTCCCTGGGTTACTTTTATGAATGCTAAATATCCTTCTCACAGGATTACCAGCAACCACTCCTGGCTTAGGAAAACAATCCAAAGAAATCAAAGTGCTGTTAATGAACACATTATATGGGACATTGGAGATGGAACACATGTCAACATCTGGGCTGATCATTGGATTCCAGGAATAAATTGTTTGGAGATCCCCTCAAACAGTTATGGTTTCAATCTTGTTTCACAGCTAATTACTAATAATGGAGATTGGGATCAAAATGCTATTGATCTCCTATTCATAGAGAGCATCAAACAAAGAATTCTATCTCTTCCCCTAAAAGCAAGTGTGGATACTCAGAAATGGGAATTGTCAGAATCAGGAACATACACTGTTTCCTCATATTATAAACACCTTATACACAATCAACACAATACCCTTATCATAACCAATACAAATATCACTAACCCGCCCAACTTCCCTCCCACTATTTGGAAACCCTTATGGAAGCTTATAATTCATCCTAGGATAAAACTTTTCCTCTGGAAGTTGGCTCAAGATAGTCTTCCTATCAATCTCAAACTCTCAAAAATGATAGCAAATGTCTCCCTTCTCTGTCCTCTTTGCTCTTTAGCTGAGGAAAGCCCCATCCATTTCTATCAAAATTGTCCTACTACTAAAGACTTCCTTCACCATATCTTCCCAACTCTAAATTTCCAGAGAAATCAACCAAATTTCATCACTTGGTTCAATCACCTACTTCACTTGGACACAAGCATAAACTCATCCACCTCCCTCACTCCTCTAGAACTTGTCACTACTGCACTTTGGCACTTATGGAAAAAGAGATGTGATGTCATACTTAAAGGACATGTTATAAACATATATTCCCTTGTCCAAGAAACCAAAGTTTTCATCCATATATCAAACTAGCAATCTCAAAGCTGACCCCCTGTCCCTAAATATCCCACCCTTCTGGCAACCCCCTCCTCCTGGACTATCAAAATCAATTATGATGCTTCTTATAATCCAAAATCTCTTAAATCTGCTTTGGCTTTTGTGGTTCATGATAGCACAGGTACCCAGCTCGCAGGAGAGGCCAAAGTCTCCTCCAACAGATCAGTAGATGAGAGCGAAAGTGACGCTGCTTTGATGGGAATTTTGTGGGCAAGGAATCATGGAGTTTCTAAGCTCGTTTTGGAAGGGGACTCACTCAATCTAAACAACTTTGTGATGGGGAACAAGAATCTTCTCCACTGGACAACAAAGCATCTTTCCAAGGAGATCAAACTCCAATCTTCATCTGTTGAGTCTTTAATTTTTGTTTATGTAAATAGAAAGTTAAATAGCAAAGCTCATGATGCTGCTATTAACTGTAGGAACTCTGGCACTTCTTACTTTACTTGCCTTCCTAACTGCTTTTCTTCCCATCATAGCAACTTTGTAACTAACTTTTCCTCTTAATGCTATGTTTGTTTATAAAAAAAACTATGTTCTTTATGAATATCTTCTCGAACTTTTCAATCATGTCCGTAGATCCCCAATCCATTGATAACAGAAAATATGTTACATACCATAGGATTTATGTTACATACAATTTTTGCAGCAACGGTTTCGTGATGGTTTTATGTACCAAAACCAAAACAGACAATTTTTGTTAAAAAATAAGTACATGTGAAATGGTTCTTTTTCGTGAGACCTAGAGCATGTTCTGGGGACGGTGGCATACAAGAAGTTATCAAAAATTACATGGTGCAATATGGTTCCCTCACTCAGAGTCTCGAGGTAATCCTCATTTCTCAGAGCATCCTCCATACAAGACTTAGACAAAGACCCTAAGGCCATGTTTGAGTTGGGGAAATACACGGAAATTGAATGTGATTCCTCGCATGAATATAGGGAGAATCCTATCCCTGTAGAAATATGATTTTCTTTAAACGGGATAATAGCAAACCTAGAGAGAGGGTGGGTTTGTGATTCCTGTATCCGAAATGATTTTTTTTAATATTTATAGACAAATTTATCCTTCATAAAATATTCAAATGACTAATAATAGAATCGTCTTTAACATAATACCACAACTAAAAGAATTAAAACCTAGAGTTTTAGCCACCACCATAACATCTATCTCGCACGGATGTTACTCCCGTTAGTTTTTTCCCTCTCTCTAGTTCTTTGTTAATTCCAATTTATTCCATTACGTTTAAGAAGAAAAAAAATTAATCGAGACCTTTATTAGTTTTAAATAAATTTTGAATATTACTTAAATTGGTGTATCACGTTACTAATTCATATCTAAAAATTTGAATAGATAATACTCATTAAATTACATAACAAAGTTGTTGTATAATTTATGTAGTATATGTAAAAAGATATAACCGAAAACAATCCTATAACTTTTTTTTAGATAAACCCGAATTTCAATCATAAAAGGATTATGATCCAACAAATTACATGGTTTTCATGTTTTTGACTCCTTTAAGTACACCATGGATTTACTAAAGTAAATTACAACAGGAAACTCACAAAATTAGAGACAACATGAAGGAAAAGGGGTGCAAGATTGCAAAAAATAAAAATATAAAACCTTAAAGGTCACAAATTAAAGATCCTAAAGATTATAAAGAAGATCCTAAAGGTCGTGAATTTATTATACATAAATATATGTAATCAGTATTTTTGCCCTGATTCGTCAACCTTCAACTCGATCTTGGGTTGAAGCCCTTTTTTATGTTGTTGTATATGTTACCACCGTCATCTTCATCGGCTCCTTCTTCTGTTTGGTGATTTGGGTGTTGATTTTATAAAGTTTTATTATATTCTTCAACTTCTTGCTTTTGAATCGAATCCATCATATAAAACAAAAGAAAAACCCTAAACCCCCTAGTCCAAAAATATTGTATATCCAACAACAAAATAACTGAAATTGAAAGTGTAGAAACCCGAAAAGAGTAATAGGTTTTCTTATTAACTATGAGAAACTAAAAAAAATCAAAGAGAATGAAGATAATGGAAGAAAAAGAAAGAAAAACAAACACTAGATTAAAGAGACAGAGAGGGGAATTGGTTTTCTGATCCAGCAATTACAATTACAGAAAAATAGATGAGAACCAAGTCCATACCCGAAAAAAATACACTAGTAGTAGGAAGGAAAAGAGATTCCGGCGAAGGGACAACCCATCGCCGGAGGATAAACTAAATCTAAAACGGTTTTCTCTCTCTAAAAGTAGTTTTTAGAGAGAGATAGGGGTTTTCTAAAAGTGAAACGGGCCAAACACCAAGTTAGAAATTTATCAAGAATCGAATTCCTATTAATAGTCAAACCAAACATCAAACCGAAATAGTCTGATTCCCAAGAATCGCGTTGTGGGGATTCGATTCCTAGTAATCACATTTCATTCCGGCACACCAAACATGTCCTTAAAATCTTATGTTTAAAATGTGAAAAGTGGATCTCTAAATGATATCTTTCCTATTTTCTTGTTTGGTGATCTCTTTTCTATTTGGTCATTTAGAGATACTCTATTGGAAAGCCTTCACCAATGCATCACTCAAAATAAAACTCTAAAAACCTATATTTTGTATAAAATTAATTGAGTTGATTATGTGGCACTTAGAGATCATCAAGTGGGCACTGTAAATATAAAGTCTCATGTTAAGGACATCTAAAATAAATCTTGATGTGCACTTTTAATTTACAAGTAATCATTCTTTTGAATTTTACATAAGAGTTTTTCTGGAGAAAATATTACTCCTACATCATTTGGAATTGGCTTGTATCAATGGATCTCAACACCCACATATAATGAAATCCATTGGAATGGGGTGTTGAGATCCATCGATACAAGCCAATTCGAATAGATTTATCATTTATTGAACGTTTCCACTGAATCCAACAGAGTTGAACCTATGAATCTGCCAAATTCCAATTGAAATGAAATCTTTACAGATAACAGTAAACATCAATGAAGTTTAACAACTTGAACAAGAGAGAGATATCAACATGGTGAAAGTGTTAATTCTTATGGTCAATTTCATAGTATAGATATCCAAATCATAATCTATAAAACAAGAGTAGTGATAATATGCAGATATAGAACTATAGGAGGGATTCCCAAATCAATAGTTGAGATTTGGGATATTTTGCAAAAGGGGCAAAGTAATGTTCCAAGTGATGACTTTGGAGCACAAATTTGAATTCTTTTGAGTTAGGGGCATTGACTAACTGTGACCTAATTTTTGTTAAAAACTAACTTAAAAAAGACCCTTGACGTTATCATTTATTTACAGTACTGCCATTACCATCATCTCACATGGATGGAAATTAATAACCGGCGTTATGATTTAATCTAAAACTAATTGACCCACAAAATATAATTATCCAAAATACCCAAAATAAACTAATTTCCCAACAAAATACTCAAAAACCTAAACACTTTTGTCAGCTACCACGTTATTAAGTCCAACACAGGTTCACGTTCAATTGGCTTCTTAATCATCACTTTATTTATTTACTTTTTTGTTTTTATTATCAAGTAAGTATTTTTTTTGACAAATTAGGACTAGTTTGACCCAAACATTCTAACCGTGTTTATTAATTTAATCTAGGGCTCTTAATTTTTTGTTGTTTTATTTTAGGATTTAGTTTATTATATTTGTTTTTATATAATATTAGGATTCACAACAATCTATCATTCCATTTTTTGCTATAGTTTTGTTGTTTAATCAATTTGCATATCATAGTTGAACAAAATATTGATTTTTTGCTATGAAAAATTGACACTAACATTTGTTAGTCTCCACCAACTTTTAATGGAAAGTTAAGTTAAAAGTTAGTTTTTGTTATCTTTGGATGGAAAATTAAGTCAAAGTTAGTCAATGCCCCAAACTCAAAAGATTTCAATTTTATGCTCCAAACTCATCACTTGGAACATTACTTTGCCCCTTTCGCAAAATATCCCTTGAGATTTCTTTGCAATCTGAAAACAAATAAAAAGGAAACTAATCAATTTAACCCCGTTGATTTGGGATCCTTCCCAAATCTGCCTACAAATTCAGTAGGTAGATCATATCCATTACTTAACAACATCTACATCTAACTACGAAATTTACGTTCAATGGAGAATTCATCAATTTAAATCAGAAGTCATTGATACGAGAAAGATTTGTAACTTTACAATAAATTTGTAACCGATTAAAATATGTTGATTTCAATGGTTTTCTTTTTCTGTTGTTGAGTAGAATTGAGTGGTTGAGTAGACCCTACACTTAAAACAACGTACCTTTGTAACTTTATTATATACCATCTAGATATACAAATAGATTTCACAATCTATTATTGAATACTATAACCAGTAATGAGATTTGGTATTTAATAATTGTTTCAATAAATTAGGAATGCTAGATTTCATAATTATTTATTGAATATTATGACCAGTTATGACAACCAATCAATCTTAAATCAATTATAAGGATCTCTCAAAGTACCATTAAAAAGAACCGAAAATGGGTTTAAAGCCCCAAAAGTGAAGGTTAATAGGGTTCCACCCAACAACGATACGAAATGAGGGGCAGGTCCAGTTGCGTGAAAAAAATTTCTTTTTGGTTTTTCTCCCTCTACTACCCCTGCACGATTAATGAGGCTGCAACAGTTTTCTTTTATGACTGATAGAACATAATGCATTTAATTTAAACGGGCGGAAGTGCTACATGTACAAAGTCCTTGACAAAATTCTTGACTTAATGACTCATTTTCACTATAAGACAAAAGTTGATCAAAGGTTTTCAAAGTTTGACTTTTATCGGGACCGTTCAATTAGTATTTTGTCAAGCATCTTGTCGAAGATTCTTTGTACATTTAGCATCTTGTTGAAAATTTCTAATCTTCTTCTTCATCTCTTTCTCTCTCTAAAAGATAAAGACTGGGTCTGAAGGAGACACCGCCATTGTCGTCAATTTGATGATCTTCAGTGTCTGAATCTTCTTCTTCATCTATTTCTCTCTCTAAAAGATCAATACTCCTCTATAAAAAAAGTAAAACTCAAAAATTTTAGTGATGGAATTGTTATAACTAAAAGTCGCGGAAGCTATCGAACTTATCCTAGAAATTGATCCGATTATGAAGATTAATCGAAAAGTTAAGTCAAAATCAAATATGCGAACAGAATTTAACGAGGTTCGGCTTTAAAGCCTACGTCCTCGGGCGAACAAGAAATCTTTATTGAAGGATAGATGAAGACGACTCACACAACCCGCAAGTTCGCCCCAAGATGGTACCGTATAGTAATAACCTTCTATACTAAATCTTCGACGACCGAGAAATTTAACACCGCTCAAAAACTATGAAAAATTTCTCTCACTCTTGCTCTCTCTCTCTAGCTCTCTAAAGAAGAGTTGTTGTTGAGTAGTTGTGTTGATGTGTGTTACAAAGACTCAAGACCCCTATTTATATAGATATCAATCAAGCCCCATAAAAAGGAACTTTGGTTTCTAAATTACTTTGGTGCCAAAATTTAGAAACCACCTATATGGTGCCAATAGACCGCCTATGGTGCCAATTCAAAACCGCCTCTTCAAGAGTTTTAGAAACTGCCTCTTACAGGAATCTTTAGAACTATTCCCGATATTTTTTTTTTCTTTTTGACATTGCAACTAATGTATTTACAGGATTTCAGGTCCTCTACATACAAAGTTTTCCTCAACTGGATCAAGAGAAAGAGGAAAATCTATCTAGAGAGAGAAAAAAATGGGTTTGTTTGTTTACTCACAATGGGCATGGTGGAATCTTTGATATTTGGATTAATAGAAGAATGATGGGAAGAGGAATTAATGGAGCACCAACAACACCAAGTAAGATTTGAAGTTCCGAATTTCGACCACCAAAAAGAGATGTCATTGATTGAGTTGATGATTTATCGAGTAGTAATTGATTTTTCATCCATGATTTTGCACCATTAGGTTTTGTTGAAGTGGTGAACATTTCTTCAGGAATTGGAACTTCAAGAACAGAAGTCCATCTTCACGATCACAGTTGGGACATAGTTTCCTCATTTTTTTGGTTTGATGAGAGAGAAAAGTTTGGAAGAAGCCCTTAATTTCTCCTCTCACTAAACATAGGCAGTAGTTAGCTAGAAATGAGTCTTTTTTTTCTTCTTTAAAGAGGGAATTTTATGAGTCGGTCAGTGGTTCTTTTCCCTTTCTAGGTGGTTTCATAAACCCTAAATGACTAGTATATAAAAAAAATTCCGGTACACAAGAAAATTCCCAGTAGATAGAACATAACAAAATGGCTGCTACATAGAATAATTCTCGGTACACAAGAAAATTCCTAGTACAAAAGTGTCTAGTACATAACCAAATAGACAGTACATAAAAAAGTTCTCGGTACGCAAGAAAATTCCTAGTACAAAAGTGTCTAGTACATAACCAAATGTAGGGGTGGGAATCGATACGGACAAGCGGCAAACGGACACTAAGTCAACCGGTCCGGGCGGAACGGGCATAAGTCTTAAGTGTCCATTCGGACATCCGGACAAAACGGGCGGGCATTTCGGATTTTTCTCTAACAAAGTGCCCGTCTGTGACCGTTTTGATAGTCGGGCAAACCGGGTATCGGTCGGTCGGGCACCGGTTACTAATGAACAAATGAAAAAAAATTTATCCGAAATTAAAAATGTTTAGTAACTAAATACAACTTTCTAAACTCCCACTTTACAATTCCAAAAAGTATATGAATACAAATTAAAAGATGATCATTGAAATTTCTCATGGATTACGATCGGTTGTATTCTTCTTCACATGGATTACGATCGGTGCATTATGGATTCTACGGTGTATTGTGGGTTCAAGGGTTACTGCTGAGATATTGAGATTTTGGAGGAGAGAGGGACTAGAGAAGTAGAGAGGTGAAGATAAGATTAAGAAAAGTGAGTTCTAGGGTTATATATTTTTACTCTTGAAATCTAACGGTTGTAGCTAATCCTACAAATCTAAAGGCTTAAAATCAATCATATAGGCGGGCGGGTATTACGGGTAGGATAAGCGAACGGGTATGGACGGATTCGGTCGGGCGGACGATATAAGTGGGCGGATTCGATCGGACCACCAGGTAAGGACCTATGCCCGCGTCCGTCCGCTTAAGCTCTTTCGGTCGGGCGGGTACGGACCGATTCGAGCAACGGACGGTCACAGATGCTTCGGACTCGGGTGGTTGTGGGCGGATTCCGGGTTTCCGGACCAAAATCCCACCCCTAACCAAATGGCTAGTACATAAAAACATTCCCGGTACACAAGATAATTTCCAGTACAAAAGTGTCTTGGAAATAAAAAAAAAATGTACAGTACATAAAACAATTTTCGGTACACAAGAAAATTCTCAGTACAAAAGTGTCTAGTACATAACCAAACGGCCAGTACATAAAACAATTCCCGGTACACTAGAAAATTCTTAGTACAAAAAGTGTCTAGTACATAACCAGTGACTGGTACATTAAACAATTCCCGACACACAAGAAAATTCCCAGTACAAGTGTCTCGAACATAACCAAATGGTATATAGAACGTGATTTGCACGGGATTTCTGTGCATGGCATTTCCGTAATTCCGCGAAAAAGCAAGCCTGTTTTGTTTTCAGTTTTTGAAGTCTGACTCCTTTGGACCTGGTCTTTATATCCCATCTAACGCGGTCCTGGGCCTTATTGTTGGTCCAATTTTGGGTGTTTTGCATAGCTATGGATAGAGCTCATAGCATAGTTAATATAATAGCGATGTATACATCTGATATGAATCTATGGATATTGTAACTTTGTCATTTCGAATAAGGTAATTTCCATGAATACGAAACTCGTAGCGAATATGAAATGTAGAACCGACGACAATTCTGGTTCTGTTCGAGTTTAGATTAACTTAGAGGGACATTTATCAAATTCAGAGTCAATTTAGGGCTCAACAAAATACTAGTAAGGTAAAGATTTTTCATTAAGAATGCCATTATTTAGTTTTTAATATAGCATTCTACATAACCAAGAGCAACCATAGACTTTCATGTTATATGATGATTCACATGTTTTCCTCAATGTAACGCATCACACGGTTAAGACCACGACAAGTTAAGGGCTTCGGATAAAAGATGTCAATTCCAGCTTCGATGAACTTTTCCCTGTCAGATCCATAGGTAGTCATCAATCCCACTATAATGCTCTCCACACCTTTCAAACGCATAATCTTTGCTGCCTGCCATAAGAAAAAAAAAATCTCTACGTTAGTTTAACATACAAGAGTTTTGAAAGTGAAAATTATACGAGCAGAGTATTGGCAGGCTATGGTACTGATAAGAGCGAGTTAAGGCTGCCTACTGAATTTGTCGAGACTGGAAGTTGCATGCTAATAATAGATGTAAATGTAAGGAAAGTGAGATTCGATATATATCGTAGCACCCCTCATTACAGGCATACGGTGATCCATGAGTATCAGATCAAATTTCATTCCCGATTCAATGAGGTTAACGGCTTCAAGCCCGTTCTCGACGGCGGTAGCCTCAATTCCATAGCATCTGAAGTGACCTGAATGAAGAAAGCACTCCACTCTAGCATCATCGACGATAAGTACAGTAAGCGGTTTTGAGGGGGTAAAGAATTGCAGACTTGGTGGGGCTTCATCCTTAAAGAAGTCGTAGGTGATGACCCTGTTGCTTACGACTGACGGTACTTAAGACATTGTTGATCCTGATATATGCCACAAAACATAGTCAGTAACAAGAAAAGTTTGAGATCAGTATGTATCATTAAAGATCATATAATGATTCATGCCTCCACTACTACTTAGAAAGATCCCCAAATATAGACATAATCTAGAAAAAATCCAAGATGTAATTTAAATGAGGCTTAAAATGAAAACCTAGTAATAACTATTAACTAACAAAATAGCTTCTAAAATATAAGAGATGGTTTGGTTGGTTCTGTAGTGGGTTTATTGCCCATATGTCGTCAGTCGGAATCTTCTCGGGTTACAGATACAGAAAGACCTTCAGCCTATTCAGCATCAAAACCATATAGATGAATTAATGTTACGCAATTGACTAGATTACCATGGATATAAAGTATGCATTTAGATTCTAACTGAGCATATTACTTGACATATAGAGAAAGAAAAAACCTAGAAGACTTACCAAAGAAGTTCTTAAAGAAAGGACTTCTTCTGAGACTGTATTATGATTCTGCACCAAAACTTCAACGATTTATAGAGCTGTAAAAAGGAGGACTCATTATTGAAAATCAAATATCAAAATCTTAGTAAGGATTTCAAAATGTAAATCCTAAAGATTTAGAACAACACACGTGTTCGAACACCGAAATCACCGCCTGTATGTCGATTTCTTCATTTTTAAGAAAAAAATTGCTTTTTCCGTCAAACCATTTGACGGTCCCCGGTTTTGCATTCTTGCCTATAACGGAACTTCAAGAACTACAGATGGCCTAGTTCCACTAGTGAAAGTGTGCCTAGGGTAAATCAAGGTGCACGTTAAGGCTCTACGGCTTTGCATTGTTTAGTAACGGGCCACTTGAGTGACTAATAGTCTAAAAGTATATAAAGTGCGATATGGCAAGTGAATATGGCAAAACGATCTAACAGAAGGCAATATGTAGTTTGTGAGCATAATCTCAGATGAACAAAGGATAGCGGGATACTCATAGCCAAGAATATATAATCTTACTCCTATTCACTCATTGCCAATAAGTTTTGAGTTATCTACAAACTTAACGTAGCAGCACATCTAGTCTCAGACGTTAAAAGCCCCCATGTTAGGCTCAAACTGTGTCACGCGCGAGGGGGCACGTGAGAATGGTCTCACATGGATAAAGGGTACTCTCATATCAAAGAATATAATATCTGGGTCCTCTTTAATCATTGTCAAATGGATTTGAGTTGAATTATCCGAAAACTAACATCTGTAAAGATCATCGTAATCAAAAAAGAAAACGAACTTTTCAATTATTTTCAAGTGAATGAAGTAGGCAGATGAATATGAACAGTGCATGATAAATTGGATGAACCGTGTAAAGGAAATTTGAGAATCAACATGCCCTGTAAATGCCTGTATGAAGTACACTCAAGCATTATGTGCTTCAATCTCTGCGTCAGGATCGACTATGGATCCTTATGTTGTTTGTATGTTTGTATAGCATAGACAAAAATATAAATTTTTAAAACAAAATCTTGATTGTTTATATAATATATGATGAAACGCCAATAAAGTACATACACTACATGTAAGTGACTTATAAGCCTAACTAAAAGAAGCAAAGAAAGCTCACTTGAATTTTGCAGTAACTTGCACCTCCGGATGCAAAGGATGGATATGCTCCTTGCCACTGTTGTCCCTTTAATTCCACCATATGGGAATGGTACTTCAACTATCAACTATCAACAGAGGCATTATCGAAAAAAAACATGTTTATCGATTTTATATATGTGCCTTTTATTTTATTCCGGCTTGCAATGATTGGCCTTGACAGGACACAGGAGTACATGATGATACTGAGTTCCAAATTGGTAGCAGGGTCCGCGAGGAACAACTTAAAGCTTTATGCATGCCGCTCGTTTTCAAAGTAGGAGATCCTCCTTAGCCTCTTTTCTGGTGTGTTAGTTCGCAATAAACTACTCCCAGCGTTCGGTGTTAGCAGTTAACGATACCTGAATACAGCTTTTTGCTAGCGATGCAGTTGGAATTCCCGCATTTATGGGTTTATGTTGAATTTCTTCTTCATAATCGTCTACAGTAAGCAACCAGTATTATTCTCCTCCAAACCTATCCGAACTGATGATCTCTTAAACACATTTCGGCTTATATTCTGCTTCGAAATTTTTTTACATGCGATTTCTTTTTCTTATTCAATCTAGATGGAGTTGGATTCGAAGGAGCTTGACGAAGTTGTACAACTAAGTACTTTGCTTATAATGCAGCTAAATAAGTGACTTCCGCCCCCACCCCCCTCCCTCAATAGTAACCCAAAATATTAAGAATTGAAAACAAACTGCAGACATGTCATAAGTTGCGCCATGCTGATTCCTCAGTCGAAATTACTCCACAAAATAGTCCATGGAGATCTTAATCAAACGAAAACTGCTTACCTACTCTATGAAGAAGATAAAGCTCATAAAAACCATTTAATTCAACACATCGAACAATCTTATTCGACAACAAAAAGAATGACTGCAATTCATCTTCTTGTTCCCCACAGTTGAGTAGTTCATCTTTTTTCTATATAAAAGTAACTATATCATAACACTATGAGGAAACCCATGGAAGTAATTTGAACATTTGGAAATGGATCACATATATTTTTTTTGATGAAATAAATGGATCACATATTTGGAAGGTCTAAGTTTGAAGTCGAAAAAACAACTCTAGACTCACTAGGGATGAATGAGTTTGGTGTTTCACTGTTTTGAATGTTAAATACATATATTACTCCCAAAACCCTAAAACGGGTTCGCAAACAGAGACAGTTGAGAATTTTGATTTCTTGGAATCGAGAACTTGATTTTTTTTTAAGGATTTGAAGTTACTGGTTAATAAAGAAGGGTGAAAATGGCAGTTAAGTGAGGCAAATAAACAGCAATGAAGTAACTTGGTTTCTAATTGCATCACCAAGATTATGAAGAAATAAATATGTTACATACCATGGGATTTATGTTACATACAATTTTTGCAGCAACTGTTTCGTGATGGTTTTATGCACCAAACCCAAAACAGACAATTTTTGTTAAATAATAAGTACATGTGAAATGGTTCTTTTTCGTGAGACCTAGAGCATGTTCTGGGGACGGTGGCATACAAGAAGTTATCAAAAATTACATGGTGCAATATGGTTCCCTCACTCGAGTCTCGAGGTAATCCTCAATTCTTTGAGCATCTCCCATGCAAGACTTAGACAAAGACCTTAAGGCCATGTTTGAGCCGGGGAATACACGGGAATTGAATGTGATTCCTCGCACGAATATAGGGAGAGTCCTATCCCTGTAGAAATATGATTTTCTTTAAACGGGTAACAGCAAACCTAGAGAGAGGGAGGGTTTGTGATTCCTATATCCGAAATGATTTTTTTAATATTTATAGACAAATTTATCCTTCATAAAATATTCAAATGACTAATAATAAAATCGGCTTTAACATAATACCACAACTAAAAGAATTAAAACCTAGAGTTTTAGCCACCACCATAACATCTATCTCGCATGGATGTTACTCTCGTTAGTTTTTTCCTTCTCTCTAGTTCTTTGTTAATTCCAATCTATTCCATTACGTTTAAGAAGAAAAAAAATTATTCGAGACCTTTATTAGTTTTAAATAAATTTTGAATATTACTTAAATTGGTGTATCACGTTACTAATTCATATCTAAAAATTTGGATAGATAATACTCATTAAATTACATAACAAAGTTGTTGTATAAGTTATGTGGTATATGTAAAAAGATATAACCGAAAACAATCCTATAACTTTTTTTTAGATAAACCCGAATTTCAATCATAAAAGGATTATGATCCAACAAATTACATGGTTTTCATGTTTTTGACTCCTTTGAGTACACCATGGATTTACTAAAGTAAATTACAACATTAAACTCACAAAAGTAGAGACAACATGAAACAAAAGGGGTACAAGATTCCAAAAAATAAAATATTAAACCTTAAAGGTCACAAATTAAAGATCCTAAAGATTACGAAGAAGATCCTAAAGGTCGTGAATTTATTATACATAAATACATGTAATCAGTATTTTTGCCCTGATTCGTCGACCTTCAACTCGATCTTTGGTTGAAGCCCTTTTTGATGTTGTTGTATATGTTACCACCGTCATCTCCATCGGCTCCTTCTTCTGTTTGGTGATTTGGGTGTTGATTTAATAAAGTTTTATTATATTCTTCAACTTCTTGCTTTTGAATCGAATCCATCATATAGAACAAAAGAAAACCCTAAACCCCCTATTCCAAAAATATTGTATATCCAACAACAGAATAACTGAAATTGAAAGTGTAGAAACCCGAAAAGAGTAATAGGTTTTTTTTATTAACTATGAGAAACTAAAACAAATCAAAGATAATGAAGATAAGGGAAGAAAAAGAAAGAAAAACAAACACTAGATTAAATACAGAAAGAGGAATTGGTTTTCTGATCCAGCAATTACAATTACAGAAAAATAGATGAGAACCAAGTCCATACCCGAAAACAATACACTAGTAGTAGGAAGGAAAAGAGATTCCGGCGAAGGGACAACCCATCGCCGGAGGATAAACTAAATCTAAAACGGTTTTCTCTCTCTTTTAAAGTAGTTTTTATAGAGAGATAGGGGTTTTCTAAAAGTGAAACGGACCAAACATCAAGTTAGAAATTTATCAAGAATTGAATTTCTATTAATAGTCAAACCAGCATATAGAAGTTGATTTTCATTATGTTAGGGATCTGGTTACCGATGGTTTGGTGGTTGTTCATCATGTTCCAACTCAAGATCAACTCGTAGACATATTCACCAAGGGTTTAGTTTTCGAATTGTTTCACAAATTTCGATCCAAACTCATGACTCATTGTCTCTCTTCCGCATCAATTTGAGGGGGGTTGTGAGAGCTAGGGTTTGAGAGAAACAGGTGAATAAGACTTTGGTCACAAATGTGAACTTATATATGGTCAACCATAGTCAATAGTCAATGGACTAAGGTTTCGGTCCAAGTCAACTAGTCAAGGTCAGCAGACTTCTGGCCCAGCTCAACAAAGTTTCTTCTCTTTCACTTTAGGCACTCCAAAGTGATTAACTACCTGTAACAATAAATGTTAGTTAGTTAGTAAAGTACCTTAACTACTTGTCTGTTATTCTAACAGAATTTCTCTTCTTCTCTTAACTCTACTCATAAATAGAGTTTGTAATTGTTCTAATTGAATTGATTGAAATAAAAGATTATAATTCTTACCAAGGAAACCTAACATGGTATCAGTCTCAGATTAGATCCACAAACTAGGGTTTTCCTTCTTGAATTCAAGAGCAGTCGATTTAACACCTCGCAAAAATCAAACACAACAACAAGAATATGATCAAAATTCAGTAAAATCATACATCCACAACAAATTTCACAGTTCAATTTGAAGAAAGAAGAAGAACTTTAATTGGGTTTTTTAAGTACACTTACTGTTTCTTCAGACTTTTCTTCAAGCACGCTTCCATAATTCAATCATGGCTGGAGAAAATGTAGGTAATCTTCCTCCTATTTCCTTTGTTACTAGTTTTATCACAGAGAATCTTGATGACTCTAACTACTTGATGTGGAAAGATCAAGTAGAAACCTTATTAGGAACATATGATCTTTTAGGGTTTGTCAATGGTACCATTGAAATACCACCTCAACTTAAGGTAATCCATGGGGTTGAGCAAGTTAACCCTGACTTTCAAATATGGAGGAGCAAAGAGAGTTTTGTACGATCTTATCTCAAAAGTACTCTCTCAAAATCAGTTTACTATGATACATATGGTTTAAATTCAGCTCAAGATATCTGAAATTGTCTGAATCTTACTCACAATGAAGGTCTTGAATCCAAGAAAGACCAACTTAGAAAAAAGTTACAGACTATCAAAAAGGGAAATGCAACAATTTCTGAGTATCTTAGAGAAATCAAACAACTTTTAGACTCTTTTCTATTTGTTCATGATAGAATAAGTGATTCAGATTTGGTTAGAATTGCTATTCAAGGTCTTAGCTCAGATTATGATCAATTTATTATAGCCTTGAGAGCAAATAATGAACATCTTTCTTTCATCCAACTAAAATCCAGACTTACTCAACATGAACAATGGATTCTTTCTAAGGAACAAGATCAGGAGGCCTACTATGTAAGAAGAACAATCAATAAGCAACCAAATAGACCATCTCCTACATATTATTGAAATCAATATTCTGAAAAGAAAGATGTTTCTTCATCATCTATGCAACAGATTCATCCAGATAATATCAAACACAAGAATCAAAGGGCAGATGATTTTGACTTCTCTACTATTCCTTGTGGTATTTGTAAGAGATGGGGTCATTCTACTGGTGTTTGTTACTTCAGATTTATCAAGAACAAGGGTCAAACTGGTTATCATACTGAGTCTAAACCTCAACCAAAAGGTCAAGGTTCTGATCTACAAAAAGAGCAAATTGAGTCTCAATCTTATCTCTATGAAGACGAGTCTCTTCTAGAAAATGCAATAATGCAGTAATATATGCCTATGTGTATGAAGATGATGATGTTGCTGACTTTTCATGAATGTCACACAGCTATATGTGTTGATGATGATGATGATATATTTTCAGATTGCCTTTCAGACAGTCTGAGTGGTTCTCTTATGCAAGAAGAGTGTCATGTTCTTACTACCTCAGAAAATTCAGATACAAAGGACCAGGCATGGTTGGCTGACATTGGTGCCAGCAGTCATATGACTCATTCTGCCACCAATCTTACTTCTATTCAGACATACAATGGCACAGAAGCTGTCATGGTGGGTAGTGGTAAGCTTCTGCCTATATCTAGTACTGGTACTTCTCAATTATCAATTTCTAGCCATGACTTTACTCTGAATAAAGTTCTCCGTGTTCCTAGTTTAAAGAGAAACTTAGTGTTTATTTATAAGTTCACCAAAGAGAATTCTTGTTCTGTGGAATTCTCACCATGGGGATACAATATCAAAGACATTTGGAGCAAAAAGGTATTGGCTGAGGGTCCTGTCAAAAACAACTTATAGCCAATAGAAGTTCACTCAAACAAATTACATACTGTTAATGCTCATATGGCTCAGGCAGCCATTAGTTATGACATTTGGCATGCAAGACTAGGTCACTCTCACAGTGGGATACTTAAACAATTACATAAGGATAATAAGATTGTTATGTCTACTGCAACTAATAAGGTTTTCTGTAAATCCTGTGAATTGGGTAAAAGTAAATGTCAACCATTTGATACTTATTCATCGACAACCAATACACCTCTATACTTGGTGCATTGTGACATTTGGCGACCAGCCCCTGTTTGTACTCCAAATGGAGCTAAATATTATATCATTTTCTTAGATGATTTAAGTAAATACAGTTAGGTATATGCTATGAAGCTTAGATCAGACAGTATAAAGTGTTTCACTTACTTCAAAGCAACATGTGAAAATGTTCTTAAAACAAAGATTGTCTATTTTCAATCTGATGGAGCACCAGAACTCAAGAATGGGGATTTGAGGAAGTTTTTGGACTCTAATGGCATCTTATTTAGATGTTCCTGTCCTTACTCTCCACAACAAAATGGTAAGGCAGAAAGAAAGCATAGACACATCACTGAACTAGGTAATACTATCTCTTTTCATAGTTCATTACCAAAGCATTTATGGTATGATGCTTTTAGTATTGCAATATACATTATAAATAGGCTTCCAACACCAACTTTACAAGGTTTTTCTCATTTTGAAACCCTTTTTCATGTTTCTCCTGATTATAGACAACTCAAGGTTTTTGGTTGTGCTTGCTACCCACATCTTGGAGAAATTAGAAAAGATAAGCTTAGTCCAAAGAGTGTACAGTGTGTTTTCTTAGGATATAGTGCTGAGCACAAAGGATAAAGATGTTATGTTCCTGTTTCTAAGAGAATCTATATGTCTAGGCATGTCACTTTTGATGAGAGCAATTTTCCCTATGCCAACATCATTAAGTCAGTGCCTAGTGGTGATCAGAATTCTGGTTCTCAGATATTACTACCTCTGTCATGCTTAGTTACTACTCAGTATGTCTCAACTGATTTGGGCACATCTGGTGTTCCCACTAATCCACAAGCAAATTCAGTATCTAGCTCTTTGCATCCTTCTGAGTTGGGCATTTCTAGTACTAGTACTAGTACACCAGCAACCTCATTAGGACCATTACAACAACAACACACTGAGTATGTTACCACTAGAGGCAGAAATGGCATTATTAAGCAAAAACAATTGCCATCTGATTTTGTTGCCCACTTCTCATCATCTCACTCTTTGAATGTTGCTTTCTTATCCATTTTGGAGTTACTCACTGAGCCTACTACTTATAAAGAGGCCTCTAAACATGCTGAATGGGTAAAAGCTATGCATGAGGAATTTTTAGCACTACAAGCTAATGAGACATGGTCTTTAGTACCTTATAATGATACTATGAATATTCTTGGCTGCAAGTGGGTGTTTAAGTTGAAACAAAAAAGTGATGGTTCCATAGAAAGATACAAGGCAAGATTAGTGGCAAAGGGTTTTCACCAACAAGAAGGAGTGGACTATGAAGAAACCTTCAGTCCTGTGGTAAAATCGAACACTATTAGGTTAGTACTTTCTATTGCTATCACAAAATCTTGACACATCAAGAAACTGGATCTGTCAAATGCCTTTTTTGCATGGCATTTTAGATGAAGCAGTTTATATGATTCAGCCACCTGGGTTTATTCAACAAGGTAAAGAAACCCATGTATGTCATTTACACAAAGCCTTATATGGCTTAAAGCAGGCACCAAGGGCATGGTTCAATAAGTTTGCAACCTTCTTATATGCATATGGTTTCCAAAAGAGTAGATCAGACCAGTCTATGTTTGTTCTTCATAAGGATTCAGATATTTTGGTACTTTTACTCTATGTAGATGATATCATATTGACAGGAAGTTCAACAAATCAGATTTCAGCTCTTCTTACTGCTTTAAGCAGCCAATTCAAGATGAAAGACTTGGGTATTCTATCATATTTTCTGGGCATTGAGGTCACTTATGATAATCTCACTCAATCCATGCTGTGAACATAGAATAACTACACATTACAGCTTCTAAAGAAAGCAGGGTTATTGGACTCAAAACCCTCTAAACTTCCTGTTTCTAGTGGACAAAGGGTCTCTATTCATGCTGGTGAAGGTCTTCCAAATCCTACTGAATATAGGAGTTTGGTTAGGGATCTTCAATATTTAACCCTAACAAGACCAGATATTTCGTTTGAAGTTAACTATACTGCACAGTTCATGCATTGCCCTACTTCAACTCACTTGGTCATAGTTAAGAAAATTCTCAGATATCTTAAAGGATCAGTGGGTTCTGGTATTCGACTGTGTTCTAGTAATCTCACCACATTCACAGCTTATTCCGACTCAGACTGGGCAGGATGTCCTGACTCCATGAAGTCTACTGCTGGATATTGTGTGTTTTTGGGGTCGAATCTCATCTCTTGGAGCTCGAAAAAGCAAGCCACAGTAGCCAAGTCTTCAACAGAGGCAGAATATAAAGCTCTATCAACAATGGCAACAGAGGTTGTTTGGATATCTTACCTGATGGCCGAGCTTCGCTTTCCTTTGTAGAAACCCTTTACTCTCTATTGTGATAATATTAGTGCCAAGTACCTTGCCTCCAATCCGGTCTTTCATGCGAGAACGAAGCATATAGAAGTTGATTTTCATTATGTTAGGGATCTGGTTACCGATGGTTTGGTGGTTGTTCATCATGTTCCAACTCAAGATCAACTCGTAGACATATTCACCAAGGGTTTAGTTTTCGATTTGTTTCACAAATTTCGATCCAAACTCATGACTCATTGTCTCTCTTCCTCATCAGTTTGAGGGGGGCTGTGAGAGCTAAGGTTTGAGAGAAACAGATGAATAAGACTTTGGTCACAAATGTGAACTTATATATGGTCAACCATAGTCAATAGTCATGGACTAGGTTTTGGTCCAAGTCAACTAGTCAAGGTCAGTAGACTTCTGGCCCAGCTCAGCAAAGTTTCTTCTCTTTCACTTTAGGCACTCCAAAGTGATTAACTACCTGTAACAATAAATGTTAGTTAGTTAGTTAGTAAACTACCTTAACTACTTGTTTGTTATTCTAACAGAATTTCTCTTCTTCTCTTAACTCTACTTATAAATAGAGTTTGTAATTGTTCTAATTGAATTGATTGAAATAAAAGATTAAAATTCATACCAAGGAAACCTAACAAGGACTTGCTACTTAAGAACATCTACATCTAACTACGAAATTTACATTCAATGGAAAATTCATCAATTTAAATCATGAGTCATTGATACAGAAAGATTTGTAACTTTTACAATAAATTTGTAACCTGTTAAAATATGTTGAATTCAATAGTTTTTTTTTGTTGTTAAGTAAAATTGAGTGGTTGAGTAGATCCTACACTTAAAACAACCTACCTTTGTAACTTTATTATATACCATCTAGATATACAAATAGATTTCACAATCTATTATTGCATACAATGACCAGTGATGAGATTTGGTATTTAATAATTGTTTCAATAAATTAGGAATGCTAGATTTCATAATTATTTATTGAATTCTATGACCCTTTATGACAACCAATCAATCTTAAATCAATTACAAGGATCTGTGAAGCTACCATTCAAAAATATTGAAGAAATGAAAAAGAAATTAATTTCTGTCAAATTCTCTTATGGGGGAGGAAATATAATGCCAGAGCTCATAGCATAGCTAATAGAATAGCAATATATACATCTGATATGAATCTATGGATATTGTAATCTTGTCATTTCGAATTGGGTAATTTCCATGAATACGAAACTCGTAGCGAATATGAAATGTAGAACCAACGACAATTCTGGTTCTGTTCAAGTTTAGATTAACTTAGAGGGGCATTTATCAAATTCAGAGTCAATTTAGGGCTCAACAAAATACTAGTAAGGTAAAGATTTTTCATTAAGAATGCCTTTATTTAGTTTTTAATATAGCATTCTACATAACCAAGAGCAACCATAGACTTTCATGTTATATGATGATTCACATGTTTTCCTCAATGTAACGCATCACACGGTTAAGACCCGACAAGTTAAGGGCTTCGGATAAAAGATGCCAATTCCAGCTTCGATGAACTTTTCCCTGTCAGATCCATAGGTAGTCGTCAATCCCACTATAATGCTCTCCACACCTTTCAAACGCATAATCTTTGCTGCCTGCCATAAGAAAAGAAAAATCTCTACGTTAGTTTAACATACAAGAGTTTTGAAAGTGAAAATTATACGAGCAGAGTATTGGCAGGCTATGGTACTGACTACTGATAAGAGCGAGTTAAGGCTGCCTACTGAATTTGTCGAGACTGGAAGTTGCATGCTAATAATAGATGTAAATGTAAAGAAAGTGAGATTCGATATATATACCGTAGCACCCCTCATTACAGGCATACGGTGATCCATGAGTATCAGATCAAATTGCATTCCCGATTCAATGAGGTTAACGGCTTCGAGCCCGTTCTCGACTGCGGTAGCCTCAATTCCATAGCATCTGAAGTGACCTGAATGAAGAAAGCGCTCCACTCTGGCATCATCGCCGATAAGTACAGTGAGCGGTTTTGAGGGGGTAAAGAATTGCACACTTGGTGGGGCTTCATCCTTAAAGAAGTCATAGGTGATGACCCTGTTGCTTACGACTGACGGTTCTTCAGACATTGTTGATCCTGATATATGCCACAAAACATAATCAGTAACAAGTAAAGTTTGATATAAGTATGTATCATTAAAGATCAAATAATAATTCATGCTTCTAGTACTTAGAAAGAACCCCAAATATAGATATAATCTAGAAAAAATCCAAGATGAAATTTAAATGAGGCCTAAAATGAAAACTCTATAAATAACTAACAAAATAGCTTCTAAAATATAAGAGATGGTTTGGTTGGTTCTGTAGTGGGTTTATTGCCCATATGTCTTCAGTCGGAATCTTCTGGGGTTACAGATATAGAAAGACCTTCAGCCTATTCATCATCAAAACCCTATAGATGAATTGATGTTACGCAATTGACTAGATTACCATGGATATAAAGTATGCATTTAGATTCTAACTGAGCATATTACTTGGCAGATAGAGAAAGAAAAAACCTAGAAGACCTACCAAAGACGTTCTTGAAGAAAGGACTTCTTCTGAGACTGTATATGATTCTGCGCCAAAACTTCAACGATTTATAGAGCTCTAGAAAGGAGGCCTCATTAATGAAAATCAAATATCAAAATCTTAGTAAGGATTTCAAAATGTAAATCCTAAAGATTTACAACAACACACGTGTTCGAACACCGAAATCACCGCCTGTATGTCAATTTTTTCATTTTTAAGAAAAAAAATGCTTTTTCCGTCAAACCATTTGACGGTCCCCGGTTTTGCATTCTTGCCTATAACGGAACTACAGAAGGCCTAGTTCCAGTAGTGAAAGTGTGCCTAGGGTAAATCAAGGTGCACGTTAAGGCTCTACGATTATGACCAATTCAAATGGCGTATTCTGCTTTAGTTATATACTTTCATTGTTTAGTAACGGGCCACTTGAGTGACAAATAGTCTAAAAGTATATAAACTGCGATATGGCAAGGGAATATGGCAAAACGATCTAACAAAAGGCAATATGTAATCTATGAGCATAATCCCAGATGAACAAAGGATTGTAGGATACTCATAGCCAAGAATATATAAGTTTACTCCTATCCACTCATTGCCAATAAGTTTTGAGTTACATATCTACAAAATTAACGTAGCAGCACATCTCAGACGTTAAAAGCCCCCATGGCCGCACGTGCACGTGTTAGGCTCAAACTGTGTCACACGCGAGGGGGCGCGTGAGAATAGTCTCACATGGACAAAGGGTACTCTCATATCGAAGAATATAATATCTGGGTCCTCTTTAATCATTGTCAAATGGCTTTGAGTTGAATGTCCGAAAACCTAACATTTGTAAAGATCATCGTAATCAAAAAAGAAAACAAACTTTTCAATTATTTCCAAGTGAATGAAGTAGGCAGATGAATATGAACAGTGTATGATAAATTGGATGGAACGTATAAAGGAAATGTGAGACACAACATGCCATGTAAATGCCTGTAGGAAGTACGCTCAAGCATTATGTGGTTCTCGGTAGCCTTGGTTGATACTCCCGACTACCAATCAAGAAAATTGCCCAAGCCAGTAACAAACTTAAGTACTTATAAGATATAGACTCTATGAAACTCTTCCTCGTTCAGCTTTAGAGCTCTAGACGCCTCTCAGTCTAGCATTAAGCCTTCATTTCTATGCTTCAAACTCTGCGTCAGGATCGACTATGGATCCTTATGTTGTTTGTATGTTTGTATAGCATAGACAAAAAGTATAGATATTAAAAAAGAAACTTGATTATTTATATAATATATGATGAAACGTCAATAACGTACATACACTACATGAAAGTGACTTGTAAGCCTAACTAAAAGAAGCAGAGTTTAAGCAAAGAAAGCTTACTTGAATTTTGTAGTAACTTGCACCTCCGTAGGCAAAGGATGGATATTTTCCTTGTCACTGTTGTCCCTTTAATTCCCACCATACGGGAATGGTACTTCAACTATCAACAGAGGCATTATCGAAAAAAAAACCTGTTTATTGATTTTATATATGTGCCTTTTATTTTAATCCGGCTTGTAATGATTGGCCTTTGCAAGAGTACATGATACTAAGTTCCAAATTGGTAGCAGGACCCGAGAGGAAGGAACAGCTTAAAGGTTTTTATGCGGCTAGTTTTCAGAGTAGGAGATCCTCCTTAGCCTCTTTTCTGGTGTGTTAGTTCGGAATAAACTCCTCCCTTCGTTCGGTGAGTTGTAGCAGTTAGTGACATGTGAATACAGCTGTTTGCTAGCGATGCAGTCGGCACTCCCACATTTATGGGTTTATGTTGAATTTCTTCTTCATAATCGTCTACAGTAAGCAACCGATTGACTCAATATCCAGTAATATTCCCCTCCAAATCTATCCGAACTGATGATCTCTTGAACACTTTTCGGCTTATATTCTGCTTTGAATTTTTTTACATGTGATTTCTTTTTCTTACTCAATCTGGATGAAATTGGATTCGAAGGAGCTAGACGAAGTTGTAAAACAATATACTTTGCTCTAATGCAGCTAAAGAAGTGACTTCTGTTCCCCCCAATTCATGTTATCTTATAATAATACAAAATATTACAAATTGAGAACAAACTGCAGAATTCGGCATTTTACACTGACATCTCATAAGTTCCTCCAAGTTGATTCTTCAGTCGAAATTGCTCCACAAAATAGTCCATGGAGATCTTAATCAAATGAAACTGCTTACCCACTCTATGAAGAAGATAAAGCTCAGCAACACCATTTAATTCGAATATCGGACAATCTATTCGACAACAAAAAAGAACGACTGCAATTCATCATCTTCTTGTTCCCCACAATTGAGTAGTTCATCTTTTTTCTATATAAAAGTAAGGATAACACCAGTTATATATCATAGCAATATAAGGAAAACATTGGAAGTTATTTGAGCATTTGGAAATGGATCTCATTTGGAAACAACTCTAGGCTCACTAGGGATGAATGAGTTTGGTGCTTTAAATGTTAAAAACAGAAAATACTCCCAAAACCCATACTTGTAATACCCTAAAACGGGTTCCCAAACAGAGAATGTTGAGAATTTTGATTTCTTAGAATCAAAAACCTAATCTTTTAAGATGTCAAGTTACTGAAACTGGTGGATTAATACAGAAGGGTGAAAGTGGCTATTGAATGAGGCAAAAAAACTGCAATGTAGTAATTTGCTTTCTAATTGCATCACCAAGATTATGAAGAAATAAACACCTAGATAACTAGACTGTTATGAAAACAACATTTTCAACCTTAATTTTAGTACCTGTAAAACGATTTATGAAGATCTTCTGGAACTTTTCAATCATGTCGGTAGATCCCAATCCATTGATAAGTTACATACCATGGTTTTGGTACATAAATCCCATGGTATGTTAACAAATAGGTACATGAGAAATGGTTCTTTTTCTTGAGACCTAGAGCATGTTCTTGGGACTGTGGTAAGGGTGGGATTTTGGCCCGGAAACCCAGAACCCGCCCACGACAGTTCGAATCCAAAGGGTTCGCGACCGTCCGATGCCCGAAAGGGTCCGTGACCGTCCGATGCCCGAATCGGTCAATACCCGCCCGACCGAAAGAGCTTAAGCGGACGGACACGGATATAGGTCCTTACCCGGTGATCCGACCGAGTTCGCGCGCTTATATAGTCCGTCCGACCATCCGTTAGATTTCAAGAGTGGAAAATACATAACCCTAAAATTCAGTTTTCTTAATATTGTTTTCGCCTATGTACTTCTCTGGTATTTCTCTCCTTCAAAATCTCAATATCTCATCATAACCCACGAATCCACAATACACCAATCGTAATCTATGAGAAGAAGAATAGAATCGATCGCAATCCATGAAAAACTTCAATGATTATCTTTTAATTTTGTTTTCTTTTATTTATTTGGAATTATAAAGTGAGAGTTCCGAAAGTTGTATTTAGCTACTAAACAGTTTTAATTCCGAATAAAAAATTCTTTATTTTTTCATTAGTGACCGGTGCCCGACCGACCGATACCCGGTTCACCCGACTATCAAAACGGTCAGGGACGGGCACTTTGTTGGAGAAAAATCTGAAATGCCCACCCGTTTTGTCAGGATGTCCGAGTGGACACTGAGGACTTGTGCCCGTTCTGCCCGGACCGGTTGAGTTGGTGTCCGTTTCCCGCCGCCCGAACCGATTCCCACCCCTAGACTGTGGCATACAAGAAGTTATCAAAAATGACACGGTGCAATATGGTTCCTTCACTCGGCCTCGAGGTAATCCTCCTTCCGTAAAGTAATTTGCTGTTCTTCGTACTTGTTTTTTGTTGAAAGTTATTCTTTGTACTTAAAAATCCCACGGATTGATTTTTTTTTTTTGAAAAATCGGCTACGAGGCATTGATACATCATTAAGATGTGATAAACATGATAATCTGCTACGAGCCTAAGTTAAACCAATAATTAAAGAGGCCTAAAGTCGACAACATAGAGCCTAAAGCCCGACAAGATCTACTTTATTTAGTGCCTAAATTACGTGGGATAAATTTTGGTGATAAACAGCTTCCACCGAGATTCGATCCCAAGACCTCATGGGCTGAGGGATGTCCTACCACTACACCAAAAGGTGGTGGACTCCGCCGATTGAATTGGACTCGTTTTGTTTCAACTTTTTCACATTAAAACCCCTATTCATTTAGGAAAAATGAGTTAAAGATCCAAAAACACCCTCCCTAATGGGCCAACAATCCAAGTTAGAAAGAAAATGGGACAGAGGTCCAAATGGTCAGAATTTGTATGCCCCGGAAAAAAATGACAACCAAATATTTACTAATATCCTAAACGCCCTTCAAGCTTGTTTATCTACCCACTTCTCTCGCCTTACCTTTTATCTCTATCTACGCCTAATCTCTCTGCAACACTCTTATTTTTCTCTCTCTACTTTAACTTTCAGATTCTAGAGAGCAACTCTTTAGATTTAAATTTAGATTTTTGGAGTGTTAAGTTTTTCTTCAAGAACACAATAGCACCCATCCAAACTACTTCAACTCTCCAGATTCAAGAGAACAACTCTTTGGATTTAAATTTTTGGAGTGTTGGGTTATTCTTCAAGAACACAATAACACCCATCAGAAATTTTTTTGAAAACCTAGACCTGTTTACATTTAGTTTCGTTTTTTATTAGGATTGACCGCCAACCAATTTAGATTATGATTTTGGAGAGGGCTTCATTAGTTTTAGAGGAGATTCATTACCAAGTTTACATCTGATATTTTTCTCCGGGTGAAGATCAAAGAGGTTTAGATCTAAATTCAAGACCCTAATTTTGTTTTCATTACGTGATTTGTAGGATTGTAATTTTTTGGATGTGTGAATCAAAATTTGTTTCATATATGTAAATGAAATTTTCTAAATTTTTCTGATACATTTGATTACGATATTGAGAAGGATTATGTTTTTTATGTACAATGTTTGTTGTTGATGATGATAAATGAGGATGACTATGTAATTTATTTGTTGATGTTAACAAATCTATACAACAAATGACATAGGTTTTGGTGCCATGTCATAACTTTGGTTTATAAATTTCAGTCGTCCAATTTTCTTTTGTAAATCATGATCTTTCTTTTTAAATAGTCTTTGAAAAGATAGATATTTAACCGTCAAAATAACTACCCACTCCTTATAAACTCTCTAATTATTTTTCTTTCTTTTCTCTTTTCTCCCTTCAAACAACTCAATATAATCTCGGTTATTATTTTTAATATATTTTTATTACTTCAATATCTGTATAAGACTAAAATATTTGATAATTTTGTATAACATAAATATAGAAATTTAACCGTGCTCTACGGGCGCCGGCTATACCCTAGTTATATTATAATCTTCTTAAAATATGTAAGAGACTTGAAAGCTTGAAGATGAAAGTATTTTGTCTCGTTTTGTGAGTATGAGGATGATGATGATGATGATATTAGGAAATTAAGAATTGTACAGTAAGTCGTTGGATGTTTAGTAAAATATTTTGTGTATTTTACATTACAATATATAGAGTACACTCTTCAGTTTAACGTCATAGATATACATTTACGTGTTGAAGTGTAGTGTACACTCTTCAGTTCCCGCTACATTATCGAGTTCCTGTTACCTGTGTCTGTGCACGATACACACTACATTCTTTCTCGGGAGAATATTGAAATGTAATGTGTAAAAAAATATTTACTATACATTGATAAGTTTCCGATATCATTTTTCACTACACATCTTAAAGTGCCCTTCGAATATTGTACCACTTTTTTGTTATATTCAGCGTGATCGATACACCTTTTCGTCCAAATGTGGGGTGGATCGTTTTATGTCAAGTACATTACAAATTGTGGGGTGAAAACTTCTATTTGGTGCACATAAGAAAATGTATTGTGAATTTAACTTCTATTTGGTGCACATAAGAAAATGTATTGTGAATTTCAAAACGTATTACACATTTCCGAATGTACTGTACATTTCAAAATGTACATTTTGAACGCTTTCTAGACTAAGCCAGACGAGGTATCTTAATTCGAATTTTGCACAGGAATCTACTGTTGAAGTTTCACTTTGTATAGTTTTGTTATCATTTGCATCTTAGAAGTTTCACATAGTATGTTTTGTAAATTTCAAGAAAAGCCATGTAATGTATGGTGCATTATTCTATGTAGAGTACATTTCCAAATGTACAGTTGGAACGCATTGTAAACCGGAAGAATGTGCTATCAGTCCAAAAAAGGGGAGGGGGTAAAGTAGGATCAGGTCCAAAGGTCAGGTGAATGACAACTTTTCCTGATTTTTTCTCTTCCCCTCTTGCCCTTGCACGGGACATTCCTAACTTTTCTGACAATCTGACGCGGTGACAGAAAGAACATTAATTCCCCTCCATTGTTTTGTTTCTCTCTCTAAAACATTCAGATCTCTTTCTCTTTCAAATTTTGATAAATGGCACAATTTTTTCTGAAATATTCGGATCTCGCCCATTATTTTCTTTCAATTCCTTCTTCCTTCTTTTTATATGTCCAAAGGTCTTAAACATCTAAAAGTTTTTTGTTCTTCTTTTTCAAGTGAATGGTTTCCTTTAATGTTTCTTTTTTCAGGATCGATATTTTGGGTTTCTTTTTCTCTCTAAAAGATGATCAAAGATCGACTACATATGGTTCAGAAGATCAAGGATCGTTGCTGATTTATAATCGGTTTCGTACTGTTAGGTTCTTATTAAGAGATGAAATCTTTGATTTTTCTGGATTCATGGATCTTAAAATCCTAAAATCAAGCATTAGGGTTTTAAAAAAATTTAAATCGAATAACAACAAATCTGGTATCTTTAACCCAGATTGAAGATCTCGGTTGATTTGGTTAACTATTTGTGATCAAACTTGGGTTTACTTGTAAGAGATTTGTAAGATGTGAATGAAATCAGATCTATTTCACTATGTTTTATGAAAAAATCTAATTTGTTTTATCCTATTTAGTTTCCCTGAATTTGTGAATGAATTTTTTCTTGAAATGGAATGTACAGTACTGGACATTGGATTATGTGATGTACATAACAAATTTTCCTATACTTTATATCCAAAAAGTGTCTAGTACATAACAAAATGTCCGGTACATAAAAAATGTCCAGTACGTAACAAAATGTCTTATGAATTTTCAATGAAATAGTTTACATTTTGGAATGAATATATAGGATGTACATAACAAAATTTTTTATACTTTATTTTCAAAAAGTGTTCAGTACATAACAAAATGCCTAGTACATAAACAAAATGCCCAGTACATAACGAAATGTCGTATAAATTTTCAGTGAAATAGTATACAATTTGGAAGGAATGTATAGGAAATTTTATTATGTATTGTACATAACAAAATTTTCTATACTTTCTTTTCAAAAAGTGTCCAGTACATATCAAAATGCCCAGTACATCAAAAAAGTACAGTACATACTAAAATATCCAATAATTTTTCATTGAAAATAATTTACGTTTTGGAAGGAATGGCCTATAATCGTCTATCATATAAGGAGAGAATATTTGAGAAAATGGCATAATTATCTTTACAGTAGAAGATCTTTGAAAAAAAATATTGCATTATATAAAGAGAGCAAGTTTTAGAGAAGGAAAGTAGTTAAGATCAGAGAGAGAAAATATGTTTAAAAAGAAAAAGAAATATGGAGAAAGAAATACGAAATTGGTTAAAAATTGGAGAGAAAAAAAACAGAAAAGCAATTTTAAAGAAAGAGAAATTTGTTGAGATTGGAGAGAGAGTATGTGTGGGAGAAAAGAAAAAATAATAAAATATAGAAAAAGAAAGAAAAATTGGAAAGGAAATTAGAGAGAAAGTTAAAGAGTAGAGAAAGAATGTTGTAAATGGCAGGTTGATAAATTCCGTAAGGGCAATTCTATGAATTCGTGGAAAGTAGAAGATTTGATGGGAGGGGCATCATATTCTTTTTAGATGTTTCGGGTATTTTTCAATCACACGAAGTGTGAATTCTAAAATTCCCAAGGTTGTTTCCCTCTTTTTTATTGAACCTTTGACGTCATGGACCTGCCGCTAATTTTTTGCCCCCCTCGGATTGGGCTCTTATTTCGCGGCCAAGCTTGGCCGGCACAAGAGTGTGCACGGGATGCGACCAAAAGGGCGGGACAGAGCTGCTGCTCGGGAAGCTTCCCGTGCTCGGACGGAAGCTTCCAGTAGCAGCAGCAGCAGCTGTTGAAGCGGAACGGCAGCCGGAAGCTTCCAGCAACAACAGCACGCGCGGACAGCAAGGAAGCAGCAGCAGCAGCTGCAAATCGCGAGCTCGGGCTGCAACTCGGACTTCACTCACGGACGCGGCTGTAGCTCGGACATGCTCGGGACAGCAGCTACCGGCTCGGGTATAGCACGGGACGGCCTAGGGACAGTAGCTCTTGGCCCGGATCTAGCCATTTTTTGCCGGAACTTCATCATTTGGCCGGATTTGTGCTCAACTTGGCCGGACTTTTTATGACTTTTCCGGCAACCTTTTTGATCTGAAACCTTAGGGCTTTTGTTCCCCTCATCCTTGGCTTGCTTCCCATGTAGTTTGAATTGATTTTGGTTGAAGATTGTTAGAGAGAGAAAGCTAGGGTTTAGCTTTAATGGAGGTTGTGTTCTAAATGGAGAAGATGATGGTGGTCGCTATGGGGAATCCAGAATTTGCTAAGGGGAGATCGGCTGCAACTAAAAACTCATATTTTCCGACGATCTTAACCTCGAACCACATCGAAAAAGGAGGATTCTCTCATCATTTTCTTTTCCATTTATTGTTCATTCAATATTTTAGCTAACTCTTGTATTCGAATACTTGTGAAGCATGATTTGATTTATGATGAATTACTTATTATTTCTTAAATGTGAGTTCAATAAACTTCGTCTAATTTTACGAATTAGAGGCCTCGATCTTAATCGTCGATTGACACGTAATTAGATAGTGCGTGCATAGCTAGATAGTCGATGCATAGTATGCTCAAGTTTGTGGCGCCGCTGCCGGGGATAGGTTTAGTAGTTTGGATATCGTTTGTTTGTTTGTTCATTAGTTTAGTGTTAATTTCTTACTTAGACATTTGTTTATTTGTTTTACTATTTTCTTAATTGTATTTTTTTTTAAGGTACCATTTCAAGGAAATAGCCAGAAGAGACATAAGAGCGAAGGAAAGGAAGGATTCGAGAAGTCAAGCGAAAAGTCGATAGTATCGCATTCTATCTCTTCCTTCTTACTTTTGTGCGATTGTTTAGTTCTATAATTGTTAGTTCCCATTTTGTGATTATGTGTTACCATCTTAGAATACTGTGAGATCATGGCCCGTTCTTATAATGGTTGGCCATTCGATGTTGATGATGATGAGCTTGTTTTGAGGATTCCCCGCACTAACCTACCAGATATAACCTTAGGTGAATACCAAAGGATGTGTAGGGATGCTCTGATTAGTGAGGGAAATAGACCATTTGAGCCTGACCGATCTCGTATGACCCTAGGAGAATACCGATGGATGTGTAGAGACGATCAGATTAGTGATGGATATGGTCCGACATCAAATATGTATGAGAGACCTTACATTTCACACTATTCTGAGACCAATGATTTTAGAGGCAGGTATGATCCTAGTATGTACGGTGGGAGTTATTATCAAGAGTCTTCATTTAATTACACTTGTGAGCCTTATCATGAAGAGACTCTTGAAGATAAATCTCAATTAGAGTCTATGAGTCGTCTGACTGAAATGATGTTACAACTTGAAGAGACACAAGATCGATTTGAACAGACGCAGATTCAAATGCAACAAGAGTTACATCAGAGGCTTGAGTCTCTAAATCATCAATTAGAATCTCGAAATCATCCATTACAGATGATGATGTCACAGTTATTAGCCGACGAGGAAGGGGTTTTACCACCCCAAACTCAAGAGGGTACTAGGTCTGATGGCGAGGGTAATACGTCTAACCCTAGTACTAAGTTAAATGTCGACGAATCAACTGAGAGGACCCAAGAACTTGAACAAACTGATAACCTTGTTGTCTCGTTTCCTCACCATGTGTCATCTCATCATAGGACTACATTAGACTTCGAGATTCAGGATGATGGCTCTACGAAATATTTTGGGAATGACACTATTTTGAACTTTCCGTTTTTCGACACTTGTAGGGAGTCAGTCTTAGATGTCAGACATGATGTTATAACTGACTGCAAGGCTCCAGATGCCTTTGAGGATATTGATGACGTAGTAGTTAGAGACATGTTGGATAGTTTGTCAGACTATTTACCTAAGGAAACCATGGACCTTGACTTGGTCCCCGAGCCTATTGCCTTACCCTTAGAGTCTAGTTCGACTTTCCACATGATCTCAAACTCGGTTGTTGATCCCTTTTGGGACATTTCAGACGTCTTACCGATGTCTACGGACTTAGTGGATGTTCTATCCACTAAGCTTGCAGCTGACTTTTTGCCTTCGACTGACCTCTTAGCCCTTCACTTGTATGTCGATCCTTTTGACGACTTCTTAGTCGTCGCCCCTAGCATTTAGGCTTACTTAGTGGACCGTGCATCCACTAAGTTTGGGGATGACTTATTTTCTTCAATCGTCTTACTTGCACTTTATAGTTTATACATAGTTGCGAGACGATTACCATTTGTATATAGCTTTCTTTGGGTTGACCCCCAAATCTTCCGTCTTTTGCTTTATGATCGTTAGGCCGATTGAGATGGGTCTTGATGTTTGTGGGTATCATCTCTGTAAACCCTCCACGAGACATAACTCGTGTTCTTGTGTGAAATCAAGAGAATCAAAGGCTAATTGCATAGCTCAATGCAATCGTGTATACCCACGTTAGTGGTAGATTTGTATGTGGTCATGTCTTTTATGTGATTCATTCTCATGACATTTGTTCTTCTTTTAGGAGCAATTCTTATTTGTTTTACTTCTAAGGCGTGGTTTGTTCCAAGTTTGGGGATGGCGCGAGCTTGGCATCAACTTGGAACCTCTTTATACATGAGCCTTGGTAGTATCATCTTTTATCTCCTTCGGTTATGGTAATATCTCTCCACTCTTCTCTTTAAATTGATGTGTCTCTTTATCTTTTGGTGAGTGTATGCTTAGAACATTGAGGACAATGTTAGTTTTAAGTTTGGGGATGCGGGATATGACCATAACCAATGCATGACCATGGGTTTCAAAGACAAAAGGGTTCAAATTAGCCAAAATTTGAAAATTTTGAACATTTTAAGTAGATTTGCATGTGATTCTAGTGATAGTTTTAAGAATTTTGATGCATATGTGTCGAGTTGATGAGTTTTGTGATTGCTAATGGCCTTTGCATGAAAGTCGAGTCTTTTAGTGTTTGTGTTGTGCCATGTGAGTGACATCTTAGTGAAGAAGAAACATTTCTAAGAGACCTAAAGTAGTCATTAGTGGAGACTTAACCCATGTGAGAGCTCAAAGCCTAAATTGTCATTCGAGTGTACTCTTCCGCGCTAACTCCGAGTAGAATGAAAAGCTACTCAACCTCGTAACTTATAAAAGAGCTCATTTGATCTCGTATGCTCAATTTCCTTAGCCACTAGTGTGACATTAGGATAGCGAATTAACCTTGCCCTTGTAGTCCATGAAACCCAATGAAAATGCCAACTAGAGGATAGCGGATACTCCATCACCATCCATCATCTTATATCCCGAGAATGAAGACATGAGATAGAAGAATGAAGAATGTCAAAAGCAAGTATGAAATGAAAAGTTGATTGCAAGAATAGAGTTATGTGTGTAGTATTTTATTTTGGTTGATTGAATTTGTGTTATGAGAAAAAAAAAATGAAAAAAAAGTAATATGAAAAAAAAAAGTCAAAAAGTGAAATAAAGTGATTTTTGTGTATGTTTGAGCATGTGTTAGCTCCTTTGTGTGAGTGATGTGATTGTATATATGTGTTGGTGTTTTTGTTCATGAATAAGTATTCGAAGCAAGAAACAAATGTCGAAGTGCTTAAGAGGTTCTATCATGAAGAGGTCGAAATTCTCGGGAATCCACCACCATCACATCATCTATTGTATCCGCTAAATTTTAGAAGGCATTTTTAGAGGGTAGAATGGGTGAGAAGGGCGAGTGAGCTTCCCCACTCTATTTAGTGGCTAATTCCTTTTCGAAGATCATTTGTTCCAAAATGTTGTCCTCACCCCTTTTTATGTGTTGAGTCCTAGTTAAGTGACCACACTCACACATACGAGCGAACCATTCTTGAGTGATTTCATTTTTTGGAGTATATGTCCGTGAGGCCGAAGTCGAGGCGAAATGTACTACTTGGGAATCAAGGTTTTGTGACTTCGGAACATAGATGTGCTTATTATGGTATGACACTTAGCATTTTAGGGTAAGACCATTAGTGAAGAGATCTTTAACTTTCACATGAACTTGTTTACTTGATTCATTATGTTTTGACATGCTTAAACCCTTCACTATATGAACCATGCTTATTTATGATGTGGTTGTTGAACACTTCTGTATTTGAAACCATGATGTTTGTGGGTGTCATCTATGAAAACCCTCACGAGACCACACTCGTCCACTAGGGCAACCTAGGGGTTTAAAGGCTTGTTGCATACGCTAAATGCAACCGGGATGCCTCCGAAAGTGAGTTAGGTTGTTGTTTTGTTTTATTTGCTCGAGGACTAGCAAAGTTTAAGTTTGGGGATCTTGATGTGACACGAAAATGTCACATTTGGAGCCTAACTTAGACTAACTAGTGCTTTTCGAGTGTTATCAATAATATTTTATGTGTTTTTCTTGTTAGGTACCTATTTTGGAGTCAAGCGTCAGATTCGGAATAAAAGGAGTGAATTATCACTATCATTTCATGTGCCCAAAATAAGAGAAAATGACTTCAAGCAAATCAAATTACAAGTGGAGGTAATGACGAGTCCGACGGTGAAAACGGAAATCAATTTGAAGTTCAGACGGGAAAGTTGTGAATGAAAGAAGCCGAAGTCTTGTCTTGAAGTTAGATGGTAAAGAAGAAGCTAAAGGCACCCTCTTGGTTTATAAATCAAAGCCCAAAACCAAGTCCAAGCCCAAGAAATACTAAGAGAAGAAGAAATGTGTAGGGATTTTATGGGCACCCATTTGTGGTCTAAAGACTTAGTCAAGTTTGACTAAGTCTAGGGTTTTAATCAAGTTAGAGAAAAGGGTCAAAGGAACGATTCATCTTCTTCCCCCAAAAAAAAAGAAAGAGAGAGAAAAAGAGGCAAGGAAGAAACTAGGGTTTTCTTGTTCTTGAGTTTTAAGGAGAGTTTGATAAAGAGAGGAAGAAGGAGGCCGGCCAAGCTTGGCCGGCACAAGAGTGTGCACGGGATGCGACCAAAAGGGTGGGACAGAGCTGCTGCTCGGGAAGCTTCCCGTGCTCTGACAGAAGCTTCCAGTAGTAGCAGTAGCAGCTGCTGAAGCGGAACAGCAGCCGGAAGCTTCCAGCAACAGCAGCACGCGCAGACAGCAAGGAAGCAGCAGCAGCTGCAAATCGCGAGCTCGGGCTGCAACTCGGACTTCACTCACGGACGCGGCTGCAGCTCGGACAGGCTCGGGACAGCAGCTACCGGCTCGGGTAGAGCACGGGACGGCCTAGGGACAGTAGCTCTTGGCCCGGATCTAGCCATTTTTGGTCGGAACTTCATCATTTGGCCGGATTTGTGCTCAACTTGGCCGGACTTTTTATGACTTTTTCGGCAACCTTTTTTATCCGAAACCTTAGGGCTTTTGTTTCCCTCATCCTTGGCTTGCTTCCCATGTAGTTTGAATTGATTTTGGTTGAAGATTGTTAGAGAGAGAAAGCTAGGGTTTAGCTTTAATGGAGGTTGTGTTCTAAATGAGGAAGATGATTGTGGTCGCTATGGGGAACCCAGAATTTGCTAAGGGGAGATCGGCTGCAACTAAAAACTCATATTTTCCGACGATCTTAACCTCAAACCACATCGAAAAAGGGGGATTCTCTCATCATTTTCTTTTCCATTTATTGTTCATTCAATATTTTAGCTAACTCTTGTATTCGAATACTTGTGAAGCATGATTTGATTTATGATGAATTACTTATTATTTCTTAAATGTGAGTTCAATAAACTTCGTCTAATTTTACGAATTAGAGGCCTCGATCTTAATCGTCGATTGACACGTAATTAGATAGTGCGTACATTGCTAGATAGTCGGTGCATAGTAACTTGTGATCGATTATACTTATTGTGACGCATTATACTTTGGAATGTCATATTAGTTCATTGATACTTAATTAGATAGTGCGTACATAGCTAGATAGTCGATGCATAGTAACTTGTGATCGATTATACTTATTGTGACGCATTATACTTTGGAGTGTCAATGTATGTGGGTGAAGTTAATTAACTTCCCATTCTAGTAGATAATTAGTAGAAATCGTTATCAATCTTGTGAACCAAAGTATCCCTCTCACTTGACTTTCAAGCCGAATCTTATCCGACTTCTTGCGACTCTTTTCCTGAATCTCTCTCACCTCTCACTTAGATAGTTTAGTTAGTTCCTTTTGTTTTCTTATTTCTTACCAATCAAATCAAATTTATGAGTGGGGTGTGTGTGTGTTTTTTCTAAGTTAGTTATTGACATTTTGATTATTGGGCTAAACTCGCCGTCAATATCCGAAGTGCCTACCTATCCCTTGGGACGATTCACGAATTTACTAAAATACTATAACTTGACCCCGTATACTTGCGGGAATAGACCTATTCTAGGCCTATCAGTTGCCTTAATAGGTCTTTTCAAAATTGAGTGGCATTTCAGTAAATACCAAAATAGTGGTTCTCATCTTTTAATGGCGAAACCTGACGCCATGGACCTGCCTCACATTCTTTTTCTGACGCAGACTGGGTTCTTATTAATGGACCCATTTTGGGCCTTTTGCCCAATCCCTCATTCATTTAAGTCATTCATTTCTGTCAAGTTAAATATAATTGTCCGATGGAGAGTTGATGTGCACTTTAAATTACGAGTAATCATTCTTTTGAATTTTGCACAAGTGCTTTTTTAGAAGAAAATATCAAATATCTGAGTAAGTTATCATTTGACCAGAGGAGTCATAAAATACTTTGACAATGATTTTTGAGGGGGTGGATTTCCTCGAGATTGTTTTTCTTAAAGGTGATGCAGTCATCTGCTAATAAAATATGATGATTATGTAAGTTGGAATTGTGAGTAGGAAAAAGTTTTATCAACTGCTCAGATAAGAGTATGCTCAAGCGTTCCATGGCTAAGATTTAAAGAAAAGGAGATAAGAGACCCCTTGTCTCAACCCTCTGTTTGGATGAAAAGTACTGAGACCTGGGTGGTTGTGGGTCAGGATAGCTGCCAAAAGGGTCGAGATACAACTGAGCAAGGGAGAAGTTTAATTGCATCCAAAAATGGCCAAGGCGAGCAAAGGCCTTAGACACATCTAACTTGAGATCGAAGTAGCTTTTGCTATCTTTTTAAGCTTTGAAGGTGTGAATTTATTCATGTGCTACAGTGATATTTTCGGTATTTGTGTACCCGATAGAAAGGCTAATTGAAAGGGAAAATAATATCACTTTGGTTGGGATTGAGTCTTTTTCGCTAGAATTTTTTTGATAGTTTTATAAGTCGTGTTCAAGAATATGACGGGTCTGAAGTCTATTGGAATGGTTACTTAAATGGGGAATTTAGCCCTTTTGAAGATATCTTTTGCCATCCCACATATGTTTGGTTCCATCATGTTTTAGTTCGACGGGTAAAAAAAAAGAGGCGTAACCATTTTGGCCAGGAGTCGAGTCCTACGGTCGATTTCTTCATTATTTAGGATATCGGTAAGCAGATCATTCAGAGTTGAGGAAATCTTATTTGAGAACAAACTCATAATTTCATCATAAATGTTTAAATCATTAGCATACATGCTAAAGGAGAAATGGCCGTAATTTTTCTATGAATTTCTGAATTATTTGATGTCCTAAGCTTCTGAGTTTTATCCAAGGGAAGAACTTTTCTTTCGCGTAAAAATGACCCAAAAAACCAGGAAAAACAACATTTTGGTTTGAGATGTGGTGTACGGATCATATTTCATTAGAATAAATTATATTTGTGGGAATGTTATCTTTCCAAAAAGGAATGAGATGGCTTGATTTGTCGAAGGGTGCGGCTAAACACACCCGCCAGAACAACTATAAGTGAAAGGAGCTTTTCTTGAATCGGGTCAATAGTCATTGATCCCGAGTTCTCTGTAAACACTAAAGCAACTAATTTAGGTATTTGAGGGTCAAGTTCACCTCCATTCTCTCTTCTATCTTATTCTTCCATAAAATCTTTAACAATCTTTCTTTTCCAAAACGGGTAAAAGTGCTCTACCGCTGACAACATAAGGCATCAGACACTTTAGGGAGGCAACTCAAATATACTGGACAATAATTTGGGTTGAGATATTCACCATTCTATTGTGTTATGACATCTTAAAAAAAAGGGTTATTTCCCTAATGGCCCCCTACTTTGTGACCAGCTTCCTGCCTGGCCCCTACTTTACAAGAAATACCCATATGGCCCCCTTCCGTTATAACACCGTTACTCTCTCTCCTCCATCTCTTTTTCTCTCTCTGCCATGTCACGCCGCATCATCTATTACGCCACCTCATCACCTTCTCCGACAGAAGTCGCCGGCTGGCCAAATTTCCGGCCGGCGACCTTCAAACTAAAAAAAAAAAAAAAAAATTCTCTTCTTCTTCCTCTCTCTCCTGTTTTCTCTCTCTTCTTCTTCTTCTTCCTCTCTCTCATCTTCTTCCTCTCTCTCTCTTCTTCCTCTCTCTCTCTCTAAAATGGCAGGCGAAGGGGGGAACCCTTCGCCGGCCGTCGGTCTGGGAAACCAGACCGACGAGGTCTGGTTATCCCAGACCTTCGAAGGTCTGGTTTCCCCAGATCCGGAAATTCCCAGATCTGAAGGTCTGGGGAAACCAGACCTTCGTCGGTCTGGGTTTTTCCCAGACCTTCGAAGGTCCGGGATAACCAGACCTCGTCGGTCTGGTTTCCCAGACCGACGGCCGGCGAAGGGTTCCCCCCTTCGCCGGCCATTTTAGAGAGAGAGTGAGAAGAAAGGGGAAGAGAGAGAGAGAGGGAGAGGAAGAAGATGAGAGAGAAAGGGAGGAAGAAGAAGAAGAAGAAGAGAGAGAAAACAGGAGAGAGAGGAAGAAGAAGAAGACAAAAAAAATTTAGTTTGAAGGTCGCCGGCCGGAAATTCGGCCGGCCGGCGACCTCTGCCGGAGAAGGTGATGAGGTGGCGTAATAGATGATGTGGCGTGACATGGCAGAGAGAGAAATAGAGATGGAGGAGAGAGAGTAACGGTGTTATAACGGAAGGGGGCCATATGGGTATTTCTTGTAAAGTAGGGGGCCAGGCAGGAAGCTGGTCACAAAGTAGGGGGCCATTAGGGAAATAACCCTAAAAAAAAGGTAGCTAATACATGGACAATCAACTTCTTTAAATGGACAAAATAATTGGGTGTAAATAACCGAACGAAGTTGGAGGGTTAAAATTGAATATTTTTTTTCGTGTTGTTCTTCATCGTTACTTTCTTCACCGCCAACCATGGACCTTTGTCGATGACCCAATTTTCCCGACAACCATCACCAACATATTCAAGTTCTCCATTGTTCATCCTATTCACCTTCATCAACACATTACATATTATCCTTTCTAGCTTTCTCTCTCCCTATTTGGCAAAAGAGATTTAGGGTTTCTCCCTCCCAATCTGATTCGGGAATTTTCTCATTAAAATCATCGTTAATTGTTATTCCTCTGCATTTGTTCTATCCTTCTAGTTATTTCAAGTTATATTGATAAGATCTCAGATGATATAATTTTCAGTAGTTCTAGCTTCCTCACCATAAATCTATATTTTCAAATTGGGGAATTTGGCCAAAACTCCCTAAGAAATTATGATTTTGGTTAAAAAGGATTCATCAAAGTTTTTTAGGCTTCACCTCCCTGATGGCAATTATGTAATTTTCAATTTCAGTAAAAGACCAACCTAACCCTAGTCTAAGAAAATACCTTGCACTGCCTTGCAAACACTTTGCACTGCCTTGCAAAGCCTTGCAAACACCTTGCAGAGCCTTGCAAACACCTTGCAGAGCCTTGCAAACACCTTGCATGGTTTTTGCAAACACCTTGGATAGCCTTGCAAACAAATTGCAGAGCCTTCCAAACACCTTGCAGAGCCTTGCAAAAACTTTGCAGAGCCTTGCGAACACCTTGCATGACTTTTGCAAATACCTTGCACAACCTTGCGAACACCTTGCAGAGCCTTGCAAAGCTTTGCAAACACCTTGCAGAGCCTTGCAAACACCTTGCAAAGCCTTGCAAACACCTTGCAATGCCATGCAAATGGTTTGCAAATTAGTTTTGAATTGATTTAACATAAAATTTGTTACAAATTATTATATTTTGTCTAATAAAATGTTGTATCGAAAAACTAGCTAAAACCCCTACAAATTCATAATAGTCATTTTATAAGCTCTAGCACTATCATTTTACTTTTCTTCGAAAAACTTCCAAAGCTTTCATGAAATTCTAAATTTGAACATAAATACCAATCATGATTGTCCAAGAAAAAAATATTTCTCTTAAGCCTTTCATCTAACAACTTTATATATATATATTTCAACCAACCTACGTCTTGTATAACCAACTAACGTTGCATTCCAAGCAACAACATCTCTTTCAAGCATTTTATCAAACACATTGCTTGCATCAACTATACTTTCACAATTTCCATATAAATTCAACAAATAAGTTTGAACATAAACATCAAAACTAACAAATTGTCATCCATCGTTCATAACTCAATGAAAATAAAGCAATGAAGAAGTTGGATTATACCTTGAAACACTATCAAATTCTCCTTCCATTGAAAGTATATAAAACTTTCTCTCTCTAAAATTTAGAACCAAAAACTAAATCAAACCCCTTAAAAGCCTCTTCAAACAACAAGCAAATAGATTAAATCACCAAAACCTAAAAACATTAACCTATCTTATAGCCAAATCGATTCCCCCCAGAAATTTTAATCGGCGTCGACAATCCAACTCGGTTCGTTCATGAGAAAAACTCAAGTTCCTGATTCATTAGTTAGATTATTATTAGGTATTTCTAATTGAATGAAGGGTATTTTTGACTCTTAAAAAGTTGGTGCCTTTAAAAATGTCCTTCAAGTCTATTTTTATAACTTACTTGGGGCCTAGCTAGTTAAAAAGATGGGTTGTCTTTTTAACAAAAAAATACAAGAAATTGGGCCTCCTGCCCAATTTCCTGTTCTCAGATCATCATTAACTCTCCATCTCCTTCACCTTCTTGTAGTAGTATTTTAACCTTTAAATTTCCTTCATCGTAGGCTAAATCTGTTGTTGTTATCACCGTCTGTTGTTGTCAATGCCGGAAAATCTGTTCACATTATAAGTACTTCTAGTCAATTTTAGACTCTTCAATTTGGCCTGTTATTTACGCCCATTCTTTCTGTTGTCCACGTAACAAAGTTGATTGTCCATATATTGGCGGCCTAAAAAAAAGATGCCCATGGCTGTATTGGTCTAGGCACAAAAAATTTTAATTCTAGATTACGTATTAGGGTTGGCCATGTCCGAGACCTTTCACAACCAAACGGTTCAACTTGGACATGTTGGGTGACAGACTGGACATACCGTTTTGACACGAGAAGTACCAGACTGACCAGACCGTTTGGATCTACTCAAACTTAAAGGTTCGCATAAGGAACATGAGAGCTCTGACCTTGGACAAAAAATTACTTCTCGATTTTTTTTGTTTTTCACTATGGATTTTTTAGATTTTCACTATTATGTTTTGTTTTTTCAGAGGAAAATGAATTTAGAGTTCTAGGTGTTGATCAAATTGTTTACACGTTTCCGGGTAAGGCATGACCCGCAACTCTGCATGTTCCAAGCTAATACTGAAAAATTAAGGGTTATCTGCATGATTGAGCAAATACAATAAGAAAGAGACAAAAGAACAGATAGGATAAAGAGGTGAATGAAATAAGCAACCAAACAATCAAAACTGAGAATGAGTACTTGCTAGGAAATAGACACCAACAGAAACTAATATATAAGCAATATGTTATATGTATATTGAAGGCTAAAGCAAAAGTAAACTAGATCTATCAGGGGACAGAGTGAAATCCGATTGATTTCCTTCCATGTCGATAAAATCCGATTGGCATCAGGGATATCCTTGATGAGATCAAATCTGTTATATAGGATGATGGATGAAGTAGGCTTGAAGTGTCTGATGATACTCTGGGAAGAGTGTGATCCTAGTTCAAGAAAGATGCTTGATCTAGGGCGAAGTTGGGTATGAGGAGTCACGGAACCCTTATACTTCTTTAGGATTAAGCAGTTGTGCTTCTGGGGATTTTATCTTCCAGTTCATTAAATTATGATTCTTGTGGTCCAGATTTATGACCCTTTATAAAACCATAAGTAGGATCCCCTGCTAGCTTAAGCTCAATATAGATGCATCATTCAAATCAAATACAAGAAGATATAGATAGGTATAGTCATAATCATTCATGACTCCAATTCAAACTCTATATCAGCACGACTGTTCACTCAAGGGCACGCACAAGCGAAGAAAGTGAAGCTAAAGGGATCTTTCATGCACTAACAGGTAATATGAATTTCCTCATCATTGAAGGAGACGAGCAGAATCTAATGAATCATCTACAAGGTCAATCAAATGCCATAGAGTGGCAACCGAAAGCAATCGTCCAACACACCAAGCATCGTCAGTCTTCTTATCACTCTTTATTATCGGTGTTAGTTGCCATCATAACATCTAAGTAGATATTCTAGCAAAATGGGTTAGGAAAAACAGAGGTGAGCAGTTATGAAACTCGTTTCCAGCATCCCTCTCGCACCTTTTCTGTAACTTGAATTTAAGGGTTTGATGGGAATGATATATGCTCACTACAATGAATAATAGGTCAACGATCGCAAATAGCCGTTTACTCCCCTTCTCTACTTCTTCAATGATGGACTATTTCGAGACAGAACAAAACTATATTGACACAGTCGAGCTCAACAATCTGTCTGACTTTCACTGTCATTGTTTCCGAGATCCACATTTCTACGAAATGTTGACAGTGAACGATTAGATTATCCTGCGTCACACATGATGAAACATTGTGGCAACAAAACAGTCTAGTTCAAAATATACCTACATAAGTATGCAATTGGGTTTTAATTAGGTCACAAACCACAATCACTTATCATTTGGAGAAACGCCTTCTCTCCACTTTAAGCAGGTCCATGAGAATTGATTCCCCTCTTGTTTTCTTCTTTAAAGAAGGAAAAAAAAATCCATGTTCACGGGAGAACAACTTATCATTGGTGAGTAAATATTTCTGAAACAAACACAACACAAACCATGTAATCTATGTAACAGGGAAACTCTTGATGGTCATATGCAGTAAGCTCCGTGGGTTAAGTGTGATATTTTGTACGTAAATCTTGACCATGTAATTCCGTAAGGATCTTATTGTACTAATCTATGTTTACGTATTCATATGTATAAATGTCATGGCTATATCTCTATACTGGCATTTTTTCTACTTCCAGTGTTTAATCATATCGTACCTATGCCAGATACTGATACGGTGATACCCGGACAGGAGATCATGTCACATACTCAGTAAATTACTCACGAACCACGTTAGCAGCACTATAAACGATTGAACTTTAGAACTTAAAGTTTGAAAAGCAAGACCTGAAATCAGAATCAACTACAGAATTTAAAGATTGTTCAACAAACACGGGGTAGGTCGATGTAATGCTCCATTACTGTTTTCAATGTGGTTGCACTCGTTGGTTATATTATCTATGAACTATGATACATATATAATAGATAAATCAACTGTCAGACATTTTATCTCCACAAAACTTAAAATCTTAACAAGCTAAATAAGAAAATTTTGTAGTTAACTACTCAACTGGTCTAGCTTATTGATTTTTATAAAGAAATTGGGTTAATTAAGATAGAGAATTCCAATACGCCAAGTTTGGGGGAACTAGAACGTGAACCCGCCCAAAAAGGGTACGGGGAATCGAGTACGCAGTACGTGAGGAGGGATAGAGTATCTGGTAACAATGTAACCCACATTAAATATATTTCTCTAGCTCTAACGTTTGGAGTGACTTAACTAAGATATTGAATGATTACTATTTGTTAAGGTTTCAATAATTGAAGTGCAAATCTAATTTCCTAGTAATAACAACTCACAGTTTAACACATAGAACGGAAATGGGTTTTGTCATATAACGCATAAGGATGAAAGAAATGAGAGTTCAATACATCATAACTGGAGCAAGTCAAATAAACACTGAGACAATCTAGAACTAAAACAACAAGGCCCCAATATTAAAAATGTACCCACATTATGGATAAGAAGTTATTGGACAGAACAAAAAAAATTGCATCATTTCTAGATGTATTCAAGAAAAACAGATAACCAAAGAGTAATCTCTACTTAAATCAAGAACAAATTCAAGACTAACGGTTATCTTTCCATACCAGAAATTATCGAGCTCTTATTCCATTGTCTTCTGCTGTAAAAACCGAGCATTATCGCTTTTAGGTTCCTTCTCATTGAGGCAAACCTTCTTCGATTTCCTTCCACATGTCAGTATTTTTAGAGAATTTCTCCTTTACTTGCCCAATAAGTTCTTTTGCTTCATCAACCTTTGAAACACTAACAAGTCCGTTAACAAGGATCTTCATAGTCGAAAAATTAGGTACCCATCCTTTAGACATACTTTCCTTACAAACCCTTAATGCAGTAACGAAATCACCATCTTGACAAAGATAGTATGTCAAAGTAAAATAACAATCACTATCCGGAACACAACCCTTCTTCGGCATTTCATCGAAAAGTCTCTTTGCTTCTTCTAAATTACCCTCCTTTCCAAACCCATACATAAGATGATAATAAGTTACAGCATTAGGTTTCATTCCCCTCGACAACATTCCTTCAAACAATGATTTAGCCTCAGAAGATCTTGAAAGTTTACATAAACTTTGAATCCTAATGTTATAAATACCAACAGTTTGATGAAACTTTTGTTTTTCCATGATTTCTAATACTTTCCCAACATCAACATATTTTTCTTCTTTATAGAAACCAGCAAGAAGAGTTCCAAATGAAGTACCATTAGGTTTACACCCTTTTCTTTCCATTTCAGATAGAATTGAATACACAGAAGTAGAAGAACCAGATTCACAAAAAGCTTTAATAACAGTATTATAAGTATCAATATCTGGTTTAATTCTATAAGTTTTTGGGAATTCAAGGAAAATTCGATTTACCTCATCGAATTTCTTAGCAACAATACAAGCAAAAAGAAGAGCATTTAGGGCTTTTGTTGATCGAGAAATACCTAAATCATCCATTTGTTGAAAAGTCTTGATAGAGTGATCGAGCATTCCAGATTGACCATAAAGAACAATAGCATGAGAAAGAAATCGTTCAGTTTTAAGATCAGGTCGATCTTTTAATTCTTCAAGAAAAGAACGAATTCCAGCGAATGATTTTGAATCAGTGAGTTTGGAGATTGCGACTGAAAAAGCAATTCGATCGAGATGATTATCGGGATGAAGAGAAGCGGCACGGCATATATCTAGAATTTTTTCAGGGTCTTTTTCAGATTTGAGAAGAGATAAAGCAGCTCGTGATTTTTGTTTACTGGTTAGTGGAGTTGATGAATCAGGATTTAGAATTGATGAGAAGTAACGACGGTTAACGAGGGAGCTAAAACGTACGCGAGAAAGAAACGCCATTATTAGGGTTTCAGAACTTACTGTTAGGGAGAAAAAATAAACTAGGGTTTTAGGAGGTAGACATTGAAGAGAGAGAGGGTTTTAGCTCCTGAGGTGCAGAAATGGTGAGCGCATTTGGGAGTGTACTGAACTACTGGGGAGGAACATGATTAGGGTTTTGAGTTGGGAACTGATATTTCCGCCCAACTAGGTTTAAAATATTGGGAGAAATGAAAATAATTGGGGTGGGAAGGGAGATTTGAACCCGACGTGAATCGAACACGCAACCTTCTGATCTGGAGTCAGACGCGCTACCATTGCGCCACGGATCCACCGATGAGTACATATGAAGCAAAACACAAATAATCCGAAAACAACTAACATCCAAGGACTCAGATGCAACGTTAACTCGATCCAGCGGACTTTTCAGTGAGGCATAGATTGCGCGTGCTAACTGTTCCCTTCCTCCCTTCAACAAAAAAAAAAACGTTCCCTTCCTCTATGTGGCGGAGCGGTTTTTTGTATGGTGGTGGCACCGCCTCTCTTTTGATTTTCTTTCTCTCTAACTGTTCCCTTTCTATATTCTCTCGTTCTCAGTCACTCTCTATCTCTCTTTGTCTTTGTCTAGTAAAACCCTCGCTAGTCCGGCGAGGGTTTCATATCTTTCTTCCTTTTTCTCTCTCTTTTACTGTTAATCTGTTCTTGGTGGTGCGTATTGATCATGGAAAGATCTGGTTGTGGTGGTGTGTTTAATGGTGGCGTTGAGTTTCAGATCTGGTGGTGTTAAGTGGTTATAGTGGCGGTTGGTGATGCGATTGGATTTTATGGCAAGATCTGTTGGTGTTTCGTGATGGTGGTTTGGTGGTGGCGTGGGTATGTGGTGGTGTTTAGTGATGGTAGTGGTGTGGTGGTGGAGAAGAGGGTTGTGGTTAATGGTGGTGGTGTGGTGGTGGCGTGGGTCCTGTGGTGTTTTATGGTGGTGGTGGTGTGGTCTGTGGTATTTAGCGATGGTGGTGTTTTTAGTGGTGGGTTCCGTGGCGGTGGTGGTGGTGCGAAAAAAGGTAGAACAGAGGGGTTATTTAGTATAATAAAATTGGCGGTTCTTCAGTGGTGGCGGCGACTTCCTGGTAATGGCGGCGGTGGTTCACTCGATTGGGGTAGGGTGTGCAAAAATAGACCGAACCAATCAAACCAAATCGATCCAAACCGGTCCAGTCGGTTTTCAAACCAAACCGAACAACGAGTGGTTTGGTACGGTTGTAGATTTCCACAAACCAACTGGTTTGGTTTGGTAAGTGGATGTAATTTTTAGGAACCATTAAAACCAAACCGAACCAGTCAAGTTCAATCATTATATATAATCAGGACCGCCCCTAGCCCAAAAGTCACCAAAGCGGTGGCTTTGGGCCTCCAGTTTTAGAGGGCCTCTTGATAAAGTATATATGTTTATTCTGTTACTTCTGTTCAATACCCAACACAAAAGTGTAGTTGGTAGATTGCTTCATATACTTGTTTACAACCGAACTGACCAGGGTTCGAGTCCTTACAAGGTCATTTCTTCAACAATTTTGTATAAAGTGGTTAAAAGAACTTACATTGAGGGCCCCAAAATTGTAAATGGCTTTGGGCCCCATAAGTCGTAGGGTCGGCTCTGTGTATAATTATATTATATGTTTACATAATTTTTTCTAACATATATCTATCATATTTCTATAATTTCATACAAATACATATCTTTGATCAAGTTCTTGCCAGAAACAAGAATAACTACTACACATACAAAACAACAACACTACTACAATATAATGTCACTATCTAGTATTAGATTAAAACAATTCATGTGTTACTAATGTTACTAGATATTATATAATATTTCGGTCGATGGCCTGCACATGTCTTTAATGTTTCAAATGTTTTTCGACGTATTATGTTAGTTTGATCGTTCTCCAGGTTTTTAAGGAGCGTTGTCTTGATTTTATAAGTCAATGTATGAAGAAAGTAACTCGATTCACCGATTTTCATGGAGAACAAATTATTTTTATAGATGGTTTGGTATCCAGTAGTATCCAAACCACTTATGATGGTTTGGTTAGTAACCGAACCAAACCACGAGCGGTTTGGTAACGGTTTGAAAAATCACTAACGGATGACACCAAAATACCGGATACCGAACCAACGAACACCCCTAATTTTAAGTCTTAATTATATTTGTTGACCTTTAGGGTATTTTCATTCTTGATCTTAAAGATCTTTTCATTTTTAGACTTTTAGGGTATTTTCATTGAGTCTGTGTCTTGTCAATTTCTTTCCCTTCATGAGGCACTTTACATTCAAAAGTTTAATGAACTTATCTTATGTAACTCTCATGTAGTTCTCAGAGGAATAACAATTATCACCATGTAACTTTGTGATTATATCACTTATGAATAAAATATGATTTCGCTTGGTTTAAAAAAAAAAAAAAACTCGATCGAGAGGTTGAAGGTGAGGGAGTGACTTGTCTTCAAGAGTTTGACAAACAACAATGATGCTATGCCCAGTCTCAATCCCGGGTCAATTCCGGCGTGCTGACGTGTCGTGCCACTCGAGCATAACATCATACGTGAAACAAGAGTTAATCCCATTTCACAAATTTTTATATTTGGTTTTTTTATTTCTTTTAATTACAAAGAGGGGTTTCCCACAAAAAATGAAATAAATTCAATCAAAACCATTCAGAATAGATCGACAAAGAACAAAGTGAAGGTTTCATTCCCTTTGTTCACTTCAGCTTGACTTTCTCTCCTCGTCACTTCATTCCCTTTCTTCACCGTCTAGGGTTTCAATTTTTCATCCAATTGGGGTTCTTCTTTATTATTTCTTCTTCAAGTATCAATCAATTCAGGGAAAAATGATTTTTACAGGTACAGTTGCTCTCTCTACCTCTCTCTTGTGTGAAAATTGTGGCATAACTTCTCTTAGTTGTCGTCTTTACTTATGATTGTTAGATTAGTGATTTTTTCTTAAGTTACTCAATTTGAAATAGTTACGATTGTTTGTTTGACGTTTTAGGAGTCATTTTGCCCTAGTTTTTATGTGATGAGCTTGTTACAACTTGATTTTACAAGTCGGTCAATTGAACTGATGCTTAAACTATCACTTTCAAATTATTATCCAAATGAGTGAGACAATATTTGTCCACATTATTTGGCGACTTTAGAGGCGGCAGTCCAGATTTTGATTGACAGTTATAGACTTCAGATTGACGTTTTCACTGACAATGGAGATTCAATGGATTTTATAGATTCTCATCATCATTTCAATGGCACTTACATTGAAATTAGAAAAATATGAAAGATTAAAAGTGGAACTAGTTGATTAATGACGGTAAACTTCTCACTTCTTATTTATAGTTCATAGGATCAAAAACACATTACTTACGTGTGAAAATTGTTAATCCCAAAATCCCTAATTGAGTACTATCAAAACTATTACCTGAAATTGATTGGAAATTGTTTGAATAATGGTGTGTTGACTGAAATCTCATAAATTATAATATTATATATTGATTTTCTAATTAAATATTGATCTTTGTTATGTTCAACTAGTTTGTGTAAGTTGTCACTTATAGTCTACAAAATAATTTGTTGATTGTGCCTTTTATTTATTGAATTTTGAAGTTCTTTGTGGATGGTTTTTTTTAGGTTACAATGTCAAACCATTTTCCAGCCCATAAGAAAAGAAAAACTCTTTTATCGTTTACAAACGAGTAGAAAATGACACATTAATTAGTAGCGTTTCTTTATTGCCTAATACTGATATATCGAAGAAGAACAACCTTCGAGATCTCAAAGGGTCGAGAAAGAAGTGCTTGAAGATGAGAGAGTTGTGCAACCTGGGAATTCCACCAATTTTCAACGCGACCCGGGATTGAGAACTCAAATTTGGAAACTTTCAGTTTATCAACAAAGTGAGATTTGACGAACATATATCAAAGGGCTTATCAACCCATCCTAAAAAAATATCGTCACACTATGTGGGGAAACAATTTCTTCGTTTCAATCCTCATGGTTCAAACAATATCCTTGGTTAGAGTATTCTCCTTCAAAGAATGCATTAATTTTTTTTTCATTGCTTTCTTTTCGAAACAGATCCACCCAAACGCCCTACATTCATTATGGAATGATTTATAAGTTGGAAGAGAGTCAATAGCCAAAAATGTTCGTTTTTAACTCATGTTGGAGATCACAATTCTCAACGTATGGATGTTGATGGGCCTAAAAAGTTTCCTAAATAGGTCTACACCCGCAAGTGCACGGGTATCAAGTTGTAAATTCCGGTAAGACCGGTTCGTTCCTCAGAGACTAAGTCAAACTCAAATTCTAACCTTAAAACTATTATGATTTTAAAAGTGAATTGATGGTAATATGGTTCAAATAAAAATAACACATAAACTTTAAATAACAATTAAGTTGATATTCAGAAAATGGGGACCTAGGGTTTTCGAATCCGTCCACGAAACAATCCTAAAGACGACGTATTTGCCTTAGTCAACTAAGTACTTTGTTTTACTCAGATTCTATAACATGAACGCTCTAGAATCCGGAAAGTGTTGTTAAAAGCAATAAAAACTTTAATATATAATAAGATTTAATCTAAACAGTAATTACTTGCATATAAATCGAATCAATAAAATTCTCGTTATGGGTTTCATTAATACCCTAGATGGAAAAATTAGTTACTCATGGAAATTATGATCAAAATCAGAAAATAAAGTAAGAAGTAAAGAGTGGAGAAAACATAACTTTTTTCTCGCTGGAAATGATTTCCTTCTGATTTTCCCGTTTATCTGCCAAACGCGCCTTACGGGAAAACGATTTTCTCTTCTTCTCAGAATTGAATTCTCTGTGGGAAAATAGTTTTATCGTCTTCTCCAACTCTCTTTCTCTCTTTAACTTTCTGTTTCTCTCTCTCTCTCTTTCTACTATAACTCTTCCTTTCTATCTAATATAACCGAATAGAGTGAAATTATCATAATGAAATCAATCAACAATGAGTTTATAACATGAACTTAATATAAATCTCTCTCTCTACAAACTCTTTCTCTCTGTAAACTCTCTCTCTTTGTAAACCCTCTCTCTCTCAATAAAAAGAGATTATCAGAAAAAGAAAATAAAACAAAAGAGTATGATGAAGATCTGAGAATGATAATGGTCTCTTTCTCTCTCTCTGTTCCTTGTTCTCCCCAAAACGTCTATTTCTTCTCTGTGCTTCTCCTTCTGTTTTATAAACCCAAAAAGATCAATTCAAATCTCGCCCAAACCAACTCGGAAAATCTTCAGTTTCATCTTCATACAATCTCGGCCCAATCTGTTTCTCTCTATTCTCTTGGTATCCAGCTCTATCAAAAATAAAATCGAATCTCTAACTCCCTTCCATCATGCTCGGTCATCTCTCTCTAACTTTCTGAAAATATTGTTGAATTAGAGAGAAAATCTCTCTTTTGGTTCTTATCTTGTATCCTTCTTTCTCTCGGTTTAATATATATAAGAGGACTATTGAGAGAGAGATAAAGAAAGATTCCCAAGATTTGGGGCAACTCGGTTAAGAAATCCGTTAGCTGTCAAGAGAGTTGATAAGATAGATTGCGGCCCAACAGAAGAAGGTGCAACGTGCTGCCACATTGATGGATCGAGAAAGGAGGGATCTCCAACCGTTAGATCGAGCCCCGCGCGTAAAGGAGTACGAATGCAACTGTTGCTTCGACTGTACTAAATCATGAACTCCGTCTCGTCCCGTTACACAAACACGTCTTACCGAAAAGTGACCGCTCCCGTTCCGAGCCATCAGATTTGTCTCCCTTCTTCGCGCCACATGTCACTGACCACCATATGCCCACATTTGGTCAACTAATTTTGACTCAACTTTGACTTCGCCTAAATTGCTCGTCCGGACTCCGATTTGACTCCCGTTTTCACCTACGGATCCGTCTTTGACTCTATATTTCATTCAAGCACTAAAATTTCCAGAATATTCTAACCTCCAACTGTCCAAAATGCCCTCTAGTGTGTCATTCTACCGATTTTATCAGTTTTTCTGCGTTCAATTCTGTAAAAGACACCTGGACAAAAGAAACACACAATTCATCAGAGTAACTGCTCGAATTGGACTTACTAGTCTTAGTTAAGAGATTCAGATGGGACATTTTCATTCCTCATCAGATGTCGTAAGATCTTGTGAAGATTTAATGAGACCTTCTCAACACATCAACACGGTCATGAGTGCACAATCTAAAGAAGAAGTGAAAAAAAATAGGTGAAGGTTGAACACAACAATCAGTTGTATTCGTTGGCTTGCAAATTAGGCATTTAGGTTTATGGGTCATGATGAATCCGCACAATCATTAAACTATGGTAATTTTATTCAACTAGTCAAGTATTCTACATCAATCAACAAAGATATATATTGCGGAATTTGTCTTAGATAATGCTTCAGGAATGCAAAGTATACATCCCTTGAAATTCAAAAAGTGGTTCTTCATATTCTTGCCAGCAAGGTGAAAGATCAAATTCGTGAGGAAATTGGTAATGCAAAATATTGCATCTTTGTTGATGACGCATAAGATGAATCTAATAAAGAACAAATGGTTATTGGCTTGAGATTTGTTGATATTGAAAGATATATTCGATAACGTTTTTTTATATTCAGGGTACTTAAGACACCTCTGCAATGACTTTAAAGAAAGAGATGTTTGATATTTTGTTTTGTTACAACCTTCAAGTAGAGAATATACGAAGTCAAGGTTACGTCGGGGCTAACAATACTCAAGATGTCTGGAATGGATTGCAAGCATTATTTTTTAAAAATTACTCGTCTGCATACTACGTGCATTGTTTTGCCCATAGACTACAACTAACATTAGTTGAAATTTCCAAAGAAGTCAGAGTTATTTGGAAATTTTATTCAATGTTGAATTCGATTGTCAATCTTGTTCCTGCTTCCCCGGAACGTCATGGTGAGTTGCAATCTACTCAAGTAGCTGAAATATCTAAGAAATTAGACCTAAATGAGCTTGAGACTGGTAGAGGGTTTTAACCAAATTGGTACCTTGCAACGAGCTGGAGCTAATCGTTGGAGTTCTCATTTCTGATCGGTTAGTAGTTTGATAGATATGTTTGATGCAACTTGTATAGTTTTAAAGCATTAAGTCTAATGGAAGTCGTAGTATGCGTGGAGAAGCTAAATGTGTTCATAGTAAAATAAAATAGTTTAAATTTGTCTTTGTTATGCATTTGGTTAGTAAAATTGTGGGAACCACTGAAATATTTTGTCAACTCCTTCAACAAAAAAAACTCAGGATATCATTAATGTTATGAATCAAGTAAGAACTACAAAACTCGTTTCCAATTATTTAGACAATATAGTTGGGATACTTTTAAGAAGAAAGTAGAATTACTTAGCAAGGATCATAACATTGAGATACCCGATTTTACTGATTGTTATATGGTGGGTACAAGTCGATCTTGTCAACAACATGATGATATTACAATAGAGCACCACCACCGTGTTGTCATTTTTAATGATGCAATAGATAAGCAATTTATGGAGTTAAGTAACAAATTTCTTGAGCAAACAATAGAGCTCCTCTATCTTAGTTGTGCTTTGGATCCTAGTGTTCATTTTAAATTATTAAATATCGATGATATTTATACTCTTGCTGAAAAATTTTACCCACATGATTTCAGCAAACATGAACTATATATGTTGAAAAGTCAGTTACAACATTATAAGCTCGATATTCCTAATCATGCAGATTTTCAAAGTATATAAACTATTTCGGCATTATGTAAGCGATTGATGGAAACAAGAAAGTCTGAAGATTATTACGCCTTGTGTTGACACTTCATGTTTCTATGGCAACAAGAAAAAGAACATTTTCTGCAACGCTTATTATTAAAACATCACTCCGCAGCAAAATGAAAAACGAGTTTCTTAGAGACTGCATGATTGCCCACATTGAGAGAGAACTTGGTAAAGACATTGATGAGGAGTCGATAATAGATGATTTTAACCGCTTGAAGAACCAAAGGGTACAACTTGAATAATTTTTATATTATTTTTGGTATATATTGATTTCGTGGTGTCGACGATTTTTTTTTTTGGGTTTTTTTGCTCTTTTTTGGTGTACATATCTATCAAACATGGATAGATATACGGTAGCTATTTTTCTGATATACATATATATACAATATAGTTATTCTAATATTATATAGATCATATTTTCTATGGAACCTTGTTCAGTTAATTATAAACTCGAAAACTTAAATTTGAATGGTTATGTGTACTTTAAATTTCAGCTCGCCCTCAATTAATTCATGGATGCCTCTGCTACTATAATATCTTTTTTACACGGACTGTAAGAGTAACATTCAACAATGATATGGATGGATACATAATGAATAGATACGTGAGTTCAATAAACCCGATAACTACCATTATTTGTCTTTTTTTACAGACAAATTTGGCTTTAATGTTTTTCTAAGTACTCCTTCACTTTAACTACCGTCATTTGTTTTTTTTAGCGGATAAATTTGGCTTTGATATTTTTTAAGTACTTCACATAATCTCAAGAGTCGGTCAATCAGTACATGACATTGATACATCATGGATTGAATAAGCTCAATAGCAACCATCTCAAAGACATATTGAACCTTAAGGTCCATATACAAACCCTTAAAGAGGCATCTTATGGGCCATGAAAGCCCATTTGTTCATATTTCAATCTTATTTATACCTAAATTCAATCAATTATGGATTTCCACTTCTACGTAAATCAAATTTAGGACCTTTGGTAGGAGAGTAGGTGTCCAACCACTACATAAAGTGGTGGTGAGCACTTTCTGTTTATTATTTTTGTTAATATTTCTTTTGTAATTATCATCATTTTTCATTATTTTTGTTCCTAAACTAATTCCACCGGAATATCCACAAAATTTACTCATTTTTCGGTTAACAAATTTGACTATCTTTTTCTCTACTAGAATCCACCAAAATGTCAATGAAAGTTTAAATCCAACAAAGTCCATGGATTAACAAATGACCCTAACATTCGCGAATCTTGAAATGTCTGTGATTGTTATATCGAGCATTCGCGGATTTTGAGATATATGTGATTGAATATCTCAGACATGAATATCTCAGACATTCACAGACTTTAAAATGTTCGCGATTGAAGGCCCTGATATTCACTTTGAAATTCCCGTGATTGAACTCGAAGATATTCGCAAACTTTAGGATTTCAGTCAAAATCTTGATTGACTACCTCCTCTGAGTTCTTCTATGTACAATATGAAGTCGAATAATTCTAACTCAATTAAGTTAAAATTGATGTTCATGCAAGAATAGTAGTGGAAAAAAAAAGATAAAAAGAATTTTGCTTGAGTTATTTACTTATCACTTTGGCATTAACGACTTTGAGTTATTAATAGAAAAAATAAACCACCTATGATAGGTGAGTAACTCTTATTAAGAGTCTGGTTGGTTCGTTTAAAAACATTAAGTTGTCAAAATGAACTTGTTCTAATTAGAAAGAAAATAAAAAATTTCACATGTAAAATCAAGTTAGGCTGGTAGGAATGTTGAAAATAATGGACGCCTCTTGAAATTGGTGTGTTAATGAACTAAACTGAGTGCCTTTAAAATTTTGTCCACGGGTACTGACTGAAGGGGTTAAAGATTTTTTTTCAATATTTATAAATGATGGGCTTAATATTGCCCACCTTTGCCCAATTCAAAAAGTCAATAGATTGATCGAGATTGTATGTAAACAAACCGTCGTCGTAGCCATTAAGGAGGTGGATCGGACAGAACTTTGTCACTTGAACCCTGATATGGGAGGTCACCATGAGCATCACAGGCACCTAGCTTGAACCTTGTGTTAGCTCAGAAGGAAACGATTTTGAACCAGCTCTGGTAAGAGCTCTGCTTTGATCTCGGAACAGTTGAGGGAGGCCCGCAAGTTAGATCGACAACTTAATCCCCACTCTGCCTCGAGGCAAAAGGGAAGGTGGATCCGAATCACCTTCGCAATATGAGCCCTACCCTGATTTGAGGCACACATTAGAGAGATCATCTAGAGTAAGTTCGACTCCTCGAGCCGAGCTCTGTCTAAAGAAATAAACGATGACACAAAAGGGAGAATAAAGCCAAAAATCTGATTTTCACACATGAGTTGTTATGTGTCAGAAGATCTGTCAGTGTCAGAAGATACTTAACAAATATTATCTCCCAAACCACTTTACACACGTGATTATTATCAAAGCCAGTTCCTTATCGTCGCATCATATCAGCCGCACACTCCTACAGTTCCCCCAAACCTATTTAAGCATACCGGGTTACCCTAAAAGGAATCGAATGTCACTTTTCCACTCAGACTCATTGAATTGTTTCCTTAAACTGCAAAAATATCTCTACTTTTTCTTTTGATGGTTTACAGAGATGTGTTGGAATTTCAATTGGGGATATATATTTTTGCGATTTTGAAGTTCAAAGTTAGGATTTTTTGTTCGAGATTCACGAATATAATTGGGGGTTTATGTTCAATTTTTGTTTGAGATTTATATAGATGTTTGGGGATTTCAATCAAAGTTTAGATTTCTTCCGATTCCATCCTATTGTCTAGAATCATGGTTAGCATTTTTATTCTAAACTAAAAATTGAAAAAATCAAGAAGAAATAAGTACGCAAAAATTGAAGTCGACTCAGTTCTTAAATTAGTAGTAAAGAAAGACGTGTGGATTTTACTGGTGGATCAAATTTAATTAAATACAAGGAATTGATTCTCTTTATGAGTCAAGACAAATAGATGACAAAGATAGTTCAGTTAAGATAGATAGGCGAAAGAGAAATTTTGTTGAAAAGAGAAAATTAGGGTGAAAAAAGATATAGATCACGTTTTTTAGTGATACGAGGGAAATGTGAGGTAAAACAAATTAGTCTCTTATGACTTTTTTTCCACGAAAATATATTTTCAAACAAATAGCAAACAATTAATTTTTCCAAAAGATTTGGGTTTTTGATAAAATTCAACCACAATTGAAAACAACAGTGATGGTGTGTCCAGTCAGTCTCCCAGCTGAATCCCGACCGAATGACGTGGCCGATCCAGATTTAGAAAATTTTCACTTTTTCTCTCTAAATCTGGTCTGGCCACATCACCCGTCTGCGTCACCTGACGGGATTTAGCGACTGACAGAGTGTACCATCGTTTTTTAATTGAAAATAGTTTATATTTGAGTTAATTCCTATATGACCCCCTACTTTGTGACCAGCTTCCTTTATGGTCCCCAAATTTCTGTAAATTCAAATATGGCCCCCTATTTTCATGGAAATGTCATAACTACCCTTCCCATTAATATATTTTCAAAATAAAATAAAAAATAAAAACCTAAATTCCACCTCACTTCCCTCTCCACGTCACCTCTCTCTCTCTCTCCAAGTCAGCACTCTCATGAAGGTCGCCGGCCGGAAAATTTTCCGACCGGCGACCTTCATACTTAAAAAAAAAAAAATTTTTTTTTTTTTTTTCACTCACCTCTCTCTCTCCAATCAGCACTCTAATGAAGGTCGCCGGCCGAAAAATTTTCCGGCCGGCGACCTTCAAACTTCAAAAAAAAAAAAAATTTTTTTTTTTTCACTCACCCCTCTCTCTCTCTCCAATCAGCACTCTCATGAAGGTCGCCGGCCGGAAATTTCCGGCCGGCGACCTTCATACTTAAAAAAAAAAAAAAATTTTTTTTTTTATCACTCATCTCTCTCTCTCTAAAAATTCCGGCGAAGGGGGTTTCCCTTCGCCGGAATCTGGTCTGTTGAAGAACAGACCGATTTGGTCTGTTCTGTTGAAGAACAGACCGAACTGGTCTGTTGAAGAACAGGCCGATCTGGTCTGTTCTTCAACAGACCAGATTCCGGCGAAGGGAAACCCCCTTCGCCGGAATTTTTAGAGAGAGAGAGAGATGAGTGATAAATTTTTTTTTTTTTTTTTTTTTTTTTAAGTATGAAGGTCGCCGGCCGGAAAATTTCCGGCCGGCGACCTTCATGAGAGTGCTGATTGGAGAGAGAGAGGGGGGTGAGTGAAAAATTTTTTTTTTTTTTTTTTAAGTTTGAAGGTCGCCGGCCGGAAAATTTTCCTGCCGGCGACCTTCATGAGAGTGCTGATTGGAGAGAGAGAGAGGTGAGTGAAAAAAAATTTTTTTTTTTTTTTTTTTTTAAGTATGAAGGTCGCCGGCCGGAAAATTTTCCGGGCGGCGACCTTCATGAGAGTGCTGACTTGGAGAGAGAGAGAGAGAGGTGACGTGGAGAGAGATGAGTGGTGGAGAGGGAAGTGAGGTGGAATTTAGGTTTTTGTTTTTAATTTTATTTTGAAAATATATTAATGGGAAGGGTAGTTATGACATTTCTATGAAAATAGGGGGCCATATTTGAATTTACAGAAATTTGGGGGCCATAAAGGAAGCTGGTCACAAAGTAGGGGGCCATATAGGAATTAACTCTTTATATTTCAAGTAAAAAACGAGACACCCTTGAACTCTATTCCTCGAAATCCCTCGAAATCTCCAAACGTAATCCGGACCTACCCCATATCAAACTGCTAGGCTGCTAGCGCAGAGAGAGGCGCAGAAGTATGATGCCGGTAGGAGTATAATGTAATTATCCCCTAACATTAGGGCATATAGTAAATTGGATACACGTTTATTTGGAGAAAAGAAAAGAAAAGAAAACTTGTTTTATTAGACCGGGGAGAATGAAAGAATAAAAAGTCGACCAGTTGGAATCGAGAATTCGAGATAGAGAGAGAGAAACCGCTTTTTCAACCACCAAAAGGCAAACAAAGACTTCTCTCTCTCTAGTCTTTACCGGAAAGAAGATTAAGTTGGACTGTCTGGTATTACTAGATCTCTCTCTCTCTACTTCCTCATTTCTCTCTCTCTACTCAAGTCTCTATCTCTTCTTCTTCTTCTTCTAACCTTTTGATTTTCATCTGAGCTCACTTTTTTGTTCAAGCTCAGAAGAAGAAGCTAAATGACGAGATTACCCTTTAATGTCTCTTCATCGTTGACGACGCCATACCTGTCTCATGCCTCTTTTGATTGGTGGAATGAGATCAACGATTCAACTCAATGGCAGGATGGAATCTTCTTCTTTCTTTCTGCTGCTTATGCCCTAGTTTCTCTCGTTGCTCTGGTTAATCTTCATCTATCTTGATTTACTTTTCTTTTCATGAGCTTGATTTGATCTTTAACTTGTTAATTTAGGGTTTCAGCTTCAATTTTTTAGCTTGATCAGCTTTTTTTTCTTAAGTTATTTGGTGTTAAGATTGCCCTAAATATGTACCAACTATTCTTTTCTAAATTAGGATTAATTCTTACTGTGTTTGCTTTCTTATAAGCTTATTTGAATTTGAAACTTCCGAATTTTAAGTGGAGAATGTTTTGTTGAAATTGTGCAGATTCAACTAATAAGGATTGAAGTAAGAGTACCTGAATATGGATGGACAACTCAGAAAGTTTTTCATCTTATGAATTTCATTGTAAATGGAGGTGAATCTCGGTGGTTTTATAGCTACTTAATCCATTATATGCTCGTCTACTGTTGCCTAATTTGAAACTTATATGCTGCAGTTAGGGCAATTGTATTTGGATTCCATAAAAATATATTTCTCTTCAAGATTAGGGTAAGTTGAATTTCCATCTTTTATGTTTTTTTTCGACCTACCACCCTCTTACTTGATGTTCCATAACAGTAGCTAGTTATCATTTGCGTTATACTCGGGTGTGCTCCAGAATAATGTGGGATGTACCTATTCTGGATAAGAGTAGTCTGAAACTCTTATTCTTTACCGAAACTATCAATTATCACTTACGAAATAAATAATGAAGGAAATCCTATTGTCTATAAATTTAGAGGAACATGCTGCAAATTGTGGCTTCATGGGTATCCTGGAGGCTACTAGGATAAAAGAATCCAAAGAAGTAAAGTCGGGAATAGAAAATTGTGCAGTGAAGTTATCACGTAAATGACTGGCTTGAGAAATAGAATTAAGCTATTAGTTTATTGTATTTCAGTAGGTTACGAAGTATAAGGTTTAGAAAATTCTTTTCAATAAATGGGAGGGATATATAAATGGTGACTTGGTGTTCCGTAAGTCTCTTGTATGAACTAACGATGTTTTTCTTTTGCTTTCTTGTACCAGGTGTTCACTCTGTTATTGTTGGACCTTCCCGGACTCCTATTTTTCTCTACCTACACACTGCTTGTCCTATTCTGGGCGGAGATATATCATCAGGCAAGTGATAAAGCAGCTTTCAGATTCTTATTTATGATGTATATTATTTCTATATTACTTCATTCAAGTAAAAAAGGACGTTACTGGGTCTCAACCTCAGGGAAGAAGCAAATAAAGATCTTCGGTTTAGTTGGTTTTAGTTTTGATATATTTGCATTTTATCAAAATGAATAAATAAAAATTGTTCGAACTCTGGAAGAGATTCTAGTTATCATACTTAAATCAGATAGCAAAGGTTAAGGATTCATCTTGATCGAATTTTCATCTCTGAACATGGACAGGCAAGAAGTCTTCCTACAGACAAGCTTAGGATTGTATACATTTCAGTCAATTGTGTCGTATATGTCATACAGGTGCTCTCCTCAACTACCTCTTATTTTCTGTATTTCCTAATAATAAAATACATCTCCATAAATTGATTAATCTGAATTTGATTTCATTGGATGATGGTGGCACTCTGTGTGAATTATCTAGTTGCTAAAAGAAGTGTGGTATGTCCCTTGGATATACTGAAATGGCACTGTTCGTCTACCTAAGTACCTAACCATCTCATCAGCTACAAATATCCATAGCCTATAGTGATGCAATAAATGGTTAGGATCATGAAATCGGCCGACTGATTGGTGAATGTATAACAGCTCTAATATTTGAGCTGTTTAACTTATGGATTATGATGGTCTGTGTTACACTTCTAATGCACCCAAGCGAAGTATTACGTTCACTTTTCGCACCCAAAGTTTATATCCATACTCTAGTTTATTTTACGAAGTATCACGGGTTCACATGATGCATTGTTTAACAGATCTGAGAGCAGGGCTTTACACAACCTTGGGTTTTCTAGTTCCCTAAGGGACTACTGATGTTCTGATCTTACATTTTTTTTTGGTCCCAGGCGATCCTCTGGGTATACACATGGATAAATGACAACAATGTTTCAGAGTCTATTGGAAAGATATTTTTCTCAGGTATAATTTCGTTGGAGGTCTCAGAACTGAGGGGGCGGTAGTTAGCCTTCTTATTTTCAGTTGGCATTATCATTGTTTCCTTTGAATAACTATGCTTGTTTCCTTCTCTGCTTTTCAGCTGTATCATTCATTGCAGCTCTAGGTTTCCTGGTTTACGGGGGAAGGTTAGAATTCTAAATTTTTTTTTTCTTGTTGTAGCATTTATCTGCTTCATGCTATCTCAAGATTTTGGTTCTAAGCAGTTTTTGAAATCCATTTTCCTTCTTACAGACTATTTTCAATGCTGAGGAACTTTCCTGTTGAATCTAAAGGACGAAAAAACAAACTTCGTGAGGTTTGTGTTTTTTTTTTTTTCTTTCAGTTAGTCCATAAATCAGATTTGCTGTCAATGAGATTTCTATATCCCGTACTTCTCCGTTTTCGAATCTATATGGAAGTCCAAAGTGTGGTAGCAAGAAATTATAGAAAGAGCTGGTATGATTTTCTTGAAAATATTGACATGTATATCTAGTGTTACTGATACTTATTTCATGACACAAAGAAATTGTGGTTCTCGTACCTTCTTTAATTTAAGTATGATATACGATATTATGGCTTCTGTTCAAAGTGAAGAAGTTGCAAGAGGTTGTTCAGAATATGCATATATTAGAAGAGGACAATATCATGTGGAATGGTAGCATGTTCAGAGGGTATTCATTAGCTAGATCTGAAGCCGAGATAACTTGTGCAGAATTCATCTGAAATGCTGGTTCTTGGAGCCACTTTAAGCATAAAAAGTTAAAGCTATCAAAAAGTTTCAGAATAATAATAGTGTTCTTAAAATATGAACTTCAGATAGACATTGCTAAGTTGGTCAAACATGTGCATATTTCTTCGTTCATTTACATAAAACAGCATGAGTTTTTCTAAAATATATAATGGAAATCTTTTGGGCTGCTAATGTTTTATATTTTCTGAATCTGGTACAGGTTGGATCTGTAACAGCTGTTTGTTTTACCTGCTTTCTTATTAGTTGCTTTGTGGTGAGTAGTTGAAACCAACCTCTTTCTGTACAAGTACTTTCGTTGTCATATAACTTATTCCCAGAATCCTAATTCTTCTAAGGGATCTTGATCACTTTGATAAGAGTATAAGCATCTAGGTTATAGAACTGAAAGAAGTTAACTTCCTGTGTCACACAAAGATGAGATATGCAGGGTTCAAATGCAGGGAGGTTGGCTCCTTCGCCTTCGCCCTTCGAATCATTTTTACCTCTTGTTTGAGTCTGAGGCACATTTATATCTGGAGACTGAGGCACATGTATTTTCAGATTGGTTACTAGCTACTCCACAATTTTATAAACTATTACTTTTCCTGCGGCAGGTGGCTCTATCTGCTTTTGACAAGGACGCATCTCTTGACGTTTTGGATCATCCAGTATTGAATTTAATATACTACTTGGTAAGCTCTTATGCTTCAACTAGTGCACTTACCTCTTCTCCTTACAACATTTTGCCGAAATTATGCTTGAACCATAGACAATAGAATGAAGAGAGGAACACTGTGCAAGTATACTTGTTTGATACATGATCCAAAAACCTTCAAAAACTAATTCATACCTAAAGATCCAACTAGTCTACATTTGTTACTGTATCAAATACATGACTCTAATGATACAAGAGGTCATAAAATAAAAATATGGATGTGATACAATACGTAGAAATTATCACATAGGCTTGTTGCCCAATTGGTCGTGTTCCTCGAAAATAACAAGAGGTCATGGGATAGATACTGGCACTGTGTTTTCTCTCAAGTACTCCATTTAATTTATAGGTGCAAATGAAGTGGTTTTCAAGACCTTTCAAGGTTAGTTTCTATGGCCTTCCAGGGTTAATTCCCGTGGCACTTTATGCGCTTATTTCCATCCTTTGATGTTTCTATGACATTTGATATAAAATCATGATCTGTAGTGAATCCTTATGATGCAATCATCATGATATCTTAAATATATTAGTTTTTGAAAGATAGTTTATGATCAAGAAGCATAACATTCTTCAAAATTTCCTGTGGGCTTCTAGTGAAATGTCTGACTAACCATATTGCCTGAAAAAAACAGCTTGCCGAAATTCTACCTTCAGCTCTCGTGCTATTCATCTTGCGCAAGCTTCCTCCTAAAAGGGTTTCTGCTCAGTACCACCCAATCCGATAACCATATGAAACCTACTGAAGCAAGAAGAGAACGAAGAAACGTGTAGTTAAATTCGGTTAATTCTTCACCATGGAGGCCCTTCTTTCTCTTTCTTGGTGTAATTTATATACAGTTTAGTTGTCTTCCCAGCTTGCACTAGCGCTTGGTTTCTGAAACGGTTAAAATCAATAGGTTTTTGGTAAATTGGGTTTAACGGGAACTGTTGGTGGAGTTGTGATATTTTTCTTGATGGATGGGGAGGGATTTTTGAATAATACTATCATGCCAAAGAATGTAGTATTGGATGTTTGATAGTTCTAAAATTATTTTTCACATTGAAGGAAACAAAAAGCTCTATTTATTGTGCTTGTCTCAGGCTCTCAGTTCTTATCTTATGATGTTAATGTTGGATAAAAGTCTTTCTAATTTTATTTTGTGGTTTCGGAAATTTGGAGGACATTTTCATCCGGTTGCTTCTGTGCCACTCGCGCACACAATTTTCATCCAGTTGCACCAACTATTTCAAAAAAATAGAGATCTAGTCCAAATACTACTATTAAATGGGGTAAATGTCAAAATCTCCTTAGATTTATTGAACTTCTAAAGAGCTATTTGGTTTCATATTTACTCCTTTCATCTTAGAGGCAAAAAGAAACCTCATTTTTTGAACATCTAGACCCCTAAAAGTCTTCCATTATAAAAAAAAAAAATCAATAATCTAAAGAAAAAACATATTCTGCATTGGTACATTGAATATATATCTGTTTAAATTCCCATAGAAAGATTGACATGAAGAAGAAAACAGAGCTAAGCTTTAAGTGCTCAGCAAATGCAATCGACTCAGTGGTCAAATTAGAGAGAAAGAGAGGTTACTTCACTGATCTTGTCGAGCCCTTCCCGAAAACACAAAAAGCCATCTGTGTATACTTTTAAAAAGGGAATTAAACAATAAACTTCACTATTCAGAATAGTTATGTTTTTGACATTGCAGATATGAAGAGAGAACTCAATTAGTCATCCTACCTCAACTCCATATTCAAATTACAAAACTGGTATGAAAAGAAAAACTTAACCAAGAACAAAGTATAAATTTTACACCATCATATTTTCTGTTAGTTTCTTATCATAATCAGAAGTCCTAACAAATATTTGCAGGGAAGATCAGTAACATAACACACTCCAAATTGTCAGTCTTCTTCAATTTGGGGTTGGCTTAGGTGCCGTGCCGTTTGTTCATTTTGTAGATCTGAATCTGAAATGATTGTATCTGTAATTTTAGTTGTTTTGCATGCTTTTATCTTAAGATCTTGAGACAAGTCTTTTATATCCAATTCATATGTTTTCAGCTTTCAAAACAAGTCTGAATTTGAGAAGAAGACTTGTTTTAAGATCTAAATTTATTAGAGAAGTAAACACATGCAAGTACTCAAACTATACAAGTAAATTACACATTATTTTTTCAGAATTCTGATTCAGATTTAACAAAAATATATATAAACAGCACCTTAGTCTTGGTGAAGTTCATCAACAGGTGGAGCAGCAAACCTCACATTCGCTGGTCTAGCGACCACGACAGTCTCGTCGGCAAACAGTGATTTGATCAAAGTTGGAGTTCTTAGTGGGCGTCGACCAGTCATCTTAGGATACACATCTTCCAGGAAATAATATGCGTGGCCTGCTATCATTCCCTGTTCATTAACAAGTCGAGATCAATAAAAATGAGAAGTAGCCCGTTTTAGTTTTTCGCTACAGTATATGATAAGAGCTTGAGCATTACAGAATTAATAAAAACTTGCAGTATTGTAATACGGATACTAATTGCTGGGGAAAAACTTACAAGTAGATCTACCCAAGCACTGGTACCAACGAGTACAGAAAAACCCAGAAGTACCTGCAAACAAAAGTTCGATCTCACTTCTATGATCAAGCATAACAAACTAACAAAATCCAAAAAAGTTGGTATTGGGGATGCAATTAAAAGAAATAGTTGGATGGCAAAAACAATCCAATTGTATATCATAGGTAGTTTCTGTATAATGAAAGATAAACTCTTAAGACTCATTATTCAAGTTTTATATAGACAGTAGGGGGAAAAACAATATCAGTTAAGTGTTGCAGAATATTGCAATCAGCTTCTTCAAAAATATATTATCATGCAAACTTAAAACGAAATACAAAAACGAGAAAGTACACTTATCAAATTAATAACCGTGTCAAGAATTGGATTCTATTTCTTAAAACATGCAAGCAATGATCATAATTCTTTGGATTACATCTCTGAAGATGCAAAGACCACACAAAAGGTCGCACTTCTATTATACGCATTCCAGCGGACTAGACGAATTATTGTGCTCCCACATGGCTCCTAACTACTCTCAACTATGTAATAAGACTCTCAAGCTTCTGCAACTATTGCCTACTATAATTATCTCCTAAACAGGATAAGTGAAAGATTTACATGAAGTTCATAGAGACTTTCCATAACCCAAATTACGTCTCTTCCTACCAAGTTGTAACTCTCCATTCAAATGTATAATCTACACAAACTTGTGTTCACTACAAGTGTCTTTTGATATTGAAGACACATCCACAACTAAACACACCTTCAGAGCAATTCCACTTTGATTAGATAACCCTCCAGAATTAGGTGACCATCAATTGAAAGTTTCAAAGTTGAAAATAATACAAATAACAATCTAGTCCATTCATGTTAATGTTTAATAGCCCAATGTAGATGAACAGAAAGAAGAACATGAGTGTCTTAAAATGAATCAACTGACTGGCATAAAAGCCGAGGACCAATTAAAGCACACTTACCCATGGTAGATAGCCTGCAGTAAAGGTAAAAAGCCCCAAGAAACTCATATGAATAAAGGGATTTTGCTTGCTCCACACATATACCTGAAATATAACATATAAATGGAACTCGCTAATTAGAAACTAACAAATAATAAAGGATCCAGCATACTACATTTTAGAGAAACTGACCATCATAAAGGTTAACGAATTGCTGAGGAAGAAAATTTGTGCAAAAGATTCTGAAACATAAGGTATCATTCCACCGACAAGAACAATCCCGGTTAAAACAGTGGCACCAAATAAGAGCATGTAAAAGAAATCAGCTGTCCTTCCTCTGAATGTGTTTTCTTCGAGGAGCTTGCAGTAACGGGCAAGGAAGAACATGTGAAATAAGAAGTCCAAATCTGTCAAAATCAATAAGTAACTAACTCAACCATTTAGATAACACATTTCCTGAGCATTTCTTCACAACTAAACTTAAAATACACCTAAAAGAGTAAAGCTATCTCCTCAAACTCATTATCGATCATAATAAATCGTAATGTAAAGACTAAAAAGAGAAGTCACGGACAAATACATGAGGCTATCAGAAAGCTTGACAGACAACGGAAAGGCTATGTAGCATCATGAAGACCTCATTTCCTAAAGGATATGAAAACTTCATATTTGACAGTTGAGTTGGGTGGTCATGGGCCCATCTCACCCCAAAAGCTAGCCCAAGAGGTAACCCTTTCCTTAAACTTATAAACTCACCCCCTGCCCCTTTCACAACCAATGTGGGATTATTTCAACAGGCTATAACACCCATGAACGAGTTCGCCACATTCAATATCTCAAATGCTACTAAATTAAAACAGTAATAGAATTCCCAAACTAAGAAGTTCAATGATTACCCATTTTGCGAAAGTATAAGAAGTTAGTGAAGAGGCGCCAGAATTCATACTGCCGAACCACTAGTCTCGGATTCAAGTACAAATGATAAGGAGAGATTATCTGCAATATGAATACAAATTATTGATAAATACTCTAATCACCATAAGCAAATAAAAAAATGTTAAAAATATCAATTGGGAAAGGGAAAAAAAACCCATGAAACTAAAATGATCAATTTTCTGTTCAATTGGCAAAAACCCAATTTATATAAACACAAATCATTGAGACACATTTCATTAAAAAAACGAAATATCTAACTAAAAGGGCAAAAAAGGTGCCAAATTATAAAACAAAAAACAAACTCTAAAGGTCCTGGAAAAGTGAAATAAAAATGTTAATAATAGAATGAAACACAGAGAGAAATCAAACCTCAAGAGAACATCCAATTGTGGTTACAATTGCTGCTGTGAGATAAGAACGAGTGATGACAGGCATCTGCTTATACCATTCCTCAACCGCTTGAGCCATTTTCAGATTTTTCGATTCAATACCCAAGACCCTAACCAGCTATGGATAAGCTCAAAACTGAAATTTCAGACTTACAAATCTCTGAAAGGTGCAGATAGACAGAGAGAGAGGATTTCGATCTGATAGTGAAAAAGGCTGAGAATTTCATAACATTTTAATGTTGATTTTTGTGACGGAAATACCCTTTCATATTTGCGGTGAACTTTATATAGAAGAGGTAATATAATAGATTAGTTAGGACTTAGGGTGTTTTTGTTATTTCGGCTATCGTCACTTTACTTGTGCTTACGTGGGAAAAGTTTCGTTATTTAGTAGTTCCTTATCGACGTGTTTTGATCTCTCTCGTACGTCACGATCTAATGACCATTAGATCTATGTGATTTGGCCAACAAGTGTTCTTTTGGACCTCATAAGAGCTTCTCCGATGGGACACTCAATCTCTAAAAGCATCTGCAATGCAAGATTTGAGAAAAATTCTAAAAATCGTATTGTCAAGTGTGAGAAATGGATCTCTAAATGGTTTGTCATTTAGAGACACTTTATTGCAAAACCTTCTCCAATGCAACACTCAAGAGAAACTCTAAAAACCTATATTTTGGTTTAAAACTAATTGATTTGCTTATATGGCACTTAGAGATTCTCAAGAGGACACTCTAAACTTAGAGTGTGCTCTTAAGGATCTCTAAAATAAATCTTGACACATCACTGTAGAGATTCATGTTGTGTTTTGCATTAAAGATGGATTTTAAAGAAACTCTAAAAAATCCTATGTGCCACTCTAAGATTTAGAGTTTGAGTGTTGCATTAGAGCATCTCCAATGCAACACTCAATCTTAGAAACTCTGAGTGCCACTTAGGATTTTTAGAGTTTTTTCTTAAAAATCCTCTCCAATGCAACACTCTATTTGGATATCTAAGATGACGTGTCGAGGGTGGAATAGAGATATCTCAAGAGGACACTCTATTTTCGGAGTGTCCTCTTGAAATATCTCTAATTGTCCAACTCATCAATATTTGATTTTCAACCAATAGAAATCAAGTTTTTTATATTTTCTAAAATAACTAACTATTTATTTACTAAAATAACTATGTCACATAAGTAAATAAGATAAGTTTAGAGTTTTGCATTGGAGACACAAAAAAACTGAGGATCTCTATTACCGCCACCAAGGAGTGAAAATCTCAATTGAAACTTGACACATTGGATGAATAGAGATTTTTTTGAGTTTTGCATTGGAGATGCTCTTAGAGTGTCATATATGACTTTTTGAAGTTTTTGTTAAAAAACCATCTCCAATGGGACACTTTGTTAGACACTCTATTATGAGGTGGATACATTTATGGTGTGTTTGGATGCAGGATTCCTAACTAGGATTCCTACCAAAAATGGGATTTGGTAGGATTCATGAATTCTTGGTCTGTTTGGCTACACAAAATCCTAGGACTCTTGAATCCCAAGGATTTCTAATTCCATAATTTGTATTAGCCCAGAATTCCACCCTACCCCCTAAGATTTGCTAGGATTTTAGATTTTTACGCCCCAAATCCAATTCTCAAATCAACCCAAATCCTCCCGAATTTCGGACAGATCTCAAACTCGGAGTTCCAGTCGTCTTCTTCTCCAACACTTCCGATTTTCAGAGAAAAACTTGAAGCTGAAGCTCGGGTGAGGTATTATCTCTTTCTCTCTCTCTCTCTCTCTCTCTCTCTCTCTCTTTCTCTCTCTCTCTAACTCGTATCACTCTCTCCTTCTCCACAAATCTTGAAGTTCCGGATCTAGTAATTTCAAAACCCTAACTGTCTCACTCTAACCTTTTGTGATTTTCAGATTTCTTTGTGAAGCTTGAAGATCAAAGCTCGGGTGAGGTATTTTCATGAATTCTAACTCGTATCTCTCTCTCTAGGGTTTGATTATATCTTTGCAACAGTCAATGGTTGATATCTAGTTTTCAGTCAAACTAGCATTTTAAATTCTAGGGTTTTTCGATTATTGTTCTGATCAACTTGGGTATATATGATAATTGACCAATTTAGTATACCTAGTATTGATTTACTACCTAGGGTTTCAAAATCTCTATTGTTTACTCTATCACTTTGTGCCAATGAACAACTACCTAGGTATATAATAGTTCCAAATCCACAAAACCCTCTGAAGGTATACACACTTCCCTCTTTCATCTTCTAGGGTTTTCAAATGCGATCTTCATATCTGTTAGAAATGCTTTATATTTTCTCTATTTCATGATTTTAGGTTTATGGCATCTATAGGAGTTAGGCTCTCAAGTTTGTCAACATAAAGATTGTAGGTGAATCAATGCACGACTTTGCTTCCAAAGTTTCTTAGCTTCAGATTCATCGTTTGCTAGACTCGAACAATTACTTTCATTACAATCGACAAAGTATTTACCGCTAACACCATTTATTTCTGGTCTCAAAGCAACATAACACGTAGTTGCTGCACCCTGTAGAGATATTAAAAGTGTAAGATAGGATTTAGATTGGAAACAGCAGAATTCCATTGACCATAAAACAAACCTGAGAAGTTGATTTAAGAAACTTCGATGCGAGAAAAAAGATCGAATCTGCACAGTAATTGACATAAAACTTTTAGATCTTTCAGGCATATACTTGAATACAAACCAAAAGGTTATGCACCTCCAAACTTTTCTATTTTTGAACTCAAAGAAGAAGAAAATACTAGAAACTATTGAATTATATAAATACCTGTGATTAACCCCTTGTGATCTTTCATGATAATTGACCTTGCTTATATGCTATTGCATTATTGTCATAAGTTGCTAGTAGAGATTGGGATGCCTATCCTTTACCTGAGATTGGAATTATTAACAACCACAATATCCATCTTGTTCAAATTCACACACGAGTCACTCTACTGTTAAGACATTTGACATTGTATTAATGAATTAGCAATAGACTTGGTTAGCTAGAAAACGTTGCATTCTCGCAATAGAAATCCATTGCTCCAGGTACTGAAGTATTTGTATTTTAAGCCCCCCATTGCTCCGGTATAGCGATTCTTTAAGTGATCATAGGTCCGATACTTTGTATGTTACTAAGTTTCAACACAATGGTGGGGATTGGTGGTTACTGTTCAATGAGTTGCTCTAAATGGTTTTAAGTTTCTCCTTTTTTTTTTGCTTTTATGATTGATACTGATATTAGATGTATGGGTATATCTATGTTTGAGTTAGTTTTCTTGCTTTTGTTAAATTGGGACATGAATTTATTAAGCTTTTGCTATTATCTAATCATATATTGATTCCTTCTTCTTTTAGTGTCTCTTTCTTTTTTCTTTCTGCTATTATTCACCAGTTTTGTTATTTTTATTGTTGGTTCCTATGAAACTCAATACTTCATAGTTGTGGAAAAACCTACTATATCTCCTTCTTTAGAGTTTCTCTGTTCACTGCCCTAGATTGAAGGGAATTGTGTGTCCTCTAGAAAAAGAACAACCATATATATTCACTTTAGATCTTGTAAGAATAGTCAGTCACTAAAATACCTGACGTTGAAAATTTATTCGAGAATAATGTCATGCAGACTAAAAAGACTGTCACAATAAAAAAAAACATCTAGGTCCTCATTACTCATTGTCACAATTAAAAAATCATTTTGAAATTATTAACAAGCACACACTTTTCAAGGTTTATCTTAGGCTCATGTTTAAGTACCTTATTAAACATTAACCATCGTACTTTATAGACGATAATTATGATACACCTTAGATGGTTTGTTTTGAGATACTATGATGTCTGAATGTTGCTTAGTAGTCATGCTATTGGTTACACGACATACTGAAATTGGGGAAGTGATATGTTGTGTGTGGCTCGAATTCCTTGTTGATTATTCTTTCATGTGGTTGTTGTTAGTATCATGTTCTTGTAAATCCGTCTGTCTTATGCAGCCCATAAAGCACTTTTTAAACCAATAATTTGTATGTTTTGAAATGTAGGAAGATGCCTTTCTCGCATGACTTTGAGATTGTTGCATGGTTATCTATTCTTGTTGCCTGGATTTCTTATCACAGATGTTTGGCGGAGTTGTATATAGATAGAGAGCCACCTAGGAGTCGTGAATTTGAGAGGCACCAGATTCTTGAGCGACTATACTCAGAAAATGATATAACTTGTCACGCAATGCTTCGGATGAATATGAACACATTTAATAAGTTGTGTTGTATGTTAGTAGGCAAAGGGCTACGACCTAGTAGGTGGGTTAGTGTGAAAGAACAAGTAGCTATATTCCTCCTCACTATTGGTCACGACTCGCGTGTGAGGCATAACGGGTTCGATTTGATTAGGTCATCTGAAACAGTTCATCGACATTTTCATAATGTGTTGCGATTTGTCTTAAGACTTGGTCCTGAGGTGGTGAAGCCGGCACGTGAAACTTTTTCCCCACAAATGGGTAATAGATGTGGTTGGCCATTAACATATTTTAAGGACTGTGTTGGTGCAATAGATGGTACATACATACCTGCAACTGTACCTATAGAAGACCAACCACGATATCGTAACCGCAAAGGAGATATTAGACATAATATTCTAGTAGCTTGCTCATTTGATATGAAGATAACATATGTTTTAGCTGGATGGGAAGGGTCTGTACATGATAGTAGGTTGCTGAGATCTGCTGTCACAACGTGTGAAGACAAGCTAATAGTTCCTTCTGGTATAGCTATGCCACCTCTTAAACTTTGTTGATGGTTGACATCATTGTACAATGTACTAATGCACAGTTTTTGTTTGATAGACAAGTACTACCTTGGTGATGCCGGTTTTCCACTTGCACCGGGCTTCCTGACGCCTTATCGTGGGACTAGATATCATTTGTCTGATTATAAAGGACGTAAACCAGCGAACCCAAGGGAGCTTTTCAACTATCGACATTCATCTTTACGTAATGTGATAGAACGAGTGTTTGGAGTCTTGAAGAAAAGATTCGCCTATTTACGAGCATCTCCATTTTATTCTGTGGATTCGCAAATAAAAATAATTCTATCTTGTTGTATTATGCACAATATAATAAGAGATATAGATCCAGATGATAATGGTGATGAATGGGAAGATGCCGTCGAGGAAGAACATGATGAAGTAACTAATCAAAGGGATGATGTAGTAGGACTCGAGCCAAATCCAAATTGGACAAGAGTTAGAGATGCTCTTGCGCTTAGGATGTGGAATGAGTGTCAGCGTTAACATGTTTTAGAATAATATGAACTTATATTTTAGAGCAATATGTATTTGATTTTTAGAATGATATGTCATTGATTTTTAGAATGATACGTATTTGATTTTTAGAATGATATGTCATTGATATTTCAGAATGATATGAATTACGAATTTGTATACTTGTTTTATTTACATTCTTATTTTGTTGAACTATTAGAGATGAATGAAGTTGATTCGCAAAAAAAGGAGAATGTGACATGGACTGTTCCAATGGACAAAGCGATGCTTGACACTTTAAGAGAACAAACTCTTCTTGGCAACAAAGGTAAAGGTGGTAATGCCGGTTGGAAAGGACCTGCTTTTGTTGCTATTTCAAATGCTGTTCAACCCTTATGTCAACAAAAAATCAGCAAAGCTAACATTCAAAATCGAATAAAAACAATGAAGAAGTTAAAAAACGGTGTGGAAGAACTTCTGAAACTTAGCGGCTTCGGTTGGAGCTCTAGTAGGAATATGGTTATTGCTGAGGATCGAGTATGGGATGAACTTATACAAGTAAGTTAAATACCTTCAATGACTATCTTACATGAATTTATCACTAGAGTTATGAGAATGCTTCGGTTGGAGATAAATTCCATATTTTTACCATCTTGGTTTGGAATTCCCTAATCAATGTAAGTCTGGGAATATTAAGAATCTTGATAATGCCCTTGTTTACTTTGATAAATTGGTTTCCATTAAACCATTTATATCTACCTCTACCTTTAATCAACTATTGAGTTCACTTGCCAAAACTAGATCCTACTCAGATGTGTTTACCCTCTATGAAAAGATGATTTTGGTTGGAATCCAAATGGATTTGTTCACATTTAATATTTCGATTAACTGTTGCTGTCAATTAGGTCAGGTAAACTATGCATTTTGTGTAATGGGAAAATGTCAAAAGAGTGGGTATGAGCCTGATTTGATCACTTGTAATACACTTATTAAAGGACTGTGTCTACAGAAAAATATTAGTGCTGCCCTTGAAGTGTTTGATAAAATGACTGACTCTGGGATTCGACCTGATAATGTTACATGTGGAACTCTTATAACTGGCCTATGTAGAGTTGGTGAAGTGGGTCTTGCTATGGAATTCCAAACCAAGATGGTAAAAATATGGAATTTATTTCCTGATGTTGTTTCATACAGTGTGATAATAGATGCTCTTTGCAAATTAAGCCAAATCAGTGAGGCAGTTAAACTTTACTTCCATGCATTTTTGTTATAAAGTTATGATTCCAGCTTTTATTTGTGGTTTTCTTATGGTTTTCTCTCTATTATTTGTAGGCAAGACCAAAATTGAAATTTTTAAGAAACAAGTCCGTTGACTTGTACCTAGAGATGGTTGAAGTGTTCGGAGACGAACCGGCAGTTGGGGATAGAGAAACAACAACTAATCTTACAACCGATGATGAGTCTAACACAAATGAAGGAGCTCCTTCTACCGAAGTTGATGTTGACTGCGATTCTTTTGATGTTGGCGGTGATCAATGTCGCTCATCTTCATCTAAACGTGGCGGCTCCGTTCTAGAGACACGCAATAAGCGTAGTCGTTCTATTTCAGCAACTTTGAGCCAAGAGATGACCGGAGTACGTGTCGCAATTGAAAATGTTGCTAATGCAATGGCCCAAAGGAACAACATGGACGACAATTGCTGGAAAGACGTAAAGAAAGCACTTGACACCCTCCAGTTAGATATAGAGACAAAGATCAATTGCTTGGAATGGTTCCATCATGATGTTGAAAGAAGGAGGTTTTTCTTAACAATGGAACCAGATGAACAACTTATGTGGATCGAGAGCAAATTATTTTAGCATGGACAAGAGATGACATTATTTTTTTTACCAGTACTTACTTTTTATTTTTAAGACAATACTTGGATGAGGTTTTCTTTTTTGGATATTATTCATGAATATGAAGGTATTATTTTAATTAAAAACTTATTTTGTAAGAATCCAATTATGTTTGCCAAACAAGCTAAAGGATTTTAGATGAAGGAAACAAGAATTCTAGGATTCTTATAGGTTACCAAACACACAAAAAAAAATCATTTGGATTCATGAATCCATGGAATCATGAATCATTTGGATTCATGAATCCGTGGATTCATGATTCCTGCATCCAAACACACCATTATTATAGAGTGTCTAAAGAGAAAAACTCTAAAACTAGAGTGTCTTTTTGAGACTCTCTAAGTGTCACTTTAAAATTTAAACCAATAAAAACTTTTTCTTTTCAACTACTTTTTTCATATTCAATTTAAGAGTGACATGTGTATTAAGTAGAAAGATTTTAGAGATGTTCACTGGAGACCAAAAAAATTTAGAATGTCTCTACATTGACAGTCAGGAGAATCTTTATTTGACACTTGATAACTAAACTTTAGAGTTTTTGTTAGAGTGTCCCATTAGAGATGCTCTAAGCCATTATAATTGCTAATAGTTGGCCTTTAATGTGAGGTGATATTGATATTTTAGTGATTGTAAGGATAAAGAGCATTAATCAAAATTTATCTGATAAATCAATTCATTTGGCATTTTATTTTAATTTCTGATCAACTTCAACCAAATTTCACTTATCATGATAGAAATTTTACCATGCCCAATTACCTTTGGGTGATCAGTTAATGTTTCATTAGAGAATTTAACGACAAAAATACGCTGGTTTGTAGTAGATTTTTTTTCCCTTCAAAAGTGTAAGGGCGGGGGACAAGGGGGTAGCAGTGGATAGAGATTTCGAGGGACATTCATGGACAAAATGTCTTGTAGACATTTCAGACCATTTCATGACATCTATTTACAGACTAGACAGTTCAAGACATTGAGACATTTAGTCTATAGTCAAAATGTCCTGGGGATATTTCAAAATATTGAGTTTATAGAAAAAATGTGTAGTGAATATGTTATTATGTTATAGGATGGTGCGGGTCAGCCTTCTAGGCTGCTAGTGATACTGTCCACTTTGGCACACCTGTGCATCACAGTTTTAAAAGACCTCACTAGGGAAGGGAGCTTAACCTCTTAAGAGGAACTCCACACTACGTCTCACCACCAATGTGGGATTTCTTTACAACACACCCTCCCAAAACCACATCACAGTTGAGCAAATCGTGCCGATGACGTGTTATAGGATGGTGCGAACCAGCCTTCTGGACTGCTAGTGATACTGTCCGCTTTGGCACACCTAGGCCTCACGGTTTTAAAAGACCTCACTAGGGAATGGTGATTAACCTCTTAAGAAAAGCACCACACTCCGTCTTACCACCAATGTGGGATTGTTGCGACAAAAATTATTATTACTAGAAATAATATATTTTTACTAATGATACAAAAATAAATTTTTGGAGTTTTTTTGACATCTAGATATCCGTGGACATTTATTGAAAATTGACAGAAATTTATTATCGTAACATCATTGATTTTATCATATCATATAAAATAACATATTTCTACTAATGTTCAATTTTTTTTTTTACTTTGATAGACATCTGGACTGATGGACAATTGGTGAATATTATAGTACGACTGTACGAGGTATATTCAGGTAAATTCTTTACCTTGTTAGTAAGTTTTTTTTGTTAAAAGTACTTGGTTAGTAAGTGAGAACTGAAATGGGTAGAGAAAGAAAGGGGAGAAAGAGAGAAATTAATTTTAGGTGCTGATGAATAAGGTATTTGACTTGAATGTACCGATCCAATCTTAAGAAACTTAACAACAAATATAGGTAAAAGAATCAGATTATGAAGAAAGAGCGTACTTGAAACCATTAGCTTCAATCAAATGATCAGAAAAATTGAAACTCATATAAAAACCCTCAAGACATTGTGAGGGCAGATGTGAGGACTAACAGAGAACAACCCTTATTAACCGAAAATTTAACATGTTAAAAATGGACCATCTATTTCTTATTTCTTGCCAAATTTTTCATTTTACAAATTCTCCATCGTTCTAATTATCATTCTAATTTTAGAGATACAACTTTTTTCATGAATATGGACTACAATTTACGTTACACATTACATGACATTGATACATCATCAAGATGTGATAAACATGATAACCACCGAAATTAAATTAGGAATGAAAGAGGTCAAAATCCAACAACATATTAAAGAGGTCTAAAGCCCGACAAACTTATTATTTATACCTTTAATAACCCAAATTCAATAATCATGGATTCTACTTCTTATAGGAAACGAACCTGAGACCTCCAGGATTTTGGAATTTATGTCAACACAATCAACCACTAGGGGAACCACATGTTCACATCTAATTATCATTCTTGTTGTTTACTTTTGGACCTTTGGCTTATATTTCAAATGAGTCATGCTTCGTTTCATAAATTTTCACATTTTAGACCTAAGACCCATTTTTCCTAATACTAATTAATCTTTTTACCTATGTGCTAATGGGGCTGTCGAAATATGTTAAAAAATCACACGGAGAACTTGCATTTACATTTGCTTCAAGGTTGTAAAAAATATTAATGCTTAGATTAAGTGAGCTATGCATATGTGTTAGTACTAAAAGTTCGCGGAAGTTATCGAACCTATCTTAGAAATTGATCCGACTATGAAAATTAATCGAAAAGCTAAGTCAAGAAACTAAATATGCAAAACAGAATTAACGAGGTTCGGCTTAAAGCCTACGTCCTCGGGCGAACAAGAAAAACTTTACTGAAGGATAGATGAAGACGACTCACACAACCCGCAAGTTCGTCCCAAGATGGTACCGTATAGAAATTAACCTTCTATACTATATCTTCGACGACCAAGAAATTAAACACCGCTAAAAAACGATGAATAAAATTTCTCTCTCACTTGCTCTCACTCTATGTTGAATAGTTGTTGTGTTTGTGTCGACGTTAATGATTGCTCAAACCTCCTATATATATATATATATATATATATATACATCCACCGACTAAGAATAGGAAGTTAACCGACTCCAATCTTTGAGTCCAACTAGTAAAAGGACTTTCACCCAACCGACTCTCACAATAAGGAATCTCACCCAACCGACTCTCACAATTCTCCACCTCGTACGCAATTTGATATACTTCAAATTTTGGACGAACACCTGCTTCTTGTAACTTCATCCGACTGCACCATATGACCATGGCTGCCTACGTACCCTTTTACAGGATCAAGCTTATCGTAGTTCAACCAACCCTTCACATAAAATTTACCTTGTCGTCATTACGCCCTTTCGGGCAACTTAACACGAGCCGATTTGTAGCAATTCCAAGCAATGCTGAAACTTGCTACACGTCACCACTTTAGTCAACATTCCGCGGGATTCTCATCTGTGTTAATCTTCATGAGAGAAACACCACCTTCCTCTACGACATCTCAGACGAAGTGATATCTGACATCGATATGGTTAGTACGAGCACGATGAACCTGATTCTTCGCCAAGTAGATCGCACTTTGACTATCACACCATACATCTACGCACTCATGCTTAATCCCTAGATCATCCAGAAGACCCCACAACCACAATGCTTCCTTCACACCCTCGGCCATAACCATATACTCGACCTCCGTAGTAGATAACGCAACTGTAGATTGTAACATCGATCGCCAACTAACTGGAGCACCATGTACCCTAAATACATAACTTGTAGTAGATCGTCTTCTATCTAGATCGCCAGCATAATCCGAGTCAACATAACCGCTTACTTGACATGTGTCTCCACCAAAGCACAAACCCGTATCAATGGTACCCTTCAAGTACCTCAAGACCCACTTCACAGCTTCCCAATGTGTCTTCCCCGGGTTTGCCATAAACCTACTAACCACACTGACCGCTTGTGAAATATCCGGACGAGTACACACCATAGCGTACATCAAACTGCCAACTGCACTAGCATACGGTACACGATTCATATGATCCTTCTCCACCGTAGTAGTAGGAGATTGTCTTCCCGAGAGCCTGAAGTGTGGTGCCAAGGGTGTTGACACCGCCTTCGCATTCTGCATCCCGAACCGAGAAACTACTTGTTCGATGTAACCTTTTTCTGACTCAAGTATAGCTTCTTACTTGACCGCTCTCTCTTAATCTCCATTGCCAGTATCTTCTTTGCAGCGCCCATGTCTTTCATCTCAAACTCTTGACTGAGTTGAGATTTTAACTTATCTATCTCCACTATGCTTCGAGAAGCAATAAGCATGTCATCCACAACAATCATAGTCACTTCTGCGAAAACCATGCTTTAGCATGAAAAAAATCAAATTGTTTATACCATTGGCGTGGGGATTGTTCCAATCCGTAAAGAGACTTCCTCAAACGACATACTTGATTTTCTTTACCCTCAACCTTGTATCCTTCAGGTTGAGACATAGAAATTTCTTCTTCTAGATCTCCGTGCAAGAAGGCGATTTTAACATCGAGTTGTTGACGCTCAAGATCACTGTGAGCAACAATACTCAATAGCACCCGTATAAAAGTATGTTTCACTACCGGGGAGAAAATCTCATTGTAGTCGACCCCTTCTTTCTGTGCATAATCCTTGGCCACTAGTCTTGCCTTATACCTTGTACCCTTGATCTCGAAAGAATCCTCTTTCTTCTTGTACACCAATTTACAACCAATAATAGACTTACCTTCGGGCAATGGGACAACCTCCCATGTCTTGTTCTTGTGAAGAGACTCCATCTCTTCTTGCATAGCAACTAACCAACTCCCTATTTCCTCCGCGGTAATAGCTTGTTTGAAAGTGACCGGCTCGTCGTCTTCTACCGAGAGTGCATATTCAACCACATTTGCCTGCCCGTAATGCCTAAGAGGTTTGTCTGACCCTAACCTCTGTACCGGCTTATATAACCGTTTCGGCCTAGTGTGTACCGAAACATCCTGCTGCTGTTGTTGTAAAACTTGTGTACCCTCCCCTTGAACCTCCTCATGATCGGGTTCATCAATTTCCTCATCCGGAGTACTATCCTGATGCTCCACCTAATCATGATTCCTAGAAACCCGTTAGTCTTCGGCTTTTACTTCCACTACTTGAGCTTTAGTAGACCCAACATCACCGCAACTAGGCACCGTAGCTTTCTCCACTACAATAGATGACTCATCAAACACCACATCTCTGCTGATTACAAACTTCTTGTCTTTCGTACACCATACCCGATAACCCTTGACTCCTGTAGCATATCCTAAGAAAATTGTCTTCTTTGCTCTATTATCAAGTTTGTTACCTTTAACATGGTAACAGGCCGTACAACCGAAAACCCTAAGTCTCCCGCAATCTGCATGTGCACCTGACCCCAGCTCGTAAGGTATGCCGCCATCTAAAGAAGAATGTGGAGACCTGTTCACAATATAACAAGTTGTAGCAATAGATTCTGCCCACCATTCTACGCCTAATCCCGAATTGGAGCGCATACATCTAGCCTTCTCAAGTAGTGTACGGTTCAATCTCTCTGCGACTCCATTCTGCTGAGGTGTGTTTACTATTGTCCAGTGCCTCACAATGCCTTCCTGATTACAAAACTCCTTGAATGCCCCATCCGTGTACTCGGTCCCATTATCCGATCTTAACGTCTTCAGCTTTCAACCAGTTTTGTTCTCAACCATTGCTTTCCACATCGAGAACGTGTTGAATACTTCATTCTTATGCTTCAGAAAATAAATCCAGACAAATATCGAATGATCATCAACGAATGTAACAAAATACCTGGAACCACCCTTGTAAGCTAACTTTGCCAGTCCCCAGACATCGGTATATACGTAGTCTAATACCTCTTTGCTCCTGTGCTTGCTTGAAGAGAACGTCACCCTGTGTGCCTTCCCGAACACACAATCCTCACAAAATTCCATGCAAGGCTTCTTCATGTCCTTCAACAAGCCTTTCCCGCAAATCAAAGATAAACCCTTTTCCGACATATGCTCAAGGCGCATATGCCAAAGCCTCGTACAAGCCGTTGGATCGCTTCCACTAAACACCGCTAAAAAACAATGAATATTATTTCTCTCTTACTTACTCCCACTCTATGTTGAATAGTTGTTGTGTTTGTGTTGATGTTAATGATTGCTCAAACCTCCTATATATATATACATCCACCGACTAAGAATAGGAAGTTAGCCGACTCCAATCTTTGAGTCCAATTAGTAAAAGGAGTCTCACCCAACCGACTCTCATAATAAGGAATCTCACCCAACCGACTCTCACAATATGTGATTGTGGTTGTTGTTGTCTTTGAAAGAGTCTCTGCTACTGAACTAAAGTTAGAATTTGTAGGTTATATTTTTGCAACTTAATTTCGTTCTGTCTTTGCAGTAGTTGCATTACCTGCTTCTGAACAATGTCTACCGCTTTGAATTGAAGTTTCGGTTTCTTGTTATTGGGATAAAGGTTCTGTTATTGCAAGTTGTAAAATTTGGTCACATGTTTGGCATAAATTATTTCAACTTAGGTCGCAAAATCATCAAATAGTAGATAATGATATGCAAGGATCAAACACCTATAATTAAACAGGAAAGTTGACTTGATTAATCCAAATATATCTTACATAATTAATTCATTGTCAATCAAATCTTGGCCTACCTTCTACTATGAAAAGTATAGTTCTTCAAAACAGTAGCGAAGCCAGGATTTTTCTTATGTGGGGGCACATTTAAGTTAAAAAAAAAAATACAAATTCATATGTTATAAGAAAATGATTTTTATTAATTAATAAAATTTTTAAATCGTTGCATAATAACTTCGTTACTTATGGTATCAAGTAAAAAATATTTATTCTATCCAGATAAATTTTAAAATGTTTTGGAACTGAGAGAAAAAAAAAGTTTTGACTGAAACAAGTTAAAATGACATAAATTTCAGTTTCATTGAAATAAAGATGAAAATAGAAAAGAAAAATCATGATCTATCTTCTTTTGATGTCAGGACCAATAAAAAAGATGAGAACATGACTTTGTGAAGAAAAAAATGACTAGCCAACTGCCCCTTGGTTGGAGTGGTAAGAGGTACAATCTTTCAGCTAGAGATCAAGGGTTCGAGACACACGCTGAACAATTCAAAAAAAGAAAAGAAAAAATGACTAGATTATAGTTTTTGGATTCTTATTTATGTCCTATTTGGGTTGGAATTAGGATTCAAGTTAGTTTATATGAAAAAAAATATTAGTATAGGCTGATGGAATGGAATTCTTTTCTTATTTTTCTTAGTCGATAAATAATTTTAAAGTTAAAGTAAAAATAATGTTCCTTGGTTGATAGGGTGAGTGGATGTGTTGGGGGCAATTAGTTTGTTTAAAACAACAAAATAAATTTTAAATACATTCACCAATTTTGACATATACACACATAAAGGTAATTTTCGTTTAAGTTACAAGAAAGATGTGAGTGTTATAACAAAAATGGTGAGTGTTTTTAATGTTTCCCTTGAAAACAATGGAGGGTCATAAGAATCAATGACCCTCAAAAAGACGGGTGGGCCATGGGCCATTTGAATTGTTAATTTTGTAATTGAGTTAATTCCTATGTGGTCCCCTACTTTATGACCAGCTTCCTTTATGGCCCCTTTTTTTTCGTAAATTCAAATATGACCCCCTATTTTCAGATAAATGTCATTACTACCCTTCTTAATTCTAAATTTAAAACAATAAAACAATTATTTCCACCTCACCCCTCTCTCTCTCTCCACCTCATCTCTCCCTACACCTCACCCCTCTCTCTCTCTCTCTCCAATTCACCTCTCTCTCTCCTACTCACCCCTTTCTTCTCCGGCAAGGTGGCCGGTCGGAAAATTTTCCGGCCGGCCACCTTCAAACTTAAAAAAACAATAAAAAATTTCTCTCTCCTCTCTCTCTCTAAATTTTTTTTTTTTTTAAAATCTCTCCACTCTCTCTCTCTCTTAAACTCCGGCGAAGGGAAACCCCCTTCGCCGGAGTTTAAGAGAGAGGGAGAGTGGAGATATTTTTCGAAAAAAAAAAAAGTTTTAGAGAGAGAGAAGAGAGAGGAATTTTTTTTTCTTTTAAGTTTGAAGGTGGCCGACCGGAAAATTTTCCGGCCGGCCACCTTGCCGGAGAAGAAAGGGGTGAATAGGAGAGAGAGAGGAGAGTTGGAGAGAGAGAGGAGAGTTGGAGAGAGAGAGAGGTGAATTAGAGAGAGAGATGAGGTGTAGGGAGAGATGAGGTGGAGAGAGAGAGAGAGGGGTGAGGTGGAAATAATTTTTTTTATTTGTTTTAAATTTAGAATTAAGAAGGGTAGTAATGACATTTATCTAAAAATAGGGGGCCATATTTGAATTTACGAAAAAAAGGGGGCCATAAAGGAAGCTGGTCACAAAGTAGGGGGCCATATAGGAATTAACTCTTTGTAATTAATGATGACCAACAGTTTTGTTAGACTGCGTATTGCCCCTTAACAAAATTAATTTGTTAGAAAGACACTAAAGGCACCTCTATGCATAAAGGAGTTCACATTAGGGGTGTGGGGGCCTATGCCCCCACGGGCCCCTATGTGGACCCGCCCCTGCTTCAAAACCACTAGGAAGCAATTAGTTACCAGACTACCTGTAAAGTGATATATGAAATAATTATCATCATATCCATTTTTACAAACAAACCTTGTTCTTGTCAAAGAAATAAATCGATTAAACTGAAACGTAAGTACTTTTTGTGTTTCCAGACCACACCCCTTTTTCCTTATAATTATATCAAAATTGACAAGACACATTCCCACATGTGTATATATCATCTGGTTGTTGTTTTTTGTTGATGTTGCTTTTCATTGATGTTGCTTGCCATTTCTCAATAGTCATAGAAAAATGAACAGATAATGTAAGTGTTTCAAAATTCATGAGTTATAATATTTGCAACGCACGAACAAAGTTACTGAATCTTCACATACCCAACAAATCTATGAATAAATGTGAATCCAGAAGAATCTCAAATGAGGTTACAAGCCATGTTTATCTCCATGCTCTTCTTTTACTACTTATGAGAAGGAAGGAAATCCCTACCAGAAAGAGAGAAAAAAGTTTTCTGTCCTGAAGCACCGGAAACAAACTATTTTGAAACATGAAAAGAAAACAAAGAAACTGGACCCACTTTCTTAGATGAATTGCTTTGTAATTGTCATGATGGTCCCGGAATAGAAGGCCCAACAAATGTTGAGGTTTTTCCTTTTGAGAATTGGTGGTGTCTACTAATGTTGTTACCGGAATCTCAAACATCACATGTCTAACATTAGTATCCCAGGATCGCATGCATACACTAATAATCAACTAAGAGTTAGAGATTTACCTTAATCGCTAGTTTTCCCTCGAACCTTTCCAATCGCTTTGAGAAGACCAAGAGCTCCAATTGTAGCTCCTCTACTTGGGACTCCGAATGGTCTACTTAATCTCCCACCTTGTAAGCTAGCTAGAACTCCAATGGTAGTTTGATAATAAGAAGAGCAACTTCTTTTTTATTTGACTAGTTGATAGCTTTTGGGAATTAGCTCACTTTCTCTTCTCTATTTAATGTTGTAGAGTAAGAAAGCTCTTAGATAAATTCCACACCTTGTTCACTGCCTTAAGGGTCATTATATAGAACTCTAATAAGAGTTCTACTCAAATTTGGTTTCCTAAAAGACCCGTTTGAATAAGATTAAGGAAATAGTCGAAAATAGAAACTAGTTGCTATTTTCTCAATTCCTTGATGAGGGGACGTCCAAACCCGGCCAAAATTAGCAGACCTAACCTTCCCTATTAGGGGAACCTACCCTCCAATTTTCAGTCCAATCCGAGCCCAAAAAAAGTCCCTTTTTGGCTCTAGGCCCAAAACCCCTCTTTTGAGCCTTCTGTGCTATCTTTGCCCAAACTTCTTTTGGGCCTATAAGACATATTTATGGGACTCTCCCATGATTATATATCTCATTTCCACTAGTCATATCATCCGATTAAATAGCCATTCTTATGTGTAACCCGTTGTAGGATCCGATCGAAGTTAGCCGCGAATTACTTTGTAATTCGAGGATCGTAGTTGGTTTCTAGCTAAACACTACGACCCTTAAATCAACCGGACTTGATGATCTTCTTCATCAATTGTCCTATCCGACAAATTTCTCGCATTGCATTCTTGGTTGAAAGACATCTCCTTCATACTCCCACTTGTACTTAGAACAAGTGCAATGCTCGATTCTCGTGTCAATTTGTATCTCATCTGATACGTCACGTCTTTCAGACTTTCTTGATGCCGAGGACAAGTATTTTCAGTTGCTACTCATCAAGCGACACTGATACACTTTTACCTAATGTAATTAGGATGACACAATTCATTCTCGCACTCCCACTTAACTTCATGTCTATCATGTCCTTCCCAGTATCCGCCTTTATAAACTCCTTTTACGGCGCGACGTTTAACGTAACCAAAGTCGGACATTCCTTATATAAGATGAGTGGAGCACTCAGATTTTGAGGAATCTCTCCAATTTTGCCAATAAGAAGTGTTTGACGTGCATCACGAGTGATGTACTTCTCATTTGAGGTTTATCCAGTGTATAATCCCCATTACACACCCACATAGTCGTGCCGAAGATTCCTATTCCTATAGCCTATGAAACTGCGCTATCTCATCGACCTCACGTGCTAGTCTTCCTTAGTCATTGTTGTCCATGTAACGACCTGGACTAGGGAGATGATAATAAATATTTCAAGTTCACTTAATAGGATTTCATTTATCAGATCACGTATCTGACAAACCTATTCGGAATGTTCTATTATCTGTGGGATGTCGTTTAAATACTAAACCAAATTTAGACGACCGTGAAATAACTAGTTTATTTCTGATAACGAGAGTTTGTAAATTTGAGCCTCTTCCATAAAACTCCTTTTAACCACTCAATTTACTTGTCAAGGTTTATTAAAAATATACCTCATGCCTTAGACTTGTGTATGAGTCTCATACTTTGTCTTAGGTGACAGTTTAGTTTGACTACGTACGGATGTAGTCGTTTAAACTTTGCCAATTATTAATTAATTTGAAGATCGCTTTCTTCAACCTTGATAATTTCTAGTAATCTTTACTAGTATTAAGGTTTTATTTCTTCTGTAGAATTTGCAACGGTTTCTGGATAGAAACACTCTCAGCCTACTTCCCTTCCATGTCTAGATATTTGCACCCTGTCGAAGTAAGGAACCATGGCATATATGTTTGGAACAGATTCCATTTTGAGAGATTTGAAAAAACACTATCTCGTTGAAGGGTTCTTTACATTTGCCCTTTCTCAACGCATTTCTTTAGACAAAGACTCCGTTTTTTCCTCTTTTCGGATGGTAAATATTTCTCAGAACATGGAGTGTGAATCAAACCCATGTTTGAATTGAAATTGAGATATTGATGCAACTTCATGTTTTTGATTTGATCTTACCTTATACTTATTACTTAAGTAAGTAATGCTAATTATTAGATGCTTGAACTCAATTGAAGATATGATTCATTAATTAACTACTTTCCCTATTTATCTAACTTATTGAATTGCTAAACTTCAATGTTAGGTTGAAGCTATTTTCCTAGCTTTTCCAATTTGACCAAATTTATTAGCCCCATCTTAGCAAACATTTGAATAATCAATACTATATATTGGAGTTTATGTTTGGAACTTATCCGATTTTGGAATTAAGTATTCAACTCCAGCATCAAATCCCTATTGTGTTTTATTACTTGAAGTTAGATCATCCTCTCATCATTTACATTCCGATATTTTGTACCCATTTCTATTAACTATATAAGGATCGTTGTTGTGTAGTGTGTATATTAAACATCACTTTATTTCGCCTACTAATACTTAAATAAGATCCGTCAGCTCTGCTTGCTGATAAATTTCTAAGGGAGATTTTAAAAGGCCTCCCCGTTTTTGTTAAAAGGCCTCCCCATGGTTTCGTTGACTTAGTAAAAAACCTTTGACTTAGCTTGGTTAAAGGGCCCCCCTCTTTGAATGGGTGAAAAAAACCCCCTTTAAAGGTGTATTTCACCCACATTTTCTCTCCATCATTTGACCATGCCACATCATCATCTTCTCCGGCAGGGTCGCCGGCCGGCCAAACTTCCGCGAATGATTTTTCGTGTAGGATATGACAATGTATTTTGTTGTGATATAAACAAAATGAGCTTCAAGAAACTTCCTGATATAGAACCAAACCCGGATGCACAGAGGTACGGTGATCCATTTCCATATCACTGGTCTTATGCTCATCAATATATTGAGTCACTAACTTCGGTTTAATAGTTAACCACTGCTTGACAACCCCTTCATGTTTATGTGTCTCTCTTGGGTTTCTTTCAAGACTTACTCGTATATTTAGATATTGTCCTTTTAGTTCATACTTTTCTTATTTTGTCTTTCTACTAAATGCATGTGAAAGAAGTATATGCAAAGAATCACTTTGCAGGAGATCATGCTCTTCACTCATATGTATGATGGATTTAATCAGAAGCTTGTCATTGGAAAAGCTGCTATTTGAAGTTCTCCCATTGCTGAAAACCCTCTATTCAGATCACTTGAGATTTTTGCACATGTCTATGGAGGAAGGTGGGCAGGTGTTTTCGATCTTAATTTGTGAAGAAACTTATATATCTAGTTTTTTTTTTTTGTAACTATCTAAAGTTGTTGGGGATTAGAATATTATAGTTAGGTTATTGGTGGTTAATTATTCCCCTTGCTCATCTATCCTTGTAATTTCTTCAAGAAGTATTTAGTACTAAAGAAACTTTTCATGCTTTAGGTATTCATTTGATATGTGAGTTCATGCTTGAGCTTTTCTTTGAATTCATTGTGTTTACATTGAATTTACTACCATCTTGAGGGTGTTTCTCTATCATAGGGGTAGGTCATATTCGCAAAAAAATCACATAATTTAAATATATGATATTTGGACCTTTTTTCGGTGACCTTCTTTTGTGTTATTAACTTGATTGGAATGTTTTTTTGAATTTTTCAGCGTGTCTCAAACCCATGACCTCCAAGTTGGAAAACTATACCTCTTACCACTCCGACCAAGGGTTGTTGACTAACTTGATTGGAATGTTTATCTGGGACATATAGTTGAACATCTTTGCAGGCTCTATGAGCCTTGGGTATAATAACTGAGGGAATCTGTTAGACACCATTTTTTGTCTAGCCCCATCCTTGTGACTGGCAACCCCAAAAAAAAAGATTGACGGAAGCTTTAAGGGGCACACAAGGATAGCTCACACCAATAAGGAAAACCCAATTGAGACTTTTATGAATGGCTTGATTTTACGCTTTCTTATCTTTCACGTACGATCAGTCTGATTTACAAAGAGGACTGAATTTTCGTCTCCTCTGTCAAATACAGGGGCATGCTCCGTCTATTAGTGGGGCACATGGCATCAACTTACACCACCACCTCCATTTTAATCACCATATTTATTCGTCCCCTCCCTTTCTCCTCTCTTCCCCGCTATCTCTCTTCTCTTTTTCCTCTAGCTTGTTTGAAACATAAGTAAGATATAATTGTGATATATGTAAGCGTAATTGGATCAGGCGAGTAGTGTCTGCCTTAGACATTGGGTTCCACAAACTATACCAATTAAGAATGATCTCCGTAAATTGGTTTTTTTCCCACACGTGATGACTTGGCTAACCCGACCTTTGTTTTGTATAGCTGACACCAACTGTACTAAATTACCTCATCATCAAGTGTGTTAGACTTGCAGCCTCCTAGACCGCATTAACATCTCACTATTGTATATATACACGTTTTTAAATGTGGAAACTTGTAGAACTTAAAAATTTCATACAGGCGGTTCAGGATGTGATTTACCTATATGTTAAGATTACTTATCCTAAAATGTTAAGATTATAGAACTACATGTGCCCATTGGATACGGGGTATACCCTCGTTCACCTATAAAATAGGTAAGCGGTTGTCCAGCCCATGGCAAGAAGCCCTCGTGAAAGAACATGGACCTTTATAATGTTGTTCTCTGGTTATTAATCGATAAGTCGATTTCTCTCTGTCTTGGCTTAATTTAGACAGAGTTTCCTTTCTCTAACTTATAGAGAGATAAACTAATAAGGAATAATGATTAATCAATATTCCTTCTTTCGGACTAACCGAGATAGGTGTTAATGTAGTCGAGGCAAGAATAAATTCTCTTTCCTTAAGACATTTTACACCCCCGTAACAATACCAAACGTTAGGGTGAATGCCTTCGGGATACAACGACTAACCTTTCAGAATTTTAAGATGGTACTTCTATATTCTGAAAGCGGACGAACCTTTGTCAGTATTATGAGCTCTTGGACTAATGCGGATGATCTTCTAGATACTTCTGAAATTCAAATTTCACTCGAGACTTCTTTCTTCCTTTTCCAGATATTCTAGTCTAACCAGAACCTCTAGAAAATACTTCTTTAATTAGATATTCTAGGCTAACCAGAACCTCTAATTGTTAGAAGGGAAGAGAAGAAGAGAATGAATTGAATTGATGAAAAATGAAGTGGGTTTGATGGGTTTATATAGGAATTGAATAGGTGTATAGTGTCTTTTGGGTTAAAGAACACAATTGTTCGGAACCAGGGGCTATAACTGAATATAAGAGGGTCGGTTCATCTTGGGCCATCAGATCGCGCTTGAAAAACTCGGCCAGAATCTGATCCGTCAGATCATACCGAATCTGTCCCACAGATGAATAACCGACCGTTAGATGTAGCCTTACGCGTGCCCGAACACGGAGTGAACGCTAGATGTCGGATCTGGCGCAAACCCGCGCGATGAACGCTGGCCGTTCAGATTTGAGCGCGTCCTCTTCGCGCAAATGCCCCTCAACTTGACTTGTCCTTTTTGACAATTTAGTACCTATTTCAACCGTTCTTCGTTCAAACTTTAACCTTGAATTTCTCATTCATCCGGAATCGGATTTGAGTGATTCTTGGCTCTAAATTGAAGAGCTCGACGAGACGAACGCAATGGCGCGTTCCGTTTCTGAGTTTGACGAGTCGGCTCGAGCCAAAATAGGCTCCGATTCCAACAATCCCCCACATGAATGAAAATTTGAGGTTTTATGCTATGATATATGCAGACATACTATACTGACAGACTGACACTGACAGAGCTCATAAGCGGAACTTCGCTGCATCGGAAGAAGGTAGTCTTTCGACTTTGAACCTTTCCTAGTGAATAACTACAAGGTCTACAAGGACGGCAGTGAACTTATCGTCTTGAACTGAGTCCTGGAAATTGTAAACCTGAATAGCTATCACACAGCTAATCCCTTACCGACTTAGGTTCTCGGTTGTGTTCATTTCGGCCCTGAACATTCCCGATTTCGTGTGTGCTTTAGAGAAGTCGGCCTAGACGACCTTCCCATAGAACCGGCATCAATTCACACACATATAGGTTATCCGTAATAAGGTATCCTGCTATACCTCACGTTAGAATCAAGTTCTAAGTTTTCGGATTCATTAAAAGCTTAATGCTTAACCTCTCAATGCAGGTAACACTGTTGTCATCCTAGGAATGGGTAAGAGATAGAGATCTCTTACAGTGTTACTGTCGAGTCAGGATATAGCTTCAGTTGCCCTTTGAACCTAGATCGTGGGATCTCCAGTCATCTAGGTAGGGTTTCACCATGCCTTTACTCATTTACTTTAGGCGTTAGCCCCATTCCCCTTGATGATGCAACTACTAACTCTCTAGATAACCCTTTTGTAAATGGATCCGCTAGGTTATCTTTGGATCTTATATAATTTATAGTTATGATCCCTTCAGAGAGAAGTTGCTTAACGGTATTATGTCTCCGACGAATGTGTCGAGACTTACCGTTGTACATCTTGCTTTGTGCCAGTGCAATCGCTGCTTGGTTATCGCAGTGTATGTTGATTGCAGGCACCGGCTTTGGCCATATTGGAATATCTTCAAGGAATTGTCGCAGCCATTCTGCTTCTTCCCTTGCTTTATCTAGAGCAATGAATTCTGAATCCATTGTTGATCGAGCAATGCACGTTTGCTTCGAAGATTTCCAAGATATGGCAGCCCCTCCAAGTGTAAACACATATCCACTGGTTGACTTAGTGTCGTCGGTATCTGATATCCAATTTGCATCTGCATATCCCTCTAAGACTGCGGGATATGTGGTATAATGGAGTCCGTACTCCTTCGTCTTTCTTAGATACCGTAACACTCTCGTTATGGCGTTCCAATGTGTGTTATTCGGGTTACTCGTAAATCTACTTAGCTTACTGACTGAGTAGGCTATGTCTGGTCGAGTACAGTTCATTAGGTACATTAGACTTCCAATAATCCGAGAGTACTCTAATTGTCTTACTGCATTCCCTGTATTCTTCATTAAGTGAATACTTGGATCTATCGGAGTGTTCGCCATTTTTAGGTCATCTTTGCTGAATTTTTCTAAGATTTTCTCAACGTAATGTGTTTGAGATAAACTTATCCCTTCAGCCGTCTTGGAAACCTTAATTCCAAGAATGACCTCTGCTTTCCCTAAATCTTTCATATCGAAAGTTTTCGAAAGCATCTTTTTAGTTGTATTAATGACATCTAAATTAGTTCCCATAATTAACATGTCATCTACATACAAACATAGAATAACACATCCTTTAGCAGTTACCTTTGTATAGACACATTTATCACATTCGTTGATCTTGAATCCGTTTGATAATAATGTGTCATCAAACTTTAAGTGCCACTGCTTTGGAGCTTGCTTTAGCCCATATAGTGATTTCACTAACCTACACACTTTCTTTTCTTGGCCCGGAGCTATGAACCCTTCTGGTTGGTTCATATATATCTCTTCTTCGAGTTGTCCGTTTAAGAAAGCGGTTTTCACATCCATCTGATGAATTTCTAGATTATATAAGGATGCTATAGCTACTAACACTCTTATTGAGGTGATTCGACTAACTGGAGAATAGGTGTCGAAGTAATCTAACCCTTCTTTTTGTCGGAATCCCTTTGCGACAAGTCTTGCTTTGTACTTGTCTATAGATCCATCGAGTTTCAATTTTCTTTTGAAAATCCATTTGCAGCCTAGAGGCTTGCAACCTGGTGGGAGGTCTACTAGCTCCCATGTATGATTTTGCATGATGGATTCTATTTCACTATTAACAGCTTCTTTCCAGAATGGAGCTTCTGGAGTAGCCATTGCTTCTGTGAAAGTTTGAGGTTCATTTTCTACCATATAGGTTAGAAAATCAGGACCAAATGTCTTAGCTTTCTTTGTCCTTTTGCCTCTTCGAGGTTCGAGTGTTGTTTCCTCGATTTCCATATCATCTTCTTTAGATGTTTCTAGATTTTCCTCTTCCTCATCTCTTACACGTTTTCTACTTTCAGATGAGACTTCTGAATTCTGTTTGAAAGGAAAGATGTGTTCAAAGAACTTAGCATCTCTCGATTCCAGAATGGTGTTTACGTGTATATCTTCGATTTCAGACTTCTGTACTAGAAATCTATAGGCGCCACTATTTATTGCGGGCCCTATGTATACACAGTCCACAGTTTTAGGTCCTATCTTGACCCGTTTAGTAGGAGGAACTAATACCTTTGCTAGGCACCCCCACACTTTCGTGTATTTAAAAGATGGCATCCTCCCTTTCCATAATTCATATGGAATTTTACCGGTTTTTCTATGGGGTAACTTATTTAATAAGTGATTCGCCGATAATATCGCCTCCCCCCACAAGTTCTGAGGTAAACCAGAACTGATTAAGAAAGCGTTCATCATTTCTTTTAATGTTCTGTTTTTCGGCTCTGCTACACCATTTTGTTGAGGTGTATAAGGAGCCGTAGTTTGATGAACTATACCATTCTTCGCACATATCTCGGCGAAAGGAGATTCATACTCTCCACCTCGATCACTTCTCAAAGTCTTAATCTTTTTATTAAGTTGAGTTTCCACTTCGGTTTTATAAAGCTCGAACTTATCGATTGCTTCATCCTTACTCCTTAGTAAGTAAACATAACAAAACCGAGTGGAGTCATCGATAAAGGTGATGAAGTACTTTTTACCACCTCTGGTTTGAACCATCTTTAAGTCACAAATATCACTGTGAATTAAGTCTAGAGGTTCTGTGTCTCGTTCTATTGATTTGAATGATGTCTTAGTCATCTTTGATTCTACACATGTTTGACATGTTTGTTTTGAATCAATTTCGACTTTCGGAATTAACTCTAAGTTCATTAATTTCTTTAATGACTTGTTATTCACATGTCCTAGTCTTTCATGCCAAATATTAAAGGACTCAGCAATATAAACGGAATTATTAATTTTATTAATAATAGACGCCTTTGGCGTTACAGAGGTTACATTTAGTTTAAATAACCCCCCCACATAAGTAGCCCTTCCCAACATACATCCCATTCTTAGACAAGACGAAGTTGTTTGACTCAAAGACTAGTTTGAACCCATTCTTACTTAGAAGAGAACCAGAAACCAGATTCTTTCGGATATCTGGAGCATGAAGTACATCGTTCAAAGTTACTTCCTTTCCTGAAGTGAACTTTAGTATGATCTTCCCTTTTCCTCTGACCTGGGTGGTTGAGTCGTTTCCCATGAACAGGGTTTCTCCTTCACTTATTTCGTTATAAGAGGAGAAGAGGCCTTTGTCACCACAAATGTGACGAGTTGCTCCGGTGTCGACCCACCACTCTCTCTGGTTGTTAACCAGGTTGACTTCAGATACCACTGCACAGAGGTTCAAGTTCTGAAGTTTCTCAGTCACTTCTTCGGCTTCAGTAACCATAGCACATAGATTCTGAGTTTCGGTATCTTCTATCAGCGAGGCTTGGTCATTCGGCTTCTTATGTCTTTTGCCGGTTTTGGAACGACAATCCTTTGCCATATGGCCTCGTTTGCCACAGTTGTAGCATTGGCCGAACCTCGTCTTTTTCTTCGGCTTTCCTCCGTCTTTAGACAGATGCTTACGCTTCTTACTTGGACCAGTCTCTACGACGTTCACATTCGAGAGTCTTTCAGAGTTCTTCTCGGCAGTGCGACTGTCCTCTTCGATTCGAAGCTTTAGGATGAGTTCTTCAAGGCTCATATCCTTATTCTTGTGGCGGAGATAATTTTTGAAGTCTTTCCTCCCCGTGGGTAATTTTTCAATCAGAGCTCGGACCTGGAAAGGTTCATTCGTTATCATGTTCTCTGCCTGTAGTTCCTGTAGGAGACTCTGCAGTTCCTGGACTTGGGTCATAACTGGTTTTGAATCAGTCATCTTGTAGTCCAAGAATCGTCCTACGATGAACTTTTTGACACCCGCCTTTTCAGTCTTATACTTATTGATAAGGGTGTCCCACAGTTGTTTAGACGTTTCTATAACCGAATATAGATTATAGAGTCCGTCATCTAAACTGTTCAGGATATAGTTCTTGCACAAGAAGTCTTCTTGTTTCCATGCATCTATTTCAGCAGTACGTTGTGCCTCATCCTCTATTTCTGCATGGGTGGGTCTCTCTTCGGTTAAGTATTTAACCAGACCCAATGTCGTTAGGTAGAACATCATCTTCAACTTCCATCGGTTGAAGTCAGTTCCCTTGAACTTCTCTGGTTTTTCCCCATTGTTTGTGTTAGGCGGAATAACTCGTAGAGTGGTTCTTGTTCGTGCCATTTCCTTTTCTGAAACACACAGAAAGTATACCAAATTAATATCTTATAACCAGAGAAATAATCGCTATAAAATGTCTTAAGATTGTTGTTCTCTGGTTATTAATCGATAAGTCGATTTCTCTCTGTCTTGGCTTAATTTAGACAGAGTTTCCTTTCTCTGACTTATAGAGAGATAAACTAATAAGGAATAATGATTAATCAATATTCCTTCTTTCGGACTAACCGAGATAGGTGTTAATGTAGTCGAGGCAAGAATAAATTCTCTTTCCTTAAGACATTTTACACCCCCGTAACAGTACCAAACGTTAGGGTGAATGCCTTCGGGATACAACGACTAACCTTTCAGAATTTTAAGATGGTACTTCTATATTCTGAAAGCGGACGAACCTTTGTCAGTATTATGAGCTCTTGGACTAATGCGGATGATCTTCTAGATGCTTCTGAAATTCAAATTTCACTCGAGACTTCTTTCTTCCTTTTCCAGATATTCTAGTCTAACCAGAACCTCTAGAAAATACTTCTTTAATTAGATATTCTAGGCTAACCAGAACCTCTAATTGTTAGAAGGGAAGAGAAGAAGAGAATGAATGGAATTGATGAAAAATGAAGTGAGTTTGATGGGTTTATATAGGAATTGAATAGGTGTATAGTGTCTTTTGGGTTAAAGAACACAATTGTTCGGAACCAGGGGCTATAACTGAATATAAGAGGGTCGGTTCATCTTGGGCCATCAGATCGCGCTTGAAAAACTCGGCCAGAATCTGATCCGTCAGATCATACCGAATCTGTCCCACAGATGAATAACCGACCGTTAGATGTAGCCTTACGCGTGCCCGAACACGGAGTGAACGCCAGATGTCGGATCTGGCGCAAACCCGCGCGATGAACGCTGGCCGTTCAGATTTGAGCGCGTCCTCTTCGCGCAAATGCCCCTCAACTTGACTTGTCCTTTTTGACAATTTAGTACCTATTTCAACCGTTCTTCGTTCAAACTTTAACCTTGAATTTCTCATTCATCCGGAATCGGATTTGAGTGATTCTTGGCTCTAAATTGAAGAGCTCGACGAGACGAACGCAATGGCGCGTTCCGTTTCTGAGTTTGACGAGTCGGCTCGAGCCAAAATAGGCTCTGATTCTTGGCTCTATATGTTAAGATTACTTATCCTAAAATGTTAAGATTATAGAACTACATGTGCCCATTGGATACGGGGTATACCCTCGTTCACCTATAAAATAGGTAAGCGGTTGTCCAGCCCATGGCAAGAAGCCCTCGTGAAAGAACATGGACCTTTATAGTAGTATGCCAGATTTAATTCAGATAAATAAATATGTAAAAAAATCAATTAATCACCTAATAGAGTTTGATGACAAGTATCTATTGAAAATCATTGAATGAGTTGTGAAGTTATATAAAGAGTAAATCTAATAATACTTGTCCATACCGAATGTTTATTGGGTATGAAATGTAGATGCAGACCCGTATAAATGGTTCTGGTTCAGTTCGAGGACCGAATCGATAAACCACTACTCATTGACATCTTTACCCTTTACCCATATGGGCAATGCTACGGCCGACAAAAAATGGTCCAACAAGACAATTTTGCACCATTAGTCATTAACATCATCAATTTACCTTGTTCAGGTTCTTGGGGACACTTTATGTTGTACCAAATTCAGTCAGGTCAATAACTGTTAGTCCAGTCGGTAATGCATTTACTCTAAATTTCAGACGTCTCATATTCAATTCACACTAGAGTAAAAATTTGAAATTTTTAAACTTGAATCATTAAAAGCATAAATAATGGTTTACTTTGTTCTACAAAAGTAGTTAATGAATCTAATGTAATCATTTTTTTAATATATTGATTAAAATGGTCATTCCAAAGGCATTGGGTTGTGATAACTACGATAACTGCCGAATTACTATTGACCCACAGAAACAACTTTTATTTATACCAAAATTTAATATTCCTAGATTTTCACTTCTACAAAATCGAATCTAGAACCATTGCATTGCGAAGTAAATGCGCTTACTAACTGGACTAACAGTTGTTGGTCAAGTAACCACCTTATTAGAAGAAAATGGACCAAACAGTATTTTTCTTGCCGATGTATATCAGATTTTTAGCCCTACTAGTACATTAATATATCAACCTAGGAATTTCAATTCCTCAGATCTTGTTCTGATTTAGACGTTCAACTAGAAACATTGATGAAAAACTTCAATGAGAGAAATCTGATGAGCAATATACAAGAAATAATTTTGACATTTAAATTAAAAAATCAATTAATCACCTAGCAGAGTTGGATAGCAAGTACTTATTTGTGAGTTTAACAAAAAAAAAAAAAGTACTTATTTGTGGTGAAATCATATTAGATTAAGCCATTAAGGTATCCAATAATACTTGTTGATACTAAATGCTTATCCAGCATGGAATGGATATTCAGAACCCAATATTAATGGTTCTGGTTCAGCTCCAGAACCGAATGGATAAACCACTACCCATTGACATCTTTGCACTTTACCCATAATACTCATAAACCTTTAAACCCTCGACTCTCTGTCTCTCTCTATGATCAGGGTTATACAGAAGATACTTGGTCTAGAAAGAGAGGTATGTGAGTTCCCCTTTCTAGCTTTCTTCATGAGCATCTTCTGTGTATTTTATCTTTGAATTTCAGGTTAGTACCTCTGTGGCTCTGTTTCTTGTTTATCAAGTATTATCTCTCTTTCTTTTTTATCTTTCATTAAGATAATGGAGTTGTCTACTAAGATTTCATCATCTTCATCAATAGTAGCAAGTAATGTTGATCTCCTTACTCAAATACTGATTCGTCTACCTGGGAAACCCCTCTTTGTATTTAAATCTGTTTCAAAAGATTGGTACTCACTTATCTCCAATCCAACTTTCATTACCAACCATTTCATCTTTAGAAAAACCCTTCCCACCTCTCTTATTTTCTTGCAAATGCCTTGTTACAGTCATATCAATTTTGTGAAGGGAGGAGCTGTCAACGGCAGCAACAGCTTGACTGACTTCACTCCCTTCAATGCCTTACCTTTTGGTAACAGAGGTATGTTTGTAAAATCAAGGATTTCAAGATCTGTTAATGGTCTTCTTCTCTGTTTGAGTTCTCCCAATCTCTATCATTGGCATGAACATCTTGAGTTTTACATCTTTAATCCCACCACTAAACAATACAAAATCCTTCCTCCTCTTTCATCTACACGTATAGAAACTTATTATGGTTCAATTGAAATGAGATATGAGGGCACAACTTGTATGGCTAGCCTAGCTTTTGATCCACTTATATCACCACATTATCAAGTTGTCTTTATTGCAATAAAAGAATCCAATCCACATTTATGTTATATTGAAATTTATTCTTCGAAAACATCGTCTTGGAGGGTTTGCGAAACACCTTTCCACGGGTATGAACATACATTTATTATAGCTGGTGTATTCTGGAACGGTAACTTGCATTGGATAAGCAGTTTGGTAGATGAATCTCGTTCTCTTTATTTCGATCTAGAGCAAGAACTAGTAAAGAAAATGCCTATGCCTCCGATTCTTTCCGGAGAGTATCAAGGGAGGATTGGGTACTTTGGGGAGTGTAAAGGTCATATGTATCTTGTTAGAGTATGCAATGACCGTAACACGCTTCTTGATGTCTTTGAAATGGAGACTCATTACATAGGGTGGAATTTTAAATATCATATAAATCTTGAATCATTGACTACTTCTTATCCGGGTATAGTTGGGTTCAATGGTTTCACTGTCTTTCTTGTTGAAGAGGAGAATGAAGAAGAACGATCTCCGCGAATGATTTTTCGTGTAGGATATGACAATGTCTTTTGTTGTGATATCAACAAAATGAGCTTCAAAAAACTTCCTAATATAGAACCCAACCCGGAGGCAGAGAGTTACGATGATCCGTTTCCATATCACTGGTCTCATGCTCATCAATATATTGAGTCACTAACTTCTGTTTAATAGTTAACCACTGCTTGACTACCCACCCCTTCATGTTGATGTGTCTCTCTTGGGTTTCTTTGAAGACTTCCTCGTATATTTAGTTATTGTCCTTTTAGTTCATACCTTTCTTGTTTTTTGTCTTGCTACTAAATGCGTATGAAAGAAGTATATGCGAAGAATCACTTGGCAGGAATCAAGACCATGCTCTTCACTCATATGTATGATGGATTTAATTAGAAGCTTGGCATTAGAAAAACTGCTATTTGAAGTTGTCCGAAGGTGGTTTCTATCTTAATTTGTGAAGATACTTATATCTAGTTTTTTGTTTGAACTATCTAAAGTTGATTGGTGATTAGAGAATATTATAGTTTTGTGGAGTAGTGGTTATTCCTCTTGCTCTTCTATCCTTGTAATGTCTTCAAGAAGTATTTACTACTAAAGAAGCTTTTCATGCTTTAGTTATTCATTTGATATGTTTGTTCATGCTTGAGCTTTCCTTGACTTCATTCTGTTTACATAGAAATTACCATCATTGAGGGTATTTCTCTATCATAAGTAGGCTATCTTCGCTAAAATTCACATAATTTTAATAAATGATACTCGTTGATATTTGAACCTTTTTCAACAAACCTTCTTTAATGTTATTAATCTGATTTCTTTTTATCTCTGCTATTTGTTCTGAATTAATTTGATTTCTGGATGTAGCCGGTATCTTTGTTCTGAGTTGAACATCCTTGCAGGCTCTATGAGCCTTGTGTATAGTAACTGAAGGGAATCTCTTTAGGGCACCACTTTTTGTCTATAGCCCCATCCCTTCCTCTGAATGGCTTGATTCTACCTCTCTTCCTCCATCTTCACCACCACTCCAACCACCACCACCACCCGCACTCTGACCACCACCTCTACCAATGTAGTGCATTCTAAAGGATGTGCCTCCTTTACAGAATAAAGGAAGACTTGTCAACCATATTTTCTTGCATGGGTTATATCCTCCAAATGCTCCCTGTAAACTTTGGGGAGGTGACTAATTCCTTTATTCGACTTAAGTTTGTGTACGATGTGTGAACTCCTTTCTTAGCTATACTCAACCTTATCTTCACTGATGAAGACAAGGTAATCAAATTTAGTAATAAAATTATCCTGGAGCTATTTGCAAAAGGATGCAAAATCTGCGGAGTAATGGATCATCCCATTACTCAATGTCTACCCTTGACTGCCCAAGCCGAGGAAAACTATGTCCTGCTCCCATGGAGATTTACTCCAATAAACACAAGGCCTTATCTTTAGACCACTTTCAGGTCAGAACTCAGCTTTGTGGATGCCTCATTCAACTGAGCCAACTGAATTCCAAATGTTCATGCTCTGGCACTCTACGCAGATTCACTTCTGCCAACTACAAGCCTCAACATTGAACCAGAGGTTCATGATGGTGATTAGGCTGGATCAATTTGATGAAGGCGAAGGTTAGGGTTTTGTAAAGAAATGAGAGGGGGTGAAAATATTGCTTGCCAACGTTATGCGAGAAACTCTGAATTTGGTTGGTGTACGTTTTATCTGAGCGACCCATAAAAATTCTTTTGTCTCCTTAACTTTTTTGAGTGATTGAGTTTTCTAGAGAGGAAAGGGAAATTTAAATGTACTCACCATTTTAGTTATGTGCATTCACAACTAAAGTATTTTCTGTTGAAGTAAAAAAACGGTGAGTGCCGCGGGTAAAAATGACAAGTGAAATTCTATAGTAGCACATATCTCAATTTTGGTATCCCCGATTGTATAGGCACTCTAAATAATACTTCCTTCCAAATTCTCTCTACATCAAGCCCATCTACTTAATAAAGAAGAAGATGGAAAAAAAATGAAAAAAATAAAATAAATAACACATAGAAAAAATGACAAACAAAAGAGGAAAAAATAAGAACAACAAATGGAGAACAATAATAAAAGAACAACAAAACGAAGAAATCCAACTACAACTAAAATTTCAGAGGACAGATAGATGAGGATCTTAAAGAGAAAGATAAAAAGAAAATTTAACAGGAGTTTGAGAGAATAGAAGATAGATATTGGTTGCCTCTAGCAGGCTTAACAGAGTACACTCTTTGGGTGAAATGAAACCTGTTTTATCAACATTTCTATGTTGTACTCAATCTTTTGTATGTACTCTGGATACGAACCTGGAATAAATTGAAAGTAGACAAACATACCTTTCCAAAAATATAAGAATCATACCGAGATTCTTCATATATCAATATCAGATGTAAGTTGAATTTAGACCAAAATACTGTCCTCTCTATGTGTTTTATGAAATTCTAGATAAAACTAGTCTCTAAGCCATTTAATCGTTCTTTCATGTGATTAACAATACTATACCTATCATGGAATAAATTGAAAGAGCCTACAAAAAAATTAGGAGATAGGAAATCTACCTCTTTTCGCCTTAGATGACTTTAAAACCACAACCATGGCTTGTTCTCTCACTAGAGAACTCTATTTCCATCACTTTTCTTCTTTATTCATCATCCCTTCACTAAGGAGCGGCTGCACCCTCTTTCTTTTCTTTAGGGTTTCCTCAAAAGTGAAGAGAAATAGGGTTTTTAAACCCACCAGTATTTCATCTAAACAAAACTGACCTAGACTTTTATTATTTCCACCTAATTTGGTATATCAAGAAAATAGGTTTGACATCACGGTCAAATAAGACATTTACTCGCACGCATCACAAACAAAAAGTACATCACATCAATAACCATTATCCTTCCCATGGAAAATTTGCAATCACAATTTAGATTCCGAAAACACAAAGACAACTTCTTTCAAGTTTTCACAAGAAAGCAATTCCAAAAGCACATTCTAGATTCAACCAGTTGTGCAAGACACTAATTAAAGTGTTCATAACAATGACGTGTCTAACGACGACAATCAAACCCACAATACAAAACTAGGACCACTAAACCTAGAGCTCTGATACCACTTTGTAGCGCCCCAAATCCCAAATCTCAAGCTAACAGCCTTGAAATCGAAGATTTGAGACCTTCAAACTGGATCCACAAGCAACACCTACCATGAGTGCACAATAGTTACCTGAAAAACAAAATAGCTGGGTTAAACCCAACTGCAGTAGATTTCCTCAAACCTAAGTCTCGGGTAGGCAAGCTCAATCCCCAATCAAGGAAGCATTGCATTCATATTCATCATTGGCATTATCTGAAATTTAACGGTGAATACTAACATAATATATCAGATTTATCCTATACCTCTCGAAACTAATAATTTATGTCCTTTGATTAATTATTAGGTTTTCCGGTTCTCGTATTATTTTAATCTAATACTAACTCTGATAATACAACGATCTTTCCTTTTTTTTTTCAGTAGATAGAAAATATCATGCCTTTAACTAAGGTAAACCTTTATGGCCACAAACTTGACATGTACGTCGACAAACACACTATGTCGAAAGACACAATCATCAAACTCTCGTTTAGGTATCTCAGACCAATACACAACAAACATTGACCCATATCAAGAATTACAAACAAGCTCACCAAACAATTCAAGTCAACATCACATGACAAGTCAGAAGGGATGATGCTCATAGTAGATCCTCACGTGGATCGCAATCTGATGAGACATGGAAATGTCCCATTTGAGTCTCTTAATTTAGACGAGTTAGTCTCTCTAGAGCAGTTACTCTCACGAATTACTCTCTTTTATGTTCAGGTACCTTTTTACAGAGTTACGCGTGCAAAACGGATAAAGTCGGAAAGAATAGAGACTAGGGGCATTTTGGTCATTTGTTGATACTGACTTCTTGGTCAAGATTAGTGTTCGGATGGAAAGTAGAGTCCAAGACGAGCCCGTAGGCGAAAACGGGAGTCAAATCGGAGTCCGGACGAGCAAATTAGCCAAAGTCAAAGTTGGAGTCAAATTTGGTTGACCAAATCACTTAAATACACGTGGCACAGATCTAGCCGGAATACGTGGAGCAATCTGGACGATTGAGGTATACAGTCGGTTACAAATGGGGTCACTCCCACATTGTCTTGTTTTTGCTGACATGTAGCGCGACACAAGATAAGAAGGTGGGTCTCTGTAATCCAACGGATGAAAGTACGTGTGGTTTGGTCAGATCCATCAGACGGCCGTGCTCAGGGGGACGTACGTAATCTCGATGGTCCCAGCAACAGCGAATTTCACCCCTAACAGCTGTCGACAAAGTCACGGGACATCTTGAGTGCTGATTCCGTGTGTTTCGTTACAACCTATTCTGGTGGCCCCGCAAGGATCGGCATCTATTTGAATCTAGGCAACACGTGGCTTCACAAGACCCGGTGCGGTAACTCTCAATACTCTGGCCGCGAAGCACCGGATTATCCCAACCTTTCCATACAATTGTACGTAAAACTGATTCTCCCTCCTTCCCTGATATTCTCAAATTCAAACCAAAGAAGGGAATGGAAAAAGAGATTTGGAAGGAGATGTTGGTTATAACAGAACCGAGAGTATCATGGAGATCAGATTTCGACTTGAAAAACGAGATTTGCTGGCGATTAATGCTCTAAAATAGAATCTCTCGGCTGGGGGATCAGGCTCCTCTGGAAAGCTCAACTACAAACAGTAAAACAGAGAGAGAGAGAGTGAGAAGAAAAGGGGGACGGTTTAAAGAAGAAAGTAGAGAGAGAGAGAGAGGGAAACCGAGAGCTTAAATTCAATTTGTTTTAATTTCTGATTTTTGTTTCTTTGATTTGTAATCTTAATTTCTTAGTGAGAGAGAGAGAGAGAGAGAGATTATAGAGGAAGAGAGAAAGTTAGAGAGAAACAGGGAGATATTGTAGAGAGAGAGAGAAACCCGAGAGCTTTAATGGAGGTAATGTTTGATTTCAATTTTATATCTCTTTGATTTTAATTACTTTGTCTTTGTGAGAGAGATAGAGAGAGAGAATTAACAGAAAGATTAAGAAAAGAGAAAGAAACAGAAAGTTTAGAGAGAGAAACAGGAGGTTGAAGAAGGTGAGAAAATAAATTTCCAGAGAGGAAAATATTTCCGGGAAGACGAGAAAATCGTTTTCCCTGAGGGTGCGTTTGGCAGATTTCCGGGAAAAACAGAAGGAAATCAATTCCTTAAGGGTCTGTTTGGTGAAAGAAGCGTAGAAAAGTAAGTTTCTTTCTTCTTTTTCTTCTATTACTTCAAATATTTATCGTTTCTACCATGAGTAGCTAAGTCCTTTATATCTAGGGTTTTAGATGAAGTTTAAATAATTATTCTAATGATAAATTTATTACAGTTTTTATTATTTTAACGATAATATATTCCGGGTTTTTTTTAGACCGTTCATGGACTGAAAACCTGAGTTATACAAAGAACTATCGAATTAGACCAAAATTAATTTGTCCTTAGAATTGTTAGGAAAACGGATTCGAAAACCCTAGGTTCCCTTTTTCTGAATATCGAAATATTTATTTATTTATTTTTTTTTTTTCTTGAGTTTTATATTATAATTCTATTTTATCACCATCAAAACCAATTTTAAATCTCAATAGTTTTAAGGTTAGAATTAGTTTAACTTAGTCTCTGAGGAACGAACCGGTCTTACCGGAACTATTACTTGACGCCCGTATACTTGCGGGTGGAAACCTATTTAGGTAACTTTTTAGGACCATCACAATCTCAAACAAGAAAATAAAAATAATAATTAACAAACATAGACTCACCACTAGAAGGTATCTATCTACCTAGGAGATACATTGCCTAAAGAACAGAAACCATGTGAATTATCTCAATAAATTCGTTCATTGGAGACTGTCTTGACACTTTGTACGAAAACAATCATAACTTTTCACTCGAAAATCGGATTAATGAACCGTTTGAATTACTGAAAACTAGACGAACAAAAATTCCAACCATATAAGAATCACACTTAGATTAATTATATATCTACACCAGATTTAATTTTAATATAAACCGACGTGCAGTAGACACTGTTCTGACACCTTGTACAAAAACTATCGTAACTCTTCACTCGGAACTCGTATTAGCAAACCGTTTGAACCACTAGAAATTAGACAAAGAGACCTTTCCAAAGATATAAGAATCAGACTTAGATTCGTTATATATCTACACCAGATTTAATTTTAATATAAACCGACGTGCAGTAGACACTGTTCTGACACCTTATACGAAAACTATCGTAACTCTTCACTCGGAACTCGGATTAATGAACCGTTTGAACTCCTAGAAAGTAGACAAACATACCTTTCCAAAAATATAAGAATAATACCGAGATTCTTCATATATCAATACCAGATGTAAGTTGAATTTAGACCAAAATACTGTCCTCTCTATGTGTTTTATGAAATTCTAGATAAAACTAGTCTCTAAGCCATTTAATCTTTCTTTCATGTGATTAACAATACTATACCTATCATGGAATAAATTTAAAGAGCCTACAAAAAAATTAGGAGATAGGAAATCTACCTCTTTTCGCCTTAGATGACTTTAAGACCACAACCATGGCTTGTTCTCTCACTAGAGAACTCTATTTCCATCACTTTTCTTCTTTATTCATCATCCCTTCACTAAGGAGCGGCTGCACCCTCTTTCTTTTCTTTAGGGTTTCCTCAAAAGTGAAGAGAAATAGGGTTTTTAAACCCACCAGTATTTCATCTAAACAAAACTGACCTAGACTTTTATTATTTCCACCTAATTTGGTATATCAAGAAAATAGGGGTGTTACATCCGTTGACTAAATTATCAAGCTTCATGGCTTGATGAGATATGGGTTCCATACTTTTCGACTTCTGGCCAAAAGCTAGAGTCGGTTTCCGTCTCTGCGCAGGTCTTTTATCTCTTCAGAAAGAACTTAATCTTCTGAGTTCTTGAGATGAACTTTTGACCTTAAGGGCTTTTGAGCAACAATTTAGATTACTCTCAACTACTTGAGATATTCTCGTTTTGACCTACTTTCAACTACTTGAGAGTTCTCCTGCGAATCACATTCGCTATGTGCGGGTAGGTTTTTAGATTCCATCTTTACCTTTTGTTTCCTTTCGTGATACCGCGGTTAACTGTCTTTAACAGTTTTGTTGCTTTTGGTCGAATTAAATCGACATATACAATTCGCATGAGGGAGATTTTATAGGTCCCCCTCATTTTTGTTAAAAGGCCCCCCTCAATGATAATTTACCATGTAAAATGGTTCATGGGGAGGCCTTTTAACAAAATTGGGGAGGCCTTATAAAACTTCCCTTCGCATGATTGTTCCTCATGACTTTTCTCATGGTCGAATTAAATCGACTTGTACTTTTTTCCCACTTATTCTTGTAATAATTAGTACCTTATTACGCTAACTAATACAAGAATACCATCATGAGCAACAAACACCTTGTTCTCTGATCGGTTGTGGAAAAAGCCCAATTTTCTAAAGAAATTGCGTCAGACTTTTAGCTAATTTCTTGTATCCTTGTAAAATGTTTTTACACAGGCTTAGCTTTTAGACGGATTTTTTGTAATATGTGGGAAGTTGTGTCTAGATTTAGTGGATTTTGGAGGACAGGGTTAGACTCGTCTTTTTCATTTTTATCCTATTGGGTGTTCCATATTGGATAGGTTAGAAGTATGACGACGATCAACTTCTGTTTCTGACTCAATACCTTCTTTCTTCTCAGTCGATTCAACGCTTTCTTAAGCATTCTTGGTTATATTGGACACCCTTTTGTCATTGGGATGAGTCTGTTATGAGAGTCTCATGTCTCTTTGCAGACTTAACCAAGTTTAGAATCTTTCGGTATAATTTGTTGATTTAGCACTTTTATAACATCTGAATATAGAAATGAACTTCTTTATTGATTCTCCATAATACTTGGTACAAAGATGACGTTAAACTAAAAAATACTTAATCTAGATTAGTGTCTAAAGAAGACTCTGATCCCTTTCAGCGTCCTTAGCAGTCTAGGCTTCTGCTCCCTCTTAGATCTAATTTCCTTTCGTCAAATACTCAGTTCCCAGTTTCTCCTGTACATTCACAATGATAGGGCATTTTTGGTATCTTATACCAAAACTTGGGAATTTCCAGTCTTTGATAAATTAACTGTTAATACCTGAACAGGAAACTACTATCTATTATATTAAAACAGCTCGGTCGGTTATCCAGGGGATAAGTCTGGCCGTCCATTTTGTTTTAGAGATTTGGTTGGAGCCTGATCCAACGGACGATAATTCATGAATAAAAACTGTTTAAATACATTTTTGTAATTACATAAATATTTTTGGGGTAATTAAGTAAAAGTATCCCACTTTTAGAATAGAGAGAAAAAAGGGGAGGTTGTGCCCTCAAATCTCTCCACTAATCCTCACGGTTACTCTTCAAGAGAGGTAAATTGGTTTTGAAAATCGGTTTCTAAAACTTCCTCTATTTATGTCAAAATTTATTCCAAAGATTCTAATACTCAAAAATTGTTCACAAAGAAACTACTTTTCCAAAAAAACTTTCAACATTAATTTAATTTGGATTGTTTCTGTATGGTTGAAGAAAATAAGAAATATACAATCTAACGGCGTTAGCCAAGAGGGATCTTCCCCGTCCGTAGGACGGGGAGGAAACCTAGTTAACTGTAAATACCTGAACAGGAAACTACTATTATGTTTTTCTTGTCCTCCAAGAACTTAGGGCAGTTTCTCTTCCAGTGGCCCTTGCCATTACAGTAGAAACATTTAGCATTAGAAGGACAACCTTTGTCTTTAGGTTTGACGCAGGTTTCTTCTTCTGCCTTTCTTCCATTGGCTCCATGTCCACTATAAATCGCTCTGCTGCCTGAAGCATTGCATCAAGATCATCTAAGGGCTTGTTACATCCATTCGTACCATAGTTCATCCGAAATAGATTGAACCCTTTATGAAGTGAATAGAGGATTATATCGTTAGCCGCCACTTGGCTAATAGGAGAACCCAGGCCCTCTAGTTTAGCAAAGAGTTATATCACTTGCCGAACATGAATACCTATTGGTTTTCCTTCCTCGAGGCGAAGACTCAGTAACTTCTTGGTGGTATCAAACCTCTCCGATCTCGAATTTCTTCGGATTGACTCCTCAGTTTGTCGAGTCATGGTGGGGATTTCCATGTTAAGAGGTTTCTCATCAAGAGTGACCTCCATGGCTGATAATATCCAGGACGTTATTGATTCCGATTCCACCCTCTTTCGATTATCCTTTTGATGCTCTACTTCTTCAGCAGTCGAAATAGCATCCAATCCTGAAATTGGATAGTCTAAGACATCTAACTCGTTTTCAAACTCTCAATCCAATCTGCGAAGTATCTCTTGATTCCTCCCTTCATGGATAGTATTGTTCAACACCTCCAGGTGTGTTTCAAGGTTGAACCCGTTTCCTTGTGTCATCTTAAAACTACATAAAAGAATTGCAAAGTTTTAAACTCGTTAACGTTTTTGGAAAAATTCAGTTTTCCCACATTATTCAATATAAAATTATCCCCGATTGAATAACGTGATTCCAAGATCCCAGTTCTTAGGAGTAAAGCAGATTAGGGCCCTGCCCTTGACTCCGTCGTTCCAGGTGAGCGAACTACACTGATCATACCCTTATGACTCTCGGTTGATAGATTTCATTGATGAATGACTAATCTATCCTTCTGCCTTGAGTATCCAAAACTTCTTTGCTGATCTCGTTGAGTGGAACCATTTAGACATGTACACCTCTTCCATAGGCCTACCCGCATTGTCCCGAGGTAGAGATGGTACTCTGCGAAGGCCGACTCACCATCACGAACAAGGGCGTAACGAGTGTCTTAATCTGGATAGCCACTTCACTCAAAATTACTTTTAGGGACTTTTATGCTAGTCTGGCATGTGTTATAGTGAACTATTTAGCCTAACTAACATCCACGACATAAAGCGTAAATAAGTAAGTAAATGCGCGCGAGAAAGTAAATCAAGCAGACATGGATCCTAGTGTGGCCCCTAACCTAGAAATCTAATCTCCTTTGGCTTCTTCTTGTTTCATCTTTGGTTCGCCTTAGATCGCCATCTTTGAACCTCCATTGATTTCTCCCACTCGCCTTTGGATCTCATCCTCGAGGTTCTTCAATGGACTCATAGACCCTAAACTTTAATTACAAGACTCCAACGACTCGCACATCGAATAAACTAGAAATTAAAATTAATTACAAATTTGCACCCATCCGTGCTCAAAACAAAAAATAAAAGAAACAATTTCTATGACCATACGAGTTCCCCGCATTCACATCAAATGCATTCATATAATATTTAAAGGCTAAGAATTATATATGCATGATAATCCGGGATATACTTTTGTTGATATCCCATGCCACATTACGGACCTTAAGTCTAAATTCAAAGAACTCGACTAATGGTGCGTTCCGGTTTTGTCTTTTATGATTATTAAAATCAATTTTAAGAAAAGCTCCGTTTTGGGTTTTTTTTTGAAAGCCCGGGTCAATTTCGGAAAAAATTGGTTTGAAAGATATTATATGTGCATGATAATCCGGGAGATACTTTTGTTGACATCTCATGTCACATTACGAACCTTAAGTCTAAATTCAAAGAACTCGACTAGTGGTGCGTTCCGGTTTTATCTTTTATGATTATTAAAATCAATTTTAAGAAAAGCTCCGTTTTGGGTTTTTTTTGAAAGCCTGGGTCAATTTCGGAAAATTGGTTTGACTCTTAACGATTTTCAAAATCAATTCTAAGACAAACCTATTTCGGGCCTTCGGGTGGCCCGATACAATTTCGATAATATTTTGGTGGGATCGGGAGAAAAAGTTAAGACTTTCGTTGAAAAACTCCCACTCAAGTCAAGACTCGTGGAACTTTGGCCCTTAGACCCTAGTCAACTTCGGAATAGCCCAAAACATCCATTAGTCAAAGCCTAAGACTCGGAAGTCAAGGCCCACTAGGATGGTCTGGCTCAAAGAGAGTCGGGTCTAGAATAGGTTCAGTCCAAGAGCGACCCATTCAGAGTCTGACCGAGCCAGACGCTTCTAGATGCATCTTGGGCTCGGTCGAGGCTTAGGATGCGTCCTGGCCGCATGTCAGGACGTTTAGCCTAGGTCTAGACGCATCCTAGACGTGTCTAGGCCTCAGGCCGAGCCATATGGGTGTCTCGGGAGACGTCCGAGAACCCTAGGCCGTTCAGATGCATCTGACCGCTTTGGCCGCAACTCCTGGCCATCTCAGCCCAAGACCAAGATGCCTAGGATGCACCAGACACGTGCCATGGCGACTGGTGGAAGCTTCTAGACGTCTCGGGTAACATCTAAGACGTGCTCGGGTTACCCGAGCCACCAGACTCGTCTGGACGCATCTGGTGTTGTCGCGTGTGTCTCGGGTTTGGCCGAGACACTCTAGGGCTGCTTGGGGCGCGTCCTAGACGCGCCCTTAGTAGTCGCATATGTCTCGGGTGCTAGACCGAGACATAATCGGGACGTCTGGGACGCGCCCTTATCCCATGACAGATGCAACCGACTCGGATATGCAATCCGAGACGGTCTCGATCAGCAGACCAAGACGCGTCTGCTGCTGTGTCCGGGACGCGTCTTCTGGATGCGTCCGACCAGCAGCATGTGCAACCCTATTTTTAGAAACTTCCATGTATGCCTTTTTTTTGTTTTGCTTCCAAAGCTGAAAATCCCATGTATGCCTTCTTAGACGTTAGCATTCCCATATGTTCTGCTCAATTGTCTTCCAGAACCGGAGTGACTTGTCAAAGGTCTTACCCATCTTTCTTCACTCTGTATTTTATTGGCAGGCGATAAAATCTGTCGTATTTTCTTGATAATAAGGGAATCCTAGTTGCTCCATGTTTTCAAATAGACATATCACATCGAAGTTAGGAGAACCTTCGATTTTTCCATCTCAAGATGACTTTCAGAATTGTCTTAGAGGTATTATCATACCATTCCATTCACAGCTCTTAAAGGAACGCTTCCTTTGGCTGTTGAATGATTGTGTATGCATCCATTTCATTAATCTATTCGAAAGAGAAAATTCTATGGATGCTCACGAAGACTCGTTTTGACCTTTACCAGATAGTCATGTCCTGTTTTTATCCTCGACCATTGAGGTAACAGTAAACATTGGGATTTGTATGTTCTCTAACGCTTTCTTTGTTTTGAATCTGAGAACGTTTCTCGGATTCTTTTTCAGTCAAGGAAATTACTTTCGTTAAGTTCCTTCTAAAGGATCGAACGAAGGTGGAAAATAATTTTCTAACAGCCATATATACAATTCATTAAAAGAAAAACAAAATACTAAAACTTGTTATCATCGCAAAAACAGTTTTTCGCCACATTCTCCAATGAAAACCGGGCTAGGTTGAATAATGCGATTCCAAGATTCTATTTCTTCAAGGTTAAGAGGACTAGGACCTTGCCCTCAACCCTGTCGTCCTGGGTGAATAAACTCTTTACTCGTCACACTCTTATGACTCTTGGTTGATGAATCACACATTAATGTGTTTGATTCATCATTTGTATATCTAAAACATTTTTGCTGATTCGTTCAGAATAACTATTCAGACGTGTAGGCCCACCAATTAACAAGGGTGCAGAAGGCGTCTTTGTCTAGGTAGGCTTTAGTCAAAAGTCTTTTTAAGGACTTAAAAGTTTTTGTCGTGCATGCTCTACGGTGAACTCTTACATGACCATCCACGATGTAAAACGCAAATAAATATGTAAATGTGAGAAAATAAATCAACGACATAAAGATCCTAGTGTGGCCCTATCCTAAGAGATCTAATCTTCTTAAGATACTTCGTGTTTTGCCTTTGGTTTGTCTGGATCTCCATCGTTTAACCTCCATTGATTTCTCCCACTCGAACCATGATCACATCCTTCAGTTCTTTAGTAGACTCTGTAGACCTTAAACTCTAATTACAAGACTCAACGATGCAGATATCGTATGAAACTTAAAATTAAAATTAATTACATCGGGCACACATTTATGCTTCAAAACAAGAATAGAAAAACTTCTATCGCCATACTAGTTTCCGAAATCACATTCATACATACACAATAATACGACATTCATAATATAATAAAGTATGCATGCTAGATAAGATTCGTCTCTAAGGGTCGAATCTAGGTTCGCTACAATCTAGATCGCTTTTCGAGAAAAAATCTATGCCAAACAGGCCTCAAGTCAATTTTCGCAAAATTTGTAGTAGTGATGCGTTTCTGTTTTATCTATATGATTTCTAAAATCAATATTAAGAAAAACTCTATTTGGCCCTACAGACAGCTCGGGTCAATTTCAGAAAAATTTGTGTGGAACAGGTGCAAAAAAAAGAGGAAAATCTGAAAAACTCCAACTCGAGTGAAGGGCCGGAAAAACTCTCAACCCGCGGTTCGGGATGATCTCAAAATGGCCCGAGACAAGCCTTGGTCAAGGCCCGGGACCCTCTCGGGCTAAGGTCTATGGACTTGTCTGAGCCAAGGTCAAGGTATGCCTTAGGCATGAGTCGAGCATGTCTCAGCCATGGGCCACATATTCTGGCCCCAAAACGCGTCCAGGCCGACATATTCTGGCCCAAAAAAGCGTCATGTCCTGTGGCCCAGACGCATCTTAAGATGTGTTTGGCCAAGTGGTGGTGTTCGCGTATCGGCCCTAGGCCGTGATGCACCAGGATTCCCAGACGCGTCGTGGCTTGTTGTATGGGCCAAAATACGTCATCAGGAGCGCCCCCAGAAATCCATGACTAATGGGCCTGCACGGTGACCAAACCCGTGAATTAATGGCTAATGGGGCCGACCCATTTATCTTTAGACACCCCGAATCAATGTTTAAATACGGCATGTCCAACCCTGGATAAAGAGGTCCGCCTTGAAGTCTCAAGTAAACCTTCTGCCGTATATCCGTTGGAAAGACGTTACAATCATTCATGACGACAATATCCCAGATATGTCCGTTCAGGGGTTGCGAAGTCCGTATTAATGGTGACAACCCGTCCTTTACAACCATTAAAGATGACAACTATCATCAGGCAACGGTCGACCCAAGACACTATAAAATGACAGAACCAAGAATGATACAAGGGACCTGGTGATCGCCGAACACACCCCACTACTCTCTCTCTCTTAGAGCATGATCAAATTCCCGACTAAAGCACTGGATTATCAAGCATTCAGCGAATCCCATTACTTTCTATCTCATACAAAGTATCATCAGCTCACTTTCTCTTTAATAGAGTCTTGTTCTTTGAGAGAGTCCCGCCTCATCGCATAGTCCTGCTTCCTTTCTCTCAGATAAGTATTATTACTGCATCCGTATACAAGATCTTACCAAGTACAGGGTTATCTTATCAAGTACAGGGCCTTGTGGTAGAAAGCACCTATTTTTTCTCTCCTCGTCGACCAGACGACCCAGGAAGGGCGACCATTACTTTCCCTCTTTTGGACGACCAGACGACCGTTCCTTTCTCTCTCCTGGGCGACCAGACAATCGTATTATCAAGGGCGACCTACCATTATCTCCCCGGACGGTCAAAGTAGGCAAGTTACTTTATATCTCCTGGAAGTCAGGCCTTTCATATTTCGCCCACGTGAATATTCATAAGGTAAGGCCTTAGAGCTTACCATTTTATTTGCGGTTCATACCCTCCGCTGATGTCGAAAATTGGCTCCCGGTTAAATCAACATGAAAAAGGGAGTTGATGCATGACAGCGTCTGTTATGATGGTACATTCTGTTTAGAGAGGAGAGATTCCTCTGTTCAGCTCTGCTTCGCTCTGCTTCTTTGCTCCAACTCCTTGCTCCTTTTCGTCTGTTCCCGAGGCGGGGAAAACCTGCAAAGGGTTCGAAAACCGCTCCGACACTTAAGACAGTCAGGGTGCTCTTTGCAGTAAAATAATGAATATTGATCGATCCTTTTGGGGGGCGATTTGTGAGAACTCTGAGTATGGGGTGATCTTTTCTGAGGTGAAGAGAACATGTCCTCTGAAGGACGAAGTGGGGGGCCTTTTATAGGCGAAGTTAAACCGATTGTGATTAGTGGCGGTGGTGAGGCGGTGGCCGTCAAACCGTAAGGGAAGTTACCTCTTTTGCATATCTAGGGTTTCTCTTCGAGTCTATCCCGGATCTTTGATAAGTGAAAATTCCTAAGTTCAAGGATACTTTGTACATATCTTGCCGGAGTGATAGACTTTAAAGGAGAAGTTTCCTCTTCTAGATACGTGGAGTCCAATCGCGCTTAAACACTTCAAGATGTGAGGCCGTCTGAGATCTTTCTAGAAATTTCGGGATTAAGTCATTAGGTCGCGCAGAGCTGATATCTCCCCAGTTCTGGGCGTAAGATATGGGGCAAACCCGTGGAGACCCCCCTTATTCCTTTTAAGATCCCAGGGCTGACCTATTCATGCCAAGGGCGTTTAATGCAGAGCTGGTTTCTTTCGGCCGACCCTCCAGTTAGGGGAACGTATGGCGGACCGTCAGGTGTTTAGCTGTCCTGATGCCTTAAGTCGAGTCGTTCCAAGAGACTTCAGGTCTGATCTTAACTCTTCAGACGTTAGTCAACTTCTGGACATTTTATGCATCATCATGAGTCCCGCCACTCCTTAGTTGAAAGTAAAGAGACTAAGGAGTAGAAGTAACTCGTGTGTTTTTACTTATTTGAAGGTCTGAAGTCGAGAGTAATACCTGTCCAAGAGCTGTTTCGTGAAACTCTTTGGGTCTTACCTAGACCTGGGCTGGTTGGTGGAACTCAGTGTTGTGCTGATGCTCCAGAGCTTATTGGTATCGGCTAAGTGGAGGTATTTTTCGACCAAGTGTTATTTTAGCTAGAGCCATCCCAGCTGTGCTTTCATCTTGACGTGTGGTTTACTTTCCCGAGACACGTTTCATCTCCTGCGCAAGTAATTGATTTCTTTTCCATGCGTGATTTGGTGACGTCATAAATTTGATCCTCTGACTGCCCGTTTTCGACGCTGATCTTTTGGATTGCTATTCACGGCAGCCCTTTCGGCATGCGTGGACACGTGGTGTCTTGCTAGTGGGAGAGTTCCCCAGTGTTCTATTAATTCCTTGCGCCGTCTTGGATTAATCCAGACCGTCGATGATTTTTTCCCTTGATTGAAAGGAAACGCTAGGGTTTTACCAACGGTGATCGCCGCCACGTGTCTTGTTCCCATTGGTTCTTTTTGCGTTGGCTCGGATTCCGGTCTTTCTGTATTCAAGCGTGGTGGCTTGCTATAACTCGTTCCTTTCCCGTCTTCTTTATTTCAGCCAAAATCTTCATCTTCTCTTTCCCCTTCTGCGTCTTTCGTCTGCGCGCCTTCCTTGCTTCGGTTTTCATGGCTACTCCCCCTTCTGCTTCAGAGTTTTCCGGTCAGATGCGCTCCTGCAGTCGTATGACCCAGCATGACCTAGAAGTTCTCCGGTCTGATCATATGATTGCGAACACTATTGAACCTATTCTCCCGTCTCCTAACGATAGGATTTGCTACACCGATGATCGTCGCGTCGGAGTCTATGAAGTCTTTTTCAACTTAGGCTCTCGTTGAGTTGCTGAATCACTATGGGCTCCAATTTTTTCAGCTGAGTCCTAATGCTCTGATGACCGTTATGGTGTTTTATTTCCTTTGTCTTCAACAGGTTGAGAAAACTAGTCTTTATGCCTTTGACAAGATCTTCTCTCTTAAGTCCAATGATCGGAATTGGTACTATTTTTCTTCTCGTATTGGTCCGTTCTTCTCTGCTCCTAATATCCCCAAAGATTATAAGGAGAAATTTCTTTTTGTTCGCCTCTCTTGTGCCACTGAAGATTTTGGGTTTACTCCTCGTGCTCCTGTTTCTTCTCATGATCGTCCCAAGATCCTTCCTGATGCCGAAGACATCAAGTGTCATGAGGCTTTGACTGCTTTGGACAAGGGAAAAGAGGGGTTAATCCCCGAGAACTTGATTAATTTTCAGGCCCTCCATCAGGCTCAAATGCTTCCTTCTCTTCCGGTGAGGTTTTTTTTTGTTAGGAATGCTCTTTATGATGATTTCCTTCTATAAATATTTATGTTTCGGTTCTTCTCTTTTTTTTTTTGTGTCATCAGGATTCCTTAGAAAACGGGCTACGGGCGATGATCTTCCATCCTCTTCTGGTTTGAAAAAATCCCATATTAAATCTGTGATCGGCGGAGCCTGGATGGTGTTATTATTCACGAATCTGGTAGTCCGACTTCTCCCTCTGTCCCCATCAGCTCTTCTTCTAGTGCTCCACTCTTGCTTAGAGGTGGTGCCGTTGCTTCCAGGACCAGGGCTAGTGTCCATTCTTTGGTAGACAAGGGTAAAGCTCCAGCTGCCATGTGTTTATCTGTTAAATTGGCTACTTGGCCCAAGGCTCTTACTCCTTCCGTGATATCTTTATTCGACGTTTTTTACCATTATTTCCGAAGCGAGGTATTCTGACATGAACTTTCCGTTCTCCGATTTTCTTCTTCCTTCCTTTCGTTGATGTGTTCTTCTTTTTCAGTACTCTCAAGTTAGTGACATCACGTCCTATTTGTCCACAATTGAAAAACAGGAGGCCCAGCTTCAGAAAGCTGAGCAAAAGGCTTCATCTTTCAAAGCCGAGGCTGAGATTTTGACCAACGACTTGAAGATAGCCACTGCTGAGCGGGATTCGCAGAAGCTGGAAGTAGAACAGTCTCGAGCTAGCGCTGCTCTTCAATCCTCCCAATCCGCCGCTCGTGTTTCTGCCTTGGAGAAGCAACTCAAGGCTCTCAAGGAAAAAGAGGCTGTCTTGGTTCTTCAGAGAGAGAAGGATAAATCTGCCCTCAAACTCTCGCGTAAAAATATTTTTGAGTTGGCTGAGGCGAATCGGAAGAAGGTAATATCTTCTTTTAAATGTGGAGACGAATTCTCGGCTCTCCGAAGGAAGCAACGCAAGTTGGGTTTTCAGGTGGCTTGGGAGGCGGCTCGTCGTTTGTATTCTCCCAAGGATTCCGCTCCTCTGTGCCACATTGACAAGAATCGAGTGGCCATGTATGTTGATGAGTCATGAAAATGTCCCATCTGATTCTCTTAACTCGGACTAGTTAGTCCATTTAGAGCAGTTATTATGATGAATTGTTTGTTTCTCTTTCACAGGTGTCTTTTATGGAGTTCAGTGCGTAAAACGGATAAAATAAAGAGAAAGACGTGTTAGGGGTATTTTGGTCATTTGTGATTCTGAGAATTTTGGTCAACATTGGTCCTCGGTTGAAAAGTAGAGCCCAAGATGAATTCGTGGGTGAAAACGGAAGTTAAATTGGAGTTCAGATGAGAGACTTATTGCTAGTCAAAGTTTGGGTAAAAATCAAGTCAACAAGGACACGTGGCATGCAATCCAACGTCCAGGATGTAATTTTCGGTACTGTTTCGGGCACGCGGGAGTGAGTCGGTATTTTCAAGAAGACATTATATGGTGCATCGCACATGAGAGCTTTAAAGCTCACCTGACAGATCGAACGGACAGGAAACACGTGCGGTTGGATCAAACGGTTAGGTTTCCTGTTCTCGGTAGTCCCCACCTTACCGTATCTTTCTAATTAAATGGATAACGCCAACTCACCAGCAACGTGACTTTCTATTGGGAATGTTGAACCAAAAGGAAATAACCAACCAAGAATAAATCTTTTTAAACTTCTCCTTCCTTCTTTCTCTCATATATTTATTATTTTAGAAACAAATTTAAATCCCACTAGAAAGAGATAGATTCCTTTCTCTTTTAAATGGATGGAGAGATTTCTGAGATTTTTATTTAGGAAGTGGGATAGCTGGAGAATGATTGAGATGGAAAGAGAGAAGGTTTGGTTGAAAGAGAAATATTATAGAGAGAGAGAGAGCTCGGTTGGTTGTTATCTTTTACCATCTCTTATAGAGATATTGGCATGGCTGGATCGAATATTCTCAGAACAAAGGACCTGTTATCTTCATATCTCAAAGAGGGAAAGCTGGAAATTTAGACAGATTAGAGAGAATTCTTCTTTATAGAAACAGTGGATATTGAAAGAGATTTGAAGATTTTTTTGTGACGGATTGATGGAGGAGTTTATTCTTCCTCTTATTTCTATAAAAACAGAGGAGGCAGGGAATGATAATCATCTCGGTTTGGGGTCGAAAACAATCACCATCTCGACTGGAGAGTCTTCCTCTGGTAGCTCAACCAAAACCGACTATATTAGAGAGAGAGAGAGTGATGTAAAGGCCCTCGGTTTTAGACAAAAACGGAGTTAGAGATAGAAACAGGGAAGGAGCTCATCATCATCATCATCATCTTCTATCTTTCTTCTTCATCTTCTGTATTTTTCTTTTTGTGAGAGACAGAGAGATTCAGTGATTGAGAGAGAAAGAAACAGAGAGTGATTGAGAGAGAAAGAAACAGAGAGCCGAGAGCTTTAATGGAGTTTTCTTCTTGATTTTTTATTTTCTTTTTTATTATAATTCGTCTACCTTTGTGAGAGAGATAGAAAGAGAGAATTAACAGAGAGATTAAGAAAAGAGAGAGAAAACAGAAAGCATAGAGAGAGAAAGAGAATTGGAGAAGGTGAGAAAATTATTTTCTCACAGGGAAAATATTTCCGGGAAGACGAGAAAATCGTTTTCCCAGAGGGTCTGTTTGGCAGAATTTTGGGAAAACAGAAGGAAAATCTTTCCCTAAGGCCCTGTTTGGTTGCAAAATCAGTAAGAAATCCAACTTTTCTACTTTTCTTTCCTTTTTCTATATAGTTAAGCTTCCGTCCTTTATCATGAAGAACTAATTTTCTATCTAGGGTTTAGATGAAGTCGTAATAATTATTTTCTCGATAATTTATTAAAGTTTTTACCATTTTAACGATAAAATCTTCCGGGATTTTAGACCGTTCATGGACTGAAAACCTGAGTTATATAAAGAACTATCTAATCAGACCAAAATAAATTGTCGTTAGAATTGTTAGAGGGACGGATTCAGAAAACCCTAGGCTCTACCCCATTTGAGTTCCTTGTATCACTTGTAATTATTTTCTTTCTGTAATTTTACTTTAATAATTTATTTATTTTTAAAACCAAAACTAAAATCAATTTCAAAACCGAGTTACTACCAAGTCTTAGAATAGGTTTCACTTAGTCTCTGAGGAACGAACCGGTCTTACCGGAATTTATTACAACTTGACACCCGTGCACTTGCGGGTGTAGACCTATTTAGGAAACTTTTTAGGCCCATCATATGTCAACGCCGTAACAGCTGATCGGGGTTCCAAGGAGGACTTCCCTTTTAGTGACGACGAGTGGGATGTTGGGGCAGCCACCTCGTGGTCCCGGTGGATGATGATTTCGATGAGGGCTCGACTTTTTCGGTCCCTAAACCTAGCTCCGGCAACCAACCTGAGTCTTTTCCTCCTGAAGCCCGGTCATGATTTTTCTTGATTTGTATTTTGTTTTACTTGTTATTTTTCTCTGCTATTTCGAACAATATCCTCTGTTTTGATAATGGGATGGCTTTTTGTTTCTGCTTTTATCTTTGATCCACATCCTGCAGCTGCATGAACTCATAAACAAGACACCGATTATAAATTTGATCCTATCTCACTAATGCATCCCTAAACTTACTACGCATGCTCCGAATGATCGCCTCTGCAAAACTAAAGTAAATGTTAGTCTTAATTTATTATGCTCTAGTCTATTTCCTTCTGCAAAATAAAACCCAAATTAGCGTGGCTCTGAAAATCATGGCGATTTTCGAGCCTATTTCATGCCCCTGATCATGGCTACTGCTCCCAGGGCTGTTTTTGTCAGTTTGGTTTTAAGATTTTTCCTTGAACCTCTGGTCGTAGCCGGTGCTATCAGAGCTGATTTTGTCAGCTTGAGCTTGACTAGTTTTACTAGGACTTCTCCTTAGACTCTGGTCGTGGCTTTCGCTATCAGAGCTAATTTCGTCGGCTTGAGCTCGACTAGTTTCACTAGGACTTCTCCTTAGACCTCTGGTTGTGGCTTTCGCTATCAGAGCGAGTTTCGTTGGCTTGAGCACAACTAGTTTAACTAGGACTTCTCCTTAGACCTCTGACCGTGGCTTTCGCTATCAGAGCTGGTTTCGTCGGATTGAGCTCAACTAATTTTCACCGGGACTCCTCCCGTGCCCCTGGTCGTTGCCTTAGCTATCGGGGCTGTCTTTCTCATTTTAAGTATGAATAGTTTCGCAAGGACTTCTCCTTATACCCCAGGTTACCTTCGTCAGAGCTGTAGTTTAACTAGGACTTCTCCTTGGAGATCCCCAGGGACCACGTTTTACTCGAGTAAAGAGTTTAAGTTTAACTAGGACTTCTCCTTGCGAGGCCTCGGGTCGCAGCCGTAGCTACCTCATTTGCCGGCTTGAGCCGATTAGTTTAACTAGGACTTCTCCCTGGGACCTTGGTGAAGGGTCAATTTTACTCGAGCAAAGTTCAGTTTAACTAGGACTGCTCCTTAGGGCCCTCGGTCATTGTTGTAGCTACAGAGGCTGTCATGTCCCTGGTCGTGCCTTTCGCTAGCAGGGCTGTTTTCAAATTAGGGCCCTTGGTCGTTTCTCTCGCTACCAAGGCTACCTTTAGGTTCCCTGGTCGTGGCTTTCGCTATCACGGATACCTGTTCGGTTCAGAGCGAGATGAGTTTTACCAGGACTCCTCCTTTTATATCGTTTTTGTTAAAAATATTTTATTTTATTAGATAAAATATGCAGCGAGCAGCGCTACTTTTCTTGCCTAATGGCTAAGATAGTTTTATATATATATATATATATATATATATATATATATATATATATGAAATATGTACCTAGTAGCGCTACTTTTCTTGCCTAATGGCTAAAATAATATATATATATATATATATATATATATATATATAGGTAATCTGTGTGAGGTTGGGAAGCAATACTGACCATGGCGGCGCTACTCCTGCATGTTCATGATGCGATTGAAGTCAGTGACTTTTCCAGTGCTCGCAAGGGTGGGAACCACTGCTTGCCGTCGACAATGTCGAGCCGAGACAGCGTAGCACTCTCTTGCGGTCGCCTGGTCTCCCTTTACTGTTCCTACAAGGTTCGATCCTAGGATCAGGAATTTTATAGCTAGGTGGTTCAGTGAGATCACCGCTCATGACTCTCTCAAGAAATTCCTTCTAGGATAATATTGTACGCATGCAGCTTGTCGATGATCACGAATTCTAGCATCAGTGCTCTGCTGGTCGCCCCTTCCCTAATAAGTATGGGCAAGGTAACCTTCCCCCCCAACTCGTACTCGATCTTCGCCCAAACCTATTAAATAATGATCATAAGTTTCGGTGTGATGCGCCCTCACCTGGAGTTTCTAGAGACACGTCCGGCTTATGATCTCCCTGGAACTTCCGGTGTCGATTAGAATGCGCCCTATTTTCCAATTAGCGACTAACGCTGTTACCACCAGGGGGTCCGCGTGGGACGTGATCACTCGTTTTAGGTCATCATCAATGAAAATCACTGGAGGTGAAACCTCATCGTGTATGACTTCGTGGTTCTTTCGTCGTCGTTTATTGCTCCTATCCTCTACACGAGTTGGTCCCTCAGCTATGACGTTGACACTTTCTTCGCTCTCTGATTTAGACTCCGTTTCTGCCTCTGCGAATATCTCCGCCAGAGTTTCTGATATACCGCCAAGCTCTTTTGCCAGTGCTGTCAAACGCCTGATCGTTGTCACCGCTAGGGTCGTTCCTTGAGTTGCTTGGCTACCGGTCTGGCCTCCTTGACTTAAGTTGGCGATCCTCTTGTCGGAGGGCTTTCCGAAAGTATCGAGGAAAGCTTGGTGCGATTAGCAAAATCTTTCGTCCCTGAGAACGATCCTGTTCCCGAGAATGTAGGACTCCTCAGACTGTCTGCTTCTCTGGGGTTTCTGATGTGACACGAAAATGTCACATTTGGAGCGCCTAACTTAACCTAATTAGTCCTTTTCGAGTGTTATCAATAATATTTTATGTGTTTTTCTTGTTAGATATCATTTTTGGAGTTAAACATGTAATTTGGAATAAAGAGAGCGAATTATCACTATCATCTCATGTGCCGCAAACGAGAGAAAAAGACTTCAAGCAAATCAAATGACAAGTATAGTCAATGACTAGTCCGACGGTGAAAACGGTATTATTCATGAACATACATACATATATACAATCACATCACTCACACAAAAGAGCTAACATGCTCAAACATAACATAAACAACTTTATTCATCATTCATTTTTTTTCTTTTTGTCTTTTTTTCACTTTTTCATTTTCTTTTTCTTTTTTTCATAACACAAAATCACATAACTCACACAATACTATCTTCTTGCAATCAACTTTTTTCCATTTCATACTTGCTTTGACATTCTTCTTTCTTTCTTCTCATGTCTTCATTCTTGGGATATAAGATGATGATGGTAATGGAGTATCCGCCTCCCTCTAGTTGACACTCTCATTGGGTTTCATGGACTACAAGGGCAAGATTAATTCGCTATCCTAATGTCACTCCTAGTGGCTAAGAAAGTTGAGCACACGAGATCAAATGAGCTCTTTTAATAGTTACGAGGTTGAGTAACTCTTCATTCTTCAGGAAAGTTCCTAGGGTCTGTGGTCAGATACAGAGGGACTGAGGCAACTCCAGACCAGATATAGTCGGTAATAAAGATCCCTTCTCCCAAGTGTGTGAAAGCCGTGCAAAAGTTAGCAGGAAGGGTAGCAGTCCTGAGCCGATTCATTTCTTGGTAGTCCGAGAAGTGTCATATCTTCTTTACTACTCTGAAGAAACCCAAAGACTTCAATTGGACATTGGCATGTGAGGATGCACTTCAACAACTAAAATAGTACCTCACTTCGCCTCCATTGCTTTCAAAACCCAAGCCAGATGAGCCCCTTTACATTTATTTAGCAGTATCTGAAACAACTGCCAGTGCTGTCTTGGTAAGAGAAGAGGACGGTAAGCAACTCCCAGTTTACTACGTCAGTAAGTCTTTACTCGATGCCGAGACTCAGCACAGTCAACTAGAAAAGCTGTCTTTAGCTCTGGTGACGGCTGCCAGAAAATTGAGATCGTACTTCCAATGTCATTCTATCGTGGTCGTCACTGCCTTCCCGATGAAGAATGTCCTGCACAAACCCGACATGTCTGGACGTCTGACTAAATGGGCGGTCGAGCTAAGTGAGCATGACATCACATACCAACCAAGAACAGCTATCAAATCCCAGGTATTAGCTGACTTCATTGCCGATTTTCTCCTGACTCTATAGTGCAGGCCCGGAAAGAATTACTATGCCTCACTGAGTCAGTCCCTCAAAGATGGACCTTGTCTGTGGATGGGTCAAGAAATATCAGTGGAGCTGGCCTAGGTGTCATACTGACGTCCTCATAGGGGGACATAGTCCAGCAAGCAATAAGGTGCGAATTTAAGGCAACTAACAATGAGGCAGAGTATGAAGCGTTAATTGCAGGTTTGACCTTGGCAAGGGGGTTGGGGATCAAGAATCTTGACGTAAGGTCTGACTCCCAGTTGGTGGTCAACCAACTTCAAGGCACGTACCAAGCCAAAGATGCCAGAATGACAGCCTACTTGGAGAATGTCAGGGAAATACAAAAATATTTCCACGAGGTAAAGTATGAACAGGTACCCAAAGTTGAAAATGGGCATGCAAATGATTTGGAATCAGATAATTTGCAGGTTTGGGGTACCTAAAGAGATAGTCACCGACAATGGATCTCAATTCATTAGCTACGCCTTCCAAGCCTTCTGCAAAGACTAGGGTATAAAGCTCAGCTTTTCAACCCCATGGTATCCTCAAGTCAGCCAAGCCGAATCATCCAATAAAACCATCATGAGCTCTCCGAAGAAGAAGCTAGAAAAAGCTACAGGAACTTGGGCAGACCAACTACCAGCAGTACTATGGGCTCATCGAACAACTGTACGGACGCCAACAGGTAAAACCCCTTTTTCATTAACTTATGGTTCTAAAGTTGTAATCCCAGCTGAAACAGGAGTCCCTATCGCACGGTACCACTGGACTGAAGAAGAAAGCAATTGGGTCGAGCTTAACCACAACCTCGACACTATCGATGAGCTAAGAGACAGGGCAGCCATCAGAAACGTCGTCTATCAACAAAGAGCAGCCTCGCACTATAACAAACATGTCCGAATCAGATCCTTCAAAGTTGTGGATTGGGTACTTCGAAAGGTCTTTCAGAACACCTAACAGACAGGAGCAGGCAAAGTGGCTCCCACTTGGGAAGGGCCTTACCTGATCACCCAAGTAGTTGGACAGGGGGCGTACAAGCTCCGCTCACAAGAAGGTATGGACATCCACAACAACTGGAATGCGAAACACCCAAAGCGGTACTATTTCTAACTCAATTTCACTAAGCTATTATTTATCTATTACAACACCTACTGACTTGGGTGTCGGAGGGCCGATGGCTATGCCTTCGACCTCCCCCCACTGAGGGGCGTTCATGCAAATCAAGCTTCGACTAGGGGACACGCGAAAGGAAACGACAATCACTTTGCCAAACAAAAGTCAACAACGATACCTACCTCTCCAAGAGACGGACAAGGATAAACACAACTCCGCATCTACCCCACTTGAAGACAACCAGCTCTGGAAGCTAGCTCTGCACTACTTCAGACACCGGTTCGGCCTACAGCTTAGCTCTGCAAGGCAGCTCTGCACTGCTTCAGACCCTAACTCTGCCCACAGCCAGCCTAGCTCTGCAAGCCAGTTTCGCACAAGCTTCAGATCCAACTTTTCCCAAAGTCAGCTCACCTCTGCAAGCCAGCTCCGCACTGCTTCAGACTTCAATTATTCTCAAGTCAGTACATGTAAAAGTCTTGTTGTCGAAAGTAAACAACCACTTTTTACTAAAACTCGTGCCACACGAATTTTTCTCCTGTAATACAACATTATTTTGAATGCAATGATGTTCCAACTTAAGTCATATTTTGTTTGTGACTAAGGGCTCTAACGCCACGAAACCTAGTTTAACCCTAGACCTTTCCAAGCTCTAAGCTCAGACTAGGGGGACAAATGGACAGTGCACCGTCCTTCACGGATTTCAAATGCTTCATGACACTCAACATACACTAACTCGAGCATTCAAACAAGGCAAGCCACGCTTCGCCAAAACACTCCAAGCTTTGGCCACGCCAAATGCAATGCATGCATAGTATAAACTATGTATAAAGGGTAATACCCTTACCCTTATGGATAAAAGAGGCAAACAATATAAATTTTCTATAAAGGGTAATACCCTTACCCTTATGGGCAAGAGGCATTCATCGACGGAGCTACACCCCGCCATAATAGCTAAGTCTATATCAAGAGCACTCGGCAAACTCATCTTGCCTTGAAACGACAAGCTTGGCCGTACTTCTTTCAGCACACCAGCTCCGCTTTATTAAAAGTCTACGATCAAAAGCACTCGGTGTATAAGTCTTGCCTTGACCTGTAGCCCTGCTTTGCAAGCCTTCCTTGATTACAGCAGGCTTCATTAAAAGTCTACGATCGATAAGCACTCGGCTTTTAAGCCATGCCTCGGTAAGTAACCCTACTCTACAATCCCGCCTCGATTTGAGTAGCTTTCACTAAATCTGCGTCAAGTGCACTTGGCGTATAAGCCTTGCCTTGATTGTCAGCCCTGCATCACGTGCCTCACCAAGAGCACTAGGTCCGCATCGTCATGAGCTCCGGATCTGCCTCATTAAAAATTTAGGTCAGGCAGACACCCTGCCTTGTAGTCCTACCCCATGAGCCCGCCTCATTAAAAAATTTACATAGGACCACCTGGCAATGTCGTGCCTTGATTTGAAGTCCTATCCTATGAGCCCGCCTCATTCAAAAATTTATGTCAGGACAACCCGGCAAATACCTTGCCTGGACTTGTAGTCCTACCCCATGAGCCCGTCTCATTAAAAAATTTACATATGACCACCTGGCAATGCCTTGCCTCGATTTGAAGTGCTATCCTATGAGCCCTCCTCATTCAAAAATTTATGTCAGGACAACCCGACAAATACCTTGCCTGGACTTGTAGTCCTACCCCATGAGCCCTCCTCATTAAAAAATTTACATATGACCACCTGGCAATGCCTTGCCTCGATTTGAAGTCTTAACCTATGAGCCCGCCTCATTCAAATATTTATGTCAGGACAACCCAACAAATACCTTGCCTGGATTTGTAGTCATGCCTCATGAGTCTGTCTCATAATACCTATTAATGTCAGGACTACCCAGTAAATACCTTTCCTAGAGTTGTAGTCCTGCTTCATGAGCCTGTCTCATTAAAAAACTTATGTCAGGACTACCCGACAAATACCTTTCCTGGATTTGTAGTCCTGCTTCATGAGCTTATCTCATTAAAAAATTTATATCAGGACTGCCTTAATTGATAGTCCTACGTAACGAGCCCCCCTCGATTAGAAAATTTACATCAATAGCCCTCGGTAAACTAGCCTTGCCTGCATGATCACGTGCCTCGCCAAGAGCACCAGGTCCGCCTCGCCAAGAGCTTTGGATCCACCTCATTGACATATTTATGTCAGGACTACCCAGTAACCACATTGCCTCGATCGGTAATCCCGCCTCATGAACCGGTCTCATTAAAAAATTTATGCCAGGACTACGCGGTAAATACCTTGCCTGAATTTGTACTCCTGCTTCATGAGCTTGTCTCATTAAAATATTTATGTCAGGACTACTTGGTAGTCCTGCTTCACGAGGCCGCCTCGGTTAGAAAGTCTGCATCAAGAGCACTCGACATATAAGTCACGCTTTAACAGGCAACCCTGCATAGCCACGCGCCTTGCCGAGAACGTTGGATCCACCGACTAAAAAGTGGACGGTATTTATTATGTTGAACCGACCCACAAAGCATCCTTCCTCACGAATAATCCAATGACTTCTGATGTCCAGAGTAATCCCGACTGACTAAAAACGCTAAACTACTCGCGGACAAGTCCCCACGGGACAGACACTTGGCTACAAATGCAGCAAAATCAAACTACGAATTGGCCATGTGACTTCAAACTAGTCTCTAAGGTTCCGCACTCCGTCAACTTAGAGAGTGGGGGACAAATTGTATAGGCCAAAATACGTCACCAAGAGCGCCCCAAGAAATCCATGATTAATGGGCATGCACGGTGACCAAGCCCGTAAATTAATGGCTAGTGGGCCCGACCCATTTATCTCCGGACACACCGAAGCAACGTTTAGATACGGAACATCCAACCCTGGATAAAGAGGTCCGCCATCACCTCCTCGACAGACCAGAATATAGAAGCTCTTCTAGCCCTGGATAAAGAGGTCCGCCTTGAACTCTCTAAGTAAATCTTCCGTCGTATATCCGTTGGAGAGACGTTACAATCATTCATGACGACTATATCCCGGATATGTCCGTTCAGGGGTTACGAAGTCCGTATTAATGGCGACAGCCCATGCGTTACAACCATTAAAGATGACAACTATCATCAGGCAACGTTCAACCCAAGACACTATAAAATGACAGAACCAAGAATGATACATGGGATCTGGTGGTCGCCGAACACACCCCACTACTCTCTCTCTCTCTTAGAGCATGATCGAATTCCCGACTAAAACACTGGATTATCTCGCATTCAGCGAATCCCATTACTTTCTATCTCATACAGAGTATCATCAGCTCATTTGTTCTTTAATGGAGTCTTGCTCTTTGAGAGAGTCTCGCCTCATCGCATAGTCCTGTTTCCTTTATCCCAGATAAGTACTATAACTGCATCCATATACAAGATCTTACCAAGTACAGGGTAATCTTATCAAGTACATGGCCTTGTGGTAGCAAGCACCTATTTTCACTCTCCTGGTCGACCAGACGACCTAGGAAGGGCGACCATTACTTTCTCTCTCCTGGACGACCAGACGACCGTTCCTTTCTCTCCTAGACAACCAGACGACCGTTGTTTTTTCTCTCCTGGACAGTCGTATTATCAAGGGCGCCCTACCATTATATCTCCTGGAAGTCAGGACTTCCATATTTCGTCCACGTGAATATTCATAAGGTCAGACCTTAGAGCTTACCATTTTAGTTACGGTTCATACCCTCGACCAAGGCATACCTCACCAGGGCTGCCTTACTTAAGGACGGACCTCATAGGTTGTCTCTCCCCAACCAAGTCAGTCAATCCGTAGGGAGCGAGCTCCGGCCACTCTACGAGCCGTGCCTAATCTCTGATCATTATCCTACCAACGGTAACAACCTAAGATTGAGACCCACGTATATATTATTTCTCTTGCAAGCTTACTGACTTGACCGTCGGAGCCCCCTTAGGCCGGCACCACCCCGGTGTCCCAAGGGACATATGGTCACGTGCATGATCGTCTCTTTTGTCTCAGATTGAGCCCAAAGACGTCGTCGGTGCGCGCAAAAATATTAACAGGTGGAGGTTCGACATCCAGTCAACGGCCTGGTCCAACTGACTTCTCGACTCGCGATTTCTTACCCACACACCTGCAGGACACAATCTTTTAAAAAAAATTTATCCCGGCTACTCATTTTAAATATTCATAACCCTAGATCCACATTTGAAGTTTTTTTTTCAAAAATTTATTGAAACTTTAATCATCTGTTTTGAAAACTATTTTCAAAAACCGAAACTTTAAAGTCAGATCTATCGAAACTCTTTTCTAATTGCAATTTGAAACCAAATTTATCAAACTTGAATCTCATTTAAGACAATCAAATATATGCCTGAAATCCTCCTCGGACCCATCCATCTAAACAAGTCTGCATTTAGTCCTTCTAACCAAAATTAGCTTCTGAAAAATCAAGCAATCGAGACAAAATTAACTAACCTTTGTTTTGATTATCTCTTGCCATCAAAAATGATTTTTGCTGGAGTACTTGTAAGCAGAACCCACCTAAAACTCAAGGTATTGGTTTGGCCTTACTCCCAAAACACTCAAGAGCATTGAAACCAATCATATAAAAGTTATCCATTAAGCCTTTTATAGCACTACATTTTCTGCCATAGTCTCCTGGTTATTTCTAAAAGACAGATACTTGGATATTTCTTTTTCCTGGTTATTTCTGCCCTTGGAGAATTTAAAATAAATAAATTGAAGTCCCCCCTTCAATTTATTATCGTTTTCCTGGTTATTTCTAAAAGACAGATACCTGGATAAGCTACAAATCCTAGGTGTCTCCGTATTAGAAGAGAAATTTGCGATAAACTTGTATAGGTCTGAAGTGACGATATAAACGATTAAAGTATGTGGGTGAATAAAATATTCAGCTAACACTATTCAGGTCCAGGTATTTTGAAGAAAAACATGAGCATTCTTCAACAATAAGAGCAACTATAATTGAACTATACATAGTATTAGTAGAATGAGTCGGTTTATTCTTCCTATTGTGAATAATACTAGCTCTGCTTCTAACTCCCATACTTTATTATGTAGGGAATTAATAGCCTTATACTAGTGTTTATAGCGGATAACGACATCTAATGTCTAACACTAGTATCCCCAAGATCATCATGCAAAACTAGTAATTAAACTAATGGAGATAGTAAATTACCTTAATCGCTTTTCCCTCGAACTAATTGAATTGATTAAAGAAGACCAAGAGCTTCAAGTGTAGCTCCTCTACTTGGGACACGAGCAATCAATTTGATCTCCCACCTTGTTGTATAGCTAGCACACCAATGGTGGTTGGAAAGAAGAACACATTCTTCTTTGACTAGATAGATAGTTAATGGGAATTAGCTCACTTTCTCCTCTCTACTTGATGTGGTAGAGTAAGAAAGCTTAGAGAGAAATTCCACACCTTATTCTCTGCCCTAAGAGTGTTTATATAGAACCCTAATAAGAATCCACCTCCTTTTAGGTTTCCTAAAACACCCTTTAGAATAAGACTTAGGGAAATAGTCGAAAATAGCAACTATTGGTATTTTCTCAATTCCCTAAGAATATAACGTCCAAACCCAGCCAAAATTGGCAGATTTAATGTTCATAACATAAGGAAACGTCCCTCCAAAAATCAGCCCAATCCGAGTCCTAGAAGTGCCCGAATCGGCTAAGGCCCAAAAACCCTGTTTTTGGTCTTTTTGTACTATCTTTGCCTAATTCCTTTTTAGGCCTATGAGATATGTTTATGGGACACTCCCATGATTATATCTCACTCCCACTAGTCATATCCTAGATCAATTTGACACTCTTATGTGTAACCCGTTGTAGGATCCGATCGAAGTTAGCCGCGAATTACTTCGTAATTCGACGATCGTAGTTGGTCTCTAGCTACAACTCTACGATCCCTAAATCAATCGGACTTGATGAACTTCCACATCAATTGTCCTATCCGAAAAATTGTTCGCATTGCCATCTTGGTCGAAGGACATCTCCTTCAACTCCTTCAGACTCCCACTTGGACTTAGAACAAGTGCAATGCCTCGATTCCCGTGTCAATTTAGTATCCCATCTGATACGTCACGTCATTCAGACTTTCTTGATATTCGAGTACAACTGTAAAAGACAAACGATTAACTTTTAATCCGTTTGAGCGCGGCCACGCATTTTCAGTTGCTACTCATCAAGTGGCCTTGAGACACTTTGTACCTAATGTGATTAGGGTGACACAATCCATTCTTGCGCTCCCACTTAACTTCATGTCTATCTTGTCCTTCCCAGTATCCGTCTTTATAACCTCCTTTTACGACGCGGCGTTTGACGGAACCAAAGTCGGACATTCCTTTCATAAGATGAGTGGAGCACTCTTGTTTTGAGGAATCTCTCCAATTGTCTTTATGAGAAGTATTGACGTTCATCACGAGTAATGTACTTTTCATTTGAGGGTTATCCAGTGTATAAACCTTTTACACACCCACGTAGTCGAATAGAATATACTATTCCTATAGCCCATGAAACTACGCTATCCCATCGGCTCCCGTGCTAGTCTTCGTGAGTCATTGTTGTCCATGCAATGACCTGGACCAGGGTTTTTGATAATAAATATTCCAAGTTCACTTAATAGGGTTTCATTCATCAGATCACGTATCTGACAAACCTATTCGGAACGTTTTATTATCGATGGACTGTCGTTTAAATACTAAACCAAATTCAGACGACTTGTGAAATAACTCTATTATTTCCGATAACGAGAGTTGTAAATCTGAGCCTCTTCCATAAAACTCTTTTACCCACTCAGTTTTACTCGTCGAGGTTTATTCCAAATTTACCTCATGCCTTAGACTGTGTATGAGTCTCATACTATGTCTTAGGTGACAGTTTAGTTTGACTACGTATGTAGTCCGTTTTAAACTTTGCTAATTATCAATTAATTTGAAGATTGCTTACTTCAACCTTGATAATTTCTAGTAACTTTTACTAGAGTTGAGGCTTTTAATTCTTTATGTAGTATTTGCAACAGTTCCCGGCTTAAAACACTTTTAGCCTACTTTCCTTCCATGTTTGGAAGTTTGCTACGATGACATGTTCAACTTTTGTACTACTTCATCCATTAGCCTTCTTGGATGTTTCTATGTAGTGTTTCGGTTTTCAAATCCGAATTTGGATATTCAAATGCTAATCATATCCAATATGATTGACTTTATGTATTTGAACATAAATCTCCCTCTCATGCTTGTTTGCTACATCGGTGTCTTTTAAAACTCCGATTTAGCAACGCTCTTAGTCATGAGTTTTGGGTCGAAATTCTTTTAGACTTTCCGAGTCTTAGATTTTCTGTTTCGGATCTCAAGCATCTCAGCGTACTGAGTCTCTCCAATCCTATCATCCTTTTGATCTATGCTTATAGATCTTCAGATGCCCAAAATGGCATTTCATCCTTGTGTGTGGTCCTTTTATTGAGTCAGTGTGTTCACTGTTACACAACATTTTATGTCGTACTCAATCTTTTGTATGTACTCAGCATACGGACCCGGAAGGTTTGTTTCTCCCACTTACCTTCTTGAAACTCGTGATTCAAGATTTTCTTCATTCCTCACGAATCAAACTTCTTTGATTGCCTTTTTGAAGATTCTAACTCTTGCGTGCTTTTAATCCGTCGATAGATTTCTGAAGCATGCTTATGGACATAACTTGATTGGAAGAATCTTATTCTTCTTGTCTAGTTTCGGGAAACATGAATGTTTCCATCCTTCTCAGTTTTCTATTTTGGAAAACCAATTTAGGTCTTCTGTTGACTTAAATTATCAAGCTTCATGTCTTGACGAGATATGGATTCCACGATGATTTTGGCTTCTAGCCAAAATCTAAAGTCAGTTTCCGTTTCTGCGCAGGTTTTTTTATCTCTTCATAAATAACCTTTATTTTCTGAGTCTTTAAGATTTTATTTTGACCTTTCTAGGGTTTTTGAACAACAATTTGGAATTTTCTCAACTACTTTGAGATATTCCTTTAGAGACACTTTCACTCGCTTTGAGAGTTCTCCTGCGAATGACATTCGCTTTTGTGCGGTGGGTTTACAAGATCATATCTTTAACCTTTCCTTTTCCGAGGAGTCGCAGTTTGTTGCTCTTGGTCGAATTTAATCGTCTTGTACAAATTTTCATGATTGTTCTTCATGACTCTTCATGATTTTTCTCATGATCGAATTAAATCGACTTGTACTTTTCTCCCACTTATTCTTGTAATAATTAGTGCTTTTCTCCCAGACTACTAGGTGTGCTAATTATTAGAAGAATACTATCATGAGCAACAAACACTTTGTTCTCTTGATTGCTTGTGGAAAAAGCCCAAATTTCTTCTAAAGTAATTGCGTCAGACTTTAGCTAATTTTGTAATGCTTTTACAAGCTTAGATGTTAGACGGACTTTGGTAAGTGTGAAAACAATCGTTTATAGAATATGTCCCAAAATATTCGAAAGACTGGCTTAAACCCATCTTTGATCGAATTATGCATAGCAATGTTCGATTACTCCCACTGAATCCACCATCCCTCAGATGTTTTCCATGGAGCGAGTTGGGAAACGTTTTCTCAACTCCTTTGATGGTTATTTAGTATTTGACTCAAGTTTTTATCACTCCAATCTAATCGGATGACTTAAACTCTCTTGTCAAAATGATTCTTTTACTTCGGTTTGTACTTTGTTTGAACCTTTCAAACATTCCGACTTATACTTTATGATTTGTACGTTTTCATACTTCATGAAGTTGTCAGAGTACGTATTTGAAGTTTCTCTCGTTAGCTTCTGCAAGTAAACTTATAGGTCTGCATAACACTGTATGGGTCCTAATAGATTACCAGTCTCTCTGCCTTTTGAAAAGGGTGACTTTGTCAATTCAGTCCTTAAGACCTAATTGACAATGCTGAAGTTTAATGAGTTTGAATCTCTTGATTTTAGCCATTATCAATGTTAACCTTCAGTTAATTTTACCACTGGTTTAAAACATCGTATGTTTCTAGAAGAACAAAATAATCACTATTAAGTTCTAAGCTAGATCAGTGTCTAAAAGAAGACTTTGATCCCTTTCAGCATCCCTAGCATTACTGCTTCTGCTCCCTCTTGGATCTTTACTTCTTTTAGTCAAGTATGTAATTCCCTTAAGCTCCCACTGAGCCGCTCATCTGGTCTTAAATACCTGATGAAGGAATTTTACGATACTTGTTCTTAACTTTGTTAGCAAGGATACGGAACCGGAATTCATAATTCCATTCCTTTTGGCTTCCAGGTGCTAAAGGTAGTTTCCTTTTAAATGGTCAAGCCATTGTTTTAGAAACATTCACAGTAATGAGGAATACTCTTGATCATGTACTCGGCAACTGCTTTTCTTTGATCAAATGTTTGTCTCACTTGACTGATCCTTTTGCCCTTTTGAATCTCAAGATCTCTTACTTAGATTCTTTGTACCAAATCTCAAGAACCTTTCTTAGACTGGATATTCCCGTATGTTCTGCTCAGTTTGTTTGTAACAACCTGAGTGACTCATCTAAGGTCTTTATCAATCTTTGTTCAATCGATATTGAATTGGGTGATAGATGTATTCTGTTGTCTTCCCTTAGGATGACTTTCAGATTGCCTTGGAGGTCTCGTACCTCTCCATTTATGACTTCTGTAGGAATTTCTTCCTTAGTTTGTCTTAATGGTTATGCTAGCATTCATTACTCTTCCAAAGAGAATGTTATACGATTGCTTGCAAATAGCTTTTGACCTTCTCTTGTATGAGTCAACATTAGGATTGGGTATTCTAGTGACCTTCATTTTGAATCTGAGAACTATTCTCGGATTCATTCTTCCATTTTAGGAAGTGGATCAGCACCTCCCTTAGGTGTGATTCAATGTTGAAATCGTTTGTGTCATCTTAAAACTACATAAAGAAATGGCAAAGTTTTAAAACTCGTTATCGTTTTTGAAAAACTTAGTTTTCCCACATTATTCAATAAAATCGTCCCCGATTGAATAAGTGATTCCAAGATCCCACTTCTTCGGAGTGAAGCGCACTTTGGCCCTGCCCTCCACTTCCGTCGTCCTAGGTGAGTGAACTACTTCACTGATCATACCCTTATGACTCTTGGTTGATAGATAGTCATTGATGAATGACTAATCTATCCTTTTGCCTCGAGTATCCAAGACTCTCTTGCTGATCTCGTTGAGTAGAACCATTTAGACGTGTAGGCCTCTTCTATAGACCTACCCGCATTGTCCCAAGGTAGAGGAGGTACTCTGCTTTGGCCGACCCACCTTCCTCGAACAAGGGCGCAACGAGTGTCTTAATCTGGATAGGCGATTACTCAAAATTACTTTTGGGGACTTTTGCGCTAGTCTGGCGTTTGTTATAGTGAACTATTTAGCCTAACTAACATCCACGACATAAAGCGTAAATAAGTAAGTAAATGCGCGCGAGAAAGTAAATCAAGCAGACATGGATCCTAGTATGGCCCCTAACCTAGAAGATCTAATCTCCTTTGGTCTTTGTCTTGTTTCCCCTTTAGGTTCGTCTAAGATCGCCATCTTTGAACCTCCATTGATTTCTCCCGCTCGCCTTTGGATCCCATCCTCGAGCTTCTTCAATGGACTCATAGACCCTAAACTCTAATTACAAGACTCACGATTCGCAGATCGTATAAACTTGAAATTAAAATTAATTACAAAGCATGCACCCATCTGTGCTTAAAACAAGAATAAGGAAATAAATCTCTGGTCATACTAGTTTCCCGCACTCACATCACATGCAATCATATAATATATCAAGGCTAAGAATTATATATGCATGATTATCTTGGGAGATACTTTTGTTGACATCACATGTCACATTACGGACCTTAAGTCTAAATTCGAAGAATTCAACTAATGGTGCGTTCCGGTTTTATCTTTTATGATTTCTAAAATCATCTTTAAGAAAAACTCCGTTTCGGGTTCTGAAAGCCCGGGTCAATTTCGGGAAAAATATTGGTTCGATTCTTAATGATTTCATAAATCAATTTAAAGAGAAATCCGTTTTAGCCTTCTGGATGGCCCGGATTGATTTTGGAATTATTTGGTTGGAATCGGAAGAAATTTTGGCAAAAACTCCCACTCGAATGATGGTCCCTTTTTGTGGTCCGGAAAGCCTCGAAAAAGCCCGGGACAAGTCCTAGAAAAGTCCCGGCCCAAGCCCACAAAAGGGCTCGAACAAGGTCCGGACATAGCACGGCCCATAGGGCCGGCATATCCTGGCCGAGGCCTATCAAGGCCTGGTCTCGTCCTGGCCGGAGCCAGGACGCTAGTCCATGCACCGGACGCGTCCTAGACGCGTCTGGTGCTGGACCGGACCAGCATTAGGTGTCTCGGACTAGTCCGAGACACCCAGAACCTCCCAGACGCGCCTCCAAGACGCGTCTGGTCGAGTGCTTTGGACGCGTCCTAGACGCGTCCAGGAAGCTCCCTCGCAGCTGCTGGTCGCGTCCTAGACGCGTCCCAACAGCTGCTCTAGACGCGTCTCCAAGACGCGTCCAGAGGACGCATCCAGGAGCTTCTGGCCGGCCAGGAAGCTTCCTGGCCGGACACTAGGGTTTCTCCAAAAAACCCTAGTTTCCAATATTTTTTTTTTCCTTATGCAACTCTAAGTTGCTATTTCCAATTTTAAAGCTTCTAAAATTTTGAAATTCTTTTTAGAACACTTCTAAAAATTTTCAAAACTTTTAGAATTTTCCAAATTTGTTTTGTGAGTTTCCTAAACTCAAAATAACTCCTTTTAGAACACTTCTAAAATTCCAAATTTTTGTTTTTCAAAAGTTTCCAAAACTTAAAAACAACTCTTAATCAAACCGATTTTGGATCAAAATCTAGGTTTTTGAAACTTTTTCAAATAACAATTTTGAAATCAATTTGAAAAATCTTTGAATCCAATTCAAAATTAATCAAATTTTATGTTTAAAACCTTTTTAAACATAACTATCAACTTAATCAAGCATGGATTAGTTTGAAATTCAATCAAATTGAGTTTTTTAAAACACTTTTAATCATAAATTTGATTCTCAATTTGAAATTCATTGAATCCCATTCAATAGTATCAAATTGTGAGTTTAAATAATTTAAAAATACTTTTATAAACTCAATTTATCAAACTATCAATCATATCTAATATGAACTAGTTCGATTCTTAGCAAAAACTAGTTCATTGCAAGAGGCTCTGACGCCACTGTAGGGAATTAATACCCTTATACTAGTGTTTATAGCGGATAACGACATCTAATGTCTAACACTAATATCCCCAAGATCATCATGCAAAACTAGTAATTAAACTAATAGAGATAGTAAATTACCTTAATCGCTTTTCCCTCGAACTAATTGAATTGATTAAAGAAGACCAAGAGCTTCAAGTGTAGCTCCTCTACTTGGGACACGAGCAATCAATTTGATCTCCCACCTTGTTGTATAGCTAGCACACCAATGGTGGTTGGAAAGAAGAACACCTTCTTCTTTGACTAGATAGATAGTTAATGGGAATTAGCTCACTTTCTCCTCTCTACTTGATGTGGTAGAGTAAGAAAGCTTAGAGAGAAATTCCACACCTTATTCTCTGCCCTAAGAGTGTTTATATAGAACCCTAATAAGAATCCACCTCCTTTTAGGTTTCCTAAAACACCCTTTAGAATAAAACTTAGGGAAATAGTCGAAAATAGCAACTATTGGTATTTTCTCAATTCCCTAAGGATATGATGTCCAAACGCAGCCAAAATTGGCAGATTTAATTTTCATAACATAAGGAAACGTCCCTCCAAAAATCAGCTCAATCCAAGCCCTAGAAGTGCCCGAATCGGCTAAGGCCCAAAAACCCTGTTTTTGGCCTTTTTGTACTATCTTTGCCTAATTCCTTTTTAGGCCTATGAGATATGTTTATGGGACACTCCCATGATTATATCTCACTCCCACTAGTCATATCCTAGATCAATTTGACACTCATATGTGTAACCCGTTGTAGGATCCGATCGAAGTTAGTCGCGAATTACTTCGTAATTCGACGATCGTAGTTGGTCTCTAGCTACAACTCTACGATCCCTAAATCAATCGGACTTGATGATCTTCCACATCAATTGTCCTATCCGACAAATTGTTCGCATTGCCATCTTGGTCGAAGGACATCTCCTTCAACTCCTTCATATTAATCTAAGATGGAAACTTGTCCGTACAAAAGGAAACTTGTCAGTAGAAAAGGAAACTTGCAACCCCTTTCCGTAAATCTCTTGACGATCTCAGGCAATCGCATGAATTAAAAAATTAGAGATTAAACAAGATCCCATTGTTATAAAATACTCAGCGGGACTTTAGGCCTCTTTCATTAATGTTCAAATTAAGCAATTATAGTGCTCGTCACATCTTCCTAAAGTATCAATGCCCTGTAACAACTTACGTAGATCGTAGCATCACAATCGACAAATATTTAATCTTTGTAAAAAAAAAAAGTGGTTAATCTGGCTTTGGCCCCCAATTTGTGACCAACTCACCGTTTTGGCCCCCATAAGTGTCCGGCAGTTCGATTTGGCTCCAAGGGCCAAATTTTTGTAGAAATTATCCTCGGGGGCCAAAATAGAACTATTTCCGAAAAAAGGTTAAAAACAACATATGCCACATCACACATTTCTTTATCATCCACTTCACCTTATCTCTCATCCATCACGCCACCTCCTATCCACCTCACCCTTCTTCTTCGGCGAAAGGTTGCCGGCTGGAATAAAAAATTATGACCGGCCACCTTTAATAAAAAAAAAACTTTCCCTTTCTCTCTTCTTCCTCCTTTCTCTCTCTCCCTCCTCTATTCTCTTTCCCCCTCATTTTTTCTCTCTTTCTCCCTCCTCTTCTCTCTCTCTATTTTCTCTGCTCCGACAAAGGATAAGGGTATCCTTCGTCGGAAATCGTCTGGATATAGGGAATACCCCAGATCGAGACGAAGAAGAACTCTCTTCGTCTGGGATTCCAGACGATTTCCGGCGTAGGATACCCTTATACTTCGCCGGAACAAAAAAATAGAGAGAGAAGATGAGGGAGAGAGAGTGGCATGCAAGAGAAGAGAGAGAATGAAGATGAAAGACTGGAGATGAAAGACTGGAGAAGAAGAAGATAAAAAAAAAAATTGAAGGTCGCCGGAAAAAGTTGCCTGCTGGCAACCTTTCTCCGACAATTTTTTTCAGGCGATATCTTATGTGAACAGAGGTGATGTGGTAACTATTAGATGAGGTGGACAAAGAAAAAAAACAAATTACAGAAATGCCATGGGGGTTGAATTGGGAGGTTGGACAAAATTTGAGGCCAAAACGAAGTGTCAGACACTTACGAGGGGCCAAAATGGTGAGTTGGTCACAAATTGGGGGCCAAAATGAAATTAGCCCTATATATATGTATATGATCTTTCCCTCCATTGTTGATTGAACAATATGGTATCCCACATTCCTATTTCTTAAGCATCACAACCACAAGTGTATAATCTTTCCCTCGATTATTGATTGAAATATATGGTATAACACATTAAGTTCCATTTCTCAAGCATTATATTCGACAAATATATAATACTAACCACAAAATTGATGGAACAATGGCGTAAACCACATTAAAGTTTCATTTGTTAGGCATCACAACCGGCAAATATATGACCCTTCCCTTGATTATTGACCTAAATATAAAGTATACCACATCAAAGTTCCATTCTCAAGCATGACAACCGACAAACGTATAATCCTTCCTGAAAATATTGATGCGAATTTATCTTGTACCACATTAACTTTCCATTTGTCAAGCATCATAACCGACAAATGTACAATCCTTTCTGAAAATAATATTAGAACAATGAGGTATACTATATTAAAGTTTCATTTCCTATGCATCACAACCCACAAGTGTATAATCCTTCCCTCAATTATTGATGAAAATATATGGTATACCACATTGAAGTTCCATTTTTTAAGCATCACAACCGACAAATGAATAGTCATTCCCAAGAATATTGATGGAACAAACTGGTATACCACATTAGAACTCCATATCTTAGGCATCACAACCTACAATGTATAATCATTCCCGAGAATATTGATCGAACAATGGGATATGCCACATTAATGTTCCATTTCTTACGCATTGCCGTCGAAAAAAGTATAACTTCTCCCGATAATATTAATGGAACAATTTGGTATACCACATTAAAGTTCCATTTCGTAGGCATCACAACCGACAAACATATAAGCTTTCCCGAAATATATATGGAACAATGCGGTATACCACATTAAAGTTTAATTTCTTAGGTATCAAAACCGAGTACCGACAAATGTTTATTCCTTCCCAAAAATACCGATGAAACGATGTGGTATACAACATTTTCATTTCTTAGGAACCACGACCGACAAAGGTATAATCCTTTCCGAAAAATATGATGGAACAATGTGGTATATCACATAAAAGTTTTATTTTTTTTAGGTATCAAAACCGACAAATGTTTATTCCTTCCCAAAAATACAGATGTAACAATGTGGTATACCACATTAAAGTTCCATTTCTTAGACATCACAACCAACAAATGTATAATCCTTCTCGAAATTATTCATGGCATAATGTAGTATTCCACATTAAAGTTCCATTTGTTAGGCATCACAACCGACAAATGTGTAATCCTTCTCCAAAATATTAAGAGCACAATGTGATATACCACATTTAAGATCTAATTCTTAGGCATCACAACCGACAAATGTATAATCCTTTTCGAAAATATTGATTGAACAATGTGGTATACCACATTAAAGTTCCATTTCTTAGGCATCATAACCAACAAATGAGTATTCCTTCCCGAAAATAATGATGGAACAACGGGGTTTACCATGTACACACATACAACTTACGCCGTGATACTACCGGTATGGTATCTCACTTATGTAATTATGCAATTATTACTAGAAGAATATTGCACATGAAAAGTTTGACTTGGAACTCAAAATACTAATATATATTTTTTTGTTGAGACAAAAAAACTAATATATAGTAACTATATTAAAAAAGACAAAGGCATACACCATATAGCGCAAAACATTAAGTCCCACTAGCTAACTTGCAAAACCATACCCTCGGCCTCAAACAATATGTTAAGTGTGAAACCTAACATAAGAAGTACAATTTCAAAATAATAAAAAAACATCTTTCTCAGCCAAATGTAAAATAGAGGAACTTAACACTTCTCTAAGACTGTTTAGGGAATGTCTTCTGCAGACTTTCAATTAATCACCATGAATTTTTCAGGTCTCACCTAGAAGAGTCTTCAAGTTGTACGAAAAGAACTCTTGTTAACCCCATGGTCGAGAGAGATGGAGTTGTGACCAAGAGGTTTTTACAAAGTAAAATTGTGAAATAAATCAAGCAATCTAGACAAAATTAAATAACCTTTGTTTCGATTATTTCTTGCCATCAAAAGTGATTTTTGCTTGAGTACCTGTAACCAGAATCCACCTACATCTCAAGGTTTTGATTTCGTCCCACTCTCCAAACACTCAAGAGCATTAAAACCAATAATATAAAAGTCATCCATTAAGCCTGTTATAGTCCACTACGTTTTATGTCATAGAAGAGAATTGCACCTTGAAAATTAATAAACTGAAGTCCTACTTCTGTTTATACTAGATTTCCTGGTTACTACTGTAAGACCTGAAAGCAAATACCAGGATAAGCTACGAATCCTAGGTGTCTCCGTATTAGAAGAGATATTTGGTGACAAACTTGTGTTGGTCTGAAAGGACTATTATAAACGATTGAAGTATGTGGGTGAATAAGATATTCTACTAACACTGTTCAGATCTAGGTATATTGATGCAAAATAAAATCATTCTTCAACAATAAGAGCAACTATAATTGAACTATACACGGTATCAGTAGAATGAGTCAGTTTATTCTTCCTACTGTGAATAAAACTAGAATGAGTAGGGTGTATGCAAATGTATAAGTAGAAAAGGAAACTTGCAACCTCTTTCCATAAATCTCCTGACGGTCTCAGGCAATGGCATGAATTAAAAAACCAGAGATTAAAGAAAATTTCATGGTTACAAAATACTCAGCCAGAGTATTTTATGAATGATGGATGACTATTGAGATTATTTTACTAGTAGAGATAACTGATTAAGATGCGAGCTCATTTGTCAATCATATTCTGTTGATATAATTTATGTAGGAAGCGAACTCGTGAGGTATTAAAACATTTTCAAAAATGACCTGCACATTAAACATTTGAACTGATAATGATGCGAGCTCAGCTGCAAATCTTATCAAGCTATGTAGATATCAAAAAACCATCTGGGTTCTCATAAAAGGTAACTAATCAATTCATTCTCAAAAACCCATGTGGTCAAGTTCCATTTCTTACGCATCACAACCGACAAATGTATAATCCTTCTCGAAGTTATTCATGAAACAATGTGGTATACCATATTAAGGTTCCATTTTTTAAGCATCACAACCGACAAATGTATAGTCCTTCCCTTGAATATCGATGGAACAAAGTGGTATACCACTTAAAGTTCCATATCTTAGGCTTCAGAACCGACAAATGTACTATCCTTCCCGAGAATATTTATGGAACAATGGGTATACCACATTAAAGTTCCATTTCTGACGCATCACAGTTAGACAAAAGTTTAATTGTGCTTGAACATATTGATGGAACAATGTGGTATATACCACAATAATGTTCCATTTTCTCAGGCATCACACCGACAAATGTATAATCCTTCCCGAAAATATTGATGGAACAATGTGGTATACCATATTAAAGTTCCAGTACTTAGGCATCACAGCCGACAAATATATAAGCCTTCCCGAAAGTATTGATGGAAAAATGAGGTACACCACATTGAAACTCCAGTTCTCAGGCACCACAACCGACAAATTTATAATCCTTCCCGAAAATATTATGGAATAATGTGGTATACCACATTAAAGTTCCATTTCTTAGGTAGCAAAAGCGACAAATCCCAAAGACACAGAGGGAACAATGTGGTATACCACATTAAAGTTCCTTTTCTTAGGCATCACAATAGACAAAATCCTTCTCGAAATTATTCATGGCACAACGTGGTATAACACATTAAAAGCCCATTACTTGGGCATCACAACCAACAAATGTGGAATCCTTCTTGAAATATTGATAGAACAATGTGATATACCACATTTAAGATCCATTTCTTAGGCATCACAAAAGACAAACTTGTAATCCTTCTTGGAAAAATGGATGGGACAATGTGGCATTAAAGTTCCATTTCATAGGCCTCACAATCGACAAATTTAAATCCTTCCTGAAAATATCGATGGAACAATGTGGTATACCACTTTAAGGTTCCATTTCTCAAGCATCACAACCAACAAATGAATAATCTTTCTCTCGATTTTTGAAGGAACAATGTGGTATACCACATTAAAGTTTCAATTCTTAAGCATCACAACGGACAAATGTATAATTCTCCCTTGAGTATTGATGCAACAATATACGACATAGCACATTAACGTTTCTTAAGCACCACTACCGATAAATGTATAATCCTTCCCACTACAGTATGAAGAAGCTGCAATAGTGTAAATCAGATAAAAAATACCAATTATTGGGTAAAACAAGATACATACGCCATGTCTTGAGCATCATTTTACCCAGGATTGTGGAATCCTTCCATTAATTATTGGTGGACAAATAGAATATATGTACCTACATAAGGTAATATCTAAAACTTCTATAATATAATGATATAACAAGTAAGAGGCTAGCCCGGCATGATTTTTTCTCGCCATTAAGAATAAAACAGATTTTTGCTTCATTACCTGAAGAGAAATCAATTTACATCTCAAGGTCAAAATCTAATTTCAATAACTCGATGTCATTATCTCAATGTTGAAACATGAGATAATAATAAAATTGAAATCAATAATATGGCAGTTTATTCATGAAGCCTTTTATACTACAGTCCAGTTTAATTTCTAATATAAGAGATATTAATTGCTCTGTGAATACCGAAATCTAATTTCCCAGGCCTAAAAGAACTCTATTCAGTGAATCCTTCTTGAAGACTAATACAAAAAAATATATGGATAAGCTCGATGACTCTCCATTATAGAAGAGATATTAGGCGCTAAGCTTGTTCTTGTCTGGAATGATCATGTAAATGATCGAAGCGGTAATTGTATTTACGAATCAGATTGTCTTAGCAACGAACCAATCTCCAATTCTGATTCCGAACTTAAGATGCAAACCCCTCACATATGCTCTTGTAAAACTATTATATAAACAGATTCTCTTCATATTTTTCAAAGAGAAGGGCATACACCATATAGCCCACAACATTAAGTTCCACTAGCTAACTAGCAAAACAATACCCTCGGCCTCGAACACTATGTTGGGTGTGAAACCTAACATAATAAGTACAATGTCTAAATAAAAAGAACCATCCTTCTCAACCAAAATTACAAAAAAGGGACTTCCTCTTTAAGACTGTCTCGTGAATGTCTACTGCTGACTTTCAATTAATCAATATGAATGTTTCGGGTCTCACCTACAAGTCTCTTCAAGTCGTACGAAAAGAACTCTTGTTAAGCACGTGATCGAGAAAGACGTATTCATGACCAAGAGGTTTTTACAAAGTAAGATTGTGAAACAAGTCAAGTAATCCAGACAAATTAACTAACCTTTGGTTCGATCATCTCTTGCCATCAAAAATGATTTTTGACCTGTAAGCAGAATCCACCTACACCTCAAGGTATTGGTTTGGTCCCACTCTCAAAAAAGTCAAGAGCATTAAAACCAATCATATATGAGTTATTCAGTAAGCCTTTTATATCCACAACATTCTGTCATTGGAGAGAAATTTTTTTTTTTGGAAAACTTGATTGAATATATGGGAGAAAAGAGTATTTACACAGAAGCGGAAGAACGAAGGAAGATAAAATAAGAATTTTTTTCTGTCATAGAAAGAATTGCGACTTGATTTCCAGGTTACTTCTGTAAGACGTGAAAGCAAATACGTGAAAGCATCTGGGTTGTCATTGTCATAAGTCAGATGATTTTTCATAAAAAGAAACAAATCAATTACAATACAAGACATTTCAACTATGAAACTTGAAAAAAAAGATCCGAATATTTGAAAATTTGCAGCAAAAGCCGAGAAGAAAATCTACAAAGATGTCATGAAAATTCTCCTAAATCTTTCGAGTGCAAACTAAATTGCAAATTCCGGTTGAAACAGTTAACAAATGTATAACTGTGACAGAGACTACAACTTAGGTGAACTTTTACACCTGAGTCCTGATAAGAGTGCAATTTCTTAAGCATCACTGCCGAGAAATGTATAATCCTTCTGTCAATTTTTGATGAAAATATATGGTATACCACATTAAAGTTCTAGTTTTTAAGCATCACAACCGACAAATGTATAGTCTTTCCCTCGAATATCGATGGAAGAAAGTGGTGCACCACATTAAAGTTTCATATCTTGGGCAACATAACCGACAAATGTATAGTCCTTCCCTCGAATATAGATGGAACAAAGTGGTATACCACTTAAAGTTCCATATCTTAGGCATCAGAACCGACAAATGTATTATCCTTCCCAAGAATATTGATGGAACAATGAGTATGCCACATTAAAGTTCCATTTCTCACGCATCACAACCGACAAATGTATAAGCCTTCAAGAAAATATTGATGGAACCAGGTGGTATACCACATTGTAGTTCCATTTCTCGGACACCACAACCGACAAATGAATAATCCTTCCCGAAAATATTATAGAACAATGTGGCATACCACATTAAAGTTCTATTTTTTAGGTATCAAAACCGACAAATGTTTATTCCTTCCCAAAAATACCAAGTTAACAATGTGGTATACCACATTAAAGCTCCATTTCTTAGGCATCACAACCGCCAAATATGTTATCCTTCTCGAAAATATTAATAGAACAATGTGATATACCACATTTAAGATCCAATTTTTAGGCATCAAAACCGACAAATGTATAGTCCTTCTCAAAAATATTGATTGAACAATCCGGTATACCACATTAAAGTTCAATTTCTTAGGCATCATAACCAACATATGTTTATTCCTTCCCGAAAATATTGATGGAACAATGTGGTTTACCATGTAGACAAATACAACTTACACCGTGAAGCTACCGGTGTGGTATCTCACTAATTTAACAACCGAAGAAATGACACATGAAAAACTTGACATGAAACTCAAAATACTAATATATAGTGCACATATTAAAAAAACTAGGGCATACACCATACAGCCCACAACATTATGTTCCACTACCAAACTTGAAAAACCATACCTTCGGCCTAAAACACTACATTAGGTGTGAAACCTAACATAAGAAATACAAGTTCTAAATAATAAGAACCCATCTAGCTCAACCAAAAGTACAATAAAGGAACTTAATGGCGCTTTAAGACTAGTGAATGGCTACTGCAGACTTTCAATTAATCAATATGAATTTTTCGGGTTCCACCTAGCAGGGTCTTCAAGTTGTATGAAAAGAACTTTTGTTAAGCCCGTGATAGAGAGAGTTGTATTCGTGACCAAGAGGTATTTACAAAGTAAAATTGTGAAATAAACCAAGCAATCAAGACAAAATTAACTAACCTTTGTTTCGATTACTCTCTTGCCACCAAAAATGAATTGTGCTTGGGTACCTGTAAGCAGAATCCACCTACACCTCAAGGTATTGGTTTGGTCCGACTCTCAAACACTCGAGAGCATTAAAACCAATCATATAATATTCATCCATTAAGCCAGACCACTACATTTTATGTCATGGAAGACAATTGCACCTTGAAAATCAGGGAAATGGAGTCCCACTTCTGTTTTTTTTTTTTTTTTTGAATTAATAAAGAAAGATATAACAATACAGGGGGGTGGGGGGTGGGGGGGGGTGGACTGGTGGATCTCTCACGATATCTACCTCCCAATTTCGCACAACTAAGAATGATATGTGACTAAAACTTAGGCAAACACTTCGCCCAACCAAAAATAATAACTTTTACATCATCCACATCTAAACTAGTGTTTGCATTAGCATATTTGAAAATCTTGTGTTGCGGTCCTTCCAGATGCTCCAATATTTGGAAGACGTGAAAGCAAATACGTGGATAAGCTACGAATCCTAGGTGTCTCAGTATTAGAAGAGATATTTGGTGATAAACTTGTGTTGGTCTGAAGGGACTGTTAAAAACAATTGAAGTATGTGGGTGAATAAAATATTCTACTAACACGGTTCAGATCCAGGTATATTGATGCAAAATATGAGCATTCTTTAACAATAAGAGCAAGTAAAATTGAACTATACACGGTATCAGTAGAATGAGTCAGTTTATTCTTCCTACGGTGAATAAAACTTATCAGTAGAAAAGGAAACTTGCAACCACTTTCCATAAATATCCTGACGGTCTCAGGAGATGGCATGAATTAAAAAACCAGAGATTAAAGAAGATTTCATGGTTACAAAATACTCAGCCAGACTATTTTATGAATGATGGATGACTATTGAGATTATTTTACTAGTAGAGATAGCTGATTAAGATGCGAGCTCATTTGTCAATCCTATTCTGTTGATATAATTTATTAAGCATCACAACAGACAAATGTATAGTCCTTCCCTCGAATATAACAAAGTTGTATACCACTTAAAGTTCCATATCTTAGACATCAGAACCGACAAATGTATTATCCCTCTCGAGAATATTTATGGAACAATGGGTATGCCACATTAAAGTTCCATTTCTGATGCATCACAGTTGACACAAGTTTAATCGTGCCTGAACATATTGATGGAACAATGTGGTATATACCATAATAATGTTCCATTTTCTAAGGCATCACAACCGACAAATGTATAGTCCTTCTCGAAAATATTGATCGAACAATATGGTATACCATATTAAAGTTCCATTACTTAGGCATCACAACCGACAAATACATAAGCCTTCCCGAAAATATTGATGGAACAATAAGGTACACCACATTGATACTCCATTTCTCAGGCACCACAACCGACAACAACTATAAACCTTCCCGAAAATATTATGGTACAATGTGGTATACCACATTAAAGTTCCATTTCTTAGGTAGCAAAAGAAACAAAACCCAAAGACACGGATGGAACAATGTGGTATACCACATTAAAGTTCCATTTCTTAGGCATCACAACAGACAAATGTATAATCCTTCTCGAAATTATTCATGGCACAACGTGGTAAACCACATTAAAGTTCCATTACCTGGGCATTACAGCCAACAAATGTGTAATCAGTCTTGAAATATTGATAGAACAATGTGATATACCACATTTAAGATCCATTTCTTAGGCATCACATTAAAGTTTAATTTCTTAGGCATCACAACCGACAAACTTTTAATCCTTCCTAAAAAAATGGATGGGACAATGTTGCATTAAAGTTCCATTTCCTAGGCATCACAATCAACAAATTTAAATCCTTCCCGAAAATATCGATGGAACAATGTGGTATACCACTTTAAGGTTCCATTTCTCAAGCATCACAACCAACAAATGTATAATCTTTCTCTCGATTTTTGAAGGAACAATGTGGTATACCACATTCAAGTTTTAATTCTTAAGCATCACAACGGACAAATGTATAATTCTCCCTTGAGTATTGATGGAACAATATACGACATAGCACATTAACGTTTCTTAAGCACCACTACCGATAAATGTATAATCCTTCACACTATTATGAAGAAGCTGCAATAGTGTAAATCAGATAAAAAATACCAATTATTGGGTAAAACAAGATATATACGCATTAAGCATCAACGCCCAGGATTGTGGAATCCTTCCCTTTATTATTGGTGGACAAAGAGAATATATGTACCTGCATAAGGTAATGTCTAAAACTTCTATAATATAATGATATAACAAGTAAGAGGCTAGCCCGGCATGATATTTTCTCGCCATTAAGAATAAAACATATTTTTGCTTTATTACCTCTAGAGAAATCAATTTACGTGTCAAGGTCCAAATCTGATTTCGATAACTCGATGTCATTATCTCAATGTTGAAACATGAGTTAACAATAAAATTGAGATCAATAATATGGCAGTTTATTCATGAAGCCTTTTGAACTACAATCCAATTTATTTTCTAATATAAGAGATATTAATTGGTCTATGAGTACTGCAATCTAATTTCCCAGGCCTAAAAGAACTTGATTCAATGAATCCTTCTTGAAGACTAATACAAAAAAAAATATGGATAAGCTCGCCGACTCTCCATTATAGAAAAGATATTAGGCGCTAAGCTTGTTGTTCTTGTCTGGAATGATCATTGTAAATGATCAAAGCGGTAATTGTATTTACGAATCAGATTGTCTTAGCGACGAACTAATCTCCAGTTCTAATTCCGAACTTAAGATGCAAGCCCCTCACATATGCTCTTGTAAAACTATTATATAAACAGATTCTCTTCATATCAGGGCCGTGCCTGAGAATTTGTGGGCCCAGTGCAAAAATTTAGTTTGGGCCCTTCGTGTGTTCAAAATATAAAAAAAATTACAAACAAAATGATAACGAATTCAAAATAATTTGACTATAAAGATAATTGGTCGTTTATTTATCAACTCAAAATGTATTTAAAAAGTACTTGAAGCAAAAAGTATACTTAAAATTTTTCCTCCTTACATTTTTTGAAGCAAAATCATCAACTAAATTAAAGCGACTGATGTAACTACAAGTCAACAATGAGTTATTGCTCTAGTAGCTAATAAATTAAGACGATTGCCAAATTTCATTAAAAACAAATTATAACGGCTAAATAACAACAATAAGAGAAATAAAAATAGCAAAAAAGATATATTACCCTGTGATATTGATGCAATTATTTCAACTTCAATATATCAATACACTAGTAGTAATTTGGAAGAAGACTTGAGTAGGATAATAAAAACTTGTTGCACCCACAATTTATAAAAAAAATAGCAATCTAAACAACACACAAACGGACTATGCCCATTCTAAAAAAAAGAAACAAATTAGCCTACTTGTTAGTACCTAGGAAAGTGGTTTTGGAAAGGAGAGAATAAAATCAATAACAATAAAAAAAAATTAGAGAGAGAAAGAATAATATGGTGGAGAGAAAGGAAAGTAGAGTGAGAAAAGGTAATAATCTAGAGAGAGAACGGAAAATACCGATGTGGGAGAGTGGGCGGTGGGCCCCATACGTACTAAATATCTTATATTTTTTCTTTGTAAACTGCCCCAGTTTTTTTGTAAGTTTGACCGTTTCAAGCTTTTCTTTCTTAATTAAAAACAGACTACACTATGGATAGATGAAAAATTCTGGGCCCACGTGAGTGGGGGGCCCAGTGCGGGCGCCCTGCCCGCACCGGGCACCGCACGGCCCTGCTTCATATTTCTCAAAGAGAAGGGCATACACCATATAGCCCACAACATTAAGTTCCACTAGCTAACTTGCAAAACTGCCTCGAACACCACGTTGGGTGTGATACCTAACATATATGTACAATTTCTAAATAATAGAACCATCTTTCTCAACCAAAATTAAAAAAATGGACTTCCTCTTTAAGACTTTCTAGTGAATGTCTACTGCTGACTTTCAATTAATCAATATTAATTTTTCGAGTCTTACCTGGAAGTCTCTTCAAGTTGTACGAAAAGAACTCTTGTTAACCACGTGATCGAGAAAGATTTATTCGTGACCAAGAGGTTTTTACAAAGTAAGATTGTGAAACAAGTCAATTAATCCAGACAAAATTAACTAACCTTTGGTTCGATCATCGCTTGCCATCAAAAATGATTTTTGCCTTTAAGCAGAATCCACCTACACCTAAAGGTATGGGGTTGGTCCCACTCTCAAAACTGTCGAGAGCATTAAAACCAATCATATAAGAGTTATTCAGTAAGCCTTTTATATCCACAACATTTTCTGTCATAGTAGAGAATTTTTTTTTTTTTTTTTTGAAAACTTGATTGAATATATGGGACAAAAGATTACACAGAAGCTGAAGAAAGAATGAAGAAAAAATTAGAATTTTTTTGTCATAGAAAGAATTGCAACTTGATTTCCAGGTTACTTATGTAAGACGTGAAAGCATCTGGGTTCTCATTGTCATAAGTCAGATGATTTTTCATAAAAAGCAATGAATCAATTACGATACAAGACATTTCTACTATGAAACTTGAAAAAATAGATCCGAATATTTGAAAATTTGCAGCAAAAGTCGAGAAGAAAATCTACAAAGATGTCATGAAAATTCTCCTAAATCTTTCGGGTGCAAACTAAATTGCAAATTCCCGGTTGAAGCAGTTAACAATGAATAACTGCGACAGAGACTACAACTTGGGTGAACTTTTACACATGAGTCCTGATAAGAGTTCAATTTTTTAAGCATCACTGCCGACAAATGTATAATCATTCTATCAATTTTTGATGAAAATATATGGTATACCACATTAAAGTTCCAGTTTTTAAGCATCACAACCGACAAATGCATAGTCTTTCCCTCGAATATCGATGGAAGAAAGTGGTGCACCACATTAAAGTTCCATATCTTGGGAATCAAAACTGACAAATGTATAGTCCTTCCCTCGAATATCGATGGAATAAAGTGGTATACAACTTAAAGTTCCATATCTTAGGCATCAGAACCGACAAATGTATTATCCTTCCCGAGAATATTGATGGAACAATGAGTATGCCACATTAAAGTTCCATTTCTCACGCATCACAGTTGAAAATGTATAATCCTTCTCGAAAATATTGATGAAACAATGTGGCATACCATATTAAAGTTCCATTACTTAGGCATCACAACCGACAAATGTATAAGACTTCACGAAAATATTGATGGAACCATGTGGTATACCACATTGTAGTTCCATTTCTCAGACACCACAACCGACAAATGAATAATCCTTCCCAAAAATATTATGGAACAATGTGGTATACCACATTAAAGTTCTATTTTTTAGGTATCAAAACCGACAAATGTTTACAACTTAAAGTTCCATATCTTAGGCATCAGAACCGACAAAAGTATTATCCTTCCCGAGAATAATACTTTGAACAGATCAAGGCCTGCATAACCCATTTCGAGCAAATTCACTTTCAGTTCTGTCCGAGAACATCAAATGGTCTGGCTGACGCCTTGGCGAAGTGGGGAAGGAAACACAAGGTCAATAGGACGTGGACCAGTTTGGACAATTTGAAGTGGGATCTTAGCTTGTAATTTGTTTTGGCTTCTTTTCAACAAAAAAAAAAAAAAAAACCGACAAATGTTTATTCCATCCCAAAAATACCAATTTAACAATGTGGTATACCACATTAAAGTTCCATTTCTAAGGCACCACAACCGACAAATATGTTATCCTTCTCGAAAATATTAATAGAACAATGTGATAGACCACGTTTAAGATCCAATTCTTACGCATCAGAACCGACAAATGTATAATCCTTCTCAAAAATATTGATTGAACAATCTAGTATACCACATTAACGTTCCATTTCTTAGGCATAATAACCCCATATGTTTATTCCTTCCCGGAAATATTGATGAAACAACGTGGTTTACCATGTAGACAAATACAACTTACACCGTGATGCTACCGGTGTGGTGTCTCACTTATTTAACAGCCGGAGAATATGATGCATGAAAAACTTGACATGAAACTCAAAATACTAATATATAGTGCATATATTAAAAAAACAAGGGCATACACCATATAGCCCACAACATTAAGTTCCACTAGCAAACTTGAAAAACCATACCTTTGGCCTCACCACTACATTGGGTGTGAAACCTAACATAAGAAGTACAAGTTCTATATAATAAGAAACCATCTTTCTCAACCAAAAGTAGAATAAAGGAACTTAATGGCGCTTTAAGACTCTAGTGAATGGCTACTACAGACTTCAATTAATCAATATGAATTTTTCGGGTTTCACCTAGCAGCTATTCAAGTTGTACGAAAAGAACTCTTGTTAAGCCCGTGATAGAGAGAGTTGTATTCGTGACCAAGAGGTTTTTACAAAGTAAAATTGTGAAATAAACCAAGCAATCGGAACAAAATTAACTAACCTTTGTTTTGATTATCTCTTGCCACCAATAATGAATTGTGCCTGAGTACCTGTAAGCAGCATCCACCTACACCTCAAGGGATTGGTTTGGTCCTACTCTCAAACACTCAAGAGCATTAAAACCAATCATATAAAATTCATCCATTAAGCCAGTCCACTACATTTTATGTCATGGAAGAGAATCGCACCATGAAAATCAGTGAAATGGAGTCCCACTTCTGTTTTTTTTTTTTTTGAATTAATAAAGAAAGATATAACAATACAGGGGGGTGGGGGGACTGGTGGATCTCTCACGATATCTACCTCCCAATTTCGCACAACTAAGAATAATATGTGACTAAAACTTAGCCAAACACTTCGCCCAACCAAAAATAATACCTTTTACATCATCCACATCTAAACTAGTGTTTGCATTAGCATATTTGAAAATCTTGTGTTGCGGTCCTTCCAGATGCTCCAATATTTGGAAGACGTGAAAGCAAATACGTGGATAAGCAACGAATCCTAGGTGTCTCAGTATTAGAAGAGATATTTGGTGATAAATTTGTGTTGGTCTGAAGGGACTGTTATAAACGATTGAAGTATGTGGGTGAATAAAATATTCTACTTACACTGTTCAGATCCAGGTATATTGATGCAAAATATGAGCATTCTTCAACAATAAGAGCAACTATAATTGAACTATACACGGTATCAGTAGAATGAGTCAGTTTATTCTTCCTACTGTGAATAAAACTTATCAGTAGAAAAGGAAACTTGCAACCACTTTCCATAAATATCCTGACGGTCTCAGGAGATGGCATGAATTAAAAAACCAGAGATTAAAGAAGATTTCATGGTTACAAAATACTCAGCCAGAGTATTTTATGAATGATGGATGACTATTGAGATTATTTTACTAGTAGAGATAGCTGATTAAGATGCGAGCTCATTTGTCAATCCTATTCTGTTGATATAATTTATGTAGGAAGAGAACTCGTGAGGTATTAAAACATTTTCAAAAATGACCTGCACATTAAACATTTGAACTGATAATGATGCGAGCTCAGCTGCAAATCTTATCAAGCTATGTAGATATCAAAAAACCATCTGGGTTCTCATAAAAGGTAACTAATCAATTACGCAACAAGACATTCTCAAAAACCAATGTGGTCAAGTTCCATTTCTTAGGCATCACAACCGACAAATGTAACAAGACATTCTCAAAAACCCATGTGGTATACCATATTAAGGTTTCATTTTGAAAGCATAGCAACCGACAAATGTAGTCCTTCCCTCGAATATCGATGGAACAAAGTGGTATACCACTTAAAGTTCCATATCTTAGGCATCAGACTGACAAATGTATTATCCTTCCCGAGAATATTTATGGAACAATGGGTATGCCACATTAAAGTTTCATTTTTGACGCATCACAGTTGACAAAAGTTTAATTGTGCCTGAACATATTGATGGAACAATGTGGTATATACCACAATAATGTTCCATTTTCTCAGGCATCACAACCGACAAATGTATATCCTTCCCGAAAATGTTGATGGAACAATGTGGTATACCATATTAAAGTTCCATTACTTAGGCATCACAACCGAAAAATATATAAGCATTCCCGAAAATATTGATGAAACAATGTGGTATACCACTTTAAGGTTCAATTTCTCAAGCATCACAACCAACAAATGTATGCTCTTTCTCTCGATTTTTGAAGGACCAATGTGGTATACCACATTAAAGATTCAATTCTTAAGCATCACAACGGACAAATGTATAATTCTCCCTTGAGTATTGATGGAACAATATACGACATAGCACATTAACGTTTCTTAAGCATCACTATCGATAAATGTATAATCCTTCCAACTATTATGACGAAGCTGCAATAGTGTAAATCAGATTACAAAAATACCAATTATTGGGTAAAACAAGATATATACGCATTAAGCATCAATACCCAGGATTGTGGAATCCTTCCCTTAATTATTGGTGGACAAATAGAATATATGTACCTGCATAAGGTAATGTATAAAACTTTTATAATATAATGATATAACAAGTAAGAGGCTAGCCCGGCATGATTTTTTCTCGCCATTAAAAATAAAACAGATTTTCGCTTCATTACCTCAAGAGAAATCAATTTACATGTCAAGATCCAAATTTGATTTCGATAACTCGATGTCATTATCTCAATGTTGAAACATGAGATAACAATAAAATTGAAATCAATAATATGGCAGTTTATTCATGAAGCCTTTTATACTACAGTCCAGTTTATTTTCTAATATAAGAGAAATTAATTGCTCTATGAATACCGAAATCTAATATCCCAGGCCTAAAAGAACTTGATTCAGTGAATCCTTCTTGAAGACTAATACAAAAAAAATATTGATAAGCTCGCTTTCCATTATAGAAGAGATATTAGGTGCTAAGCTTGTTCTTGTCTGGAATGATCATTGTAAATGATCGAAGCGGTAATTGTATTAACGAATCAGGTTGTCTTAGCAACGAACTAATCTCCAATTCTAATTCGGAACTTGATTGAATATATGGGACAAAAGAGTATTAAACCAATCATATATGAGTTATTCAGTATAAACAGAAGTGGACCTTCAATTTATTGATTTTCAAGGTATTGGTTTGGTCCCACTCTCAAAACAGTCAAGAACATTAAAACCAATCATATATGAGTTATTCACTAAGCCTTTTATATCCACAACATTTTCTGTCATTGGAGAGAAATTTTTTTTTTTGGAAAACTTGATTGAATATATGGGACAAAAGAGTATTTACACAGAAGCGGAAGAAAAAATAAGAGTTTTTTCTGTCATAGAAAGAATGGCAACTTGAATATCAATAAATTGAAGTTCCACTTCTGTTTATACTTGATTTCCAGGTTACTTCTGTAAGACGTGAAAGCAAATACGTGAAAGCATCTGGGTTCTCATTGTCATAAGTCAGATGATTTTTCATAAAAAGCAACGAATCAATTACGATACAAGACATTTCAACTATGAAACTTGAAAAAACAGATCCGAATATTTGAAAATTTGCAGCAAAAGTCGAGAAGAAAATCTACAAAGATGTCATGCAAATTCTCCTAAATCTTTCGAGTGCAAACTAAATTGCAGATTCCGGTCGAAGCAGTTAACCAATGAATAACTGCGACAAGACTACAACTTAGGTGAACTTTTACACCTGAGTCCTGATAAAGCTTTCGGTGTCCGAGACCCTTCGTATGGACCGGGATGTGGACCCTTTAATTTCAACTCCTAATAAAAGGAATCTAGTTTAAATCCGTATAAAAAGGTGCTCAGTTATACGAAGTAAAATTGTAACGAAAATCAAGTAATTCTTTCAGAATTAACGGACCTTATTTCTTTATCACTGCTTTTTTCTTCCACATCAACAAACAAGACAATTACAAGGCCAAAATGCATGGTTATTTCTTGCCATCATTTATCTAATTACTCGTACGACAGACCCATTTACATACGAGAATTCAATATTAATTTTATGTGAAAGAATAAAATGAATCGTAAACTGGTTACCCATGGAACGTTTTGTAGTCCATTACATTCTCTATTATAGGAGAGATTTGCTCTTTAAAAACCAATAAGTTGACCTCCCAACTTTGGGTTAGCATAATTTAACAACCTTAATATGAATGCAGATATCTGATATGCTTCGTGACTTAAGGGGTTCTGTAATAAAATAGACATTACACGAGAAGCTTGTACTTGTTTGAGGGGATCATCCACACTAACAATATATTAGTTAGAGTCATCCTTGTATAAGGATCTAGGTATTGTAATGCAACATACTGGACATTGTTTAATAGTTAGAGCTACAAAATTGACCAATTCACGATTTTAGTAGATTATTACCCATCTCGACCAGTTTGTTTTTCTCTTACGAAACAAGGTGACAAAATCATTCTAATTTTCGAACTTTTTGATGCAAATTTCGTAAGTGAGTGACCGGCATGATTTTTTCTCGCCATTAAGAATAGAACAGATTTTTGCTTCATTACCTAAAGAGAAATCAATTTACATATCAAAGTCCAAATTCTGATTTTTAAAAATCGATGTCATTATCTCAATGTTGAAACATGAGACAACGATAAAATTGAAATCAATAATATGGCAGTTTATTGATGAAGCCTTTTCTATACTACAGTCTTATTTGTTCTTTAATATAAGAGAGATTAATTGTTCTGTGAATACCAAAATCTAATTTCCCAGGGCTGAGATAACTTGATTCAATGAATCCTTCTTGAAGACTAATACAAGAAAAACATGGATAAGCTCGCTGACTCTCCATTATAGAAGAGATATTAGGCGCTATGCTTGTTCTTGCCTGGAATGATCATTGTAAATGATCGAAGCGATAATTGTATTTACCAATCAGATTGGCTTAGCAAACGAACTAATCTCTAGTTCTAATTCCGAACTTAAGATGCAAACCCCTCACAGATGTTCTTGTAAAACTATTGTACAAACTGATTCTCTTCAGATTTCTCAAATGTTTTTTAACTGAAGAAGACATATGTGTAATCTTTACGGCTATTTAGTAATATATCTCTTACTTATCCGAAAGAAAGTTGTTAGGCATTCAATGAATCCTTCTTGAAGCCTAATTACTGATGGTAGGGTATTGTCCTTGATCGTACTAGTAAGCAGCATAAGAACAGAAAAATATTTACCACAATTTGACTAGCCACTAATTACATCATTTGAACAATTACTGCATTGTAAGTACCAACTACAAAAAATTGTAGCTGCATTGTGTGTTTTGAAATAAATTATTCAAGCATAGAAACACGCAGCATAACAATCAATACCCACTGGTAGAACTATTTGAAATTACAGTTCAAAATATAGAATGACACTTGTGGACTATTTGGAAAACAAGAAATACTTATTACTACTCAAACTGACAAGCACATGGATACACTTTATATAGCACCATGTAGACAATAAGACAAATAGGACTTACACCGTGATACAACCAGTATGGTATCTCACTTATGTGATAGCCCAACCAGAATGGAACAATATGCACTTTATATAGCTTGACTTGAAACTCAAATTACTAATATGTAATAGTATAGTACATATATTAAAAAAACAAGGGCATACACCATACCTTCGACCTCAAACACAACGTTGGGTGTGAAACCATTTCTAAATAATAAGAAACCATCTTTCTTAACCAAAAGTAAAATAAAGGAACTTAATACCTCTTTAAGACTGTCTTAGTGAATGTCTTCTGCGGACTTTCAATTAATCAATATGAATTTTTCGAGGACTCACCTACAAGTCTCTTGAAGTTCCTTTTCTCAGGCACCAAAACCGACAAATGTATAATCCTTCCCGAAAATATTATGGAACAATGTGGTATACCACATTAAAGTTTTATTTCTTAGGTATCAAAACCCACAAATGTTTCCTTCCCAAAAATACAGATGGAACAATGTGGTATACCACATTAAAGTTCCATTTCTTAGGCATCACAACCGACAAATGCATAATCTTTCTCGAAATTATTCATGGCACAATGTGGTATACATTAAATTTTCATTTCTTAGGCATCACACGTTCACAACTGACAAATGCGTAATCCTTCTCGAACGTACTTATAGGACAATGTGATATACCACATTTAATATCCATTTCTTAGGCATCACAACCGACAAACGTATAATCATTCTCGAAAATATTGATTGAACAATGTGGTATACCACATTTAAGTTCCATTTCTTAGGCTTCATTACGGACAAATGTATATTCCTTCCCGAAAATATTGATGGAACAATGTGGTTTACCGCATTAAAGTTCCAATTCTAAGGCATCACAACCGACAATGGTATAATCCTTCCCGAAAATATCGATGGAATAATGTGGTATACCACATTAAAGTTCCATTTCTAAGGCATCACAACCGACAAAGATATAATCCTTCTCGAAAATATGAATGGAACAAAGTGGTATACCACATTAAAGTTCCACATCTTGCCATCACAACCGACAAATGTATAATCCTTCCCGAAAATATCGATGGAACAATGAGGTACACCACATTGAAACTCCATTTCTCATGCACCACAACCAACAAACTTGTAATCCTTCTTGAAAAAAATGGATGGGCCAATGTGGTATACCACATTAAAGTTCCATTTCCTAGGCATCACAATCGACAAATTTAAATCGTCCCCGAAAATATCGATGGAACAATGTGGTATACCACTTTAAGGTTCCATTTCTCGAGCATCACAACCAACAAATGTAAAATCTTTCTCTCGATTTTTAAAGGAACAATGGGGTATACCACATTAAAGTTTCAATGCTTAAGCATCACAACGGACAAATGTATAATACTCCCTTGAGTATTGATGGAACAATATACGATAGAGCACATTAACGTTTCTTAAGCATCACTACCGATAAATGTATAATCCTTCCCACTATTATGAAGAAGCTGCAATAGTGTAAATAAGATAAAAAAACACAAATTATTGGGTAAAACAAGATATATACAGCATGTCTTAAGCATTAATACCCGGGATTGTGGAATCCTTCCCTTAATTATTGGTGGACAAATAGAATGTATATGTACCTGCATAACGTAACATCGAAAACTTCTATAATATAATGATATAACAAGTAAGAGGAAGAAGACTAGAAGTGAGTGACCGGCATGATTTTTTCTCGCCATTAAGAATAGAACAGATTTTTGCTTCATTACCTAAAGAGAAATCAATTTACATATCAAAGTCCAAATTCTGATTTTTAAAAATCGATGTCATTATCTCAATGTTGAAACATGAGACAACGATAAAATTGAAATCAATAATATGGCAGTTTATTGATGAAGCCTTTTCTATACTACAGTCTTATTTGTTCTTTAATATAAGAGAGATTAATTGTTCTGTGAATACCAAAATCTAATTTCCCAGGGCTGAGATAACTTGATTCAATGAATCCTTCTTGAAGACTAATACAAGAAAAACATGGATAAGCTCGCTGACTCTCCATTATAGAAGAGATATTAGGCGCTATGCTTGTTCTTGCCTGGAATGATCATTGTAAATGATCGAAGCGATAATTGTATTTACCAATCAGATTGGCTTAGCAAACGAACTAATCTCTAGTTCTAATTCCGAACTTAAGATGCAAACCCCTCACAGATGTTCTTGTAAAACTATTGTACAAACTGATTCTCTTCAGATTTCTCAAATGTTTTTTAACTGAAGAAGATATATGTGTAATCTTTACGGCTATTTAGTAATATATCTCTTACTTATCCGAAAGAAACTTGTTAGGCATTCAATGAATCCTTCTTGAAGCCTAATTACTGATGGTAGGGTATTGTCCTTGATCGTACTAGTAAGCAGCATAAGAACAGAAAAATATTTACCACAATTTGACTAGCCACTAATTACATCATTTGAACTATTACTGCATTGTAAGTACCAACTACAAAAAATTGTAGCTGCATTGTCTGTTTTGAAATAAATTAAACGAGCATAGAAACACGCAGCGTAACAATCAATACCCACTGGTAGAACTATTTGAATTACAGTTCAAAATATAGAATGACACTTGTGGACTATTTGGAAAACAAGAAATACTTATTACTACTCAAACTGACAAGCACATGGATACACTTTATATAGCACCATGTAGACAATAAGACAAATACGACTTACACCGTGATACAACCAGTATGGTATCTCACTTATGTGATAGCCCAACCAGAATGGAACAATATGCACTTTATATAGCTTGACTTGAAACTCAAATTACTAATATGTAATAGTATAGTACATATATTAAAAAAACAAAGGCATACACCATACCTTCGACCTCAGACACAACGTTGGGTGTGAAACCATTTCTAAATAATAAGAAACCATCTTTCTTAACCAAAAGTAAAATAAAGGAACTTAATACCTCTTTAAGACTGTCTTAGTGAATGTCTTCTGCGGACTTTCAATTAATCAATATGAATTTTTCGAGACTCACCTACAAGTCTCGTGAAGTTCCTTTTCTCAGGCACCAAACAGACAAATGTATAATCCTTCCCGAAAATATTATGGAACAATGTGGTATACCACATTAAAGTTTCATTTCTTAGGTATCAAAACCCACAAATGTTTCCTTCCCAAAAATACAGATGGAACAATGTGGTATACCACATTAAAGTTCCATTTCTTAGGCATCACAACCGACAAATGCATAATCTTTCTCGAAATTATTCATGGCACAATGTGGTATACATTAAATTTTCATTTCTTAGGCATCACAACTGACAAATGCGTAATCCTTCTCGAACGTACTTATAGGACAATGTGATATACCACATTTAAGATCCATTTCTTAGGCATCACAACCGACAAACGTATAATCATTCTCGAAAATATTGATTGAACAATGTGGTATACCACATTAAAGTTCCATTTCTTAGGCTTCATTACGGACAAATGTATATTCCTTCCCGAAAATATTGATGGAACAATGTGGTTTACCGCATTAAAGTTCCATTTCTAAGGCATCACAACCGACAATGGTATAATCCTTCCCGAAAATATCGATGGAATAATGTGGTATACCACATTAAAGTTCCATTTCTAAGGCATCACAACCGACAAAGATATAATCCTTCTCGAAAATATGAATGGAACAAAGTGGTATATACCACATTAAAGTTCCACATCTTGCCATCACAACCGACAAATGTATAATCCTTCCCGAAAATATCGATGGAACAATGAGGTACACCACATTGAAACTCCATTTCTCATGCTCCACAACCGACAAACTTGTAATCTTTCTTGAAAAAATGGATGAGCCAATGTGGTATACCACATTAAAGTTCCATTTCTTACGCATCACAACCGACAAATGTATAATCCTTCCCGAAAATATCGACCGAACAATGTGGTATACTACTTTAAGGTTCCATTTCTCGAGCATCACAACCAACAAATGTATAATCTTTCTCTCGATTTTTGAAGGAACAATGGTTTATACCACATTAAAGTTTCAATGCTTAAGCATCACAACGGACAAATGTATAATACTCCCTTGAGTATTGATGGAACAATATACGACATAGCACATTAACGTTTCTTAAGCATCACTACCGATAAATGTATAATCCTTCCCACTATTATGAAGAAGCTGCAATAGTGTAAATAAGATAAAAAAAAAACACCAATTATTGGGTAAAACAAGATATATACAGCATGTCTTAAGCATTAATACCCGGGATTGTGGAATCCTTCCCTTAATTATTGGTGGACAAATAGAATGTATATGTACCTGCATAACGTAACATCGAAAACTTCTATAATATAATGATATAACAAGTAAGAGGCTAGCCTGGCATGATTTTTTTTTTGGCATTAAGAATAAAACAGATTTTTGCTTCATTACCTAAAGAGAAATCAATTTACATCTCAGGGTCCAAATCTGATTTCGATAACTCGATGTCATTATCTCATGAAGTCTTTCATACTACAGTCCAATTTATTTTCTAATATAAGAGATATTAATTGCTCTGTGAAAACCGAAATCTAATTTCCCAGGCCTAAAAGAACTTGATTCAGTGAATCCTTCTTGAAGACTAATACAAAAAAAAAATATGGATAAGCTCGCTGACTCTCCATTATCGAAGAGTTATTAGGCGCTAGGCTTGTTCCTGTCTGGAATGATCATTGTAAACAATCGAAGCGATAATTGTATTTACGAATCAGATTTTCTTAGCAACGACCTAATCTCCAGTTCTAATTCCGAACTTAAGATGCAAACCCCTCACATATGCTCGTGTAAAACTATTGTACAAATAGATTCTCTTCATAGTTCTCAAAGAGAAGGGCATACACCATATAGCCCACAACATTAAGTTCAACTAGCTAACTTGCAAAACCATACCCTCGGACTCGAACACTATGGTGGTTGTGAAACCTAACAAAATAAGTACAATTTCTAAATAATAAGAACCATCTTTCTCAACCAAAATTAAAAAAAGGGACTTCCTCTTTAAGACTGTCTAGTGAATGTCTACTGCTGACTTTCAATTAATAAATATGAATTTTTCGGGTCTCACCTAGAAGTCTCTTGAAGTCGTACGAAAAGAACTCTTGTTAATCACAACAAACAAATGTACAATTCTCCCTTGGATATTAAAGTTTCTTAAGCATCACTACTTTCATAAGCACCATCGTCGATAAATGTGTAATCCTTCCCACTATTATGAAGTAGGTGCAGTAGTGTAAATAAGAAAAAAAAAACTTTATAATATAATGATATAACAAGTAAGTGATAGAGCAAGAAAGGAAGACAACAACTGTATAAAAAAATGATAGTCAAGACTTTGAATTCATCAGGTACTATCAAGAAAATCTTGTTCCTCCAAGTAAATGAAACTATGATGGGCAATGTTTAGGTTTTTATGCGATTTACATAAAAAGAATCGCATAAAAAGACCACAATGTTTAGGTTTTTATGCGATTTAGGTTTTTATGTAAAAGACCTGAGATTTGAGAATTGAACTGGTAATTCCAGAAATGATCCGGTTATGATCCATGAAATAAACGGAAGAGAAACAAAGCGATTGATTCGGAAGAAAGATAAAAGCAGAAATTGATAACCGCTATCATGATATGAAGTTTCATTGATTAATAAAAATAAACAAACAGATAATATCAAAAGATCAAGATAGACAACCAAAATCAGTAATTTAGACTATAACAAGATGCAGATCAGCAAAGATTTGAGCGTATAGGAAAATAAAGATTATACTATTAATCCAAGACTCAGAGCACAAATACAAAAGAATTCTTACTTCAACATGCAAGAATTATACTTTCCAACCTAAATTAGAGATGGACATGGTACTGCCACAGCAGATAATGGGAGAACACGAAATATGTTCCAGGAAATAAGATTTACCTAAAGAAGAAAACAGTAGGTCGATAAAAACCCTAAATATACTACGACCTAAATCCAAGAGAGGATATGATAAGCACAATAAAGGAAGACAATAATTTGGATTAGAGTACTTCCCTGGCTCGCACAAATCCTATGCCTGTCGCAATACTCTCCTTCTCACGGTTGATCCTTGCTACAAGTTGTTCCAAGTTGAATTCCTTAGCCTGTTGGAGACTGATTACACCTTTAGATTAGATATTTCCCCAATCTGAATAGGATTATTTAACTAAATGTGATGAAACCTAGATCTAGGGTTTGGGAGTTTATGACTATGAAACAATAATTGGAGTTGGGAGATTGGTGTTCACTGTAATGGATTGTTGGCTGGATTGAGATGGAAACCTAGGGTTACTGTAGAAAAAGGAAAGAGGGAAAAATCCCATTGAGTTGTTCTTCTATTTTCAGACTTTTTTTTTTTTTTTTTTTTTGAAAAGATGCTACATATATTAAACAACCAAGTTATTACACTACTTATTGACTAACATGAAAGGAACATTTCTCCATGACTTAGAAACTTTTTCTTTTCTCGCCCATTTTGCTAATTTGTCTGCACTGGAGTTGCATTCTCGCTTGGTGTACTTGAATTTCACCTCTTCGAATGCAGGAAAATTGTCTCGAATTTTCCTAATGTGCATCAGGGACTGCCATTGAATCGAGTGGTTATTGTTATGCAGATGCTTGATGATGTTGATGTTATCGCTTTCAATTATGATATTCTTGCAGTTGTTTTCTGTAGCCCATATAACACCCTGTAAGATTGCCATTGCCTCTCCTTCCTCGCTGTTTCTGGCTCTAGTGGATTTTACTTGCGCTGCTATGAATTTAGATTCTGCATTATGAACTATCAAGCTAATTCCTACATTGGATGATAGGTCAATGAAGGATGCATCAACGTTAATCTTTATGAAATTTTGTGGCGGAGGCTGCCATATGAATTTTGTTTTGTTTTTATTTTTCTCTTGTTTTTGCAGAAGTTTCGGGTAATTTTCTATCATTCTGATAACCGAATTGGTGTCATTGATCTCATATTGGAAGCAGTGATCGCATCTAACCTTCCATAGAATCCATAAAATAATCGCTAAATGTATGTTATCTATGGTGTAACAGTATTTTTCATTGGCTTCCCAAGAGAATATCCAATCTGCAACAGAAGAGATGTTCTCTGAAATGATATTGTAATGAAACCAAATATTCTTGGCTAAAGCACAATGCAGTAGTGCGTGTTCAATCGATTCTGTAGTACTACAATTCGGGCAGGAGATGTTATTATCAATGTATTTCCCTATTCTTTCTCTGACTGGAAGTGCTTTAGTGCAGATTTTCCATAAGAACAACTTGATACGCGGGATAGCATTAATAGACCAGATATAATTCCAGTTATGATTAGAATTATCATTGTTCGTCGGGTTGGAGCTAAGGAAGTGGTACATAGAAGAAACTGTGAATTTACCCGAGTTTGTAAGTTTCCATCTACGTTGATCTCTCCCTTCACTGTTGATCGGAATAGCATTAATCAGATTCTGAGTGTTTGCGTCAAAGTTATCTCTGAGAATATCAGCATTCCAGGTGTTATTTGTGATGAGCTGTGAAACTCTCGTAAGTTCTGATTGATTGTGGTTAGTAATAGTGCTACTGATCCCAGGGATCCAACTGTCATTCCATATGTTGATATCATTACCAGATTGCACTTCCCATGTTGTTAATTCTTCAATGTGATTATAATTTTTCCGGATATTTTTCCATATCCATGAATGATGTGCTTTGGTTGGGCCCGGAGTAGAGGTATGAGGAAAGTATTTAGCTTTAAGCATTTTAACCCAAATCGCATTCGGTTCTATATTGATTCTCCAAGCCATCTTGGAAAGAAGAGCCGTATTATCAATATCCGGCATGTGAAGGCCCAACCCTCCTTGGTTTTTAGGTTTGCAGATATCAGACCACGCTTTAGTGCAAATGCCTTTTGACTTACCCCACCAGAAGTTCCGCTGAGCGGCCTTGATGCTTTTGCATATTCCTTTAGGAATGGCAAAACACTGCATCTGATACGGGGTACAGCCGCCGCTATGGCCGAGATGACCACCGTACGACCTGCTTGTGATAAGAAAGAGTTGTTCCATTTACCTAGTTTTTCCTTGATTTGCTCCAGGATATCTTTAAAAATTTTAGTTTTATTCGCGCCAATGAAAAGTTGAGCTCCAAGATATTTCTCCGAAGTAGAGGCATATTTAACTTTCAGAGCTCTCATGATCATGCGTTTGAATTTGGGGTGCGAATTCTTAGAATAGAAAATGTTGGATTTCGCATAATTTATCATCTGTCCGGATTGATTGCAGAATTCTTGAAGAATATGCTTGAGATTGTGAATGTTATCCATCGTGTTCCTACCAAAGATAATACAGTCATCTGCAAAAAGAAGGTGCGAAATCTCAAATTCCGCATGGTTAGTAGGAAAACCTGTGAATCTATTATGATTGTTATTAGCCATTAGATTGCGGCTCAAACCTTCCATAGCCAAGGTGAAAAGGAAAGGGGACAAAGGATCGCCTTGCCTAATGCCTCTCGTAGGATGGAATGTCTTACCCGGACGACCATTAATCAGAACTGACATCGAGGAGGTGGAGATACAAGAATTTATCATATTTATCCAGTGTTCACCGTACCCTAGTTTCCTCATAATGTCCGTGAGGAAATTCCACTCAATCCTGTCGAAGGCTTTAGACATATCTAGTTTTAATCCGAAGTAGCCCGTGGATCCTTTCATTTTCTTGAAGGAATGGATAATTTCTTGACCCATTATAATGTTATCTGTAATTTGACGCTCCGGGATGTAAGCTGCTTGAAAAGGTGAAATGATATGCTTTAAAGTGTGTTTGAGTCGGTCTGCTAGAATTTTGGTAATGATTTTGTAGGTGGTGTTCAGGAGGCTGATAGGACGAAAGTCAGCCGGGGTTTGTGGTACCGAGGTTTTGGGAATGAGGCAAATATGAGTATGGTTAATGTCTGGAGGTAGTTCAGCCGTGATGAAAAAGTTCTGCACCAGGTTCAAAATATCTGCATTGATCGTTTCCCAATTAGATTGGAAAAAGAAAGGCGGGTATCCATCTGGTCCTGGGGCTGCTTCTTTCTTAAGGTTATGTATAGCCCATTCAATTTCCTCTCTACCTGGAATCGTAAGCAGATCCTTATTCTGTTGTTGAGTTATCGAAGACTCGAAGAGGTTGAGAGTATCCTGTTCTATGTTCGGGTTAATGGAAGTACTAATATTGAGGAGGTGAGCCGTGAAAATGTCTTGAATAGTATTAGCATCTTCCTGCCAGTCCCCATTGCTGTCTTTGATCGCATTTATTTTGTTGGTTCGGTTCCGTTGTATCGCTTGAGAGTGAAAATACTTCGTGTTTTTGTCTCCTAGGGTAATGAAATTGTTTCTCGATTTCTCCTTCCATAAGCTCTCTTGCTGCCTATAAAGCTCTTCTAGTGCAAGATTAAGATTTTGTTCCTCTTCTTTTGAACTGCTATTCATGAGTCTCTTTATGATATTATTAATATTGTTCTCGATATTACCAAAGACCCTTTTGTTCCACTTCGTCAACTGAATGCTCAGTTTTTGAAGGTCCCTTTGGATATGGTTCGGTGTGTGTTGGTTTTTAATGTTATTCCAATTATCTTCAATGAAATTGAAGCAATCCGGGTGCGTCATCCAAGTACGGAGAAACTTGAAGGGTTTCGGGAGGATCTGGCTAGGGTCCCTGTTGTCCAGGAGGATAGGTAGATGATCTGAACCCACTGCCTCCAGATGAGTGACTCCGTATGAATGGAATTGCTGAAGCCAGTTAAGATTCGCCATCGCCCTATCTAGTCTTTCCTGAATCAGGTTCTCCCCTAGCTGTTTATTACTCCAAGTAAAGGGATTACCTTGATATCCCAAATCAGTGAGACCTAGTTCATTCATTGTATCAATGATCTTCGGAACAAGAGAGTTGGAGGTATGAGTTCCACCTCGTTTTTCCTTAGAGTCAAGGATACAATTAAGGTCACCGATGAGGACCCAAGGGTTATCTCTATTGGGGTTAATCTGTCTAAGGATTTTCCAGGGCTTGTATTTGTTATGGTGATAGGGGGAGCCGTAAAAACCGGTGATGGTAATGGGAGCCGCCCAACCAGCTTCACATAAATCAGCTTGAATAATGTTGTTGTCCGAATAGGTAATAGTAATATTAAGGTGGTGCTTCCAGTAGAAAGCGAGACCCCCCGCTTTATTGATGGGTTCCACAAAGTAGCTCAAGTAATTCTTGTCTAAAGGAATAATTTTCCTCATGTTATGAGATTTGTTTTTCGTCTCCGAGAGAATGATAATGTCCGGTTGCTTTTCATGATCATGTTCATAATATGTTTCTTAGTGAGGAAGGACGAAGCTCCCCTCACATTCCAACTCAGGATAGATGGGCTGTTCATAGCCCCCGGCCAAAAGCCCACAAAGAAACTGGGCAGGGGATGAACAATAAAAGCTGCAGGCACCCTCCCAGGCCTAGAAAATAGGCCCAGCAGGAACCAACAAAGGACTAAAACCTAAAAATAGAAGAAGAGAAGGAAACGACGAAGAACAGGAAACAAAGAAAATAATCTATCCTAAACAACAGAACAGAAACTGAAACCAACAAAACGAAAGAGAAAGTCCAGAATAAATACAACCCGAATGCTATAATCAACAGTAACTAACAAAAGATTAATCCCAGCCCAACAACATACATAAACTATCAACTTAGAAAGCAAAAAACAGAAGACAGTTCCTATCTATCTTATATTAGATAGAGAACTGTTCTGTAAACCAAAAAACAGACAGGGATGAACTTAAATTAACAGACTAAAAGTAAACTAAGAACTAAATAACTACTAAAACCATAAACGATAACTTAAAATAGGCTAAAACACAAGTTAATCCAGAGAGTTAGACTGTTCCCTGCCTCCTTCCTCCCTTGCATCAGTGAATTGACCAGGAGAGACCAACAACGAATCAGCGAACACATGCCTTCTCTTCTCTTCCTGGCTTCCAACAGATTCTGGTGGAGGTGTGTATAACCAACAATCAGGGATGGAAGAAGAGAAACCCAAAGATTCAGACGAACTTTTCGAGACCCACTGAAGCTCCTTACCCTTGCCAGCAACATTGCCAATCATTCGATCTTTCTGCCTCTTAGCCACACTGTTACTTACCTCTCCTTCCTCTATCTTGACCTCAATAAGGGAGTGATGCTCCTTTCTTTTTCCTCTCTGTTGAAAGATGTCCTGTGGTGGTAGAGGAATCTGAGCTTGAGAAGGTGGGTTAGCCACTGCAATGGCCCAATTAGCAGCCGAAAGAGATTGGTTAGAGCTAGTTTCCATTTTAGTGGGGGGAGTTGTTCTTCTATTTTCTTTACCTAATTTAAAGAGAGAGAGAAACCGAGATCTATTAATAAAGGACCTTATTGAAACAAAAGGTTTAAAGGCGCCCCTTATAAAGTTTAAAAGAAATTTGTAATGGAAACAGGTGCCTTTAATACTTGTAGAGGTGTCTTTAAAAGTACAAAACAGAATTATTTAACTTGACTATATATATCTCGTGTCTCCGGCACAGCGGAGCTTGTTAGATGCATTATGTTAGGTAGTAAGTACGAAATTCTAGTACATTATGTTGGTATTGGTATATAACACTTGTTCATGATTGGCCTGCCCATACCCGGCTCTGCCCTTGTTCTTCGTTCTTGCAATTTTTTTAAATAACAAAACTATTTTCACTTATACAGCGCTTGATTATTTTTACTTGGTTGATTCATTCCAAAATTTGAAACGGATCAATCAACTGGTATTATCATTATCTTCAATTTAATTACATAATTACATTAAAATTTCTCAATGTAAGTTTCGCTTTTTTTTATGTTATGTGCATTTCGTGTTGTTTTCTAATTTATGTTTTACCCACAACAATACCAATATGATACATTAAAATCCTAAATATTCAAAATGTAATTTTTCGGTCTGAAAGAGGGGATCAAAAATGTCAATATAAATCATCTAACACAAATTTTCACATGTAAAGTTTTGTTTTTTTTTTTTGAATTTTTTATGCATTAAACTTCAAAACAATTTACAATACAAAATATAGAAATCAAAATTACAAAAATGAGGAATTGCATGATACATCTTCGATCCGTAAAACATTCATCATTTTATAGCTTGCAAGTCCGACAACACATCTTGAAAATGGTATGCAATTTAATCTTAGGAGTTCGTCTGGTTGAATGAGAGATGAAACTTGTACCTAGCATCCTGTAACATTGAAGCTGGATTAAACAGACACCCAATGTTCCAAAAATAAACGAAGATGTCTGCAAGAAGGAACCAAAAAATGATTCTGAGTTATTCCGCCAGTATTCTCTAAACAAAGAGACCATACCCATTCGAGTCTTAATGAAAAGAAACAAATCAGACACCTGGTAATTGAGGTCGTTGTCATAACATGAGTATAAATACCGAACTAAGCCAACAAATGATCGCAAATGAATTGCGAATAAGGGTGGTAGTGAAAATGTTAAGAATTTGGATAAAAAATTAGATCTATACGATAACAAAGGCAAAAGTAATCGACAAAACGTGAGATGTGAGATAAAAAAACAAAAAGTGCGAGACAAAGGTGGAAACTAATGTCTGAAATATAGTGCCCTCAAGGTTCGAAGGGTAAGTATAGATGAATGCTTTGAATGACTGTTCTGATCGAGAGGATGCTTTGAATGACTGTTCAGATCGAGAGGCAAAAGTAGCTAGCAACTAGTCGATTAATGTTCCTAAACTGATTTCGGTTAAAGAGAGGTGAGACTGAAACGGATAGCCGATCAAATTAAATGGAAGTAGGTCTATGGTATGATAGCGATTTATAACGATGAAAAAAACGTTAATCAAAATAGGTGTAAAGAGTAAACATGACTAGTCGGCAGAAAAAATTGAGACTGGGATGTAAAAATACAGACACTTGACCTCCTACCACAATATTCGTCATTCTTTACTTTATCTATGGTTTGTCTCAGATTTGATGAAGTGAAATCACATAATAAGGATGAGATTACGGGAAGGCAGTCAATCACGTGAAAGAAAAAGTTGTTAACTAATAAAGATTAAGTAAGCATGCATAAAATAGTCAACAATGGGATTGAAATCTTGAAAATATGAAATATATTTTAAATAGTCAAAACAAGAAGTAAAGATTTAAAAGATTGACTTCCTTGTTAGATGAGATCGATGGGGGAGTGTAGAGTTTTCTGTTATCTTCGTTGTTGGTTTGAAAGTTGCGATTGTCCTATGTATACTACAACCAAACAGATCCAAGCTTCGAATCACAGTAGAACGAACTCAATATCATTTGTAGCTCCATATCGTTGAAGGTCGAAGAGGCTTCTCCTTCCTGAAATCAATCCCCTTTCGAACCAAAACTTATCCTTCTATTGTTAGTCTCGATTGATGAATGATAGATGGGGTTATGATGAATCACGATTTTGGTATGCTAGATCTATGAGAAAGAGCAAGTTGTTTGAAGATTAACTGAAGGTTAATTGAATATGTGAAAATTATAACCTATTTAGAGATTTGATTGTTATCTTTGTTGGGGGAATCAAGAGATATGAGGTTAACGATTGGATTCACGGTTGCTAGCAGGTTGAGAATATGCGTTAGTGTTGGAGATTGAAGACCAGAAAAGGGGAGAAACAAGTCAAGAGAGCTCTTGATGGTTCTCTCCTAAAAAAAACTCCAAATCCCCACAGCTTGAAACAAGATCTTGGAAAGAGTTCAAGATCGTTTATCCAAATATGAGAAATACTACTAAAATTGAGATTTGAGATGAAGAGGGTGAAGGTTTTGGGACTTGCAGAGGAAGAAAGAAGATGAGAAAATCGCCCTTGGCTCGGGTGTTTCTGTCTCCTAAAAAAATTCAAACCTCAATGACTCATCGTTAAGACTCTTTGTTCGTAGCAAATAAATCTACCATACCCTCTAATTTGATTTGAAAACTGTATGCTATTTTCAAGTCCTAAATTCAAAAATCACAGAGATATAAATTAATATTTATAGATCATAAAGGCAAGCAACCACCACAAGTACACGAGATTAAGATAAGCAAACAAATGAAAAGTTGTGTATTCTCTTATTTATTTGTAGTAGTTCATCAAGTTTCTCCTTATAAAATGCAACATTATAACATGTTATAGGTATTGTTTAGCAAATCCAAAGCTCTTTATTGAACTATGATGTTTTGTTACTTGCTTCAAATTTCAAACACAAAGCAGGCTTGGACTTTAGTTATCGTATGACCTGCAAAAAATAATAATTTAATCACAAGTATATAAGAGCTTTATAAACAAGTAATAAATAAATACTCCTTCTGTCTCATATTAAGTGTCTCACTTTCCTTTTAGAGATGTCTTATATTAAGTGTCCTATTTCTTTTTGGCCAGCGCTTTGGGGAAAGCTAAATAGTTTCTGGAGTGTGAAATTTTAAAGGGAATATGCAAAATTTTGAAAAGTTTCCGTGGAAACATATTTTATGGGGAATAAGTTTCCGTGGAAACATATTAAGTGTCCTATTTCTTTTTGGCCAGCGCTTTGGGGAAAGCTAAATAGTTTCCGGAGTGTGAAATTTTAAAGGGAATATGCAAAATTTTGAAAAGTTTCCGTGGAAACATATTTTATGGGGAATATGTTTCAAAATAAAAATAAAAATAAACAACTCTCCACCTCACCTCACTCTCTCTCCACTCACCTCTCTCTCTCTCTCCACCTTACCTCTCTCCCTCCCCACCTCACCTCTCTCTCTCCCCACCACTCTCTCTGTCTTCTCCGACCAGGTCGCCGGCGCAAAAATTTTCGACCGGCGACCTGGAAAGATATAAAAAAAATTCTCTCTCTCTAGAAACTCCGACGAAGGGGTTTCCCTTCGCCGAAGTTCCGGTCTGTTGATGAACAGACCAATCTGGTATGTTCTTCAACAGATTAAAACATGTCTGTTGAAGAACGGACCAGAACTCCGCCGAAGGGAAACCCATTCGCCAGAGTTTCTAAAGAGAGAGTGAATTTTTTTTTTATCTTTCCAGGTCGCCGGCCAGAAAATTTTCCGGCCGACGACCTGGTCAGAGAAGACAGAGAGAGTGGTGGGGAGAGAGAGTGGTGGGGAGAGAGAGTGGTGGGGAGAGAGAGTGGTGGGGAGAGAGAGTGGTGGGGAGAGAGAGAGGTGAGGTGGGGAGAGAGTGAGAGGTGAGGTGGGGGGAGAGAGAGAGGTAAGGTGGAGAAAGAGAGAGGTGAGGTGGAGAGAGAGTGAGGTGAGGTGGAGGGAGGTGAGGTGGAGGTTTTTAATTTTTATTTCCCTAAATTTGAAATTGTTTTTTAAGTCCCTAAATTTATTTCTCTATAAAAACTTACAAAATAAAATTGTCAAACAAAATTGACCAATTTTTTACCAAGTCTTCACACCCGGAAACTATTTTGCTTTCCCCAAAACGTTGGCCTTCTTTTTTTATCATTTAAAATCCATCTACTTTCCTACAATGCCCTTACCTTGAGTCAACTATAATTATTGGAATTAGTATTTGCAATAAAGGCACTTTGATATTTAGTGAGATGGGAAAATGAGACTCTCTTAAATTTGAAGACTTTTTTCTACAATAAATATAAATAAGGGTACAAATGGAAGAAAAAAATATATGAAAAAATTGGAGTTCCAAAGTGGGACTCTTAATACGAGACGAAGGGAGTATTATTTTTCAATAAATGAACTTTAAAAGATAGAAATTACTGAATTAAATATAAAAAATTTTTAATACTAATTAGGACACTGAACAAATTGAAGCTAATAATAATAAATACAAATGTACAAAAAGAAATGGACTTGAAGTTTTACCTTTGAGTTACAAATGACTGAGATAAACTCTCAATTTCATTCAATTTTCCTACAAGATGTAGAAAAACAATTATGTAACGATATAAGTGTTGACTAACAAAATGTTTGTCATATACAAGAGTCCCCCAAATTTAGTACAGTTTGAATACCCTAAGTTGAACAAAGCAGTCAATCTATTATATAAAACACAAGGTTTTGTGTTAACTGAGACAAATTGAAAGATAAATCCAGTCGTTCGTTGCGTTTTCAATAGCATCTTCACCCTTTTATTTATAACCGACCCTAAAAATAACAAATTTATTCGCACACATATTAAATTTATACATTACCCTCTCATTAAATCAATGGCCAAAAGTTATTCTATATATAGATATATATCTTGATAACTCTATTTTTTCTTTAGAAATAGATTTTCTTTTTGAAGTATGAGAAAATTCCGATAGAGATTAAAACTCTTTTGTTATCTTATATTTATATGTCCACCTAATTGGTTTGTTAAACCCTAAGACGGATTAAGTACATAATGAAAATCTCAACAATTAATAATCAATAAAGTTTTGATACCAAATTATCAAAATATTTACAGAAGCCCATTCGCTCTAATGATGAAATTTTGATCCATAAAAAATCCTATTTTTTTTCATTTATATTGAAAAAATTAATTTTTTCAATTTTGTTAGGACCCATGAAGGATAGAGTTGGTCAACACCTCCCTTAGGTATGATTGTAAGTTGAACTCGTTTTCTTGCGTCATCTTAAAACTACATGAAAGAATTGCAAAGTTTTAAACTCGTTATCGTTTTCAGAAAAATTCAGTTTTCCCACATTATTCAATGTAAAATCGTCCCCGATTAAATAACGTGATTCCAAGGTCCTAGTTCTTCGAGGTTAAGCGGACTAGGGCTCCGCCCTTAACCCCGTTGTCCTAGGTGAGCGAACTACTTCACTGATCATACTCTTATGACTCTTGGTTGATAGATTGCATTAATGAATGTCAAATCTATCATTTTGCCTCAAGTATCCAAAACTCTTTTGTTGATCTCGTTGAGTCTACTCTTATTGTCCCAAGATAAAGGAGGCATTCTGCGAAGGCCGACCCACCTTCCTTGATTAAGGGCTCAAAAGGTGTCTTAGTCTAGGTAGGCATTTTTTCTCAAAATTACTTTTAGAGACTATTACGTTTAGTCTGGAATGCGTTATAGTGAACTATTTAGCCTAACTAAATAAAGCATAAATAAATAAGTAAATGTGCGCGAGAAAATAAATCAAGCAGACATTGATCCTAGTATGGCCCCTAACCTAGAAGATCTAATCTCCTTTGGTTTCTTCTTGTTTCGTCTAGATCGCCATCTTTGAACCTCTATTGATTTCTCCCACTCGAATCAGGATCTCATCCTTGACCTTCTTCAATGGACTCATATGCCCTAAACTCTAATTATAAGACTCCAACGATACGCAGATCGTATAAACTTGAAATTAAAATTATTATAACTTGCACCAGTCCGTGCTTAAAAGAAGAATGAAAGAAAATAACTTTCCATGGTCATACTAGTTCTCGCATTCACATTAGATGCATTCATATAATATGCAAGGCTAACAATTATATATGCATGATTATCTGGGAGATACTTTTGTCAACATCTCTATGTCACGCTACGGACCTTAAGTCTATATTCGAAGAATTCGACTAATGGTGTGTTCCGATTATCTTTTATGATTTCCAAAATCAAGTTTAAGAAAAACTTTGTTTCGGCCTTCGGGGAGCCCGGGTCAATTTCGGGAAAAAAATTGTTTAATTCTTAATGATTTCCAAAACCAAGTTTAAGAAAAAACCGTTTCGGGCCTTCGGGTGCCCCGAAACAATTTCGGTAAAATTTAGGTGGAATCGGGAGAAAACTTAAACTTTCGTCGAAAAACTCCCACTCGGGTCAAGACCCGTAAAATTTCGGCACGTGGACCTAGGTCAACCTCGGAATGGCCCGGCACAATCCTTGGTCAAGGCCCAAGACCCTAAGGTCAAGGGCCAACAAGGTGGTCCGGGCCAATCAAGGCCTATGACTTGCATAGGTCCGGGCCAATCAAGGCCTATGACTTGCATAGGTCCGGTCCAAGCTTGGTTCGACCCTAGGCTAACATCTTGGGCCGAGCCTATACTCGGTTTGGCCGAGACTAGATGCGTCTCGGTATAGGTCAGACGCATCTTGGCCTCGGCCTGGGCATAAGACGCGTTCTGGCCTTAGGCCAGAACGCTAGCCTAGGCGAAGAGGCATCCTAGACGCGTCTGGTCTATGGCCGAGCATTATGGGATGTCTCGGATCAAGTTTGAGACACCCAAGGCCGTCCTAGACCCATCCTCGATGCGTCTGGACCTTGGTCGAAGCTCCTATGTCATGTTGGTCCTAGACCGAGATGCCTATAGCACCCAGACGCATCCTAATGCGTCTGGTGGAAGCTTCCAGCCATCTCGGACCGAATCTGAGACGCACTCGGATTACCAGAAGCAACCGAGACGTGTCCTAGATGCCAGGAAGGCCGAGACTTGCACGCGACTGGTTGGACGCGTCCTAGACGCGTCCCGACCAATTTGTAGCAACTTCTAAAGTTGCAACGGACTTCCACTTTTTTTTTCCTTTTGTTTCTCTAAGTTGTTATTCCAATTAACTAGTAACTTCTCAAAATTCCCAAAGTTTGATTTCTAAAATCAAAGAAACTCAATTCTTTTGAAAACACTTTTCAATACCGAAATCAATCAAAATCGAATCTTTTGAAACTCTTTTAGACATAACTATCTATCTAATCAATCATGGATTAGTCCGAAACTTAGCAAAAATAGCTATTTGCAAGAGGCTCTAACGCCACTGTAGGGTTATGGTGTCACTAGTGTTAATAACGGAATCCTAGACATACGTTCTGCTCTAATATGTAACACTAGTATTTCTCAGGATCTCATGCATAAGCTAATAATTATAACTAAGTTAACTAGTTTGACGATTACCTTAATCGCTAGTTTTCCCTCGAACTGTTATTCCCAATCGGGGTTAATGTGAACAATACAAGTAATACAAGACAAGCAATAGGAATAGTAAAGAAGAATCAAGAACAGAACACAGAGATTTACGTGGTTCGGTTGGTGAGACCTACTCCACGGCGACAACGGCGCGATGATTTCCATTATGATAAGTGATGGGCCTAGAAAGTTTCCTAAATAGGTTACCACCCGCAAGTATACGGGCGTCAAGTAATAAATCCGGTAAGACCGGGTCGATCCGCAGGGACTAAGTGAAACCTATTCTAAGACTTGGAAGTAACACGGTTTTTTGGTTTTTGAAAGTGGTTTTGGTGATAAAATAAAATGAATAAAATATTAAAATAAAATTACGGAAATGAAAATGAACTCAAATGGGGGAAGGACCTAGGATTTTAGAATCCACCACGAAAAATCACTTTTATTACACGTAATTAACTAACTAGTTCTTTTCTTCTATAACTCAAAATTCTGGATAATGAACTATCCGAATTTCGGAAGATGTTTTCGATAAAATCGGTTGTTAGGTCATAAAATTGCAATTGTCTTCTTTTGAAAAATATATTTCTAAACTACTATCTATCAATTAATAAGTATGAACCGTCAAACGATTTAACATAAGCACGATGCATCAAATCTAAAAGCATAGATAGTGAAAAGATAACCGATTTAACAAATTAAAACAACTTAAGCGTTGGAGCACATTCAAAGAATTAATCAATTAAAAATATGCTTTTAAAAGATCGAGTATGGTTTCATCATCAATCCTAGTTAAGAAATCTAGCTACTCATTCTCATCATATATATCATCGTGATTATAAGAAACATTATTGTTATAAAATCAAAGATAAAGTAGAGAAGATCACCGAATGTAATGTTATTTTCTTTTGATGATGGATGTTGATCAAATGAGTGAGATGAAGGTGATGAAGATGGAGTGATAGTTAGATTCTTCTCTCACAAAAGTAATCTTCACCAAAACTCTCTCTGTAATTTTATATATAAGCTCTGTCTCTCTACAATCTGGTTTCAACATAGAAGAAAATAAAACATCAACTCTGTTATTTTTCTTTCTCTCTCTCTCTCTCTCTCTCAATACAATTCTCTCTCAAAGAAATACAAAAAAGAAGAAGTAGTTCTCTGTTGATCTTTCTCTGTTTCTCTCTAAGCAATAATCTCTCTCTCTCTTTCTAAATATTCAATGAAGCCCTGAGAGGAAGAAGATGATTAAGAGAGAAAGCTCCCTGTTTTACTGCCCAAAGATGAGATAATCTACTTCCTTGTTCTCTGTTCTGTTATATAGATAGTAGAAGAAGAATTAAAACCATCCCCCAAAACCCGTCGATTCTCTAAATAAAATCTTCCACTTCTCAATCACTCTACTTTCCTTCTTAATCTCTCATAAAATATCAAGCAAATCTTTCTCTGTCCTCTTTCCTTCTCGGTTAAGAACATTTTCAATCGAATCTCCAAATCCAGCCGATCTTCATTAGTTTATCTTTCTGAAATATTTCTTCATCGACCTCTATACTTTCCTCTTTCATCTCATTCTCTGTTCTTTCCTTTTAGCTCTCTACTGGTTTTGTTTAAATATCTAAAACTTCCCTTCTTTCCTTCTCTGTTTAATTCTATTTTGACAAGAGAATAGGATAAGAGAGAAAAAAATGGAAAGAATAAGAAGTAAATGGAAATAATAAAAGGATATTGAATTTAAACCCAAATCCCAACAGATTGGATTTAAACCGTATATGAGGAAATTGAATTGGTCATTGGCTGCCAATGGAAGCTACTATGGTGCATCGCAGGTAGCTGAAAAGTGGTGTAGCGCACGTTCAAAAGAAGCCACATTGTTGCTGAATTATGGTTTCACGTACAGGGACATGGTAATATCTTGTTTTGCATCACATGAAATCAAAGCCTATAGTGGGTCCCGAAAATAACCATTGTACCAACCACAATACCTAGAATTTATACCTCTCCAAAGGTTGATCGCCACATGTCTTTGAACTACTTGGTCAATCGACTTTGTTTGACCCGAAACTTTGACCCATTCTAGTTTGCTCGTCCGGACTCCGATTCGACTTCCGTTTTCGCCCACGAGTTCGTCTTGAACTCTAATTTCATCCGACTATCAAAATAGACCAAACTACGAGTGCACCATTAACACCAAATTACCGAAATGCCCCTAATGTGTCAATCTTCCGATTTTAACCGTTTTTCGCACTCAATTCCATAGAAGACACCTGACAAGAGAAACAAGTAATTCATGAGAGTAAATGCTCGAATTGGACTAACTAACCCGATTTAAGAGATTCAGATGGGACATTTTCATGTCTCATCAATAAGCAAACAAGTTTACACAAGAGATTCGTGAGATTGTGTCTACTGATATCTCCTTAGGGTTTAGTTTATATAGCCACTAAACCCTAATCCCACTGCCTCGCCGACTCTCTCTACAACCGACATTATACCCATATAACACTAATCACCGACATAAGCCAAGCTTCAGCATCCCAGCTCTGTCTCGGAGTCAGCTCTGCCTCACAGCCCTGCTTCGCATACCAGCTTTGTCTCAGTAATCAGCTCTGTTAATGGGTCCAAAATTCGGTGCCGAGACTAAGCGGGTTGGCGGGTCGTAAACCGGGTTTGATACCAATCCATATTCGAGTCAGTTCTATCAATTCTCCACCTTGACTTGAATATCCTCCTCTTGACTTGAATATCCTCCTCTTGACTTAGATCTGCCACCACCATAGCTCAGCGCTTCTAAGCCATCGTCGCTCCAGCCCTGCTAGGGCTAACATCTGGAAAACCCAATCAAGTCTAAGCAATGCTTAAACTTGAAAGTTGTAATTGCCTTGGTCGGCATATGATACGTGACGTCAATGTGTTTAGTTCTCTCGTGGTACATTTGTTTTTTGGTCAAATGAATAGCACTCTGGTTGTCGCAGTAGACCTCTGTCACCTCCTGCTTTAGGCCCAAATCTCGAACTAAACCACTCAGCTATATTGCCTCCTTCACCACCTCTGTTTCTGCCATGTACTCAGCTTCAGTTGTAGACGACGCTACCACCGACTGCAGCACTGCTCTCCAACTAATGGCACTCCCGTAGAGTGTCAACATATAGCCCGTCAGCGACCTCTTCCTATCAAGATCCCCCGAAAAATCCGAATCTACAAATCCAACTAACGATCCAGAAGTGTCAGCTCTTCTGTCGTAAACCAAACCAAGCTCCGCAGTTCCTCCCAAATACCGCAGTATCCATTTCACAGCCTGCCAATGACCGCTCCCAGGTTTGCCCATGTATCTGCTTACTACACTAACAACATCTGAAATATCAGGCCTTGTGCACACCATAGCATACATAATGCTACCTACTGCATTTGCTTAAGGCACCCGAGACATGTACTCCGTCTCGTCATCAGTTGTTGGTGACAGTTCACCCGAAAGGTTGAAGTGTGCTGCCAATGGAGTACCGACAGGTTTTGCCTCAGTCATACTAGGGCTATTTTCGTTAGCTTGAGCACGACTAGTTTAGCTAAGACTTCTCCTTGACCCCTGGTCGTCACTACCAGGGTTGTTTTCGTCAGCTTGAGCACGACTAGTTTAACTAGGACTTCTCCTTAAGGACCTTCGGTCGTAGCCTCTACTACCAGAGATATCCTGCCCCCGGTCGTCGCTTTTGCTAACGGGGCGTTAGGGTCACTAGGACTTCTCCTTGGGATCCTTGGTGGGGATCGTGTTTTACTCGAGTAAAGTGAGTTTAACTAGGACTCCTCCTTGAGGTCCCGGATTGTTGTCGTGGCTCCCTTTTCTCAGCTAACCGGGCTGCCTGTTTCGCCTAAGCAAAGAGTTTTATTAGAACTCCTCTTTGGGCCCCTATTGGGGGGTCGTGTTTTACTCGAGCAAAGGTTCAGTTTAACTAGGACTGCTCCTTAAGGCCCTCGGTCGTCACCGCAGCTACCGAGGCTACCTTGTCTCTGGTTGTGGGTTTCGTTATCAGGGTTGTTTTTAGATTAGGACCCTTGGTCGTTGCTTTCGCTACCAAGGCTACCTTTAGGTCCCCTGGTCGTTGCTTTCGCTGCCAAGGCTACCTTTTATCGAAGCCACCAGAATCTTCCTTTTCGCGGTACCGTTTTTAGAAAAATACTATTTTATTGATAAAAACCGTAGCTTGTGGCACTGCCCTTCTGCCTAACGGCTCTTTATTGTGAATTGAAATAAAGCGAAGAGTAAAGTGGTGGCTACCTGTCGTGCCTGGGAGATAGGAATTTTTACTCCTGCTTGTCCGTCGTGTGACCGTGGTGAGGAGCTCCTTCTCTTTCGATAGTGGTTGGAGGGTATGCTTTCTCTTGTAGTTTCGAGCCGAGATGGTGTAGCATTCTCTAGTCATTGCGTGGTTCCCTCTTACTATTCCTACGAGATTCATCCCCTCGATTGGAAACTTGATCATTAAGTGGCTCCTGGAGACGACGACCCTTGATTCCCTTAAGAAATTTCTTCCTGAGATGATGTCGTAGGCGTGCAACTTGTCAACTATTACGAAGTTGAGCATGGCTTTGTTGGTTGCTCCTTCTCCGATGAGATATCACTCCCTCTGTTTCGACTTGATTGTTTGTAAATCTCGCTGGACGGGGTTCATACGTTTTGGGAGGTGGTGCCCTTACCTGGAGCTTCCGGAGGCAAGTACTGCCCATGACCTCTGCGGAGCTGCCGGTATCAATTAGGATGCGGCTTATACTCCAGTTGGCCACCAGTGTTGTTATCACCAGAGGGTCGGTATGGGGCGTGATTATTTCTTTCAAGTCTTCGTCTGTGAAGATTATGGGAGGTGAGGTTGGCACTATCGCGGCTCCACCATCGTCTCTGCTTCCTTTTTTACCTTGACTTCCTCTGTAAACCGGGCCTCTGGCTATGGCGTTGATGTTTCCCCACACCTCTAAGTCCCATTCTGCTTTTTCTTTCTGATGCTTCCCTTTTTGGCCGTGATCTTCCTTTTGTCTGAACCCTTCTATCAGTGTTTCTGCTACGTCCTCAAACTTCTGCACTAGACCGGACAGGTGTCGGGCTAATATCTGGGTGAGGTTTTGGTTGTGTGCTCGATCGACGTTCGTCTTTATCCGCTTCATGCTACCTGGTCTCACCGGGGTCTTGCGCCGACCCGGGTTAGGTGCCTTACTGATGTTTGGGTGCTTTCGGCCCAGAGGATTCGCGTGATCGGGGGTATGTTCGTTCAGAAAGGCCTCGCGGAAGGCCTGGGCGAGCTCCTCGAAGGATCTTATCGACCCTGGTCACAACGATTGATACCATTCCTGAGTTGGCCCTACTAAGGTAGTTACGAAAATTACATACCAGATGTCACGGTCAGTCATATAAAGGTTCATCACAGAGACGTAGATGTTGAGAAATCTTTGCGGATCCATGAGCCGTCGAATTGTTCTAGGACGGGAGCCCTGACTTCCTCGAGGTCCCCTGATTCCAGTACTTTGCGACTAAGCGGAGGTTGGGGGGTCCCGTGTGCTGGCTGATGGGTCATGAAAATGTCCCATCGAAGTCGTTTAATTTAGCCAAGTTAGTCGGTTTCGAGTCTTTATTAGAATAAAATGGTTGGTTTTCTTGATTAGGTGTCTTTTGCTGAGTTAGGTGTGAAAAACGGTTAAAAACGAGGAAAAGATGAATGAAGGGTATTTTAGTCATTTGGAGTCAAGTATATTCTGGTAATTTGGCTAAGGTCAGTGCGTGGTTGAAAAGTAGAGGTCGAGACGAGTCCGTAGGAGAAAACGGAAGTTAAATCGGAGTCCGGATGAGCGAACTAGGCAAAGTCAAAGATGGAGTCAAATCAGGTTGACTAGCGGGACGATGTCGGGCATAGTTTCGGGCTCGCGGTAAACTTTTGGCACGTGGCGGAATGTGGAGGTCGTCTCATCGGGGTTCCGTATTTATGCCGAATATCAAAAAGGAACCAACGTTATAATCTGGTACGTTGGCCTCCGCGTTTCTTTGATCTAACGGGTGAAGTTGATGCCGCACCAACAGCCGACACGTGTCCAGATACCCAAGTGTCCAGATCCGGAGGCCGTTACATCCGGTTCCCGTATTCCCGCTGAGTAACAAAATGAGACCTATGAGCATGATCCAGTGTAGCGCGTTCCAGTTTAATCCGGTAGTTCCTTGCTCGCGTTTTAATCGCAGTCGTTACCCTCCGTGTCTTAAAAATCCAACGGCTCCTGTGCATCCCGTCCTTCATTTCTTATCCCGTGCACCCGAAGCTGCTTAGCTTCTGTGCTCCCGACCACGTGGCCTTATCTTGACCATCCAGATGCGGGTTTTCCTTCATCCGACGCTCCCTGCTTGCTGCCGCACTCCGTCTCATTAGCCGCGGTGTACCTTAACATCCGAAATTTTCCTTACTCCTCTCCCAGCTGCCACATGTCCTCCTCCATTTCACTTTTGTTAAAACCAGCCAACCCTTCTTGCACAAATGGGCACAAAAACCCTAATTTCACCTAAACCATCTTTCCCATTTTATCCCTTTTCTACCAAAAACCCTAACCCTATATAATACCTTTTTCCTCCTCAATTAAAACCTAGACTTGCAAACCCTCTCAATCCCTCTTCTCTATTCCCTTACCTTCTCTTTCTCTACTTTTCTTTCTCTAACTAAAATCTTCCTCTCAATCCTCTTCTTACCCATTTCTTTCTTCAACCTATCCCTTTTTACCTATTTCTTTCTCTCTTCTCTACTACTAAATTCATTTTCTCCATTATTTTTCCATCTTTCTCTACTACTACTTCTTCTCTACCACTATTCTTTCTTCCATTAATAGTCTTCTCCTTCTTTCTTCCATATTCTTCTATCATCTTTATCCCCTTTCATCTCTTCTTTCTAACTTCTTTCTACATCTAATTTCTTCCTTCTCTTTCTTTTTCTTATTTGGGTGCAATAAAATAGCTATTACTTGGAATTCTTGGAGTAAGATTCTTGAGCACAAATGGAGCAAATCTTAGACAAATTGGAGATACATGGGGATATGGAATTTGATTGGTGATTTCTTTCCATTAATTTCTTAGTATTTTCATTTATTTTACAATGTCAATGAATGTTATTCTAGATTCCATGTATAGTTAATTTAGTCATCTAAGGTTGTAAATGAAACCCATTTTGGATCTTTATAATACTTGTTCTTGATTAATTAAATCCTTTGATGTGCTTTAATGTCTATTGATTGTTTATCTATATGGACTGGATTTTCTTTCCATTACTCATGCCTCATAATTAGATAGTTCATACTTTCGTTAAGTTGTTAGATGGAGTATGCTTTTTAGATGATGAATAATAGTTAAGTGATCCGAATCTTTATAAGGAAGACAATTAGAATTAGTAATTATAAAATTGTTTTATCTAGAACATCATCCGGAATCCAAATAGTTCATTATATTGGATCCCTAGTAAATACAAAAGAGATTTAAGTAATTAAGTGCTTGTTTTATAAAGTGAAATTATGCGGTGGATTTTATAACCTTAGCTATCTTCTTACCTCTCTCTTAGTTAGTTTATTTAGTTTTATTCGTTTTCTTATTTTTTACCAATCAATCATCAAACTTATAAAGTGGGGTGTGTGTGTTAGTCTAAGTTAGCTATTGACATTTTGATTATTGGGCTAAACTCGCCGTCAATATCCGAAGTTACCTACCTATTCCTTGGGACGATTTCCCGATTTACAAATTATACTATAACTTGACCCCGTATACTTGCGGGAATAGACCTATTTTGGGCCTATCACTGGCTCCTTCCTGATTGCTTCAACTACGCACAGGCTCTCTTGTAACTGTGCGATCTTCTTTTCTCGCTGCAGCCGTTCAACCCTAAGTCGTTCGAAGGTGGCTTCGAATAAGACTTGATTGGGATACATATCTTGGGTGCTTTCTTCTGAGGGCATGTTCGTCAAAGTAAAAAAGGTTAGTTTTAAAAGTGGAAAAGAGGATTCGAGTTTTACCGAATCGATGGTTTTGCTGAAGATACGCCTCCTTCTAGCGCCAAATGCTGATGTCAAAAAATGGTCTTCTGTTATATCAGCATAAAAAAGAGAGTTGATGCATGACAACCTCCGTTATGATGGTATATTTTGTTTTGAGAGGTGAGATTTCCCTGAGTAGTTCTGCTTTCAGCTCTGGTTCTCTGCTACGTTGCTCCTACTCCTCGCTCCTGCTCTTTGCTTCTGATCCTTGCTTCTTGCTCCTCGATTCTGGTTCCTTGCTCCAGCCTAGGTTTCCTGTCTTTTAGCTCTGATTCCAGCTATCACCAAGCTTCTGTTCGTCGATTCCCAAAAGGAGGGAAAACCTGCAAAGGGTTCGAAAATCGCTTCGACGCTCAAGACAGTCAGGGTGCTCTTTGTAGTAAAAGAATGAATATATATTGATCCTTTTGGGGGGCGAGTTATGGGAACTCTGAATAATTCTTCTAGGGTTTATGGGGTAGAAGACGATGTTCTAAGATGTTTTCTTAGATTAGGGAAGTCTCCTCCATATCCAAGATTTCGGGTGATGGGAGATGTCGTGTGATTCACGGATGTCCTATTGAAGACGATGTGGAGGGCCTTTTATAGGCTTAAGAGGCGACGGTCTCTTTTACGTTTGAGGGAAAGTTTCCCTTTGTGTTTATCTCGGATTCGAAATATGTGAAAGTTCCAAAGTTTAAGGATCTTTCATGGTTATCCTGCCAATGTGATAGATCTTCTGGGAGAAGTTTCCTCCCTTAGACGCGTGGAGTCTAAACTTGCTTAAACACTTCCAAATCTATAACCGACTAAGATCTCTAAGGATATTTCGGGATTGAGTCGGTAAGTCAGTGCGCTTCTTCCTGCCTGTTCTGGTGTAAGGCATCTGGCCATGCCGAGGGCGTAACAGGGTTGGTTTCCTCTAACCGACCCCCCCAGTTAGGGGAGTGTAGCGGATCCTCAAGGATTCAACGGACCTGTTGCCTTAAGTCGGGCTAACCCGTTGGACTTCAAGTCTGACCTTGACTCTAAAGACGTTAGTTAACGGCTGGACATTTTTATGCATCATCATCTAAGGTGTGTTAAATTTGTTGAGGTAGTCATTGTTTTTTCCATTGTATGAATTTAAATCTCCTTAATCAAATTGACCTACAATCAAGTCAAAAAAGAAATTTAGACAAGTCACACAAAACCAGGCATTGACCTGAGCCAATTCAAACTTCTAGTAAGGTCCATATATGACTTAGAGATTGTCAAAATAAAGAAGAGACTGTCCTTATTGCTTAAATGCATGAACTTATCAAGGAAATTGAGAAATTGAGAAATTGAGTGAGAATGAAAGAAAATTTAGTAAGAACAGGAAGAAGATTGAGGATAAAAGTGTTTCATCCTCTAAGGGTCGTAATGATGATTATAGTTCCTCTTCCAAGGGGAAGGGAACTAAGAAATGTTAAGTGGATACACCACTAGATAAGCCATTCATTGTTTACCACACCCAAGAACTTTTGTGTTTCTTCATTGTTTACCACCAAGTAGTCGTAGTAGGATTAACTCGTAGGAATCTTCAATTAAATGGCATCACTGTGAGAGGGAGAGGAAATAGTAACTCCTTTTTGTTCGTATTCTAAATTTTTAGTAAGCAACTCTTACTTACAAACATACAATTTCTCACTTGCTGGAAAAAGAAAAGAAAAAAAAGACAACAGTCTTTCAAATATAAAAGGCAGCCACAAATAATAGATTTTTGAACGGGAAAAAGTTTGATGATGATGGTGAAGAACTCAGCCCCTTCTTGCCCTAAAAACAAAGAACCATGAGAACTATAATGAAGAAGAAAAAAAAAGAACAAGAAGATTGCTTTTGTGAGAAGAATAAGACTGGAAAAAGTATAGATCAAAACTTATCCTAAAATGATTTCACTATAACTCAATTTTCAGTAGGAAGTCGCTGACTCTTGCCTCAACTCGAAAAGGATCCTCGCTCGAAATGCCCCCAACCAAGTGTTTGTCCTTTTTTGATGGACATATGTGGGCCAAAACTCACCAAAATCCTTCATAGAAATCTCCTGAATGTCCCTGGGACAAAATGTTCTTAAATTTCTACGAAAGTGGTGTAACACGACATTTCAAGACTTTAAAATGTCCCGAGCGAACAACACAGACATTTCGGAACATTTAAAATGTCTCGAACGAATAACGCAAACATTCAGAAATATTTAAAATGTCCCAATAACACAGACATCCGGAAACATTTCATATGTCCCCAACCAGTAACATAGACATTGGGGGACATTCTCATGCCACCCAATGTCCACAACCACTACCCTCCTAAGATTGTGAAAAACTATTTTGTAAGATAATCAGTTGTAAATTAAATTTAATTTGGTTAAGTAAGGTCTTCTTCGAATTTACATTTGGTTTATTTTAAGAGTTTTTTTGTTAGCACTTTAACAAAACTATTTTTCACTAATGTTATGGGATGTTTGATACTCTATATTAAAGGTTTATTATATCTTTACACAAATTGAAACAAGATTAACTTCGTTAGATGGTTTTACTCAGGAGATAAGTTTCAATTAAAATGTTAATGTTACTAATCTCCCAAAACAAAGGAGGTCACAATTTAAAGCGTAAAAAAACAAGATTATGGTATACTCCATTTCAGGGTCGTGTCTTGCCCAGTGCAGGAGGGCGTCCACACTGGCCTCGCACCAAATAGGGGCTCACTCATATAAACCACAAATAGATGTTATTATTGTTGGGTTGTGGTGTCTTTTAGTGTTCTAAGCGGAATCTCAGATATCTCATGTCTAACACTAGTAGGTCTCAAGATCATCGTGCATAAGCTAATAATTAACTAAGAGTTTTAGGATTACCTTAATCGCTAAATTTTTCCTCGAACCTTTACAATCGAATGTGAAGAGCAAGAGCTCCAAGTGTTGTTCCTCTACTCAAGACACCCGAATTATCAATTTGATCTCCCACCTTGTAGCTAGCTAGAACTCCAATGGTGGTTTGATTAGAAGAGCACCTTCTTCTGACTAGTTAGATAGCTTGGGAATTAGTTCTGTTTCTTTCTCTACTTAATGTTGTAGAGTAAGAAAGCTTCTTGAGAAATTCCACACCTTATTCAAGTCCCTTAGAGATATTATATAGAACCCTAAGTTAGATTCCCACCCTAATTAGGTTCCCCAAAAAGTCCCTTTTGAATAAGATTAAGGAAATAGTCGAAAATAGAAACTACTTTCCAGTTTCCTACTTCCCTAAGTTGTGGTCGTCCAAATCAAGCCCAACTGGGCAGATCTGACCAGTCCCATTAGGGGAACCGCCCAGCCAAGTCCGGCCCCATTAGAGGAACCGCCTAGCCAAGGCCGGCCCTTTCCTGGCCCTAAAACTTCACTTTTAAGCCCCAACCCAGAATCCCTTCTTTCGGGTTTTTTTGCTATCTTTGCCTAAACTTCTTTTAGGCCTATGAGACATGTTTATGGGGATCTCCCATGATTATATGTCTCATCCCACTAGTCATATCGTCCGATCAAATAAACATTCTTTTGTGTAACCCGATGTAGGATCCTGCCGAAAATAGCCGCGAATGACTTCGTAATTCGACGATCATAGTTGGTTTCTAGCTAAACACTACGACATCTAAATCATTCGAACTTGATGATCTTCTTCATCAATTGTCATATCAGAGAAATTGCGTGCATTGCATCTTTGGTCGAAGGACATCTCCTTCAATTATTAGTTGTAATTAAAAGTTAACAATAATGTTGTAATAGCTCGACGAAAACATGCTTAACCCAGGCATCACAGATTACTGGTTCGATCCCACCTTATTTCAATATTGTAAGGGTTTGATGGTTCTGGTCTACCTTATTTTTAATGGGATATTTTGCAAAAGGGGCAAAGTATGGTTCCAAGTGATGAGTTTGGAGCACAAATTTGAAGTTTTTTGAGTTTGGAGCATTGACTAACTTTGACTTAATTTTCCATCCAAAGATAACAAAAACTAAGTTTTAACTTAACTTTTCATCCAAAGTTAATGGAGACTAATGGATGTTACTATCAATTTTTCATTACCGTTAAGTTTCTAACATCGACGACTCACATTATTTTGCATCAAATAGTCGGAATTAACTCATAGTTTAGGACCAAAACTTTTTCTATTTTATATAAATGTTCTCAACACTTTTTCACATTCATTCATCCATCTAGGAATTTAGTTTTGTCAAAAAATTATAACCGCAAACACCTAAATCAAAGTAACTTAGCTCGTCCAAAAAAATAACAATCTTTAAATTAGTTAAGTATCTTTATGCGATCCAAAATATCAAGAAATGTAAGAGTTACTAATCTAGTTTAATCATCGATAATAACATTTTTTTCTCAGCAAGTTAGGGTTGCATCCACCTTGATTACTAATTTTGGTGTCACTTTTTAATGAATTGATGGAATTTGCATTGGTTTAAAAGTGGACTTCTTCCAAAGAAGAAAAAGTTTTGGTCGTAAAATATGAATTAATTCTGACCATTTATGCAAATTAATGTGAGTCGTTGATGCTAGAAACTAACGGTAATGAAAAATTGACACTAACATCCGCTAGTCTCCATTAACTTTGGATGGAAAGTTAAGTTAAAAGTTAGTTTTTGTTACTTTAAGATGAAAAATTAAGTCAAAGTTAGTCAATGCTCCAAACTCAAAAAAATTTCAAATTTGTGCTCCAAACTCATCACGTGGAACATTACTTTGCCCCTTTTACAAAATTCTCATTTTTAATCTAGTAGAAGTCATACTTAGATAGCAAATTAGACTTTGTGAGCATGAATCTCGCCCTAATTTTAATTTTTTATATCGAAGTATATATATAATTTTTAGTTTCATTTTCAAATTACTGAATATTCAAATCAATCTCGATTGAGCTATTATTTTTCGAAGTAAACGGAATCCCTAATTAACTTTGATTTAACCAAATTTGGTTAAATGATAATTTGAAGAATCAAACATCAAAAGTTCAATCAACATTTTTAATTTGTTCTATCTTGTTATATTTTTAGTAGGGGAAGATATCAAGATTAATAAATATGTAATGATTTTTATAACATTTAGAATTAATTTCTACATTGAAATTTTCTAACAGTATCATTGGCGATTGAAGAAGAAAACAAAAATATCTATTAGATGATTCCAGTAGACAAATTGCCCTCAGATGATTTCGTAAGAGCAATAACTCGCGAAATTGATTTAATTCACATAGTTTCAAGTTTATTTTAGTCTATTTTGACGTGAAACCTTAGTTCTACATGTTTCGACTATAATCTCTCACGTTCATTACGTTTTCTTTGATCATCTAAGAGTCTAGTTACTTAATTGCTATATTGTTTGCGTACAACATAAACTTTACTTGGAAAATAATTGAAACTGTTTTTTAGAAACTTCATACAATGAATTTAGTCTCGTCAACAATTTAATATCTTTTATATCATTGAATAGTTTTAAATTTGTATTTATTGATTGATATTTACAATATTTTTTTAACATTATGCTAACGCTCAAGAGGGCCTCTATTAAAATTTGGCACATGGCCCTCAAATTCTCAACCACGGCCCTGCTCCATTTCATGCTTAATCATAGAATGTGAAATGAGTTGATTGTAGTGAGTTGGTTTTCCAAGAAACATTTGTTATAATATATGGATACCATACCACCACGACACTTGATCAACTAGATTCTTGATTGTCGTAAGAATAGTATCTGCACCACCTTCAGTAATACAATATGATGAACTAAGCTATAAGGCCAAATCAACTTGAGAAATCCGACAGCTTAAGATGTTTGTAGTTGAATCTTAATGAATTATAGGTGGTGCAAGTCCTATAATGGTGTCATTATGATGACGAGCCACAACACACAGAAGTTGAACCATTGTCAGATGCTCCATCACCATTAACCTTAATATACTATGAACCGTTGTCAGAATAGGTTCCATATATTGATAAACTAATTACCTAAGACCATTAATTTTAATATTACAACTAGATAACAATGGAAATTATGAGCTAATACCAAATAACCCATAAAGTTGGCTGTATTTCAAAATTGTAACTAATAAACTAAGACCACTGTAGCATGAACAAACTACTCGAACCTAATACAAAAGAACCTCGTAAAAGTAATATCAAAAAGCTAAAACTCAGACGCTACGTACCAAATAAATAACTGACCTAAAAAATCAGAAAAACCAAGCCACTAAGAAAATTAGGTAACTTCTTCAAGGTGTCCGCTTCTTCCTTGTCCTCTATGTTAATAAGGAGGGGTAAAAAGCTAATTTCGCAATTTCTGGTTCATAAGTGTGTATGCAAACATTACATTGTTATGAAGATAGTAATCCGTCAAGTCATGTAGCATAGACAAGAGGGGCCTACAGTGCAGGGAGTGTTGGAATTTTCATACTTATACGCAAATAAATCATGAATAAAAACAGGTAATAAAAATAACCCAAGATCTCTATTTGATGAATTAAAGAGATGCAAATAGTTGTAGGTACTCACTGGAATGTTGGGTTGTGGTGTCTCCTAGTGTTCTACGCGGAATCTCAGACATTCTCATGTCTAACACTAGCAGATCCCAAGATCATCATGCATAAGCTAATAATTAACTAAGAGTTTAGGATAACCTTAATAGCTAAATGTTTCCTCGAACCTTTCCAATCAAATGTGAAGACCAAGAGCTCCAAGTGTTGCTCCTCTACTCAAGACACCCGAATGATCAATTTGATCTCTCACCTTGTAGCTAGCTAGAACTCCAATGGTGGTTTGATTAGAAGAACACCTTCTTATTTACGACTAGTTAGATAGCTTGGGAATTAGCTCACTTTCTCTCTCTACTTGATGTTGTAGAGTAAGAAAGCTTCTCGAGAAATTTCACACCTTATTCAAGTCCCTAAGAGACATTATATAGAACTATATCTAGAGTCCCAGCCTAATTAGGTTTCTCAAAAAGTCACTTTTGAATAAGATTAAGGAAATAGTCAAAAATAGAAACTAGTTTCTATTTTCCTATTTCCCTAAGATGTGGTCGTCCAAATCAAGCCCAACTGGGCAGATCTGACCAGCCCCATTGGGGGAACCGACCAGCCAAGGCCGGCCCCTATCCAGGCCCAAAAACTACTCCTTTTTGCCCCGGTCTAAAATCCCTTCTTTTTGGTCTTCTGTGTTATCTTTGCCTAAACTTCTTTTAGGCCTATGAGACATGTTTATGGGACTCTCCCATGATTATATGTCTCATCCCACTAGTCATATCATCCCACTAGTCATATCATCCGATCAAATAGGCATTCTTTTGTGTAACCCGATGTAGGATCCGGTCGAAGTTAGCCGCGAATTACTTCGTAATTCGACGATCGTAGTTGGTTTCTATCTAAACATTACGACCCCTAAATCGTTCGGACTTGACGATCTTCTTCATCAAGTGTTCTATCCGACAAATTGCTCGCATTGCATCTTTGGTCGAAGGACATCTCCTTCAACATCTGTATTTGATGAATTAAAGAGATGCAAATAGTTTTGGGTACTTACAGGAATGTGTGAGTTTTCATTACTTATACACAAAGTTATTAACCACTTAAGCACAATCGTTTGTTTTTTTATCACTTACAAGTGTAACGTCGTTTGGTTTTCATCACCTATAAGTGGTATAACGCTTTCTGCAGTAAACCTTTAGTGAGCAGGTTCACCATATTTGAATTCGTGTTAATGCGCTCAATAGACACTATAAGACTCTGAACTTTATCCTTTACCGCAAGGTACTCAATGCCACTGTATATGGACTTTGAAGAACTTCTGATATTATTGAAGTACAACTTAGTTGCCTAACAGTCACGTTAGATCCTCATTGGTCGTTTTACGTATTTGACCACTTTCAAACTTTTACACAAAATTCCAAAGCTAAATAACATGATTGGATACTTAAAAGCATGTTATGAACTCTATTTTCATGGTCAAAAATGTTATAAGAGCATCCCCAATGGTTGGCATAAAAAAGTCACCGAAAAGGAATCTTCACCAAATTATTTGGTGTTTTCAAATTTTTGAACCCAACAAAACACAAAAACTCTCACCAAATCACTATACATCACACCAAATTTCATTTTTATCATTTTTAACACTCATTTTTTTATTAAAATAAGATTAGATAATAACTAATTGAAATTACATGACTTAAAACTAACACGATATTTTACTGAAACTACAAATTGAAACTAATACGATATTTTACTAAAACTACTACATTTTACCAAAGCTACAAATTGAAGCTAATACGCCATTTTACTAAAACTACAATGTTTTACAAAAACTACAAATTGAAACTACTAAAAGGGTTAAAATCGATAACGGTAGAGATGATAATCATAATACTTCGATTATGTGGAATTAAAGGTATAAATAAAATATTTACGGTAGTTTTTTTTCGAATATTTTAATGCAGTGTTTACTTTCATTTTTATTATAATTTAATTAAGTAATTATAATTTTTATGGGACCAAACACGCAAAAAAGAAACACTAACAAAGTTAAAATGAAAAAACAAAAACAAAAAAAAGGACTAAACCAAAATATAAAAACAAAGAGAGGGTATAAAAAATCAAATTAAGCCATGACCCACCATCCCACTGTTTTTTTTTGGTGGGAGTGAACATTTGGTCGGTCACTGTTCACGGTACGTGAGATCTTTGGTGATCTCCAGTGTCGTTGGGGATGCTCTAAGAGATGTTTTATTCTTTTTCAAAAAACAACCCCTCCAACCACCACAAAAATGTTTTCTGATATGGATTTCTTACAATCAAGATATCCAACAAACCCAAATTGGAGTAACCTCTGGTCTCTATATGATCGGTTATCCTAAAAAGTGACCATGTAAACTTTCGTTAATTGCGGTTATATCATAATCAAGTCTCTTACCTTTGTGTATAGGTGATGAAAATTATCCTTTCATAAAGTCTCTTAACTTTGTATATAAGTAATGACAAAAACAGGTAATCTGCATATATCTTTTTGCCTGTTTCTGGGTAGATTTTTTACGTACAATATTTAACTTCGACAATCTTCTCACACAGAAGCAAACAAGCAAAGCCAAAATGATTTTATAACTAATTCAAAATTTTCATAAATTATATTTATACTCCTTTAATAATCATAAGGTTTATAATTAAAGGTCGTCTGTGAAGTGGGTATGTCTTTTTAAACAATGATATTTGTTTTCGAGTTATTTGTTGTGTTACAAAGCATATATATAATAATAGTTAATGAAGAATTGATTTTAGGTTTATGAAGAAATAAATGTAGGATAAATTTCACCAAGTGTGAATAATGCAAACACACACAGTAAGGAATGAACCATATTATTTTTCGATGAACCGTATTTGATATACCTACTCATTCTTTGTCAAATAAATGAATCTTCATGTTTGGGAGAAGTAAAAATAAAATAAAGTTTGAGAATTATATTAATGAATGAATAATACAAAAAAAAATGATGAATGAATGTCAAGTATGTAAGTTTTCTATATGATCGGTTCTCCTCAAAAGTGAACATGTAAATTTTCATTAGACGAGGCCCTACAATGCAGGGAGTGATGGAATTTTCATTACTTATACACAAAGTTAAGAGACTTTTTGAAATGATAATTTAGATAAATCAATATTTGTTATAACACTTACAAGTATGAAAATTAAATGATATTACACTTTTAAGTGATAAAAACAAACTACATTGCACTTTTTTTTTCTGAAACCATATTTCATTCCAAAGTGATTAAATCACTGATTACATGGATATAACGTTATTTCTCTCGGTTCAGCAACATGAGTTACATAAGTAAATTCTCACAATTTCGAATGCAAAGTGCCTCATGAAGTGAGAGAAATTGGACTAGACACTGACGAAAATAAGAAAGAAAAAAGATGACAGGATCCTAAAGATCATGGATGAAAAGACCCTAAAGGTCAACAAAAAATCTGTAAAACAATACTATTATTAATACTAATACTAACAGAACCACCGTAGTCGTCACCGGAAAACTGTTTTCATCACCGGAAAACCGCTTTCATCGCCGGAAAACCGTTGTCATCCCCGGAGAACCACCACCACCGCAGAGAAATCGCTTCTATTTCAAGCACCCACTGTCCCGACGAAGAGCCCATCATGTGTTATCCACAAAATCACCATCTTCTCATACCACTAACCATTCCCCACCAACACCACAAAACACCATGAAACCCTCCACCACCACCATTAATACCAATCCCATGCTTCACCACCACCACCACAGCACCATCACCCAACACCCCTCATAGCCCTCGCCGCCACCACTAAACCTACTCGAAAACTAGTAGATCTAGCCTAAATCAGTCGCACCACCCCCACCATCAAACCATCACCATTACTAGACCCCACCATTGAAACCACACTACCACCACCACATCCCAACACAAAACACCACCAAATCATACCATATATCGCACCACCACCATCCCATCACGAACCGGTTTACGGTAAAAGAAATAGAGAGAAGAGAGAAAGAAGAAAAGGAAGAGAGAAGCAATGAAGAAACATAAAAGGTTCCGACAAATGGATGACCCTTCGCCGGAGGAATCATCTGGAAGACGGTTTTTCCTAGAGAGAGAAGAGAGAAACACGAATCTCTTTCTGCCCAAGTGCGTAAAAGGGCAACAAAGCTTAACTTTAACTGTTTTGATGGACGGAATTTGCCATGGAAAGGAGGGTAAGTTGAATTACCAATTAAAAATGGGTGTAAATTCGAAGAACATACGAAAATTTGTTGGACTCAAGGGAGGTGTTTGTAAATACCAATTATTTCTCCTTATCTTCTCCTTCCGCGATATGTCTATTAAGAGGCCCAGACCACTTCCTCACCATCTTCTTTTCCCCCTTGCTCTCTGTCGTCCTTCATTACTTTTTCTAGGGTTAGGGTTTCCGTCAGATTCCACCGCCCTTCATTTCATTTCGTTCGGTTTCCACACTACCGTAGAAATCCTTATCTACTCTTTAGTTAGATTTAGGGTTTTATAACATGATGCAGCAACCAGCAGGTGTTGTTCCTCCTCCAATGACCCAACCAACGATGGATCAACAACAACAACAACAGTGGATGATGATGCAGGCTCAACAACAAGCACAGCCTATGTGGAACCAGCAGCAACCGGCGGCGCTTCAGTCGCAACCACAACCACAACCACAGTCGAATTATACATCTATGCAGCCTGCAAGTTCTGATGAGATTCGTACGCTTTGGATCGGAGATTTGCAGTACTGGATGGATGAAAGTTATATCCACAGTTGTTTCTCTCACACAGGAGAGGTAATCATTTGTTCATCTTTGATCTTCTCTCAATTTCGTAATGTGAATTGATATATAGCTTAACTTGATATCTGTTATTAATGGACAATCGTCTACTTTCTGTACTATTTGATGAACCAGGGAAAAAGGGTTGTTGAGGGAATAATTTATATTTTAGATCTTAATGACTGAAGGCTGGTTCACCATTCATGGTTATGGGTTGACCTAACTTTTCATTAGCAGTAGTTTTGATGAGTCGAAAAAGATAATATCTCTTGTAATTCTATAAGATTAGCGCCGAGGTTAGAGAAAATCATGGTTGTCTGAAGGGAATTATAGCGAGCTCTTAAGAAGAGTTTCTGTCTTGTATAAATTTATGCCATACGAATGAGTAATAAGTTCACTTTTGAAGTATAGTTATTCTTTTAAATCTAATTTCTTTCGTTTCAATTATGTGTGTTCTTGAGTGCTTTTTATTTGCATAAGAGTATCTAAATACTGAGATAAATGATGTTTCTTTCGTCATATAGGTTGTTTCAGTAAAAGTTATCCGGAATAAGCAAACTTCACAACCAGAGGGTTATGGATTTATTGAGTTTGTCTCACGTGCTGCTGCTGAGAAAGCTCTGCAGACATACAATGGCACACTCATGCCCAATGTAGAACAAAATTTCAGGTTGAACTGGGCAACTTTCGGTTCGGGCGAGCGACGTCCTAATGATGGTGCTGATTTTACTATATTTGTTGGAGATTTGGCCTCTGATGTTACTGATTACATGTTACAAGAGACGTTTAGAAGTCACTATACCTCGATTAAGGGTGCAAAGGTTGTAACAGATAGAACCACTGGGCATTCAAAGGGATATGGGTTTGTTAGATTCGGTGATGAAAGTGAACAGGTTCGGGCTATGTCTGAAATGAATGGAATGTTCTGTTCAACAAGGCCCATGCGAATTGGACCAGCTACTACCAAAAAGAATGTTGTTGGTCCTCAGACATATCCAAATGGTATGCTTTAAAAAAACAATCTTATTTGCTCCCATATCTCTTATTTCTACCATATGTTGGTGTTAAAATATCATGATTTACTCTTCTACTCTTTAGGATCGGTTATCTTTTTGTCTTCTGTTCGTGTTTAATGTTCTTATATTTTGTGCTAGAGCTTTATTGGAATTTTGGCTGAATGTTTGGTTGCTTGAGTCTGATCTTCCACGCATTGGTCTTAAGATTATTTATTCCATCAGTTATGCACTTGAAGATTATGGAAATTTTCAAAGTCATTTCCTTCCAGTACTTTCCATTGTAAGATTGGGAACTTTTTAATTCATTTAAGAGATGGAAACACTTACAAAACTGATCTTGTCTCGAAGCAGGATGCCAAGAGGCTCTCTCAAATAGGGGCCTGGAACTGGTTTCGGCTGAAATGCTTTCCCCTTTAGTGCGTGGCCTCGGTTAGGTCAGTTTTACTTTTAATGTCTGTACATGTCCTTAAATTTACCTCAGAACCATTTACGCTACTTTCTCGTATTCCTTTTTCTGATTATTGGAATATCTTTCAGCCAAGCTAAATTTCAGTTACCTTTTCAAATTCCATTATTCTTTTATCATTTATTTTTGCAAGGCAAATTAGAAATGTTGCTTTTAGTTCTCTGTAAATCAGTTCCTTTTCCGCAGTTATAGTAAATAATTGCTCACAAGGTTTTCTTTCGTTTCTGTGTTCCTTTCTGATTCATGTTTCCGTTTTTATTGTCCTGCTCAAAAATTGACTCCGAGTTTACCAGAAGTTTTGCCAAAACTCTAGTGCCAGAACAAAACTCGGGTCATGTTTATAATTGTGTACCCAGCCTTTAGCTCTCCAAGATTAGTGTTATTGGTTGTTCTGAACTTCGCAAGTCCTTTCATTTATCAGTTTCTTCAGTTCTGAATTTTTGTTTCATATGTATCTTTGCTTGGCAGGAAGAATTTGTGGTTACTTCATTAGTTCATTATATCCAGTTGAACTCTAAGTTCCTGCTTTCGTAATTGTAATGATTTACTATCATTTTGTTACATATGTTCTTGCTAAAAATTGACACTGTAATGAAATTATCTCCTGTAAGGTAGGACGTACTCTATTTGAGTATAGAGTTTATTTTCCATTGATCAGATTATTATTCCAAAACATCTGTTCCTTTGTGGACATGCACATGGACAAAGGAGGTCGCAAGATCGATGAAAGACTTTAAGTTAAATCTGTCTTTTCTGCTGTGTAGCAATCCTTATCAGTTGTAGGATGCTACTAGTTTTAAATGGCACATATAATCCCTGACTTTTTTGTGCAAGTTGTCAAGAGTCAGTTTGGTGCTTACGCAATTTTGGAGTGTGCATGAATTCTCTGCCTTCATGTGGACAGCTTGCCTGCAAATTGTTCTCTAGAGAGTTTAGTACTTATTCTGCGCCACTTGGAGTGGTTTCTGCATGGACAATTTGATTCTTGAGTACTCAAAGTTCTGTTTCTAGCACAATTTTCTTCTAGGCGTACCAGAATATTTTCTGAATAACTTAAATAGTTGCCCTCATGCAATTTTTTAGATGATAATTGAGCGTTTTGTTTTAAGAGTTACCAGGGATTTGTCACTTTAGAGTGCACACACAGTTTGACTTTGACCTGATAATATATTAATATAGCCTTGATAGTCTGCTTATTTCACTAGTTCATTTTCTTAGTTATTTATTCGCTTGTTTTGTTATGCACTCCTTGTGAATCTTAACATCATTGTTGAAAATTTAGTTACTAATCTAAATAATGAACTTCTGACAGTGTGAGAAGTATTTATTGAACTTTGAGTCTTAAACAAGGTTATGCCTTGGTTGGTTCCTCATGGAGGCTACCTTATTGAAGCAAACCATTTTGAGGCCTATTTTATGGGTATTTTAAAGAGAAAAGAACACTCTGTTATGACAACTTGATGTTTACCCTGGTTGAAGTTTTGTTGCAGAAATCTTTGTGATGGTTTCACTGATATTTGGTTGTACACTTGGTATACGTATCTTTATGTGGTTTCTGACATATTGATTTAGATTAGCTATTAGTATTCTCACTTTTTCAGTTATATTATCTAGACAGAGGGTTCTGCCTGGTAGGTATTATTTTTCTTTCATATCCCGTCCTGCTGGGTTTCATCTTGGTGATGTACATCGTTTCTCATTCATAGTTCTTCCTTTATCCTCTTGTATAATTATTTGCAGCTTCGTACCAGAGTGCTCCTGCAACTGAGAACGAGAATGACCCAAATAATACAACTGTGCGTACTTTGCTTCATTTTAGGTGTTGGACTTATTGTTCGTACATGATTATAACTTGTTCAATATTTGCCTACAGATATTTGTAGGTGGGTTGGATTCAAATGTTACTGATGACCATTTGAGACAAGTTTTTAGCCAATTTGGGGAATTGGTGCACGTTAAAATACCAGTAGGAAAACGTTGTGGTTTTGTTCAATTTGCCAACAGGTTAGTTCTATTTTTCCTAATATTCTATGATACCGAACCATCAGATATTTCGGCTTTCCTCATATGATGTTGTTTCCAAATTTTATTATCTAGAGCTTGTGCTGAGGAAGCTTTATTAATGTTGAATGGAACTCAACTGGGTGGACAAAGCATTCGACTTTCATGGGGACGAAGCCAAAACAATAAACAGGTTTTTTAGTTAAACCCATAGCTTTTCTCCTTCGTTAATCAATCTTGGATCTCCACTCTCTATACTAAGTTCACAATCTCAATTCTCTACTCTCTATGCTAATTTTACGCATATTATTATTATAACAGGATGCATCTGCTGGAGTGGCACCGCAGCAACCAGATCCGAACATGTATCAGTACGGAGGGTATCCTGGCTACAACCAAGGCTATCAAAATTACGGATATGCACCACCACCTCCACAGGATCCAAACATGTATGCATATGGAGGGTATCCTGGATATGCAAATTATCATCAACAACAACAACAGGTATGAATCTCTACATGGTCACATTGTTCTTATGCTATTCAACTGGATCAGTGTTTATGGTGCAACCCTAACAAACTTTTTTTTGTTATGCAGTGATACACTGTTCACTTTGGGGGAGCCTACATACGGGTAACATCTGTTCACTTTCTCTAAATTATTGAAGGCGAGAAGGGGAGGTATCTGTGTATCGAAGAGATGATATATTATCCCCCCATAGCTGGGGGTTTGCTGCTGTTTTACTTGGTTTCTTCTGAGGTTTAGGGCTATAGATAGCCCGTAGACAATTTCTTTATGGTATTATTTCTTTTGGATGTTGAACTTAATCAAACTTCTTATGCTTGTTATTGCTTTATCTGTTACTGTCTTCAGTGTTCAAATTTAAACTATGGGAGTTGAAATGAAAGATGATTTGAAATATGTATTCTGGTTTTGGTCCAACTTTACGTAATCGTTGTCATAACAATTTGGAGTTGATGTTGTGTTCAAGGAGATCATGTTAGTTATATACTTACATGACATTTCTGTAGTGGTAGTTTATTTTTGCATTAACTTGTTTGGTTTCTTTCCCCTAATCTTCATCCCCACCCTTCTCAACACTACTCGGGGTATTCCCATCACCACCAACCACTGTCTTTACCTTGTTATCTATCCTCTCTCTCCACTTTTCTCTCTCTTTTCTTTCTCTTTCTAAAATCCGGTGAAGGGAATTCTCGGGAACCCCCTCCTCTGTGCCATGGGGTAATCCCTTCGTCAGTGCATGGGGGATTTCGATTTCTCTTTTCACAATTTCCAGCGAAAGGGAAAAGGGAAGAGATAAGAAATAATAATGGTGCTGGTTATTACAGGGAGTCCTTAATGTGGTTGTTGTGGCTAGAAGTGGTGAGAGTGAAGATGAAGATAAGAGGTTAAAAATCAAACAAAGTTGATATTTAGGTGCTGTTTGTTTTTTTTATTAAGTCTGAATCTGAAAAACTGAATCTGAAAAATCTGAATCTGAAAATACTGAATCTAAAAAATTGAAATAAAATGTTTTTTTTTTCCATCTGAATTGATAAGTCTGGAATTCGAAACTGACTTTTATACCCTTATCTATAATATAAAACTCATTTATCCTCTCCCAAACTCAAAACCCTATCAGCCTCCCTCCCAATTCCCAAACTCAATACCCAAGCAGGCTCCCTCCCAATTCCCAAACTCAAAACCCTAGCAGCCTCCTTCCCAAACTCAAAACTCTAGCAACTTATCTCTCTCAAACTCAAAACCCTAACATCATATCATCTTCTCTCAAACCCTAGCAACCATTATTTCTCAATCACTATAAAGACTATAATTCTCCATCACATTACAACCATTATTTGAAGGTCCAGTAATGGTGTTTGTTGTTGTTTGCTCCGCCACTAAAAGCCTACATCGAACCACCACTCTTTCCACCGCCGTCGCCGGCAGCCATAGTAGCAGGAATAATCTCAATTGGGGCTAAACTGGAAGAAAGTGAACCCCCACTACCAGATTCATTGATCTCACCAGAAGTAGGTCGTTTCCTCTTGTTCTTCTTGGTATTTTCACCATTTCCGCTACCACCTATGCCGGTACCACCACAGACTTTGTTAGTTGCCGGGTATTCTTTGGAGTTTTCAAGGTGCCATCGACGGACATAGCAATAGCAGGAACAGTATCAGGTCGTTTCCGTGCGATTTAGTGGTGGTGCGATTTAGTGGTGGTAGTTTTGGTGGCGGCGGTGGTGGTGGTGGCAGAGAAGGGAAGAAGATGGATATAGTTATGAATTCTAAAATTTAATAGGGGTATATTTGTCTTTTGCAATTTTTCAGATCTTGGGTTCACTTTCAGACTTCTTTTGAAGTCTGAAATGTCTGGTCATTAATTCAGCTAATTCAGACTTTTATTCAATTCAGACGAAAATTCAGATTTTGCTAAATACAAAAACAAACATCTGAAATCTGAATTGGATTTCAGATCTGAAAATTATAAAAAACAAACAGCACCTTAGACTCAAAATAAAGTTGTCCCCTAAATTCTATTTATTGACCAAAACTTTTATTTCTAGTAGAATATCTGGGATGCTTCAAAACCCGAACTCAAAAGAATAACACTGAAGATTACCACTACAATCATAAAGTTGAATAGAGGATCTCTAGTTTCTACCTAAAATAAAACTAATTAGAAATGACATTAAAATTTGACACATAGGGAAAATAGGAATTGGAGATGTTTTTGTGTGGAAAACAATTACATTTTGTGGAACGGAGCAAATACCCTTTTGCATCAGTTTAAAGACAACAAAGTGTGGGCAAGATCAGATCTACATGTTGTATATTTGGAAGACTTATTTTTTCAAACTTATATTAATAAATAAAATCATTTTAAATAAATAATGTTGACAAGAAGTCTTGGGGGTCGATTCTTATTTTGAATAAATAATGTTGTAGATGGGAGTTAAGTATTTAAAGAAAAAGAAAATGTATTCCAATTATACGTCCCAAACATAAATTACATTTCCAAAATGAATGATCCCTTACCATTGCCACGACATGCAACTAAATTCTTATAGTACGAAAAAACGCAAAATTTTCGAAGTTGTATTTGTGTTTCTCGCGCATTGCTGATTTATCTTTGCCATGAATAGTATGATCTAGAAATTTTCTACCTTTGACACACTAGAAGGTGTGATGGGATAATTATATTGAGCAGTCAGATGTCGATAACCACTGCGGCTTAGAAGCAAATTTAGAAACTTCCATCCAAGAGTCTAGCTTATGTACATAAACCTATATAGTACTAGGATTTTATTCGCGGGGTACGGTAGAAGTCTCTATAACACTATCTACTTTAGGAATAAACAAAATGTTGTCTCAATTATGAACTATTTTTGCACATGGGCATGTAACCCGGTTGGTTGTGCCCTCCCGAAAAAATATCTCTCAGGTTGGGGTTCGAGTCTTAGAGCGCTAAGTTTACTTCAAAATTCTTGTAATTTGTATATATAATGTACGAAATATTTAACCACCCATGCACTTACAGATCTTTGTGAGATATTGTTAGGGTTCTTTTTAACTATAGAAGGAAGGGATATTTCATGTAACTATATCTTTATTCTCTCTTTAAGATGTATCAATGTTATGTAATATATTCTTGATTTCATGACATGGTCTATGATGTTTAAAAGAAACTATGAACTATTTTTTAGATTAACATCAAATTCTAGAAAAATGTACATAGGCTAGACAAAAATGTCACCCAAAATTGACATGTAAAAGTGACCAGCGGTTGAGATTTTCGGGAGGTTTTAGAGACAGAAAGGGCACGTTTGGAGAGTAAAAATTAAATCCTCTCTCACTATTTCTACTTCTATAAGATTAAGTGAAATTTACATCAAACTTTTTATCTTTCACAAATTACCATTCTGGAGATTATTTGAAGTTGATATAAAAAGATGAAAAAGAATTAGTTTAAGATTTTATTAGGAGACAAATAGGCACGTACGGATGGATAATGGCAAATTTAATTAGAAAGAGGTGAAAATTGTGTGTAGATGGACAGCCAAACACGGTATAGGACATGGGAAGGACAACGGACAGACAAACACGGAAGAAACAGCAAGCAATCTTAAACTCTCTCTCCTTAAATATAAACAGATTTGACTCTTTTTCAGACTTCGTATCAGAAAAAATGCTGGCCCCAATCCATTAAGGCATTAACTAGGAAAGAACAATCCTTTATTTCATTGTTCCCACTCCTCCCTTCACTTCTATTTGCCGGTGGGAAATTGCCTTTCCTTTTCTTTCTTATAATTAGTGGTGCTCAAAAGGCCGGGCCGGGCCGGCCCGGCCTTTTATAGAACGGTCCAGGCAGGGTTGCGGGCCGGGCCGGGTTGCGGGCCGGGCCGGGTTGCGGGCCGGGCCGGTCCCGGGTTAGCTAAACCTATGGCCCAGCCCGGGACCGTGACTTGACCCAGGCCAGGCTTATCCGGGCCGGGCCAAACCCGGGTTTGACCAGGCTAATCTGTTTTTTTTTTTTTTTTCCTTTTTTTTAATATGAAACTCAATTAAAACTTAACTAATCCTAAAATTAAATTAAAAAGTAATATTACAAATATAAAACTATTTGTAATAGAACTTACTTAAAAGAAAATAAAACTTATCACGTAGTATTAAAGTAATGACCAGGGGCGGGGCTACATAGGGGCAAGTGGGGGCACGTGCCCCCACATCCCCTATGTATTTACTCTTTACACCCAAAATGCAACAACACAGATATAATCCTTGAAGCACTCATTTACACTCATACATTGGCTGCTGGTGAATTGGTGGGATTGAAGCAATGCAGTGATTGTGCTGCACCAGATCACGGGTTTGAAACCCACCTACCTTCATTTTTTTTTTCTTTTATAAAAAGTTAAGCTAACCTCACATACTAAGGTTTTTTAAGACTTACTAATAATTGAATTAACTGCTCTGCATCAAACATCTTTTTTAACAACATAAATATCTTCGTAATTTTTTCATATTACTAGTTCAAAACGAGAGGATATCAAAAAAGAAGTTGATAACACTTGCTTTCGTTTATGATACAGATAAAAATGTTTGTTTGTTGCTCCATAGGTATTTCAATTTATAAGTCATAGATCGATCCACAATTATTTTCAGGTAAGAAAATTGTTAAAACTAACTATGATATTAAATGAGAAATGTATGGATAAATGATAACTTGCGCTTATGATGAAAATGATACAGTGATGTGATAATTATTATAATGATATAGAATCAACTTTTACAATTATAGATATGTATTGGATTGAACGAACCACCGGAGGTATAATTTTTTAGTACGTATGTTTGATTTTTTTAAAGAACTTTGACTAAAAAGTGCCCCCATTGATATAAATTTCTGGCTTCGCCACTGGTAACGACTATATACCTAAACAAATCGAACTTACCTAAAGTAAATTAAAACAAAATGGAACTTACTTAAAAAATTTATAGTATTTACTAAAAATTTCTTCTCTTACTCGAAAAGAAAAGATTTTCTAAAACTTACACAAAAATGGTTTAATGAAACTTACCTATATTCTTTTTATATTCTCTAACTTAAAAAAGAAAAGATTTTCTAAACTTTCATAAGGATATCTCATAAAAAAAAAAAAAAAACTTACATAAGGATATGAATCCTTAACATAAATATAAATATTTATTTCTATCTCAACAACTTACCTAAATTTATTTTTTAAAAAGATTTTTTAAAGCTTACCAAAAATTTCTTCTCCAACTTAAATTTCTAAATAGGATATAAATGATTAGGAGGAATAGAAATATTTAAAGAAAGAAAGAAAAAGGAAAAAAAAAAAAATTTGCCGGGCTTTTCCGGGCCGGGCCGAGCCCGTCGGGCCCAAAATAGGGGCCCAGCCCGGGCCCGGGACAGAACCCGGGTTGACCTGGCCCGTTTTCCGTACGGGCCAGGCCGGTCCGGGCCTGTACGGAACGGGCCCAACCCGGCCCGGCCCGGCCCGGCCTTTTGAGCACCTCTACTTATAATACCCGTGTTAAAAGAAAGAGTAGGGATGTAAAAAAATCACCAATTTAATGGCTCTTAAAGATTATTAAATATGAAATTACTAAAACGACAATAACCGATGATGTCTAAAATAACTTTAGGTGAAGATTCGCTACATCAAATGTTGAATTGCTTACCGTAAATTTAGGACATAACCTGCAAAGAACTCATAAACTTCTCGGACACTCAAGTCAGTATGGTGTTCTTGCAGTTAAAGAATTGAGTTACAAGTCAGAGTTTAGAGATTGGACCTTTGATTTTGTAGTTGTGATATTAAATATTTTGGGTTATTTCTCAAATGGCCCCCAACTTTGTGACCAACTTCCTGCCTAGCCCCCTAGATTAGCAAAAATACCCATATTGACCCCCTTTTTCAGTTACCGTTAACTTTCCGTTAACCAGTCATCATTTCTCTCTCTTCCATCTCATTACCTCGCTCTGCCACCTCACGTTACCGCCACCTCATCATCTTCTCCGACGAAGGTCGCGGCCGGCCAATTTTCCGGTCGGCGACCTTCAAACATAAAAAAAAAAAACTTCAAATATATATTTTTTTGTACCATGACGATTAAATATGCTAGTATAAACATCACCAGATATAATCGGAAGAGAGGAGATCAGATCTGAAATACGAATTTATTTAGAAACCATTTCTGGACCAGGTCCTAATCTTTCTGTACCAAAAACTTCAACAAAATCATTTGATGATTTCTTCTTCAAATCATTTGATTTCTTCTTCTTAATCACATTAAGTGATTCACCACGTTTCAAAATCGTTACTTGACCTATAACGATATTGTTTTTCTTCACTGGTTTTACTACATCTTCAACAGACGATGATGATGATGATTTCTTTGAAATCGATGGTTTTTTGGTTGATTCTGACTTTCTAGAAATTTTAGGGTTAGGGTTAGCAGAATAGTAAGATCTACGACGAGTTAAAACAGGTTGCCCTAATACTCTCATCCTATCAATTAAACAATCTTGAGGACGTAAGATTTCTGTACCCTTGATTAATAAACCCCTAGACAGAAAGAAGATATGATGAATTTACCGAGTTTCAACGACATGTACTTTACCATGACGATTAAATATACTAGTATTGAAAAATTATGCATCTCCACCATGAGTACATCTATGAATAGTTTACATAGTCTTAGAAGACCATTTGGACGGTTTTAGAAAACCCTTTGGATGGTTTTTGCCGACCTTTAAATGGTTCATTACAGCCCTTTAGATGTTTTTATGAATTAAATAACACATCACGAACATGCTTCTCTCTAAATCTGTTTTAGAGAGAGGAAAGAAAAAAAATATTTTTAGAGAGAGAGAGAGGAGAGGAAAAAAAGGTTTTTTGTTTTAATGTTTGAAGGGTAGACCAGAAAATTGGCCGGCCGGTGACCTTCGCCGGAGAAGATGATGAGGTGGCGGTAACGTGAGGTGGCAGGGAGAGGTAATGAGATGCAAGAAAGAGAAATGATGACTGGTTAACATAAAGTTAACGGTAATTGAAAAAGAGGGTCATATGGGTATTTTTGCTAATCTAGGGGGCTAGACAGGAAGATGGTCACAAAGTTGGGGGCCATTTGGGAAATAACCCAAATATTTTCTTATTTGCATATATTTCGTATTCAATAAATTGTATTTTTGATCTTGTAGATGTTTTTATGGAAATTTATCTTCTGATGGACTCTTGACGCCTTTCCACTTCTACGCGATCACAGGGATAAGTTGCAGCGGAATCAGGAGTCGTTGGATGAAGAAAGACGGATCTGGGTGAAACACACGTCTAGGGGCCACTGTTGCTAAATTGTGGCGCGACACAGTGTATCGGTTGCTCTTCGATATTGTTTCGATGCATCGCGCACTATGGGACTAAGGTGCATCATGCCTTCGGATTGCACCATGTCACCCTCTTGAAATGCATCACATGTCCTACTTCTTCAAATGGGTCTCAAACTTGTCCCGAGCGTTGACCTAATGTTGGCCCCAACTTTGATTTTGCTTAGTTTATCCGTCCAGACTCCGATTTGACTTTCGTTTTCACCTACGGGTTAGTCTTGGACTTTAATTTTCACCCATATATTGATATTACTAATTTATCAGAATTTCCTTGACTCCAAATGACCAAAATGCCTTTTGTGTACCTTTTGACCGTTTTTTCGCACTTAATCCCATAAAACACACGTAATCAAGCAAACCAATCATTTTATTATATAAAGACTCCAAATTGACTAACTTGCCTAAATTAAATGACTTAGATAAGACATTTTCATGACCCATCAATACCCTCCCATATTTCGTGATTTTGAAGTATCAACCCAATTTTCGTAGACCTCCCTGCTTATTCTGGATTCAGAGTAGACCTCGTTGTAGTTAGACATAGGAAATGGCTTAAGGCGCCTAGGACACTCGTGCCAACCTCCCAATTCTGGACTTAAATGACAGATTTCTTTCCCGTTGAGATGTCCTGCAATTTATACTTGAATTCCTTTTCTATCTGCTTGCTTAGTTATTTCAATAACTTTTTTCATTGCCTTTCGAAATGAAACTCTATTTTTGAATTGTCCGGCTATAAATTCTGCAAGAATATTAGGGTGTTCGTCGGATTCACCTCCCCAATGACTTGAATACGGATCGACCCGTACTTTTGAGTCTTTATTTGACTTTTTGACTCGGTCAATTGATGACAAATATTTGGATCATCAATAACAATTCAAAAAATCACGTTTACATCTTAGTACTTTATTCCCTCCAAACCTATCACAGTGTTTTTTATTAACTGTTTTTTTTTCGTATTTTTTTTCAAAACGTTTTTTTAATGTAATTAATTGTTTTTTTTTTTTACTTTTTTTTTTCTTTTGTATGATGAATCTGATCAGGTTATGCTGTGTTTAAGAAAAAAGACGTTTTTCCACAATTACTTAAATAACAAACTCAAGGTCAATTTGTGGACAACCAATTATCTTATATGGATAACTATTTTATGTGGGCAACTAGAAAAATTAGAATTTTATATGAACAACAGTTTTTAAGGGGACACAACTCTATTATTTTTCACTCTTGTCCGCTAAGAATCAGAGTTTTTATTTTAAGTTCTCCATATTTTCTTCCATAAACCCTATATATTATTTTTCTTCATCACCACCAAAATTTGTAGAGAGAAACTTTGAAAACATTGTTGATCATGGCACCAAGAAAATCAAAGAAAACTGTAGAAGAATCTTCTCTAAATATGAATTGCATGTTGAACAAAACCGACCCAATCCATGGTAGATCGGGTCTTCTTCATGAACCCTAAACCCCTTGAAATCAAAAAATAAAACACTAGGAAGTTAATCTTTTGGTACCAAAACAACAAGCAGGTCTGCTTGTATTATGAAACAAACTAAAAGAAATTTAACTATATTTTCGTGGAAAACTACAAGAAATATGCCCATATTTTCGTAGAAAAACCCCTGAAAAAAGTAATAAATTTTCGTGAATTTTCCACGAAATTCTAGTAGTCGTCTCTTTCTCTTCGAATTTTGCTCATGAAATCGTTTTCGATTCTTCCAAACTACAAAAAACGAAGATACAAAATAAAATAATAAAAGTTAGAGTTTTACCTCATCAATATCATTAATTCCTACTACAGAAACGACTAGAAAACCTTCTTTCAGTGGAGATTAAGGGGGTTTATCTTCCTCATCCATCTAAAGTTTGACAATAGTGAAGTGGTAAAAATTGTATTTTCTTGTAATAATCGTAAAAGAATAATAATAAGACTAACAATAAGAAGAAGAAGGAGAACATTAACGACAATTAAGTTTTCTATTTTTGACTATTGTATTACTTAATGGTCCTCAGATTAGTCACTGTTTTAACATTTAAGGATCGTCCCCTTATTAAATCAAAGTCAATAAAATCAAACATAGTGGATTTTCACTAGACTCAAGGATAGTTGTCCATATAAGATAATTTGTTATCCATATATTGGCATGAAAATAGAGGAAACCAGATAAATGAGAACAAAGTGAAACATGGGTATACACATATGAGTAATCCCAATTTTCGAAAATATCTTTTTTTTTAATCAATTTTTCAGTGGGTACTAAGGTTTTCCGAAACTACTAAAAAGTATGACTAGTACAACGTTCGATTGAAGGACACATTATATTAAACATGTTCTTTTGCAATTTATGAATTAGATTTTATCTGTGCAACCACAATTTGATCTTCAACCTAGGAGGTCGCACAATATCAGTCTTCACACCAAACTGACAACTTTGTTCGTCTCTCTCTTACTTCGTGTTTACTGTAAAAACAAATGGTAAAAATAAAAAAATATATCATCATTGTTGTTGTTGTATTGTTATCACAGATTTCAGAGACATTTTTTTCTAACCATATTTTTTTCTAATGGGAAAAGGTCTTGGCCTGATTTTATTAAGACGAAATATTGACTACATCAGTTGCCAATTTACTTACAATGCAAGAAAGGATGATCAGATACACTCAACTTTGAGTTACATTATTTATAAAAGCAAGTTTTGCAAGTAAATGAGCACTATTATTCATGATTCGAGCACAATGCCTAAACTCTAGTTTATCGAAATTCTGCGCCGCCAACTGAACATCTGAAACTATATGTTATATTCTCAACGAAGGTTGTTCGTTCACTGCCATACAGGCTAAGATAACTTGCAACGAATCCCCCTCAAGGTGTTTCAACTCATTTGTCAAGCAGATTGTTATTTTTGCTCATAGTTTCCCCCACCATGACATCGGTCAATACCATAACTTCAGTTTTGGCTCATAAAAATGATCCTTCATGATCCCTGGCCACAACATCAACAACTGCCAACCTTTGTTTAAACGATGCGTCAAAATTTATTCTAATATCACTTACATAAGGAGGAAACCAACCGCTTGAATTATCTTCCAACTGTAGCTCAGTCCCAGTTGTTTCCAAGCTACATTCTCTTCGCCACTTACCATTTTGACTGCCTGTTAAACAATGCCATTTACACATGGTAAGGTATTACCAAAGATATGTTTATTTCGAGCCTTGCATAAACACTGGATGGTGTATATTCTCAACTTCAATTTGTTGACATCAATTTCTTCCTTTAACCATTTCAGCAACTCTTTCTTGAACTCTATATCTCCATCAAGCGTAAGGGACAGTATGGAGCAGCTCTAAACTTCCATTGCACTTCTATATCTCCTACACAAATGATCAATAGTCTCTTCCTTCCTTTTCATTAATGATTTAATGTTTCTTATACCTTCATTATTTTAGTTTTACTTCTAATTAGATACACAATTACTTATACTAAAAGAATCTTAGAATTAGCTCAAAATATTAAATTGTTATCACCAAAATTACTTTGGACACCCTGAGAATAAGGCCCGTTGTAACCGTACCACCCCATTCGAAATCCGAACATGTTGCCACTTAATACTGACAAAAAGGAAGAAAAATAGGGTTTACACATTGGTGCCATTGTTGACTTTTGAGTTGACATTCAGACAATATGTAAACCTAATTTTGAAATCCATTATTGCTTTCAAGTCATGGTGGCTTGTGTCACAAATCATGTTTGTGAGTTTATCCAAAATGGTAAGTGCCGTCTGCCCGTCCATAGTTCCTAAATTTAACCTATATCTTATTTACTTTCTAAATTATTTTGGATCTAAACAAATTTGAAGTTGTATCATAAATTTCTAAGAAGTATATAATCAAGATTCATTAAATTGCTAAACTTGTTTAAGGTAGATGCATGTTCTATTAATTTCGCACGTGAATTTATCTAAAATTGAAATTCCATACAATTCTTCAATTTAAGTCGGCATATTCAATTAGAATGACGGTTCGATATAGATAATCAGTGTCAAGCTTTTCTAAATAGTAACTTATCTAACTAGTAGACTAAACAATGGATAATTTAGTATTTTTTTCGAAAATGGGGGTGTGTAGTAACCTCCATACTAAAGAAGAGTGAAGAAAATAGTGTATCACTTAGGAAGGCCCAAAAGTTTTGAACTCATCGAAAATTCGAGTAAATTCATTGTCAATACCATTTACATAGAGCACTCTACTAATAAGTTTGTCTTTTTTTCACTTATAAAGATTGTAAACTCTTAAATTCATTAGCAAATGTCGATGATTAAAAGCAAATTGTCATATACAACTAAACTAAACGGAATTACTGAACTAGAAAGATATATATTTAATCGAACGATCATGTACTAAATTGTAATATATAATGTACATATAGAAGTCAAATAAGCAAAAAACCATATATAACGCAAAATCTCTTCAGATACCACACAGATGAAACCTCCTTAGAAACCACCGAGGCATCATCAGGTCGCAGTAGTATAATTTTAGATTTCAAAGGGTTGCATCACATACGTCAAATGCCCACGTCTTTCTTTAGCACAACAACTTGTTGTTTAGGGGTTGATTTATTTTTATTATTCCAAATTGTTTAATGGTTGATTTCTTTATATCATGGCATGAAAAAACTAGGGAGACGAAATGAAACAAGCCAGTTTCATTTCACTAGTGATTAGTACATCTGATTCTGCTTCTTGATGTCTAATAAGGGTCACTTAAATTTATTTCTTAAATTAAGACATGACGTTTGTCCCCAGCTCACTATCTTATTTCCCCCTCTTACCTCCATTATTTGATTTTCTTATACACCCACAACTATGACTTCACATGCATTACCATTGAAAGCTTCATCTTTCTCTCTCCGACTCTAACTTCTCTCTCTCTCTCTCTCTCTCTCTCTCTCTCTCTCTCTCTCTCTCTCTCTCTAGAATTAGAGATGATCTCTCATTCTCTCTCTCAACCCATTTGACCCCACCACCACCAATATTAATCATTTTATGAACATGTATATATATTGAAGTACTCCTCACTAGTTTCTCAATCACTTGTTAACAGCTAACTAGCTAGCAAGATCTACTATTCCTCTGTTTCTCTCTCTCTCTCTCTCTCTCTCTCTAAAAGAAATAGTGGGAATGAATCAATTGATGGGTAGGAAGGGAGTTTATGGGTATACAAAGATGGAAATAGAAGACCCAGAAGATATGAAGCATAGAAAAGCACAATTTATGATTTATAAAACAATGAAACAAGCTGATTTTAGAAGAAAGCAATCTTCTTCATTGAGAGTTAGAATTTGTAGATTGAGAATTAAGATTGGAAGTAAATTGAAGAGGTTAAGGAAGAGTATGTTGTTTGGTGTTTCAGTTGCTAGAGTTTGTGTTTCTAAACAATTTATGGGTCCTTTGAAGAATTGGAAACGTTTGCTTTTTAATGGTAGGCAGAATTTCTCTAATACTCTTCCTTCTCTCCTCAATTGACTCTCTCTCTCTCTCTCTCTCTCTCATCTCTCTTCTTTGTACTTTTCTTGATTTTGTTTGTACTTTGTTATAAAGGAAAGGAATGTGATGGTTTGTTGAGTTTAAAGTTTATATGAAAGAACAAATATATCAATTTACTTTTAATTTTGGGTTTAATTAGTTTTTGAATTGATATTGAGATGACATGATTTGATCAATTTGACACTAATCAAGGTCTAAACTATATTTACTTTATGATTAAGACTAAAAAGATGGGCAAAAGTACTTGATTAGTGATTAGAGCTCCACATAATAGATTTAGGTTGTATACTTAAAAAATGCTTGAAAACGATATCCTAAGAACGATGTACAACTAGCGAAAAACTTTGAATTTTCTATACGAACATAAACAATGTATAAGTACTAGAGGTATCCTAATTGTTTAGAGTAACAATTTTTCTAATGTCTCGTCTCCCGTTGAATGACATTCCCAAAATATGAAATAACATTTCATAACATGTTTGTAATTCTCCTTTCTCTTGAATGTAAAGTTACAAGTTTTACCCTAATATGACATATGAAATTCTGAATAATGTCATGGCACACTCTTCGGTTAACAATATGCTCATCCTAATGACATAGGAATAATGCCACTCTCTTGGATTAACAATGTTCTCACCCCAATGACATAGGAAGCCACTCTCTTGGATTGACAATATTCATTACATAATTCTAGTTAATAACTAAATGGCAAAGGAATCTCATTATCTCACATTTAAAAGTATAAGTTGTCAACATGCCATCTATATTTAATATAATTTTCAGCCCAGTTATAGTTCCATCATTACTCTTTCAACATGGTGAGGTTTGTAAAAGTTCTTTATCTCCAAGAAGTTTTTTGACCTCTTAACAAAAAAGAAGAAGTTTTTTTTTGGCCAAAAATCAAGTTTTTATAGATCTTTGTTGAATTAATAATCAAATTTAAAACCACCAATTTATGGCTCAGTTGGTACTGCGGCTACTCCAAAACCCTTGTGCCAATAGTTTAGTTAGCTTTTAGGTGTCTTTTTATTAGAGTTTAAATTAAGCGGTTATTGTGTTTATCATATAGTTCTACGAGGATATAACACGTGTCTAATGGAGACAGACAGTTCTAATTCTCAACCTTTGAAGATCAGTTTGGGAGGTATAATCTTAGTCATTGAGGATAAGTTGGAAGATGTAATCTTAATCATTCAAGATAAGTTTGAGAGGTATAATCTCAACCCTTGAAGATAAGTTTGGAAGATGTAACTTCACTTCTTGAAGACAGTCCACCACCCTTTGGTGTAATGGTAGGACATCTCTCTTAAGCCCATGAGATCTTGGGATCGAGTCTCAGTGGAAGCAGTACCAAGATTTATCCTATGTAATTTAGGCACTAAAAAAAATAGATGTTGTCGGACTTTAGGCTCTTTCTTGTCGGGCTTTAGGCCTCTTTAATTATTAGTTTAACTTGACCGGTTAGCGTGCTTATCACACTTTAATGATGTGTCAATGCCTTGTAAAGGCTAACGTAGATCGTAGTCGATTCCTCAAAAGAAAAAAAATTCTTGAAGACAAATTTGAGAGGTGTAATCTTATCTATTGAATACAGAATTATATTCTTAAAAGGATACCTTTTTCCCTTATTATATAGATATGACATTGTTTGAGTCTAAGATTTATCATTTTATCAATTTGACATAAAACATGTATTATTGTCGGGTCTAGTTCCCTTACCATGTTAAGTTTGTTAGAGCATCTCCAATGCACTACTCAATCTTAAAACTTAAGTGCCACCAAGGACTTTAGAGTTTTTTTTGAGAAAAAATTTCTCTAATGCAAAACTCAATTGATATCTTAAGATGATGTGAAAGCATTAAGTTTTAAGATGTCTCAACTAAAAATTCTATTTTTGAGATCTCTTTTGAGAGTCTTAAGTGTCCTAGTCATCAAATTTAATTTTTGGACCAATAAAAAGTCTTTCTTTCTCAACCACTTTTTCCTATTAAATGTATGTGTGACATGTATTAGAGTTTTTTAGAGTGTTGCATTTGAGAAGGACTTGAATTAGAGACACTTAAATTAGCCACATAGGAAGGAGAATCTCAATTGAGACTCAACACATAAGCCAATTAGTTTTTTTTTTAGTTTTGCATTGGAGATGCTCTTACCTTACCAAATTTACTATCATTTGGGTAGAAGTAATAAATTATCATTATATTGTTGATCATTCATAAAATAATACCCTCAGCTATCTGGCATTATTCTCACAGTGTGTGCACACCAACAGGATTGACTAACATGTTTGCATACTTCCAAATGTGGTTTAGGTATAGAGGTGAGTTTTATTCGAGAAGAATTATTCTTCTTGGAAATCTATACCTTATTGCAAACATTTGTCTACATCCATAATGGCTTTTAGCAATCTTAAAAGACCAAAATCATGTACAAACATATAAAAATATAGAACTTAGGAAAGCAGAGGGACAATGGACATTGATCCACTACAAATCAGAGATTTGCTCGCTAATCACTAAAGATTTTCACCATTAGAATCTTAAAAATGAATAGATACGGGAAGGGGTCGTCGTGAATCCTACGCATTTGGAAATTGGGTTGAAAAAAACTTGTTCCTGACTTATCGTTCATATGTTTAGGTCACGTATTAAGAAAAATCCCTTAACCGTTTTTAGTGGACACTAAAGTAGGTCTAAGTGGTTAAAACAAATAAATAAAATTGGCAGTTGTTGATTTCCTTTTGGAGTGGGCTATTTTTGGTCCTTGAGAGATTTCATAAGTTTAGGTTTAGTACCCTTGTGAACTCTACAAATAAACACTTTCAAGAGAGGATAAAAGAAAGAGATATCTTGTAAACATGGCAAATAAAAGTTTCAAGAGATGATATTGGATTAGGATTTGATATTGGTTTAGGTTTTAGGGTTTAGGGTTTGAGGTATTTGCACTATTCCTAAATCAGGACCGTGAACCTATTCTTTTCCCTTCGCACCTGCTCTTATAATTTCAGCCACGCCACTGAGTCGAGACCTCTAAGTGACTTTTGTTCATACTCTATCCGTAAACGCTTGATTGTCAACCTTCCGTTTTAATATACATTTTTAGCTCATTAGATGTATGTGGTTAGAGGCAAATGTTCATCCGGGCGCCTATTTTATTTTTTAATTAGTAGACTTCAACAAAATAAAAATAAAGTTGAATATATAGTTTAGTGGTTATTACTGGTGGGCTAAGTATTTGGAGGCCCCAAACGGAGTTAATATTGGAGCGTGAGGCATGTTAGAAAAAAATAACTTAAATTTGTATTGGGAGGATTTAAACTCTTGAACTTTTGCATGTGCTCAAAATTTTTAACCACTAACTACAACTTAAAATCATGTTCGAATTTTGGGTAAAATATAATTATTATTTTAATCCTGACATACAAAATCCAAATCAAGAAATTCTTCGTCACGTTGGGACTAAAGCAACCACATTTTTGAAGCTGACATGCAAAATCTAAACCGAGCGACCCTTCATCACGTTGGTAATTGGTTAGTGTGTTTGGTGTTGACATTGTGGGCTAGTTCAAATCCTCCTCCACATATGTATCTTACATCTGCTTTCTTCATAATATTTCAAAAAAGTAGAATATGATTTAAATATATGTCTAACTCATAATTTGTTAGGTTTGTTTTCTTCATGAGCATATCGTTTTTAGTTTATGTATACAAGGGTATGACCAAATGATATTTTCAACCTTTTCTCTAAGAGCCTGTACAATCAAGAGAGCGTGTCCTTCAGTTATTTTTTTTTGGAAGAAATAGAATAGTTTCATTGATTAAAAAAAGCTTACAGAAGTTAGATGAGAAGACTAACTTCACAAAAACACAAAACAACAATGTGACTAAAGAAGATTACAAATGGCTCAAAGCCTAATTAACCTCACATACTTCAACGGATGTACATCAACAATGGTAGACGAACAACATATAAACAAGTTATCCTCTCACCATGGGAAAGCACCATCCACAGATCCACCTGACTCAGGTGACCTGAGGGAAGAGAAGTCCATCTGTGGCTTGTAGTTGTGGTTGCTGGAACCCTTGTAAGTCTGGATTATTGGTCAAATGTGCAAATCACAAATGACTGAAAGGAGAAATTTTATGTATATTTACCATTTTTACATGCCACACTTACAATCCTTCAATTGAACCAAATATAACTTAAATGTGAGTTTATATAACAAAAAGGGATATGCAAGTGTACAAAGAATCTTTGACAAGATTTTTGACACGATGAGTCGTCACACGAATAAAAGAACGGTCTAGATCAAAGTCAAGCTTTGAAATTTTTTTGTCTTGTAGTGAAAATGACTCGTCATGTCAAGGATCTTATCAAGGATTTTGTCATTGTAACACTCCCGTAACAAAAATTGTGTGCATTTTACCCGGGAAGAAAGTGGTGGCAGCCGACATACCATTTCGTTGACCCAATTAGTAACCCTAAGAATGCATTCCACAAATGAAGTTCTAAAGGCGCCTCTATTTTTCCTAAAAACGCCCCAAATGACCAAATTTGTTAAAGGTGCTCCCTTGACAAGAAGATAGCATTTGACAATTTCCCAGGATTTAGAGTTGGTCTGAAGAAGCTTCAAACAGTATGAGAGAAGAAACAGTAAATCTAAATCTAAAGTCTGCTCCTATGTGGCCTAGTTTTTATAGTGTTCCAAGTCATGTAGAATTGTGAGGATATAGCGGCTATTGCTATTGTTATAGGCTCACCTTTGTTTTCGGATTCACATACAGTCCCATTGAGTCGTATGGTTTTCGCGAGGGTTTGTACTGAGGTTGAATTGGGAAAGAGATCTCTCGTAACTTTCTATTGGAAGTAGGCGGAGTTATTTGTGATTAGATCCCTTATATTGATGTGGAGTACCCTTGGAAGCCATTTTATTACACTAATTGTAAGGCTTTTGGGTATACTCTCTCTAAGTGCCTTAAACTGGCTTCACACCCGAAGGTGAAACAAGTTTGGGTACCTAAGGAGAAGGGGAAAGCTGGTGATAAAGCTGCTTCTATGGAGTGTGATTGTGGATTGGTTCCTCCAATTCAGAAGGACGATCATATGGAGGGAGCTGGGGCTATTGAGACTGATGCTTCTATAGAGATTATCATCCAAGTTGAGTTATCAGTTCCGATTCAGCTAGTTAGTTCAATTGTCATGGTTGGGTATGATGAGGGTTGGCAAGATGTCAAGAACATGAATTTGCGAAGCGAAAGGGAAGGGCTAGTGAGCCCTCTTCACCAGATTATAGGCACAAGAAGGTGAGAACTCATGTTGACACCTCTCAGTAGTTAGTCCTTGCTAAATAAGGATGATTATGGGCTTAAGGGAGTTGAAGGTGCCACATCACAAGGTTTGGAGAGGGTGGAGAGGGGTCAGATAGAGCATATAAGCGTGTTGCAGGATTTTGATGATAGGCCTTCTTTGACTTCTTTGCATGATGGAATTGTTTCTCGTGATCAAGGTAAGGCTACTCGTAGTCTTGATTTTGGAAAGGTGAAGGTTTTGGATGGTGATATACTTGCTTCTGATAATGTTCCCATCATAGCCTCGAGGTTGGCTTCAATTTGATAGAATGTAAAGACATTCGAAGCTAAGATTTCTTAACTAAAGAGAATGGCCGGGAGGGTTACTTGTGTTCCGCTGAATGATTAGGTGAGAGTGATTTTGATTGTCTTTTATACGTATGAGAGGTATCCTTAGGGCGACTGAACGGGTTGAGAAATTATATTCATCCCTCCATTTTGGTCCCCTCTCCCAGCCCTCCGCTGATGTAGCGACATATCACTTAAGTGTGGAGCAATTGGAGAGATAATGATGAAAAAGTATACTTCAGCGATATGTCGCCACATCAGCGGAGGGATGAGAGAGGGACCAAAATGGAGGGATGAATAGAATTTTTAGAACGGGTTAGACACTTTGTCTGGTGGTAGTTTTTTAGCTTTGTTTTTTGATGCAGTAGGCGTGAAGCCTACATTTTACTCTATTAAGGTTCTGGCTCCCTTATGTTAATTAAAAAAAAAAAATCAGTAAATCCCGAAAAAGAAAAAAGATTATATCTCCATTTTTAAAATACCACTCTAAATCAATATTGTAAGTTTCATATGCTTCGATTACAGTTTGGAAAGAAGAATTCCCATAAGAAAAAAGGAATTGAAGTCACAATAAGCAAAACTAGATTCATCATCTAAAATCATCTCTGTCCACAAGAGTTCTACTTTTTATTACCACATGCACCTAGATATGAAAATAGACAAACGTAATACATGTGAGTTCAATTGGATTAATTAAAGATCACATAAAGAATGGAAATGAAAATTGTTGGCCACGAAAGTAGACATGATATGAACCGACATAAATTAATTCTTCTTTTATTCAATGGTTCGGTTACAAATATCCCACCTCCACCGGAATATGTTGTAGATCTTGTTAACTAGATTTGATAAATGTACTACTTACTTAAAGTCCCACCTCCAAACATTAACACTTCAATTTGTCGCTTTTACTGTAATATTGGCTGGTAGGCTTTGCTTCGTTGTGAAAATTATATTTTAGCTTATTTTACGGGCGTAGTAAAATTTTATGAGTTTGGTTACAAAAAATCGTTTGTTTTAAGTAATAAAAACTATTTTTCTACAACAATCAGAAATCACAATTTCGTAAATTTTGTACACTTGCTTTAAAAAAAAACAGTAGGTTATGAAAAATTACATATTTACCTATTTTATCGTCAATAAACATTCATCACTATCACAACTACTTCACTACTTCCATCACAACCGCTACACCACCTCCGCACCACATAACCAGCACTCCACCGTCTCCGGTAATAAGAACTAATTTTCTACAAAAATCAGAAATTACAATTTCGTAAATTTTGTACACTTTCTCTAAAAAAAAGGCGGTTATGAAAAATTACATATTTACCTATTTTATCGTCAATAAACATTCATCACTATCACAACTACTTCACTACCTCCATCACAACCGCTACACCACCTCCCCACCACATAACCAACACTCCACCGCCTCCGGTAATAAGAACTAATTTTCTACAAAAATCAGAAATCACAATTTCGTAAATTTTGTACAGTTGTTTTAAAAAAAATGTAGGTTATGAAAAATTACATATTTACTTATTTTATCGTCAATAAACATTCACCACTATAACAACTACTTCACCACCTCTATCACAACCGCTACACCACCTCCCCACCACATAACCAGCACTCCACCGCCTCCGGTAATAAGAACTAATTTTCTACAAAAATCAGAAATCACAATTTCGTAAATTTTGTACAGTTGTTTTAAAAAAAAATGTAGGTTATGAAAAATTACATATTTACTTATTTTATCGTCAATAAACATTCACCACTATCACAACTACTTCACCACCTCTATCACAACCGCTACACCACCTCCCCACCACATCACCAGCGCTCCACCTCCTCCGGTAATAAGAACTAATTCTCTACAAAAATAAGAAATCACAATTTCGTAAATTTTGTACAGCTGCTTTAAAATAAAGTAGTATTATGTCATGAAAACTTACATGTTTACCTATTTTATCGTCAATAAACATTCACCACTATCACAACTACTTCACCACCTCCATCACAACCGCTACACCACCTCCCCACCACATCACCAGCACTCCACCTCCTCCAGTAACTCCACCTCCTCCGGTGTAATTCCACCGCCCCCGGTGTACCAATGGCTGCTTTATATGTGTATATGAATTTTTTTTGCTTGTGTAATATTTTAATTTTCATTATTTATATATTTTCTATTAATATAATTATGTGAGTGTATTATTTTAATAACAGCAATATGACAATTATATGTTTTTTTTACTAAACGCCCCATCCTAGTTCAACAGGAAAAAAAAAACGCCCCATCCTAGCTTCTTTTAATATGAAAACTCTTTCTATATAATATACCAAACATCTCAACTGGGTTATTAAAAAGAACTTTATTTAAGGGCTAGTAAAGAAACACAAAATTGGGCCGAAGACCCCAGTTTCAAACTTTTTTTTTGTTAAAAAAGGTAACTTATATTTTTTTTTTTTTTTTGTTAAAAATCGAAATATTTGTATTTGTTTGGTTAAAACCCCAATATTTTTTGTAAAGGTGTTGCAAGGCGTTGCAAAGCTGTTGTAAGGTGTTGCAAGGCGCTCCAAAGCTGTTGTAAAGCGGTTGCAACGTTGTTGCATTACACTCCAAAACTGTCGTAAGCTAGCGCAAAGTGTTACATAGCTGCCGCAAGGTGTTGCATATTAAAAAAAGTACCCAAGGAGCTGAAGAATAAAAAAATTGACGACCCTTTTGAACCGACTCACATTTTTTACGGAGTTTTGGCCAAATTGCCCATAACGAAACTCTTCAAATAAGTTATATGTATACCCACATGAAGTCGTGACGCAACTGGCTGGTTCATATATACGAATTTATTTTTTACAACATCATCTCAACTTTTGTTGATGTTTCTGAATAATAGTAGCTAAGTTTTATAGCGTAATCTTGCTTGAATGATGTTACAATATCTTTCGTACTTTTGGTCGAGTTCTCTCTAATATCATCAACTATTAATAGGCTAACAGCTTCTATCGATAACCTAGGTTTACGTGAAGACGTTATAAAACCATCACATGTATGCACAGGGTTGTAAGCTTTCAGCACAAACATTGACCTTGACTTCAAAGGAGCAACAACATGGATGGTCCAAGCACATGTAAGAGTTTTGCATACACGAATAATACCGGCAAGATCATTCTTCAAAAATTTATAATTGTAGTCATGCTTTATTGAATAGCGACTATGAGCATGTCGAAAAGCTGTGGCGCCTAAAATTCCTGGTCAACAATGTAAACACTTCCGCCCAACTGTCAGACCTTAGAGGTTCAGTCCTCACAGGGGCAGTAGATACATCACCATGAGTGGATGATGAAGGACAGAAATATCTTGATAGACACTGTACAATACAGAATAATGAAGCATAATATGGTTTGGAAAGGAATTTGAATACAATACACAAGATAATTTACTCACAACATTTTAGTGTCCAGTGCATTGGAAATGAATCATGTTTATTTTTAGTTCAAAGAATGGGAAAGCAGGACTATACAAAAAATAATGCAACACTATCGATCACGGGTTCAGGATCCTTTACTGTAAACCACCAAACGTACTTGCAAGATGTTCATTTCAAGTGCATACAAATATTTCATGACAGTTGCATAATAACGCCATACTTGAAAAAACATAACATTTGGACTTGGATTAACTAAGACATTCAGTTGCAAATGTACATGCACGAATACAACATGTAGTATCATTGGGGTGGGAGGAAACATATATACATCATTATATGGTCTGGGAACGTACTGGTGTACAATAACACAGAAAAATATGTACTCGCACGACGGAAAAGGAGGATCATACTTTACAATAGTGCAACACTATAGAGACCGGGAGCAGGATCATTCACTGTAAAACACCTAATGTACTCGCAAGATTAGAAAATACTATGCATAATAATATTTCGGCTACACATACAATTAATGGTTTACACACTATGCAAAATGACTGAGTACTAGAGTAGACTACCGATTTCTTTCCCGTTGAATTCTTCCAGCTGATGCTCCAGCAGCAGAAGAAGATGTAGAACCGAAAAAATCTTGCTCCAGCCTCAATAGATAATGTAAAAATAAAACTACTAAAACATCCAAAACAGATTTAATAAATAAAGTAACTGAAAGTATAATTCACCAAAGAGGATGTCTTGCTACAATGTTCGCAAGCATTTCACTAAAACATGGAAAACACAAAAGGAAATAAGAATACGAAATGATTTATCATGGGTATTCCAATAATAAGAATATCATGGTAATTACACACGTGAGCGATTCTCTGTATAACTAGGTCGGAATTTCTTCACTATCCATTCTGTAATGGCCAAAAAAGACCTGAAAGATTAGAAAGTTGGAAAATGAAACACTTTTCAAACGAGCAAAACAAAGTACGCACAGGTATTCCAATGAGCTAAACAAAGTTTGGAAAGCAAAAACTTTGAAGTTTGGCAAAAAAATTAGTTGCAGACATTGGTTGGTTCACTATAACTATTTTAGTGATTTGGATGAAGAATTTCGTTCATTTTTAATATCATTTATGTTTAGGAAAGGAATACTAATCTTGTTTAAATGCTACCATTGAAGACAAAGGAATAAAATTCAGAAACATTAAAACAATTCACCTGAAAAAAGAAAGGGTAAAGAACAGATTCAGAGGAAGAAGATAAGAACTGAAAGTATAAATTTACGACCTTGTGATGTACAAATAAGAAGGAAGATGGAATAATTGAAACCAATTTATGGGCGGGATGAAAAGAATTCGGCCAAAACTTCGGAAAAAAAATAGCGCGTTGTCCAGAAATTTAAAAGAGAAAGAGAGGAAGAAGCGGTTTTCTAAAGGTTTTAGAGAGAGAAAGAAAACGAGAAGAGAGAGTTTTCCGATCTTTTTTTTTTCTTTAAGGGTTTCTGGTCTGAAACCCGTCCAACCTTTGCTGGGAATTTAATGTTCCCTTGCAATCACGCTGACAACATGTCAGAAAACGTGAGAATGTCTCGTCTAAGGAAAAGAGGGGAAGAAAAAAATAGAAAAAACAGAAAAATCAAAAAAAAAAAAAAGAGTTGGTCCTGACATTTGGACTGGAAATGAATTTTGGGGCAAAAAGGGACTGGGCTCTCATTTACCACCCATTATTTGGACTCCTAGCTCATTTTGTAAAAGGTATAATAGTCAAACTACTTAAATTGTTCAATTGAAGAAAGTAAGTTCAATTAGCAATTAAAAAGTCATCTTGAGTTAACCAGTGCTCAGAAGGAGAAGTTAGAAAACCATAAGTATTCTAGTTAATATGCACATATGTGTTGCTGCAATTGTATATACGTAATTCGAAAGATATTTTGATGAAATATGTCAATTAAAGACTGTAAGCATAATTTTCCATTTAAAAAAACGGTTACCGTCTGAGAAATATCTTGGTTGCTTGATAACCCTTCTCTTATGTGATACTATTCTCACACGCCTCCTCACGTGTGGAGTTAGCCTAGCACCTGTTTTTTTCTTTTTGGGTGATGTGGACCATCACGTGTACGCTTAGCTCTAATACCATGTTAAGTTTGTGGTCATCCAACTCAAAACTAATTAGCAACGAGTGGAGAAGACCTAGACATTACATTCTTGTTTGCCAGATATCTTTTCTTCCATGTAAATTATCACACTAAGAGCATCTTCAATACAACACTCAAACTCTAAAACTTAGAGTGCCACATAAGATTTTTTAGTTTTTCTTTATAGAGTTTTTCTATTTTGGCTTGCTCCCCCGCCGTGATCGAATGCGAATGGATAAGAGGCTCGTGGGATTGACGTGAGGGGATAGGGATGGCTATATTTCTGGGAGCGAAAACCAGGCGAATATGAAGCGCATGGATACAAGTTATGCCTTGGAATGAAAGACAATTCCGAATCCGCTATCTCCAGTGCAGAACTTAGAGCATCTCCAATGCAACATTCAAATTCTAAAATTTAGAGTGTCACACCGGATTTTTTTAGAGTTCTTCTTTAAAAACCATCTCCAATGCAAAACTCAATATGAATCTCTAATGTTTTTAGAGTATCTCTAAATGGCCAAGTAGTAAAGAGAACTTTTAGAGATCCAATTTTCACGCTTGACACCTAGAGTGCCACATAGGATTTTTGTAGAGTTTTTATTTATAAACCATCTCCAGTGCAGAACTTAGAGCATCTCCAATAGGACACTCAAACTATAACACTTAGAGTGCCACATATGATTTTTTAGAGTCTTTGTCAAAAAGACTTCTCCAATGTGACACTTTGTTAGACACTCTATTATGAGGTGGATGCTTTTATTATAGAGAGTCTCAAGAGAGACACTCTAAAATTAGACTGTCTCCTTGAGACTCTCTAAGTGTCACTCTAAACTTTAAATAAATAGAAATTCTTGCTTTTTAACTACTTTTTCCCTATTGAATTTGAGAATGGCATGTGTATTAAGTATAAGTATTTTAGATATCTCTATCGAAGACAAAGAAAATTTAGAGTGTCTCTATATTGCCACTTAGGAAAGAGAATCTTCTTTGACACTTGACAATCAGGACTTTTAGAGTTTTTGTTAAAGTGTCTCATTGGAGATGCTCTTAGATCATCTCCAATGCAACACTCAAACTCTAAAATTTAAAGTGCCACACGGGATTCTCTAGAGTTCATCTCTAAAGTGTGGCATTGGAGAAGGTTTTCTAATCGAGTATCTCTAAATGGCCAAGTGGAAAAGAGACCTTTTAGAGATCTAATTTTCACACTTGACAACTAGGATTTTTAGAGTTTTTGTAGAGTGTTGCATCTCTATTTGGATCTCTAAGATGATGTGCCGAGGGTGGAATAGAGATATCTTAAGAAGACGCTTTATTTCTAGAGTGTCTTCATAAGATATCTCTAATTGTCATCAATATTTAAATTTCAACCAATAGAAATAAAGTCTTCTATATTTTCTAAATAACTAATTATTTTCTACAAAAATAACTATGTCACATAAGTAAATAAGATAAGTTTAGAGTTTTGCATTGGAGACAAAAAAAAAAAAAAAATTGAGGATCTCTATTTTCGCAACCTAAAGTAAGAATCTCAATAGGAACTTGACGCATAGGATAAATAAAGATTTTTCTTGAGTTTTGCATTGGAGATGTTCTAAAGTATAAGCTTTTGAGTTTCTCTCGAGTGTCGCATTGGAGAATACTTTTTAGTATAGTATCTCTACATAGCCAAGTAGGAGAAAAGCCATTTAGAGATCCATTTTTCACACTTGACACCTAAATTTTCTATAATTTTTTGAGTCTTGCACGGGAGATGCTCCTATACATATATCTCGGCCTGGACTGAGATGGGGATTGGTCGGGTAAAATCATTTTCCTTAAAAATAAGCAACATTGCTAGGGAGTACGTTAGAAAAGTTTAGGGTTATTTCTCAAATGGCCCCCAACTTTTTGGCCAGCTTCCTGCCTGACCCTCTACTTTAGCAAAAATATCCATATGGCCCCATTTTTCCGTTATCTTTAACATTCCGTTAACTAGTCATATTCTCTCTCCTCCATCTCATCTCTTCTCTCTGCCACCTCATCTTCTCGCCACCTCATCATCTTCTCCGGCTAAGGTCGCAGCCGGGCAATTTTCCGGTCGGCGACCTTTAAACATAAAAAAATAATAATAATAATTTATTCGCTCTCTCCTCTCTCTCTAATTTTTTTTTCTCTCTCTAGAACAGATCTAGAGAGAGAGGTCTGTTCTTGAGAACAAACCTTTGATGGTAAATCTGGAGACCTTTGATGGTAGATCTGGTCTGTTTTCAAGAACAAACCTTTGATGGTCTGTTCGTGAGAATAGACTAGATCTGTTCTCATGAACAGACTATTCAAGGTCTGTTCGTGAGAACATACCCTCTCTCTAGATCTGTTCTAGAGAGAGGGAGAAAAACAAAAAACAAAAATTTTTAAAGAGAGAGGAGAGAGAAAATATAAAAAAATGTTTTTTTTTAAGTTTGAAGGTCGCCGCCTAGAAAATTGGCCGGCCGGCCACCTTCGCCGGAGAAGATGATGAGGTGGAGAGAAGATGAGTGGCAGAGAGAAGAGATGAGATGAGATGGAGGAGAGAGAATATGACTAGTTAACGGAATGTTAAAGATAACGAAAAAAGGGGACCATATGGGCATTTTTACTAAAGTAAGAGGCCAGGCAGGAAGCTGGTCACAAAGTTGGGAGCAATTTGAGAAATAACCCTTAGAAAAACCCACTCGCTCATAATAGTCAATTGACAGTTGACCTAAATCAACTGACCATCAGCCACCCAATAAACTTGTCATATTTTCTCTCTCTATCTCTGAAGCCAACGGTCGTCAAGTTGGAGCTGCTTCCTCCAACGGTCATGAACAATTCATTATTATAAACCACAGGAATCACAGGTACATACAGACCGTATAAAAATACAGTATCCATACAAAATACAAATCCGAAATACACGTTGTCTCGACAAAATCTCCTCCTCCCCTTATACAAGCAAGCTCGTCGAACCCTGTGTACTCGTTTGTTTTTATTTACTACTACAGATCCAAACTTCTCTCTCTTTCTCTCTCTATCTACTAAAAGATTGATGGATGAAGAAGAACCTCTTTCTCTCTCTAAATTCTAATGGCGGAAAAGTAGAAAACCATGAAGACATTTAAAGGAACTGATAAGATCACTACTGATTCTCACTTTCTCTCTCTAAATAACACCCAAGATTTGAAACTTGGTCGGAGGAAAGTTATTAAGAAGAGTGGTTTTTCTGGTTCAGGTATACGTTTGAAGAAGAAAGACTGTGCTATTGGTGGGAAGAGAAGTGGACCTACAACTCCATTGTTGAAGTGGAAGATTAATGAGAAAGAAGATGTTTCTGTTGTTGAAGAAGAGGAAGAAGAGGAGGATAAGATTGTTGAATCTGGTAAGAAACTTAGTAAGAAAGTGAGTTCTATTTCGGCTAGGAAACTTGCTGCTGGACTTTGGAAGTTACAGCAACCTGAGATTAATAGAGAAGATCCTGATGATGTTCGAGGTTTGCAGAAGAAGAATAAGGTATCTGATCGATTAGGGTTTGAGGTAAGATTTCATTTTTATACATATCTTTGTATTTTAGTGGTTTATTAAGGTGAATTTGATTCCACCCTTGTGAAGTTTATTAGGTTGGATGAAGTTTTTTATCATTCTTAAAATATGGAAACTTGATTGTTGTTTAATAGAGAGTGGTTAACTTTTGGCTTGGATAATTTCAATTTGAAGTTTTTAGATCAAATTTCTCACTTTTTAGGTTGAGTTCTTCTTCATGGTTCTCTATTAGGTTAGAAACTCAACAATGTCTGGTAATTGCTTATTACATATTCTTTGTGTTTGAAGTTTCTTCCTTTCTACCTAAATTTTTGGAGCTCAGTTACCTTCATATGTGATCTAATTTATCTCACAATAATGAGAACTAGTATGTGTATTTCCGAAGATCTAGAGTCGATTTTTTTTCCCTAATACGAAGAAACTAATAAATTTCCACGTTTTGTCGATTTATTTGTGATCTTTAATTCCTTGTTGCTGCAGCCTGGTGTTGGCAATGTAGGCTCACCATTTTTCTTTCACTGCAAGAACGGAGACGTTGGTTCTGATACTAAAGATTTGGAAACTCCATTTTGTGTTACCAAACCGAGAAATGAAAATCTTTATAAGGTATATGTCACTCACTTATTACCATATAAGGCGTAAAATCCGGTTAGGAGTGGGTAAATAACTGAGTTAGGCATAGGAAGAGTCCCTCTTCTGCACAAGCGGAATATGCTTTCTTCGATTCTTCTTTGCCCTTACCTTGTTAAATCTGTAAAATGTACTCTTGTTTCACAAAATCCATAAAGGCGAGTCCCCGGACTGAAAACTAACCAAAGTTCCTAATGTTGATAAGGAGACCTCCATAAATGATTGAAGAATAGAAAGTAAACTACGTGACGAACTAGGCCCACCTCGGGATTTTGTGCTAGAGTTTTCATGTGTTTTTTGTTTCTCTTTTACTCGGATCACGCTTCTTTATAGACAAAATGAGAAAGGGTATCTGTGCCTTAGGGTTAAATACTTTCTTGCTTTATTTAATTTCGCTCTTTACGTGAATCATTTGTGTTTAGGTTCAACCACCTTCGTCATTTTCCAACTGTGCTATGGAGGGGGCAACAAAGTGGGATCCTGGGTGCTCAAAAACCTCCGATGAGGTTTACAAGTTCTATGGCCAGGTTAAGCTACTCGAAGATCAACAGACAGCTCACATTTCTGTTGTTTCTTCTCTGCAAACAGAACTTGACCAGGCTCGATCCCGTATTCATGAACTTGAGATAGAGAGGCACTCGTCAAAGAAACAAGTTGAGCAGTTCTTGAGGAACCTGAAGGATGAAAAGGCATCATGGAGGAGCAGAGAGCATGAGAAAGTTCGTGCAATAATTGATGATCTCAAAGATGACTTACACAGAGAAAAGAAAACCCGTCAAAGGCTAGAAATTGTCAACTCGAAACTTGTCAATGAGCTCACGACTATAAAAAAATCTGCCAAGCAGTTAGTGCAAGATTATGAGAAAGAAAGAAAAAGCAGAGAGCTTATGGAAGAAGTATGTGACGAGCTCGCGAAGGAGATTGGAGATGACAAGACTGAAGTAGAAGATCTGAAGAGAGAATCAATGAAAATGCGTGCAGAATTGGAAGAGGAGAGGAAGATGTTGCAAATGGCTGAGGTCTGGCGTGAGGAAAGGGTACAGATGAAACTCATTGATGCAAAACTTATACTCGAGAAGAAATATTCGCAGATGAACAAGCTTATAGTAGATTTGGATGCATTTCTGAGGTCGAAATCTGAAACAATGAATTCGAAGGAGACAAAAGAAGCTGAGATGCTGCGAGAATCAGCAAAGTCGGTAAATATCGAAGACATAAAGTTTGCTTATGAGCCTCCAAATTCAGAAGATATCTTATCCCTTATGAAAGATCTCCAACCTGGTGAACCTAATGAAAATGAAACTGAGTCATGCCTAGATTTCAACCCAGAAATAAGTGGCATTACGAGAAACTCCATGGATAGTAGATATTCATCTGGGTTTGTCAATCGTAATGAAGAGATAGAAGAAGATGGAAGTGGTTGGGAAACTATGACTCATGTTGAAGAAGGGGAATCTTGTTATTCCCCTGAAGGAAGTGAGCTATCTGTTAACAGGAACAGAAGAGAAAGTAATGCATCAGGAAGTATTAAAGGGTGGGAAAGGAATGCAGGTCACGAGACACCAAATTCTGTCATCAGTGAGATATGCTCTTTAGCATCTAAGCAATCAAAGAAGCGTTCTTCGATATCTAGGCTTTGGAGATCAAACCCAAATAACAACGAGAAGTGCAAAATAATCTCAGTTGAAAGGAGAAATGAACGGCTATCAAATGCAAGAATGTCTAATGTAGGAGGAATTAGTTCTCCTGATCGAAGGTCAGGTGAAGGTGGATGTAGTTCACCAAGTCTGATGAGTCAGTGGAGTTCACCTGACTTGGGAAATTCTCGTACTAAAGGGACAAAAGGGTTTATGGAATGGCCTCGAGGAGGTCAGAGAAACAGTTTGAAGGCAAAGCTTTTGGAGGCAAGGCAAGACTCCCATAAATACCAATTGCGTCATGTTCTGAAGCAGAAGATTTAGTTTAGTTACAAGTTAGAACCCAAGTTGTGTAAATTATGCAGAAATCCAGTTTGGCATATGAAAGTAGAATATGAAGAAATGTAGGTTCTAGCCGCCGATTGATGTAATCACTAGATACCCGATTTCATCTCTCTAGACCACTCAATGTAGAGTCGCCAATTTGTATGCTTCTTCCGTTCTGGTAAGCCGATAACCTTTTTCCTGATGACCTTTTTCTTGTATGATGATTATATGATGTTTTGCTTCAAACAGCTCAGTTTATATTTCTTCATTATGAATAAAAGTAGTTTTTATGTTTCATATTTCTTGCATTATTGCTGTTTGCAAGTTTCCGATATGAGAAGTGATAAATATGCAGCCGTTGGGCTACGACTGAGGTAGAAAAATCTTACTACGTGGTTGGGCCGGAACAATGGACCAGGCAGACGGGATGTAATAAACGGAGCTCACTGGGAAGCCCCGAAGAGACAGAGCTCTCTGGAAGCTCCAAACGAATGGAACTCATTGGAATTCCATTATTGGGCCTCCCAAAGCTCTAGATAGAGAAAGCAATTTAGTGTTATCTCAGCACTCCCCAAATGCTATGGAACCTTCACCAAAAAAAATGTGTACTCTTCGAGCAGGTGGTCTGGATCCATTTGCCAAAAGTTAATACTAAATGTTTTAAGTCTAAAGTTAGTCAATAAGAACCAAGGTTTAAAATCACCAACTGAGATACTTCAGAATTTGATCTGGGGTACCCATTGAGAGTCTGAGATTTTTAGACATCATTTTGTGAGAGCAGCTCCAGCTTCTGGATGTCTTCCCAAATAAAAAGCAGAATCATGAGTTGAGGTGGGGAGCAGCATTGGAAAAGTTCTTCAGGGATCAGTATTTTGCTATAAAGGTAAAAGACACAAATTCAAGGAAATTGAAGCTGGCAAGTTTATTCAAGTTCAATTATTCAACGACAGTAGTTCCATGCAACTCCAGGACACTTACAACTTCCAAAAAGAAACTAAAAAAAAAAAAAAAACAAATTCAAACAGCTACTGAGATCTACCTAGCGAAATCCTCATTATATTTTATTGAACCTGTTTAGCCAGTCCAATGATAATGAATTAGAGACTTTAAAGTGTTGCAATGCACTCGATTTCGACCCTGGCATCCAGGGGTAAAGCTGCAACCTGGTATGTCGAACGAGCAGGGGCAGGAGCTGGAAAATCTGCAAAATAAACCACTCAAGCAGGTTAATGTGCTTCCTAATTTCACAAGTTCATCTCTGACATGATGTTTGATTACTAAGAGTGTCAAAGGTTTGATAAACGTAAATTGCAACTTTGAATAACTATAATGACAGTATAAGAAACAATAGTGCCACAATGACGGTTGCTCTTTCTTCCTTCGCTCTTAATGGCCAGGAGGAGCCTTGGGACTCCGGTAGAAGGTCTATGGTTTCGGACTTCGTACAACATAAAGAAGAAAAACCATCAAAGTGCGACTATCTCTTCCTTAATCTCCTTACATAAAATCTAAACCGTCTCAACCCGCACGATGACACAAAATGCATGACGCAAAATGCGTGACGTTTGAATTTTGTTGAAAGACAACAAAGTTTTGGTCTTTTCTGCCAATGAAATTTAAACAGAGTGAATTATAGGACCATTATGTTTCAACCCGGATGTGTCTCTTCTGTATTTTATCCTGATATGGACGTTTTCAAGAACTGCGTAACTAAAGCATCACAGTTTGGTTTCATTAAAACTCACACTTAGCATATACATCATTCACTTTCTTGAAGTCCTTCAAATCAGCCAACCTGTAAGATAAATAGATAAGAAAACCTTCAGTTTTTTCTGTCCTCAACTGCGAAAGACTACATACTAGAACGAAAGACAAGTCCTTACATAATTGTCGTCTTAACAACCGAAGAGTAGTTTGCACCAGCAGCTTTCAGTATTTCACCCATATTCTTAAGAACCTGAAAAAATTGCATACCCTTCAATTTCTATGATCTACTCTCAATAAATTTAAGATCCTGATAATTATAAAGGAGTAGTTCTCAAAATTCAAAGTTTTGTCTATTCTTTTCAGCAACTGTGACTATGAAAAAGGAAAACAATGCACAATCTCAAAAGTCCGCCTCCAATTATAGTTTGAGTGACCCCGACAAGAAAATCAGAGCTCCGCGTATAAATCAGCAATACCATATGTTGTCTTATGTTCCGACATGAAATTCATCGGAAAAGAGATAACACTAGACTTGGTGTATTTGTGCTAAATGTTTTGAATAATATGTTAGAACCTATTGTGTAATAAATATTCAAATAGAGTATCTTTGAAATACACTCCACAAACGAAATATTCTTCTTAAAACCTAGCTAACAATTTATTATGTGCTTGGATAACTCAGAACTACATCAGAAACAAGCCCTTTTCAATCACAGGTGAAGAGAGAAACAATCAAATTCTTAGTTAAGAATCATATCTCAATTTAGGGTTTATAGTCATACAAATTTGATGCCCATTGTCAGTAGAACCCTAATATAAGCAAAATTAGGGTTTATAGTCATACAAATTTGATGGCCATTGTCAGTAGAACCCTAATATAAGCAAAATTAGGGTTTATAGTCATATACCTGTTCTGTTTGCTCCTCAACCCCATCTGAGACAAATTTTCCAGTCTAAAATAAAATACAAAATGCATGAACATCATTTGAAGGTAAAATGGACGATTGATAATCCAAATAGTGGGAGGAAGATAAGATAACAAACCTCAGGATTAAGACCCAAACAACCAGATACAAAGAGAAGGTTATTAGCTTTGATTGCCTGAGAATAAGGTCCCAAAGCCGCAGGTGCCTTTTCCGTTTGAATCCCCTCCTTTTTACCTGGAAATAGGAAATGATTAGGGTAGCCAAAATGTTATCTGGATTCAGAGAAAGAACAATTACTAGAGAGAGAGAGAGGGGGGGAAGAGGGTTTAACTGGTATCAGCAGCAACGCTTAAGGAAGCGAAGGGCTTGGAAGAAGATGAACTCCACAACTTCGATCCTGCTACAGAAGCGCAGCCGATTCCTACTGCAAGAGGAGCTCTGTTGCGCAGTGCTTGTAAATCAACCGCCGGGGCAGAGAAGGATCTTGCCATAGACCACGCCATTTCAGTTCAGAGTTGTTGTCTCTCTCTCTCTCTCTCTCTCTCTCTCTATCTCTTCTGAGCACTGTTGTTTTCTCTCTCTATCTCTTTTCTCTTCCTATATTTATAAGGCCCTTTGGAGTATATGGAAAGGTCGGAGCCCGGAGGCCATGCTGAAGTAGATTATGTAGTATATCCTGTAAAACGCTCCTCAACTTCCTTCTTCTTCGTTTTCGTCGCAGTGTAGTGTAAGAGCAAGTCCAACCCCAGCCGGGCTGAGGCCAATAATTCAAATTATTGGCCTCAGCCCGCCGCTCCAAGCCCAGCCGCTTGGAGCGGAGGCTGGGGTCGGCCATTCAGTCGCCCCTAACATTAGGGGCGACTGAATGGAGGCCCCAAGTGACCGTTGGGGCCTCCAACGGTCACTTGGGGATCCCCCTAGCCGTTGGATTTGCTCCTCTCCATAAATAGGGGTTGGATCCATTTTATCTCTCACCCTCTTCATCACTTTCTTTCTCTCCATCTCTTGCAACTTCCTCTCCATTTCTATCTCTCTTTCTTTCAATTTTTTTTTCATCTTTTCATTTGTTCACCCATGGATCCATTAGACATCAACGAATTCGATAACCAAAGTTATATGGAAATGTTGTCCCCTAATTCTACTTACCCGTCGGCTCAATTAGGAGTTGATGATTATGAAGTATGTGAGGATTCTTGTGTGCAAGGAGGGACGTTTTCGACAAAGATAACTAAACGGGAACCGTATAAGCCGGATGAAGATATTTTACTTACTAATTGTTATTTGAAAATAACATTTGATGCGGTTGTCGGAAATAGCCAAAAATATAAAGTATTTTGGCAAAAAATATCGGATGAATATAATGCGAGTGCAAAGTTTCAACGCACACTTAGAAGTTGTAAATCTCGTTTCAGTGAGATAAGCTCGGAATGTCAAAGTTTTATATCGACTTTGAGGATAATAAATAAAGTTCCAAAAAGCGGAGAAAACGATTATGACCGGGTAATTGTTTCTAACTTTTTAATTTCTTTTTTCTATCTTTTCACTTCATTCATAATATATACTTATATATATATTTTGTTTATTTTAGTTACAAAGAGCTATCGAAATGTATAAAAAAAATCATCAAGGTAAAGGGTTTAGGTTCCTACATGTTTACAAAATTTTGATGACACACAACAAGTGGATGGCAGACATGCCAGGAGAGTCAACATCCGGTAAAAGAGATTCTAATACCAATCCATCGGAAGAAAGACCAATTGGCCGTAAACAAGCCAAAGCAAATGCAAGAGTTGGCGAACCATCCACACATTCTACCGCTTCAAAAACTCCCAGTGAGGGATATTGGGAAAAAAGAGACGAAGATTCCCAACAAAGATCAATAACTTTGAGTGAAGCAGTACGGGTTCAACAAGAGACCCTAAAGGTGCAACAAGATTTTCTACGGGTGCAAACGGACTTGGCGAACCGACAATATGCGATGGATTTAATGAAGATTGATATTAGGTCTCTCGACGAACATGCTCAACAAATGCTTTTAGCGGCGCGAGAGGCTTTGTTCAACGGTGCACCACGAGACCCAAGAAACCCCTTCTAGTTATTTTTAATTAATTTTTCTAGTGTTGTTTAGTCGTATTTAAGTAGTTTTAAATTTTTAATCAATTATTAGTTGTAATCGATGTTTTTTTAATTGAATTTTATTAGTAAATTGGGAAATTTCTAATTCAAATTTTCGGCCTCAAGAGAGGCTGGGGTTGGAGCTGAATTTTAGAGGCTGAGCTGAGGCCAATAATTTTAGGTGAAAAAGTGGTTTTTTCGGCCTAAGACAGGCTGGGATTGGACTTGCTCTAACCCTTGCCAGATCCGGTGAGGGTTACATCTCTCTTTCCCTCTACTCCTCTCTCACTCTCTTACGGTTTTTTGTCCGTTCGTAATGGTGGTTTTTGCCCTAGGAAATGTCTGGATGTGGTTGTGTACTGGTGGCATCGAACTCGGATTTGGTGGTGATTGGGGTGCGATTGGATGTTGTGTATAGATCTGGTGGTCTGGTGGAGGGTTCCGTGGTGATGTTTACTGTTGGTGGTGGTGGTTACGGTGGTCTCTGGGATTCAGGGGTGGTACGATGATGCTGTGTTATGTAACAAATGGTTGTACTCTGATGATGGTGGTGGTGATGTGGTGACGGTGGGGTACTGGGTTCAGTGATTGCGGTTTTTTCCTATGGTGATGGTGGTTTTCCGATGAAAAGTCGGTTTTTCGGCGACAAAGGCGGTTTTTCGGCGAATGTGACGGGGCTGTAAATTAGTATATTCTTAATTTGTATTTTCAGTTATTTTGGTGACTTTTAGGGTCTTTTCATCCGTGATCTATAGGATCCTTTCTATTTCGACCTTTAAGGTCATTTTCTTGAGTCATGTCTAGTCCAATTTCTTTCTCATTATGAGGCACTTTGCATTTAAAGGTATGCAACTCTCATGATGTTTGAAGAGAGAAATAATTATGATCATCCATGTAACAATTGTGATTCAATCACGTATGAATGAATATGGTTCGCTTGGTTTCAAAAAAAAAATATCTCTTGTAAAACTAAGAAAATGAAAGTGATTAGATAAGAGGAAACAAATATAGAAAAAGAGACCTAATTTCTACTTTAAGATAGTGATGCTTAAAAGGCCGGGTCGGGCCGGCCCGGGCCTGTCCCGGTCGGGCCAGTTACCGGGGCAGGCCTGTCCAGGTCGGGCCAGTTACCGGGCGAGCCTAGCCAAACGGGGTTGAAATTGTCCCGGGTCGGGCCTCAATCCAGGTTGGCTATACAAGGGCCCAGCCCGGGACTGGGTATAGACCCAGGCCTGGCCGGGCCAGCCAGGATTTTATATAACATTTTTTTTCTTTTTTTAAATTTGAAAAACCAAAATTAAAATAAAAAAAATACAAATCTATTCTTTATTTTGAATATAAGAAATTAAAACTTTAGAGACGATTTTCTATAAATAATGACATGATTTAGAAATGACTTTTGGAAAGATTCTGGGAATAGTTATTAGTTAATAGGATATAATTTTCATAAACAAGTATAGAAAAGATTTTTAGAAAGAGTTTTTTGAATTGATTTTAGAAATTACTTTGTGAAAATAATTAATAGAGGGTGACTTACACAAATAAATTAATAAGTTTAGGAAAGTATCTATGAACAGATTGTTGGGAAATGATTTTAGAAATTATATTTTGAAACTAATTAGTAGAGGATGATTTATATAAATAGAAGATGATTTACATAAATAGGTTAACAAGTTTAAGAATAATTGTTGAAAAGATTTCGTGAAAGTGATTTTAGAAATTACGTTTCGGAAATAATATAGAGGACGATTTAAACAGATAAATTAACAAGTTAGGAAATATTTTTCGAAAATATTTTATGGAAATGAATCTTTTAGGAATGATTTTGTTGGATAGATCTTTTCAAAAAGGAATGTTTTCAAATTCTCTATGAAATTTTTAAAAATAAGGCATGAAAAAAAAAACAGGTTTTGACGGGTCAGGCCCGTCAGGCCCAAACCATAGGCCCAGCCCAGACCCGGAATAGAACCCGGGTTGGCCAGGCCCGTTTTCCGTACGGGCCGGTCCCGAGCCCAACCCGGGCCGGCCTGGCCTTTATAACATCACTACTTTAAGATAGTTGTAAAATATTGGGTTATTTCCCTAATAGCCCCCAACTTTGTGACCGGCTTCCTGCCTAGCCCCCTACTTTATCAAAATACCCAGATGACCCCCTTTTTCAGATTCCGTTATAACAGCGTTAACTAGTCATCATCTCTCTCTCATCCAACTCATCCCCTCTCTCTGCCACCTCATTTTCTCGCCACCTCATCATCTTCACCGGCGAAAGTTGCCGGCCGACCAATTTTCCGGCCGGCAACCTTCAAACGTAAAAAAAAAACTCTCTCTCTAATTTTTTTTCTTCTCTCTCTAATTTTTTTTTTTTTAAACAGATCTAGAGAGAGAGGGGAGGTTATGATGGAGGCCATCATCATGGGCCTCACGTTCAAGTCATTGGGCCTCACGGCCCATTAGGGTTAGATTTGACAGTTTCAGGTTTAGAAGTTTCTATATTTGAGTATCTTTGATATTTAGGAATCCTAGTTTGAGTCTATCTAGAAGTGTCTTAGTTCCTATAAAAGGAAGTCCAGTTTGTCTTGGTCATTTAGATCAGAGAATATTATCAATTGAGTTTATTATTAATCAGGTTTATAGTTTTGTTCTTTACTTTATCAGTTTATTTACGTATTTTATCAGTTTATTTACGCATTTTATCATTGTTATAATGGTGGATTCCATTACTTTTACGCTTCCGCAACAATCTACATCAGGAGGTCTGTTTGCAGACCTTCAAAGGTCTCTAAACAGATCTAGTAATTTCTTCAGAGACGTTGTGGATTTCATCGACGTTCTAAACCTCGTTTAACTTGTCAACGTAACCATCGTCATCTCAGAGATCTAGATGTAGGATTCGAAACTAGTAGTAATTCATTTATTCGATCAGGAAGTTGGACCGTTTCATCTCCTTCTCCATCATCTGCTAATGTTTCCGATCATTATCATCGTCATCATTCTTCTTCTTTAACTAGAATCCCTCAACCATTGCCCTTACCATTGCCTTTGGGTGATTCTTCTTCTTCTTTACTTAATCATAGGGATTCTGGGTTGTTGTCTTGTTCCAATTCTGGCCATTTTCCTCTTCCTTCTCCAAAGGAAGATATTGGAAAAGACGATGGGGATGAGAATGAAAGAACAGATTCGTTGATTGGAATTGGTGAAAGTTTTTTCTCATGATGTAACATCAGATGCAACATCAAAACTGATTCTTGGAGACGGGGAGTTAGTTGAATATTCATACCCAGTCAGAGTTTCTTTCCTTCATCAACAAAATCCAAATTGTTTTATATGTAACTTAGATGAAATGGAATTTGATGATCAATTAACTTAGTTGCTGTTTGTTTTTTGTTTTTGGTCTGAATCTGAATTTCGCTGAATCTGAATTCGCTGAATTGGATTGGCTGAATCTGATATGTTGAATTATTTTAGAAGTTAGTTTGTTTGTTTTTAAATCTGAATTCTAATTTTGACATTTATACCCCTGTTTTTATTTTTGACAAACAAACCTAAGCCCTAATTTCTCATACTCCCTGGTCCAATATAAAAACAAAAAGAAAACCTAAACTCTATCCTCACTGTCTTCATCCTTCTACCGTCTATCTCCCTCCCTCTCTCCAACAGAAGTTTCGTCGGCAGAAGTCCGGCGAGGTTCTCTCTCTCCTATCAGAAAACGAGGAGAAGACAACAACTGAAACGATGAGATAAAGAAAGAACTTCTTTTGAACTTTCATCGTGGTCTTTGAATACTCAAGTCCGATTTGTGATCTTGTATTTGTATGTACGAAAATCCGGCGAGGGTTTGTTAGGACATCCAAGATCTAGGGTTTCAAATGCTATTTCAGTAAAGGGCGTCCAAGATCTAGGATTTTAGATGCGATTTCAGTAATAGTGTATCTAAGATCTGGCGTTTTTTGTATTGAAAGATCTAGGGTTTTTTGTATTGAAAGATCTAGGGTTTTGTTGAAACCTAACCAGATTTATCAAACATTAGGGTTTCCAATAATTCCCTATTTTCTTGTAAATCTATAGTTGAGTTTTTAGGGTTTTTTGGTGGTGGTTGTGGTCTGACTTAGGTGGTGGTGGCGGTCTGACTTTGGTGGTGGCGGTGGTCTGACTTTTGGTGGTGGTGGCGGTGGTCTGACTTTTGGTGGTGGTGGCGGTAGTCTAAATTTGGTGACGGCGGTGGTCTGACTTTGGTGGTGGCGGCGGTGGTCTAACTTTGGTGGTGGTGGTGGTGGTGGTCTGACTTTGGTCGAGGTGGTCTGACTTGGGTGGAGGTGGTGTTGGTTTGACTGGTGGTGGTCTGAATGGGGTGTTGAGAAATATTTGGATGAGAATTTTTGGAAATCAAAGGGGGTATACGGGTCATTTGACCTATTTCAGCATTTGAGTCTCTTTTTCGGACTTGTTTTGATGTCTGAAATATGTGGGCTCTATTTCAGCCCATTCAGACCACAATCTAATTCAGCTACATTTTCAGATTTTATTAAATTAAAAAATAAACATCTTAAATCTGAATTGAGTTTCAATTCAGATTTCAGATCTGAAAAAAATAAAAAACAAACAGCACCTTAGACGAAATGGAATTTGTAGGAAATACATTATGTAGATTGATGAGCTCAATTTCTTTAGAAAAACCTCATCAATCTCAATATAATTCTCCATCATCACCAACCATGTCTAAAACCCAACCTGTACCAATTTCAATTTCATACTCCATGTCAATTTCAATCTCTATGATGATCGAAATCTCAAGTATACAATGGCTAAACCCATCAAAAATCCAAATTCCCATCTTCCAATTGTTTTCTGTTTATTTTACAGAGAGATATTGAAAGTGAGATCTAGAGAGAGAGAGAGAGGTTGAAAGTGGGAGGGATTTGTTGATTTGGTGAGCAAGAAATTTCTACTTCAGTGCTTTCTTTTACTTTGAATTGCCTGTCAAGTTTTAATGATTCCCGTAGTGTTGATTCATGGCGTTAGACTTCATCATCTGTTACAAACCCTAAAATGGAAATTTGGGTAAAAATTCAGTGACCTTCTCTTCAATAGTATTAGTTTTTTTTTTTGTCGAGAGTTCAATAGTATTAGGCTGGGAAGGAGGATTGCAAACCTGAGATGGCGGAAGTGAGAGAGAACAGGAGAGAGGAAAACAAAAAAAATTTAGAGAGAGGAAAAAAATACTATTTTTTATGTTTAAAGGTTGCCGGCCGGCGACTTCTCCGGTGAAAACGATGAGGTGGCGAGAAGATGAGGTGGCAGAGAGAGGCGATGAGTTGGATGAGAGAGAGGTGATGACTAGTTAACGGTGTTATAACGGAATCTGGAAAAGGGGGCCATCTAGGTATTTTTGATAAAGTATGGGGGCTAGGCAGGAAATCGGTCACAAAGTTGGGGGCTATTTGAGAAATAACCCTAAAATATTCTACAAACTATCGCATGTATCGAATTTTTTTTTTCTTGATGGGTCTATTGTATTTTTTTTTTGTTGAAAGTGGGTCTATTGTATTGGGTTAGAACTCTTTTTATATTCTCTCGAATGAACATATATTCATCTTACATTTATATAAGGGGTTACAAGTGAATACATGAACGCGTCTTTAGGGGGTAGGTTACATATGACTATGTAAGTGTGGATGTACAAAATAAACTAGTCGAAGACAAAAAACATTATAACGCTCCCCCTCGGATCCCATAACATAAGAAATTGTCTCATGAAAATCTTACCAGGAAAACCCAGTAGGAGATACCATGGTCAGGGGTGGCCCTAGGCCAAAGCGAATAAAGCGTCGCTTCGGGCCACCGATTTTTAGGGGCCACCAAGACATTAATTTCTTTAAGAATTATAAAAGAAGTCCAACTCTCTAAGAAAATTATAAGGGCCACCAAATTTAATGATCTTTAGATGAATGGTGGGCCCAACAGTTTGTTTGACTTAGAGCATCTCCAATTAGACACGCTAACAAACACTCTATAAATCCTAATTGTCAAGTGTGGCACTCTAAGTGTTAGAGATTGAATGCCCCATTGGAGATGCTCTGATGAAACAAAAATGCTTTTTAAATATCCAAATCATGAAATCCCAATATCATTTTCTTTCTTCAAGTCAAAGTGTCAAACCAGACTGTTTATTCAATTTCTAGAAACAAAGTTTATTGTGTTTTTGTTGTAAGTTGTTCAATTTCAGAAGTACAAATGAATATTTTGTTTTATGTTTGAATTAAAAAAAATAACTCCCAAGATGATGTTGATTTGGGAGATTCATGTGTTCGCCTTGAAACCTTTTTCAAGCATAATGAGTTATATGGCATAGATGGACTAGACTTATTTTTTGAACTGAAAGTGTTAAAGTGTCTTTTACCAAATGAGATTAAAAAGACTAATTCAAGTGCTAGATTTTCTGCAAAGATATGAAAGGTTGTTACCCAAACACATAGGTTTCTTATAGAATTATGTTAACGATACCAGTTACTGTTGCCTCCGCAGAAATGAGTTTTTCTAAGTTGAAGTTGATTAAGTCTTATATTCGATCTACTATGTCGCAAGAAAGGTTAAACGGGTTAGCTATATTATCTATTGAGAAGGATATGGCTGTCAGTCTTGATTATTCGACGATTATTAGTGACTTTGCATCGAAAAATTTAAGAAGAACAAATTTTAGTGATTGTAATTATCAAAAAAGCTATTTTGTCATATAAATATGATGAAAATATTTTGCGGTACTTACAGTTTTCATGTAATTGTAGGGTTACTTATGTATCTAATACACTATCTAGTGTTTATTGCGGAATCTCGAACATCTATATGTTAGCACTAGAAATCCAGGATCGATATTTACATGACTAATCAATGAACTAGAATGGAAAGAAGATTACCTTAATCGCTTTCCCACGAACAAAATTCCGACTAGATTCAGAAGATCAAGAACTCCAATTGTAGTTCCTCTACTTGAGACACCGAGTGTATGACTTGAACTCCCTCCTTCGAGTCAGCCAGGACCTTCTTGAAGGTTGAGATGAAGAACACTTTCTTCTTGACTAGATAACCGAGAAAACTCTTTTTTTCTCTTTCTTGTTTTTTCTCTCTTGAAAAGCTCTCTTAACTTTGCTCTTGATTGCGTACATAATTATGTCTAATGAGGTCTATTTATAGGGAACATAGTGTAGGGTTTGTCCCAAACTAAGATTCCTAAAATATCTCACTTAAGACATATCCTTAGAAGTCCCATATAAAACCAAAATAGGGCTTATGGTGTGGTCGGCCACTATAGCCCATTATGGGCTTTGTGGCCGACCCACTTAAGGGTCTAGCCGGCCCTGTGCTGGCCGGCCCCTTTCTAAGGTCGGCCATAACATGGCCGACCCCTTTATGGGCACTCCCGGCCTCCCTTTTAGCCCGGGTTTATGTATACTTGTCCGGACTCTTCCGAACACTAAATAATGGATCTAATCCACTTATTTGCCACTTTATATCTAGTCAATCTCTTTCCGTTCAAACCATCACTCTTATGTGTAACCCTTGTAGGATCCAGACTATGTTAGCCGCAGATTACCGAAGTCATCCGGCGATCGTAGTTGGCTTCTAGCTAAGCATAACGACCCCTAATTCGACCGGACTAATGATCTTCAGTATAAGGTCATTATGATCCTATTCGCCAAATCGTACGCATTGCCATCTTGGTCAAAGGACATTCCCTTAGAAGGATACCATTCCTTCGGACCGAGGGAATATATCCTTCAGTCTCCCACTTGTACTTAGAACAAGTGCAATGCTCGATTCCCATGTGTTTTCATATCTCATCTGATATGTCATACTTATCAGATTTTCTTGATTTCAAGAACAAACTGTCAAATCTAATGATTAACTCTTAATCCATTTGAGCATGGCCATGCAATTTTCAGTTGTTTCTCATCAAGTGGCCCAGAGATATTTTATCCTGATTTTACTCAGGAAGACATATTCCATTCTTGTACTCCCACTCAATTATATGTCTATCCTGTCTCCCCCAGTAATCCGTCTTTATAACCTCCTTTTATAGCGCGGCGTTTAACGGTACCAAAGTTCGACATTCCTTTCATAAACTGAGCGAGTACTCATGTTTTGAGGAACCTCTCCGATTTGCTAAATGAGAGTTATGACATCTTACAACTTCTTCTCCTGAAGTACTCCCACTTGGCGGGTTTCCAGTGTACCAGCTTATACACCCATGAAGTTGACTTTGAATACTCCTATTCCTATAACCCAAGCAACAACGTTATCTCGTCAATCACTAATGTTAGTCTTCTTAAGTCATTGTTGTCCAACCAATGACCTGGACTAGGGTTATTATAATGGTGTGCTTCCATGTTCACTTAGTAGGGTTTCTTTCATTAGATTACGCATCTTATAAACCTACTTGGAACACTCCATTATTTTGGACTGTCCTCTAAATTCTAACCACAATTTAGATGACGAAATAAACTGATAAGTTTATTTCGGATAACAAGAGTTTGTAAATATTGAGCACTGCGTAAACTCCTTTACGTTTCTCAACTTTACAAGTCTTTTTAGGATTTTCTACCTTGATCCTAATTCCTTAGATTCATTCACCTTCAATGTTCGTTCTAAGGTGACAATTTAGTTTTTGTTTTCACTTTGCTTATTATTATCTTGCTTATGAACGTCTTTATAAGCTATTACGATAATATCAGTTTCTCAAACTGAAATTAGTACTTCCTAAGTTCTAATTTTAATTTCTTATCTAGTAGAGTTAGCAACGACTCCTAGCATGAAAACTCCTTTTCATCTTTTCGCCCTTTCTAAAAGATTCTTATCTTTATTTTCGGAAGATTGCTTTTATGACTTTCTTCAACCTTTGTGTTCAGAGATGTGATCTCAGATGCTTCCACCATTCTAGGTCTTTCTCTGATTTGTATGAGTGACGACATCTTTTGTACTCCAAGTACTTGTTTTAGATGTGCGGGTAAATCTCAATCATCTTCATGATCGATCTTATGTTGTCCAGACATAAGTATTTCTCTCATGTTTTTGCTTTTGCTTGTCAGAATTTTTCAAATTCCGAGTTTGCTTGGCAACTCTCATGTGAGATGGGTAGATTCTCTTTCAAAATTCTTTTTGAACGAGTTCTCATCACTTTAATCTATTGATATAGATTTTGATGTCCTATTGAGTCAGTTCTCCAACTGTTTTTAACATTTTTGATGTTTTTTCTCAATCCCAGTATGTCCCTACATACAGGACTTTGAAACATTCTTGTTTTACTCCCACTTACCTTCTTGTCGAACAAGACTAATCATTCTAAGAAATTGAATCCAGACAATTTCTTTATGAATGTTTAGAAACTCACTCTTTAGATCTTATCTCTTTAGACTCTCAGTCTAAACTCGGAGTGGTTTTGCTATAGTTTATGTGAATCTTCTTTCTAAGACTCACTCGGGGTTTTGAGCACATATCAAGATATTTCCTTAACTTCTTTTAAGAGGTCTCGTGGTGAGTAACTCCTTACTCCTATTTGTTGCTCTTATTCGAACTTGTTTCGAATATTTATTTCCTCCCACTTGTCCATTTTAAAAGATGCCTTCTTTTAAATAGGACACCATCGAGAGCAACAAAAGTTGTTCCGATGATTTGTGAGAGAACCCCGTTATTCTTCGTTCGAAGAATCTATGTCTAACGGTCTTTTAGACTTTTAATAAAAGATCATTTTAGAACTATTTCTAAAATCCATACTTGTATGGAATCTTTTATTTGCTATAGCTTTTTAGGTTTTTAGTGGGATGGCAGATGTGCATTTAGACTTTTACTTTCGGAAGATTCTATGACTTTTAGACTTATGATCGCATCATAATCTTTGGTCAGATTTGATCCTTACTTGATTTAGGTTTAGTCTCTAAAACTTTCCTTTAATCTAGTGTTTAGTCTATTCAAGTCATATTAGTCACTTTCTTATGTCTAACATAAGTTCTAGTGAGTAATTTGACCTTTGGGATCTTGTCAAATTTCTTTTGTTTGAACCATGATTAACTATCGTTGAGAGATACGAGATCAATCAACTTTGGCTTCATCCATGTTCTTTCAAATTTATTTGACTAGATTAGAATAACTAAACTGGATCGTTCGGTATAATTGTTAAAAGTTGAATAGGCATTTTTCTTGAGAACATTTATAAAATACTGATTATTTTGTTTATCTTCATAATCTTATTACAGAGTCAATGTTCTTAAAAAGAAAAAGAAAACTAAAAACTAATTTAAAGTTATGCCTATGGAGCCCATGATCCTTCTCCAGCTTTATGTAGCAACTTTTGCTTCCTTAAGCTTTTGACAGGTTCGTCTCCTAATCAATAAATACTCAGCTTCAATTTGTTCTTGTCATTCATAATGAAAAGAACAATTTTAGGTATCCAATACCTTTTAGGAATTGTATTTAATTGAATCAACTTTCAATTCTCATTACCTTGTGCGGAAACTATATTTCCATTCTTTTTGTCTTCCAGGAATTTGGGGCAGTTTCTTTTCCAATGGCCTGTGCCATTGCAATAGAAACACTTGGAATCAGATTGGGCACCTTTGTTTTTGGCAACTTGTTTGCCTTTTCGCTTGCCCATTTGCTTCCTCTTGAATTTCTGCCTTCCTTCTTTCTTAAATTTCTTTTCCTTTTAAAGCATCAGAACTTCTTTCTTAGGTTCCACCACTCTGATGTTCTCTTCGGTTTTTTGGAGCATAGCGTGTAGTTCTTCCAAAGATTTATCCCATCCATCATGTGGTACTGCAGGCTAAACTGACTGAACCCATCATGAAGTGAATGCAGGATAAGATCAGTGGCAAAATCCTGGCCATGGTCGACTCCAAGTCGAGCTAGTTTCTCAAAATGACTAATCATTTTGAAAACATGTGGCCTTACAGACTTTCCTCTTTCAAGGCGCATATCCAATATTGCCTTTGAGGTTTCATACCTTTCCATTCTCTACTTCTTTTGGAACAGATTCCTAAGTTGTCGTATCATGGTGTAAGCATCCATGTGATTGAACTTATCTTGAAGATTAGGTTCCATGGTTGCTAACATAGGGCATGTTACGGGTTCAGATTTCTTTGGAAGACTTCTTTCCGAATCCTTCTCCTGATCAGTCGAATCTTCTGTGATTTCCAGAAGTTGTTTGTCTAGGATGCTTGCCTTATTTTCGGATCTGAGAACGAGTTCCAGATTCCATTCCCATACAATGAAGTTGTCTCCATTCAGCTTTTCTTTCTCTAGTAGCCAACGGATGTTGAAGTTTTCTTTGGACGTCATAATTAAACTACATGTAAGAAACGCGAAAGTGATTTAAACTTGTTATCCTGGCATAATATTCGTGTATGCCTATATTATTCTTTATTTATTGTCCCCTAAGAATAATATAATTCCAGGATCCAATTTCTTCGGAATTAAGCGTACTTGGGCATTGCCCTTAATCTGTCGTCCTGGGTGAGTAACATCTTACTGATCATACTCTTATGACTCCTGGTTGACAAATTTCACACTTTAGTGTCAAATTATCCTTTTGCCTCGAAATCCAAAACCCATTTGCTGACTCATTGAGAATAACCACTTAGACATGTAGACCTCTGCTATAGATCTACCCGTATCGTCCCGAGGTAAAAGATGGCACTCTGCGAAGGCCGACCCACCATCGATGAACAAGGGATCAACAGGTGTCTTAATCTGGGTAGGCTTTACTCAAAATTCTTTTTGGGACTTTTTACGTAATTTATCAAGTTGCGTTACTGTGAACTCTAGCATAACCAATTATGATTTATTACGTAAAAGTTTATGTAGGTTTGCGTAATGATTTATTCAAATCTTTAGTATATCCCTAAAAGATCTCATCTCTTATGTTAATTTCTTGTTTGCCTATGGTTCGTATGGATTCTCATCCTTGAACCTCCATTGATTACTCCCACTTGAACCATAATCTCATCGTTCGATGGATTCCTAGACCCTATACTCTAAGTATTATTTCGGGCACAATCACTAGTGTTTAGGAACAAGAAACGTTAGCCTATCTAAAGGTATACTAAACTACGCAATCACATAAAATATACATACATTAAAAAATATGACAGTCATAGTAAAGTATGTATCCTAGACACGATTCTAGGTTCGCTATGTCTCCTATAGCTAAATGTGGGAAATTGTGATATTCCTATGTCTAACGTGAGTTCTAAGTCCATTTTCATAAAATACGGACCAATAACACGTCATGTTTCTTCCTTAATGATTTCCAAAATCGCTTTAAGGAAAAACTTCATTTGGGCCCTTTGACGGCCCGGGTCAATTTTGGAAAAATAAGTTTGAAATTCGGAGAAAAAGGTCTGAAAAACTCCCACTCGGATCAAGGCCCAAAAGTCCTCGAGTCAAACTCAAAAAGACCCAAGTTGACCCTCGTCAAAGTCCCTTGACTAGTCTCGGGTCAACCGTTGACTCTGACTAGTCATAGACCGGACCAAGGGACAACACATTCCATCGTGCTTTGTCCCTTGGCCAAACGCGTCCTAGCTGGGTCAGATGCGTCCTAGACGCATCTGACCCTAGGATGCGTCCTGGACGCATCCTAGTGGAGTTTGGTGCATGAGACGCGTCTCGGGTGGGACGGCATAGGCTCCATCTTTGGGGTAACCCTTGTAGGATCCGGTCTATGTTAGTCGCGAATCACCGAAGTGATCTGACGATCGTAGTTGGCTTGTAGCTAAGCATTACGACCCCTAATTCGACCGGACTAGTGGATCTTCTGGATAAATTCATCATAATCTTATTTGAAAAATTGAGCACATTTTCATCTTGGCCGAAGGACACTCCTTCAAAAAGGACATCTCTTTCAGACCGAAAGGGCATATCCTTTAGTCTCCCACTTGTACTTAAAACAAGTGCAATGCTCGATTTCCATGTCACTTCGTATCTCATCGGATACGTCATACATTTAAGACTTTCTCGATCTAGAGAACAACTGCCAAAAAATAAATGATTAACTATTAATCCATTTGAGTGCGATCACGCATTTTCAGTTGCTTCTTTTCAAGTGGCCCGGAGATACTAATCCTAACTTAGTTAGGATGATATAATCTAATCTTAACTCCCACTCAGCTTCATGTCTATCATGCCTTTCCCAGTAACTGCCTTTATAATCTCTTCTTACGTGCGGTGTTTGACGACACTAAAGTTTGGCATTCCTTACAGAAGATGAGCATGACACTCATGTTAAAAGGAATCTCTTCAATCTTGCCTATGAGACTTCATGACGCTTTCATTATTTGAAGAACTCTCATGGTGGGTTATCCAGTTTACCATACATCCATGTAATTGACTTGAATACTAATATTCCTATAGCCCATGAAACAACGCTATCAGTCAATCTCACATGCTAGTCTTTTAAGTCATTGTTGTACACTCAATGACCTAGACTAGGGACAAAATAAAAAAATAATTCCAAGTTCACTTAATAAAGTTTCATTTATCAGATCACGTATCTGATAAACCTATTTGGAATATTTCATTATTTTGGATTGTCGTTTGATTACTAAACCAATTTTAAACGACGAAATAACTACTTTATTTCTGAAATTAAAAGTTTGTAAATTTTAGCCTTCCCGCGTAAATCCTTACACACTCAATTTACTAGTCTAAGCTTTTCTCAAAAAAGCTTAATGCATATGACTCTAGTATGACTTTCACACTTTAGTCTAAGGTGACAGTTTAGTTAATAGATCTAATCTATGTGGATTTCGCTGGTTATCATCCCGATTAAAGGATGATAATCTTTATTATTTTGTACTAGATTAAGGCTTCTCAAGCTTTAACTATTTCTTTTATTTGTAGAGTTTGCAACAGTCTTTGCCTAAAACCTTTCAGGCTTACTGTTCTTCTAAGCTAAGATCAAAATCTTAGTCTGGAAATTTGCAAGATGTGACATTGTTCAACCGTTTTATTTCCCTGCTTTTATACCAAGAACTCACATAAGCTCTTCTCTAGTACTTTGTGATGTCGCTCAGTTGCGATCCAGATCAAATTTATCTTATTTGATTGACGACGACTATAGATACTCTAAGTATTTAAGACGTCGATGCGAATGTTAATCATGTCCAACATGCCCAATCTTCTGTCCGAACATAACCATTTTTTTCATGCGAGCTTGCTTAATAGAATCTTTTGGATGTTGAATCTTACTGGGTTGTGTCCAATGAGTCTTGGGTAGAAATAATCCATTTGAGTCTTTCACATTTAGGTGTCGTTTGACAACCAAAAGTGGAAGTTCTTTGACTTGTAGTAGAAGTTCTTTTGCTTCAAAAAAGTACAAAATTATCATAAGTATGTTTGGCAAAATGTTACTTATAAGTAAAAAAGTCAAAAAGTTAGTTTGCTCATGTAATTTACTTTTCTCATAAAGATACTTGATTTCAATTAAATTTATTTATGATTTTCATGATTAATATTTTAGAAGAGTTGATGATGATATTAGTAGTAGTAGTAGCGGTGGTGGTGGCAACGACAGTGGTGGTGGAGGTGTGATGGTGGAGGTATGATATGGTGGTGGTGGATGTATGGGGATGGTGTTGGTGGATGTATGGGGATGGTGTTGGTGGAGGGACGCCGGTGGTGGTGGTGGATGTACATTGGAGGTGTGGGAATGTGGTGGTGGATATACATTGGAGGTGTGGGAACGTGGTGAATGTACTTTTCCTGAACGAGTCTTATCACCTTTTTGATTTATCTTTATAGATCTTTGATGTCCAAAAGCATTTTACCTTTGTGTGTGGTCCTTTTATTCAGTCAGTTCTAAATTGTTTTCAACATCAGAATGTTGTTCTCAATCTATAGTATGTCGTCTACATACTAGACCAAGAAAACTGGGTCACTCCCACTAACCTTCCTGAACTTCCTGAAATTCAAGATTTGTCTTCATTCTTCAAGAAATCAACTATTGATTACTTTGCTGAATCGAAGATTCCAACTCCTACTTGTCTGCTTCAATCCTAAGATGGATTTAGCTTGCATTTGTCATCATCTTTAGTAGAGTTAACTATCCTCCGAATTGTGTCACGTACACATTCCATTTGCTAGTGTTTGATCATTATGGTCTTAAACATCGTGTCATGAGAAATGGTCTTTTCATGGTCTGTACCACGAATTCTGTGACCTTTTCTGGTCTTGCTGTGGGAAACACTAACATTTCCATCCTTGTCTGTTTTTCACTTTGGAAAACCTATATATATTTAACGGGAACTATTCCCTTAAGTAAATAGATCACGTTCCAAACTTGATTTCAAATATGGATTCCATATCTGATCTTATGGCTCAAAGCCATATTTCAATGTCTGATTCCGTCATAGCTTTTGTAGGTAGCTCATTGTCTTCTCTAGTAGGATTTTAGTCCTCTGACATATATCTATGATCCTTCAAGGCCTACGAGGGGTTTGAACAACTTTGAAGACATTTTAGAACTCTTTGAGAATTTTCTAGTGAGATATTCTTAATTGTTAGAGAGTTCTCTTGTTGTTCATATCGAATATTTTCGGTATTTTATATTTCTCCCACTTGTCTTCTTGAAAATAACTCTTATTTTAAGGAAGACACAATCAGGAGCAACAACCACATTGTTCTATGATCGTTTGTAGAAAAATCCCTAATATTTCTTATGGTTATACCACAAAGAAATATGTGTGATATGCAAACTTAGTTCCCATAAACCATTTACTTTAGTTTCGTATTTTCAGACAGTAAGAAAAGACCACTTTGGAACTATTCCAAACCCATACTCTTATGGTGTCTTTTCAGCTTTAAACAGAATGAGGTTAAGTAGGAAAACAACCGTTTTGAGAATATACCCCAGAAAGTGTTCAAAAGATTGGCCTAGTCCCATCATTGATCGATTTATGTCTGACATCATCCATATGATGTGTTTATTGGAGCAAGGTGAGAAACGATTTCTCAACTTCTGTTGATGGTTATCAATTTCTTGCTAATTAATTTGCAAGTAATGTTATATCTGGTCGATTGATGGATACATAAGAACACCAATTGGTTTCAAATATAGTTTTTCAACACCAAGAAATTCTTCACTGTCCTTCGGAAGGGTATTTCTTTTCATCAAGTAACTGAACAATCATAGGACTACATAAAAGCTGAGTTTTGTCCATATAAAAGTGTTTTTGGACTTTTTATGTATACGTCGATTGATGGATAAAAATTTAATTTTGCAATTTGCGATATGTATATCAAAATAAAATTTAGTTTCGCTAAGATCTTTCATCTCAAATTTTTTCCTTTAAATAATCAGCCGTCTTAGTGGGCTTTTCTAGAGTCCTAATAAGATTTAAATAATCTAAATAAACTATAATAATAACATATCTATTTTCTGCTTATTTAATGAATAAAGATGGACAAATTTAATTATTAATATATCGTTCTTTCCAAAGGTACTCGCTAAGGAGATTATATCAATTTCAACAAGAAAAGAGATTATACCACCTTGATTGTTTTAATTCATATAACAATCTTTGTAACTTGATTGAATACATGTTTGAAGATCCCACCTCAAATGTTTTAGGCAAAGTATATCCGTCGAGGTTATTTTATGTAGATGTCGTTATTACGTGAGTCCTATAAATATGCACTCATTAATGCATTAGTTGTGTTTGAAGACCTTCTAATGCTGTCGGGCTTATCAATTATCAGAATGTTATTGCATCCTATACAGGAGAATATATCTCCTAAGAATCAATACCCAGTCTCTGAGAAAAACTTTGAGCAACGAAATGTGTTTTATATTAGACATTCTTTTCTTTTACGTATGAATACCTATTTGTACCCTACAGGTTATACGTTTATGAGTGTTTTAACTACAGGTCCGAAAACCTCAATTTGTTGAGGAATTTACCTAAGCATACTTCCACATTTCAATCTTATCTATGTCGACATTCTTCAATATTTTGCAGTTCAGGATCATCATTATTTGTTATTATAACCACATGCAACTATTGTAAATGCAATTTTTTCTAGAATATTCTCCTTTACTTATATAATGAAATGATTATTCTTACGTACTTTGATGCACCCAAAAATGGGTACAACCCAGGAGGAGGTAACAAGTAGTACACTCGGTAAAACCGAGTCCGGTCCACGTGGATAGGTCGGTAATCTAGGTATTAACTTACTTTTATTTGTCCAAAAGCTTAAGTATCAAAAGGCAAACCTAGACTAAGTCTAAACGAACAACAAGATAAAAAGGGGGTTTCTTTTAGTTGGTTTGAGAAAAATATAGAAAGATAGTTAAAGTACTAAAAAGGATGAAAAAGTAAGATGAGAATAGAGTCGAGTGAGAGAGGTGTCAAGGGTTCGGAAATCCGTAATGACGTTCTTTAAGACTATGTACAGTCCAATCGAACGAATCGGTACTAAGTCGAGCTTGACTGTTATGGTGGATGTTTCTAAGCACTACGTATATCCAAAGATCATACTTAGTCAAATAAAATGTCCTAGACAGATAAAACCAAGTCATTGAAAATATCACCTTATCGCCTAACTATGAAAGATGCATGTCATGACACATGAAATTAGATTTAGGCAACGAAATCAATATACATCGTCTAATTGATCAACTATATGAAGTGCTTGACAAAACATATGAAGAAATATCAAAACGATTAATTGAAACAGAAGCATTTGATTTCATATTCATTCATAGAATAAAACATGTTCACAATCATAAATTCATCACAATTTGATCCTTAACATCAACACAATAATTAAACATTCATGGTTTACAATTAATCAATGAAAGAAAGTAGATTTAGTCATGTAGTGTTAGAATCTCTCTTTTCTATGTAGTGTGAGGCTAAAGTTGATGGCATAAATGTTCAATTAAGTGTAGTCGATCTCCCTTTAGAAGATAGTAGGAGTCCCCTTAACAAAAATTTCATCCCTTCCTTTTAACAAAAATCCACCATGAAAGCTTGATTTAAGCTTTCTCTCTCTAAAATGTCTACACAAATTAGCAAGCAAACAACAAAGAACTCAAGGCAAGAACACTTTTAACAAAAACCCCTAAAGTTTCTGGCCAGGAGGTGGTCGGAACAACCATACATCGCTTGACGGAGTCTAGCTTTTCTGGCCAAGAAATTGTCCTTCCTACGCCGACATTTCTTTGTCCTGGGCTGCTTCTAACCTTCCTTTGCACTGGCCTTTAGTCCCGAGCCACCCATGTTGCTTCCATTTAAAACTCGAGCTCTTCTTTAGGTTCTGATATGGTCCCTTTCGGTTGCTCCTCTGATTACAACTGTGTCAGCCTAAGCTTTAGCCGACCTGATGTTCTGCTAGCTGACCAAGCTTTGACTGACAACTCCTCTTGATTCTTCTCTCTCTCATCAAACTAACCACCCAAACCCTAGTTGCTAGTTTATTTCTCCTTTTCTTTTTTTTTTCCTTCCGAAAACAAATAAAAACCTTTGACTTGGCCTTATTGGTTTGACTTGGACTACTAAATCAAGTTTGACCTCTATTTTGACTACAGATTTGAACTTTCAATTGACCTCTAATTTGACCCTGATTTGAACTCTGATTTTAACTAAAATTACCAAAATATCCCTGGAATAAATGACCAAAATACCTTTGATCTATCTTTCTTCTATTTTGGACGCATGAGATGAAAATGTGATAATTTGCTCATTTTATTCCAAATTATATGTCTAGCTTCATGTACGCCACCTACACATGAAAACACAGATCTTATTAGAAATCGACATGAAACCGGACTTAACTCATTAAGTTAAGTGATTGAAATGTGACATTTTCACGCCACATCATACTCTTATTAACTGTATGTACTTGAAATAAATGATGTACCATAAGAACAATGTACTACTCAAATGTTTATACTAATTATATAAAATATGCAAACTTTTAATAGCAATGTACTACTTCAATTTTCTTTTTGTCAAAGCATATTTTTCAACTAAGTGGAATATCTTGTTAAACTAATATCATATTTATTTGTCGATAAGTTAATACCTCGTTAATATAATAATTTTATCCAGACTCGAACCTAACTAATAGAGGTTTTACTGTATAATGTTATAGTTTAATAGGAATAATGGCAGGTTGCCTAACAAGAGTCATTGACCCGTGGTCGACAATGTACATCGCCACATATTAACTTCTAAATTATTAAGATCGTAAGTCAAGTAATAAACTTTCCTCGGTTATGATTTGATATATTTATTATATCTTTTCTTAATGGAGATAAAATCATAAAACTTGACTTTCTTCATTATAATAGTAAGCAAAAAACGTGTATATTTAAAAATAATTAAAGGTAAAGCTTTTTTAGAGTGGTATAGCACTCTCTATCAATCATTGTGTGCCCCTATGGATCAAACCTCTAAAATTCACCAAATATGAGAACTTTATTCTATACAAAATATAAATGTCTGATATTGATTTTACAATTTAATTTGTCACTCTCATGATTCTCAAACATTTATGAATGAGAAAAACAAAATACATGATGTTAAGCTTGTGAGTCACCCCAAACATGGGCCCTATTTTCATATCATGTTTATAACTAAAACTTTATTATAAGTTATCAAGTTGCTTTTGATTTTTTAGATAATAGTTATACTATTGGAGTGGTGTTAAATATATATTCGTAGTGTTCTCCCAAAAGTGTAGGTGGCATGTTGTAAAATGGCATACTATTGCAAGTGAGTGGAACTAAAAATTAGTATTAGTAGGTGGAAAAAATTCCTACTTTACATGTAGAAAGAGTTTTTAATAAGGAAAGCCCATTAGTGTTAGGAGAAAGGTTGTATAAAACAATTGACCACTTAGAATTAGGGGTGATAAATTTTTTAAAATATAATTGAAGTACATGATTTGTTTACAAAATTTTCACATATATAGAAAACTGCTCTGAACTTGCCACCCCAAAATTAAAATTGGGTTAATTATTTTTTACTCACTACTTTCTTACTCGTTGTTTTAATCCATAAATTCAAATTAGCTCTTTTTTTAGTAATTATTGTCTGAAATAAAATGATTCTTCATTGATATCTCAAGAGTTGTGTTACAACGGGTATTTATACAAAGTGTGTCGATATACAAGAATGGAAATTACCAAATTTATACTATTCTATACCCTAATTATAAAGATATTATATACTAATTGATACTCCCCCTCAAGTTGGAGCGTAGATATCTTCGAGATCCAACTTGCTTAATGTGTTGGAGAAGATTCGACTGTTGACTGCTTTGGTTAGGATATCTGCTAATTGATCTTCAGATAAGACAAACGACACCTTAATAATATTTGCATCAAGTTTCTCTTTTATGAAGTGTCGATCTACCTCAACATGTTTGGTCATGTTACGTTGCACTGGGTTATTTGCAATATCAGTTGCAGCTTTACTATCACAATGCAGTTTCATAGCTTGTTTGGATTTAAAATCTAGTTCTTCCATCAAGTTTCTAATCCATAATAACTCACATATTCCCTGTGCTATACTCCTGTGTTCAGATTCAACACTTGACATAGCCACCACTTTTTGCTTTTTGCTTCGCCAAGTAACCAAATTTTCTCCTACAAAAGTGAAGTACCCAATTGTAGATTGCATATCAGTTACATTTTCTGCTCAATCTGCATCTATATAACCTTCAACATCAAAATGACTATGAGAAGAAAACATTAATCCTGTACCAGTTGCGGACTTCAATTACCTCAAAATTTGAGTTACATCATCCATGTGTGCCTCACTCGGTGCATGCATAAATTGACTTACCACGCTTACATCATATGCTATATCAGGTCTAGTATGTGACAAGTAGATCAATTTACTAACTAGACGTTGATATCTATCTTTGTTGTTGGGCACCTAGTCGGGTAATAACTCAAAGCTTGTGATTCTCCTCCATAGGAGTGATTGTTGGCTGACAATCTCACATGCTTGTTTCAGTTAAAAGATCAAGGACATATTTTCATTGTGGCAAAGAAATTCCTTGCTCCGAGCAGGCGACTTCAATACCCAAAAAACACTTCAACGCTCCAAAATTTTTCATCTCGAAATCTTTTGTCAAATGATGTTGTAATGCTAGTCTTTCTTCAGTATCATTTCCTGTTACTATCATATCGTCATCATAAATAATGAGGCAAGTAATCGTTCCATTTTTATGATTGAAAAATAAAGTATGATCTGTATTGCTCTCTTTGTATCCAAAATTTCTAATGAATTTACTAAACCTTCCAAACCACACTCTTGGAGAGTATTTTAGTGCATACAAAGATTTCTTAATTTTGCAAACCACATTACTTTTGATAGAATTCATCTTGCACCCGGTGGAGGTTCCATGTAAGCTTCTTCTAAATCACCATGTAAGAATGCATTTTTTTTACTTTAAATTGTTACAAAGGCCAATTTAAATTTGCTGCTAATAAAATGAAGACTCGATTTGTGTTCATCTTAGCCACTAGAGAAAATGTCTCAGAATAATCAATACTATAGGTTTGAGTGTAACCCTTGGCTACAAGTCTAGCTTTGTAGCATTCAATAGTTTCATCTGCCTTATACTTAACTGTATATATCTATCCGCATCCTACTGTTTGTTTTCCTTCTGGGAGGGTGGTCACTTCCCAGGTTGAGTTCTTTTGGAGTACCTCCACTTCTTCGTTCATGGCTTGAGTCCACTTCGGGTCCTTCAAAGCTTCCTGCACATTAGTTGGAATAGATACAACTGATAATTGACATGTAACTGACGCACATGACGGAGACAGTCTATTAATAGACACATAATTAGCTATGGGATATTTTGAGTTCGAGATGAGATCAAGTTCATATTATTTTTTGGGGATGCCTCTAGTAGTTCGAGGAGGTAACTAATAGCTTATATTTTCTATACCTTATATAATGAAGGAATTACTAGAGGAATCTAGTTCAGTTACTTGTGGAGGATCAACGCAAGGTCTGATTGGATGAGTGGTGTACTATAGGAGGAGCTAGAGTTACAATGATATCTTGTTCAACATTTATAGTAGACTGATCAGAAGCTATCACATCTTCAACTACTGTCTCTTATTGGATATTAGAAGTCATCAATGTCTCATGCTCGGTAGTTGGAGTTACCACATCTTCAACTATTGTGGTAGATGAAATAGTGTTGTCAATAGTATCATCTGCAAATATAAAGTTCTCCCCTTGCAGGGGATACACAGAGTCCCCCCTGAGAAATAATACCCACTCTCACAGAAAGTAACATCAGCGGTAACATACATATTCTGAGTAGGTGGATGGTAATGAAGGAGTTGAAGGAGATGTCCTTCGACCAAGGTGACAATGCGAACAATTTGTCGGATAGGAAGATTGATGTGGAAGATCATCAAGTCCGATTGATTTAGGGATCGTAGAGTTGTAGCTAGATACCAACTACGATCGTCGAATTACGAAGTAATTCGCGGCTAACTTCGATCGGATCCTACAACGGGTTACACATAAGAGTGACAAATTGATCTAGGATATGACTAGTGGGAGTGAGATATAATCATGGGAGTGTCCCATAAACATATCTCATAGGCCTAAAAAGGAATTAGGCAAAGATAGTACAAAAAGGCCAAAAACAGGGTTTTTGGGCCTAGACCGGTTCGGGTACTTCTAGACTCGGATTAGGCTGAATTTTGGAGGGTTAGTTGCTGATATAATAAACATTATATCTGCCAATTTTCGTGGTGTTTGGGCACCTCCTCCTTAGGGAATTGAGAAAATACCAATAGTTGCTATTTTCGACTATTTCCCTAAATCTTATTCTAAAGGGTGTTTTAGGAAACCTAAAAGGAGGTGGATTCTTATTAGGGTTCTATATAAACACTCTTAGGGCAGAGAATAAGGTGTGGAATTTCTCTCTAAGCTTTCTTACTCTACCACATCAAGTAGAGAGGAGAAAGTGAGCTAATTCCCATTAACTATCAATCTAGTCAAAGAAGAAGGTGTTCTTCTTTTCCAACCACCATTGGTGTGCTAGCTATACAACAAGGTGGGAGATCAAATTGATTGCTCGTGTCCCAAGTAGAGGAGCTACACTTGAAGCTCTTGGTCTTCTTCAATCAATTCAACTAGTTCGAGGGAAAAGCGATTAAGGTAATCTACTATCTCCATTAGATTAATTACTAGTTTTGCATTTGATCCTGGGAATACTAGTGTAGACATTAGATGTCATATTTCCGCTATAAACACTAGTAGAAGGGTGTAAATCCCTACAGTGGCGTCAGAGCCTCTTGCTATTAACTAGTTTTTGCTAAGAATCGAACTAATTCATATGCTTGATAGTTTGAAAATTGAGTTTATAAAAGTATTTAAAAGGTGTTTTAAAAGGTATTTTTAACTCATAATTTGATAGGATTCAATAAATTTTCAAATTGAGAATCACATTGATGATTAAAAGTGTTTTAAAAGTCTCAATTTGATTGAATTTCAAACTAATCCATGCTTGATTAAATTGATAGTTATGTTTAAAAAGATTTTAAAACATAAAATTTGATTAATTCTGAATTGGATTCAAAGATTTTTCAAAATTGATTTCAAAATTGTTCTTTGAAAAATTTCAAAAACCTAGATTTTGATCCAAAATTGGTTTGATTAAGAGTTGTTTTTAAGTTCTGGAAACTTTTGAAAAACAAAATTTTGGAATTTTAGAAGTGTTCTAAAAAGAGTAGTTTTGACTTTAGGAAGCTCTCAAAACAAATTTGGAAAAATTTAAAAGTTTCTAAAAGTTTTAAAATTTTTTTTAGAAGTGTTCTAAAAGGAATTTCAAAAATTTAAGAAAAGTTTTAAAATTGGAAAATAGCAACTTAGAGTTGCATATGAAAAAAAAAAAAAATTTCTTTTCTTTTTGGAAACTAGGGTTTTGAAAAACCCTAGTGTCCGGCCAGCTGCGACAGAAGCTTCTGGACGCGTCTAAGACGCGACCAGCAGCTGCGAAGGAGCTTCCTGGACGCGTCTAGGACGCGTCCAGAGCACTCGACCAGACGCGTCTTGGAGACGCGTCTGGGAGGTTCTGGGTGTCTCGGACTAGTCCGAGACACCTAGTGCTGGTCCGGTCCAGTACCAGACACGTCTAGGACGCGTCTGGTACATGGACTAGCGTCCTGGCTCCGGCCAGGACGAGACCAGGCCTTGATAGGCCTCGGCCAGGACATGCCGGCCCTATGGGCCGTGCTATGTCCGGACCTTGTCCGAGCCCTTTTTGGGCTTAGGCCGGGACTTGTCTAGGACTTGTCCCGGGCTTTTTCGAGGCTTTTCGGACCACGAAAAGGGACCATCATTCGAGTGGGAGTTTTTGCCAAAAATTTTTCCGATTCCAACCAAATAATTCCAAAATCAATCCGGGCCATCCAATAGCCCAAAACGGATTTCTCTTTAAATTGATTTATGAAATCATTAAGAATCGAACCAATATTTTTTCCGAAATTGACCCGGGCTTTCTCGAGCCCAAAACGGAGTTTTTCTTAAAGATGATTTTAGAAATCATAAAAGATAAAACCGGAAAGCACCACTAGTAGAATTCTTCGAATTTAGACTTAAGGTCCGTAATGTGACATGTGATGTCAACAAAAGTATCTCCCAAGATAATCATGCATATATAATTCTTAGCCTTGATATATTATATGATTGCATGTGATGTGAATGCGGGAAACTAGTATGGCCATAGATTTATTTCTTTATTCTTGTTTTAAGCACGGATGGGTGCATGCTTTGTAATTAATTTTAATTTCAAGTTTATACGATCTGCGAATCGTTAGAGTCTTGTAATTAGAGTTTAGGGTCTATGAGTCCATTGAAGAAACTCGAGGATGAAATCCAAAGGCGAGTGGGAGAAATCAATGGAGGTTCAAAGATGGCGATCTAAGACGAACCAAAAGGCGAAACAAGAAGAAAACCAAGGGTGATTAGATCTTCTAGGTTAGGGGCCATACTAGGATCCATGTCTGCTTGATTTACTTTCTCGCGCGCATTTACTTACTTATTTACGCTTTATGTCGTGGATGTTAGTTAGGCTAAATAGTTCACTATAACAAACGCCAGACTAGCGTAAAAGTCCCCAAAAGTAATCTTGAGTAATCGCCTATCCAGATTAAGACACTCGTTGCGCCCTTGTTCGAGGAAGGTGGGTCGGCCTTCGCAGAGTACCTCCTCTACCTTGGGACAATGCGGGTAGGTCTATAGAAGAGGCCTACACGTCTAAATGGTTCTACTCAACGAGATCAGCAAGAGAGTCTTGGATACTCGAGGCAAAAGGATAGATTAGTCATTCATTAATGAAATCTATCAACCAAGAGTCATAAGGTATGATCAGTGAAGAAGTTCGCTCACCCGGAACGACGGAGTCAAAGGGTAGGGCCTTCGTCCGCTTTACTTCGAAGAACTGGGGTCTTGGAATCACTTATTCAATCGGGGACGATTTTATATTGAATAATGTGGGAAAACTAATGTTTTTCAAAAACGATAACGAGTTTTAAAACTTTGCCATTTCTTTTATGTAGTTCAAAGATGACAAAAGATATTTTCAACTTCCGCTCACTTCTCGACAAGGAGAAGCTGAATGAGCACAACTTCCTTGACTGGGAAAGGAACCTAGGAATAGTTCTCAGGATGGAAGGAAAGCAACATGTACTAGAAACTCCAATTCCTGTATTGGATGATAATTCGACTAAAGAAGAGATAGATGAAGAAAGGAGTGTGCGGAAAAAGGCAGAGCCCGTAACTTGCTTAATGCTAGCAACCATGGAACCGACTCTGCAAGAGCAGTTCATAGACATGGATGCTTACTCCATGATGCGACAACTTCGGGAAATGTTCCAGAAACAGTCGAGATTGGAGAGGTTTGAAACCTCTAAAGCGATTATGGACATGCGCCTTGAAAAGGGAAAACCAGTTGGGCCTCATGTTCGTCAAATGATCAGGCTCATAGGCAAACTGGCTAAACTAGGTTTCCTTTATAGCCAACAGACAGCTACCGACACTATCCTTCACTCCCTCCATAGTGGTTTTAATCAGTTTAAGATGAACTACAACATGAATGGATGGGATAAAACGTTTGAGGAACTTCATTCTATGCTTCTAACAGCCGAAAAGGACGTCGCTATAGTGGAAACTAAGAAGGACGTTCTTATGGTACAAAAGGACAAAGGGTTCAAGAAAGGTGGAAAACAGAAGAAGAAAACCACGTCAAAAGGTAAAAGCAAACGAGTTGCCAAACCTAAAGACAAAGGTCCTCCTCCTGACACCAAATGTTTCTACTGTGATGGCAAGGGCCACTGGAAAAGAAACTGCCCTAAGTTCTTGGAGGACAAAAAGAATGGAACAGTGGCTTCCAATTCAGGTATAAACAGTTAACTTATCAAATACTGAAAATTCCCAAACCTTGGTATATGATACCTAAAATTGCCCTTTCATTGTGAATGTACAGGCGCAGCTGGGAACTGAGTATTTGGCTAAGGAAGAGAAGATCCAAGAGGGAGCAGAAGCCTCGACTGGTAAGGATGCTGAAAGGGATCGAAGTCTACTTTAGGCACTATTCTAGATTAATCGTTTTCTAGTTTTTTAACATCATCTCTGTACTAAGTATTATGGAGAATCAATAAAGAACTTTATTTCTAAATTGAGATGTTAATAAGTGCTAAATTTAACAAACTATACCAAAAGATTCTAAAATTGGTCAAAAACCTATAAGATAGGTTCATCCCAATCGGAAAGGGATGAGGACAACAAGTCCACTATAACCAAAACATGAATCAAACTGACAAGAAAGAAAGCCTTGAGTCAAAAACAGAGATTGATCTTCAAACGTACTTCTAACCTATCCATATTTGGAGTGTCCAAAAGGATTAAGATGAAGAAAACGAATCAAACTCTATCCTCCAAAATCCATTTAGTCTAGACATAGCTTCTCACAAAACTACCAAAATTCCGTCTAACAGCTAAGCTTGTAAAAGCATTACAAAAACTAGCTAATATCTGACGCAATTTCTTTTGAAAGAAATTTGGGCTTCTTCCACAACCAATCAAGAGAACAAAGTGTTTGTTGCTCATGATAGTATTCTTCTAATAATTAGCACACCTGGTCGTCTGGGAGAAAAACACTAATTATTACAAGAATAAGTGGGAGAAAAGTACAAGTCGATTTAATTCGATCATGAGAAAAATCATGGAGGGTCATGAAGAACAATCATGAAACTTGTACAAGACGATTAAAGTCGACCAAGAGCAACAAACTGCGGCTCCTCGGAAAAGGAAAGGTTAAAGACATGATCTTATAAACCCACCGCACAAAAGCGAATGTCATTCGCCGGAGAACTCTCAAAACAAGTGAAAGTGTCTCTAAAGGAATATCTTAAAGTAATTGAGAAAATTCCAAATTGTTGTTCAAAAGCCCTAAAAGGTCAAATCTCAAAGACACAGAAAATAAAGGTTATTTCTAAAGAGATAAAAGACCTGCGCAGAAACGGAAACTGACTCTAGATTTTAGCTAGAACCCAAAATCATCGTGGAATCCATATCTCGTCAAGACATGAAGCTTGATAATTTAAGTCAACAAAAGACCTAAATTGGTTTTCCAAAATAGAAAACTGAGAAGGATGGAAACATTCGTGTTTCCCGAAACGAGACAAGAAGAATAAAGATTCTTCCAATCAAGTTATGTCCACAAGCATGCTTCAGAAATCTATCGACGGATTAAAAGCACGCAAGAGTTAGAATCTTCGATTCAAAAGGCAATCAGAGAAATTTGATTCCTGGAGAATGAAGAAAATCTTGAATCACGAGTTTCAAGAAGGTAAGTGGGAGTAAACAAACCTTCCGGGTCCGTATGCAGAGTACATACAAAAGATTGAGTACGACATAAGGTGTTGTATAACAGTAACGAACTGACTCAATAAAGGACCACACACAAAAGGATAAAATGCCATTTTGGGCATCTGAAGATCTATAAGCATAGATCAAAAGGATGATAGGATTAGAGAGACTCAGTACGCTGAGATGCTTGAGATCCGAAACAGAAAATCTAAGACTCGGAAAGTCTAAAAGAATTTCGACCCAAAAACTCATGACAGAGGGCGTTGCAAAACTCGGAGTCTAAAAGACACCGATGAGCTAGCACGCATGAGAGAGACATTTATGTTCGAAAACATAAAGTCAATCATGTTGGACATGATTAGCATTTAATCATCCGAATTCGGATTGGAAAACCGAAACACTACTTAGTACATCCTAGAAGGCTAAAGGATGAAGTAGTACAAAGTTGAACATGTCATCGTAGCAAACTTCCAGACATGGAAGGAAAGTAGGCTAAAAGTGTTTTAAGCCGGGAACTGTTGCAATTACTACACAAAGAATTAAAGGCCTTAACTCTAGTAAAGATTACTAGATATTATCAAGGTTGAAGATAGTAATCTTCAAATTAATTGATAATAAGCAAAGTTTAAACCGACTACCACGGTAGTCAAACTAAACTGTCACCTAAGACATAGTATGAGATTCATACACAGTCTAAGGCATGAGGTATAAATTTTAAACCTCGACAAGTAAAACTGAGTGGGTAAAAGGAGTTTTACGGAAGAGGCTCAGATTTACAACTCTCGTTATCAGAAATAATAAGAATTATTTCACCAGTCGTCTAAACTTGGTTTAGTGTTTAAACGACAGTCCATCGATAATAAAACGTTCCGAATAGGTTTGTCAGATACGTGATCTGATGAATGAAACCCTATTAAGTGAACTTGGAATAATTATTATCAAAATCCCTGGTCCAGGTCATTGCATGGACAACAATGACTCACGAAGACTAGCACGGGAGTCGATGGGATAGCGCAGTTTCATAGGCTATATGAATAGTATATTCTATTCGACTACGTGGGTGTATAAAAGGTTTATACACTGGATAACCCTCAAATGAGAAGTACATCATTCGTGATGAACGTCAATACTTCTCATAAAGACAATTGGAGAGATTCCTCAAAACATGAGTGCTCCACTCATCTTATGTAAGGAATGCCCGACTTTGGTTCCGTTAAACGCCGCGCCGTAAAAGGAGGTTATAAAGACGGATACTGGGAAGGACAGGATAGACATGAAGTTAAGTGGGAGCGCAAGAATGGATTGTGTCACCCTAATCACATTAGGTACAAAGTGTCTCAAGGCCACTTGATGAGTAGCAACTGAAAATGCGTGGCCGCGCTCAAACGGATTAAAAGTTAATCGTTTGTCTTTTACAGTTGTACTCGGATATCAAGAAAGTCTGAATGACGTGACGTATCAGATGGGATACTAAATTGACACGGGAATCGAGGCATTGCACTTGTTCTAAGTCCAAGTGGGAGTCTGAAGGAGTTGAAGGAGATGTCCTTCGACCAAGGTGACAATGCGAACAATTTGTCGGATAGGACAATTGATGTGGAAGATCATCAAGTCCGATTGATTTAGGGATCGTAGAGTTGTAGCTAGAGACCAACTACGATCGTCGAATTACGAAGTAATTCGCGGCTAACTTCGATCGGATCCTACAACGGGTTACACATAAGAGTGACAAATTGATCTAGGATATGACTAGTGGGAGTGAGATATAATCATGGGAGTGTCCCATAAACATATCTCATAGGCCTAAAAAGGAATTAGGCAAAGATAGTACAAAAAGGCCAAAAACAGGGTTTTTGGGCCTAGACCGGTTCGGGTACTTCTAGGACTCGGATTGGGCTGAATTTTGGAGGGTTAGTTGCTGATATAATAAACATTATATCTGCCAATTTTCGTGGTGTTTGGGCACCTCCTCCTTAGGGAATTGAGAAAATACCAATAGTTGCTATTTTCGACTATTTCCCTAAATCTTATTCTAAAGGGTGTTTTAGGAAACCTAAAAGGAGGTGGATTCTTATTAGGGTTCTATATAAACACTCTTAGGGCTGAGAATAAGGTGTGGAATTTCTCTCTAAGCTTTCTTACTCTACCACATTAAGTAGAGAGGAGAAAGTGAGCTAATTCCCATTAACTATCAATCTAGTCAAAGAAGAAGGTGTTCTTCTTTTCCAACCACCATTGGTGTGCTAGCTATACAACAAGGTGGGAGATCAAATTGATTGCTCGTGTCCCAAGTAGAGGAGCTACACTTGAAGCTCTTGGTCTTCTTCAATCAATTCAACTAGTTCGAGGGAAAAGCGATTAAGGTAATCTACTATCTCCATTAGATTAATTACTAGTTTTGCATGTGATCCTGGGAATACTAGTGTAGACATTAGATGTCATATTTCCGCTATAAACACTAGTAGAAGGGTGTAAATCCCTACAGGTAACACCTATAACCCCTCTGAGTATTCGAATAACCAACGAATACACATTTACGTGCTTTTGGATCAAGCTTACTACGTTGATGAGGATAAATTTGAGTGTATGCAACACAACCAATATGCGTGGTTCCAAACTTCTTGAAGACGAAATATTATGGAATGAACTCAATGTCTGTAAAGGAGTTTGGTATTGAAGAGTACTAGATGGTTTCTGTTTATAAGATAAGCAGCGGAACAAAGAGCTTTACTCCAAAAATTCTGTGACATATGGGCTCCCAACAAAGAAGCACGAACAACTTCCAAAAGATGTTGATTTTTTTGCTCAACAATGCCATTTTGTTGTGGTGTACTAGTTCATGTCGTTTGATGAACAATGCCATTTTGAATAAAAAATTACTCATCTCATTAGAAGTATATTCTCCACCATTATCGAATCGTAGTGTCATAATCTTTTTCAAAAATTGTGTTTGAACATATTGATGAAATTGTTTGAACTTGTCAAAAACTTCACTTTTCTGCTTGAGAAGAAAAATTCATGTCATTCTAGAACAATCATCAGTAAATGTCACAAACCACCGGAAACTGCTAATGGTAGGGATTTCAACCGGACCCCAAACATCAGAGTGAACAATCATAAAAGACATAAAAATTTTATGTAATCTTAAAGGATAAGAAATTCGACGACTTTTAGCAAAAATACGAATTTCACAATGAAAATCTGATTCTATAAACTTGGAAAATAAATCTGGAAACAAACATTTCAAATAACTAAATGATGAGTTCCCCAAATGCCTATGCCATAACCAAATCTGTTTCATTCTTTCTGATTCATCTCCTCTAACATGATGTGCCTGACTCAACCTTTCACTACAACCTTCTGCCAAGTCCAGGCAATATACTCGTCCTCTTCTAGTACCACATCTAATCACGACCTTGGTGAGAAAATCCTGAAAAAGACAATACGAGGGTAAAAAACACACAGTGCAATTTAAAGAATCAATTATTTGTAGAACGTGTAATAGGTCATAACAAAAGAGAGGACAACCAAGACATTATCAAGACTCAACGATGGAGTGAGAGAAAGAGATCCTTCTCTATGGACAGGAGAAGTAGTTCCATTAGCACTAGTAATATGGGTTTGGCTAGATGGTTTAGTGGAGTGTAGACCGTCAAAGCTAGATGTCATGTGGTCAGTAGCACCAGTGTCAATTATCTATGATCTCTTACAAGTAGATGAGGAATCGCGTGATATACCTGAAGTAGCTAAAGTCGTAGCACTAAATGTACCTGCTGGAGATTGTGATAATGTCTCTGGAGCGCCGTCTGTAGATGCAAACGATGATCTGCTTGTATTCTTCTTTGGTCCCTTGTTAACCCATCCTGCTGGATAACCAATAATCTCATAACAACCTTTAACTATATGATTTTATAAGGCACACTTAGTACACTTCATTGGTGGTCGATTTTGAGTAGTCTGACTTTTGGTTGCCTGGGCGATATTGTTTGGATTTATATGTAACTAAGGTTGTGGCTTCAGAAAAAGTATTATCAAGTGACATAGTGCCTTGTTGATTAACCTCTCGCTTAATATGTGAATACACTACTCCAAGTTCAGGCTTTGGTTCTATTATTAGAATTTCACCTCTAACCTGATCAAAATTAGAATCTAATCTTGCAAGAAAAATATAAACTCGAAGACGCTCGATTTCCTGATGTCTAATTTCTTTATCTGTTGGGTTCTCCATGTTACTCGGACTTAGAAGATCGAGTTCTTGAAATATTCCTGTAAGTTCACTATAGTAATTGGCAACAGAACCACCGTTTTGTTTCGTAGTAAAACTTCTTCTATGCAGGTCAAATATTTTCGCTTCATCGGGTCTATCATAATATGTCTTTTTAATTGCATCCCACACTTTCTTAGCAGTCGTATAATGAATAAATCGTAGCATTAAAGTGGGTTGCATAGCATCAAACAACCAACTTCTAACTTGGCAATCTGCAGCACCCCACTTGTTATAAGACGAATCCGTCTTTTCCGGTTGAGGATCGGCACTGTCAATTAACCATGTTTTTCCTTTCCAGCAACCTTCATCTCAATAATTTGATGTCATAATGAATAGTAATTTTCATCAAGTTTAATACTAGCTGAAAATATGAGCTGTCGTGACCATTAACGGAGCCAACAGATTACCCATCGATGATCAATGATTGAGTATCTTTTTCACCAACCATTAGAAATTAGACAAGAGAACTAAACAAACCTTTTTTTTTCTTTTTTTAAAAAAAAATTAAGTAGAGAGACAAAGGTAATGGCAGAGAACCCAGGAAAAAAATATGTAAACTTAAAACTGATGGTGTTACCCGATGAATAAATTGATTGTACCAGTGTTCTCCTTAATCTAAAGAAGGGAAATAAACAGATTATTTCTCAAAAAAATTTCAAAATTTTTTTGCATTTCCCGAGAATTTTTATAGAACAGTGGGAGGAAAAGTCGGTGGCAACAAAATTGATTTAGAAGGATAAGTGGGAGGAAAAGTCGAATGGTTTGACCAATAACAACAAAAAGGAGTAATTGATTTAAAAGGATAAGTGGGAGGAAAATTCGAATGGTTCGACCAATAGCAACAAAATTGTTATAGAACAGTGGGAGGAAAAGGTAAAATAAAAGGGATCTAAGTACCTACCGCCCAAGACGAATAGAAATTCGTCAGAGAACTATCAAGTAGTTGAAAGTCACTCAAAAACGATATCTCAAGTGTTGAGAGTATTATGTTGCTCATAAGCCTTGTAGGTCGTTAAATCTTATCTAACAAGCTTAGAAGATTGAAATCTTACTGATAAAAGATAAAAGCATAGACTTGCGCAGAGACGGAACCCAACTCTAAAAAGCCAATTGATAATGGAATCCATATCTCATCAGGTTTTAGAACTTGATAATTGAAGTCAATGGAACGATACCAATTGACGGAAATTAGTTTTCAAAGAAGAAAACTGAGAAGGATGGAAACATTGGAGTTTCCCAAAACTAGACAAAGAAGATTAAAGATCGTGGGTTCATACCATAAGGCTACGAACAAGATCTCAGATCAGTCTAAGTTTGAGTCCATAAATGCTTCAGAAATCCATCAAGGGAGTGACGCAGACAAGAGTTAGAATCTTCGATTCAACGAGGAAATCAAAGACATTTGATTCCTGAAAGAATGAAGAAAAACTTGAATCTAAAGATTTCGAGAAGGTTAGTGGGAGTAACGCGTTTCCAGGTCCGGTATGCAGAGTAGATACCAGAATTGAGAACAACATAGGGATGTTAGAATCAGTTTATGAAGGACCACAAAGGATGAAATGCTATTGGGCATCAAAGGTCTATGAGTATAGATCAAAAGATGATAGGATTAAGACAAGAAACTTGGGATTCTTAAAAGTCCAAATGCGAAAGACTCTAAAAGAGATATTCGACCCAAATCTCATGGCGCATAGCTCGGCAAGACTCAGAGTCTGGGAGACCCTGATGAGCAAGCACGCACGAGGAAGATTATTGTGTTACAAGCATAAGATCGATCACGTAGGACATGATTTAGCATTTGCCCAAGATATCTCGAATACTGGATTATTTAGGGACGTTAACATCCGAATTCAGATAAGACAATCTCAACCACAACTAACATCCTAAAAGGCTTGTAAAAATACTAGGATGAGTTACTTCAAAGTGCAAAAGAAAGTTGAACACATCAATACAAACTTCTAGACATGGAAGGAAAGTAGGCTGAAAGTGTTTCGAGCCGGAAACTGTTACATGAACAACAATGACTTTAGAAGACTAGCAAGTGAATCGAGGAGATATCGCTGTTTCATGGGCAATAGGAATAGGAGTATTCGAAACGACTACGTGGGTGTACTATTAGGTATATACACTGGATAACCCTCAAATGAAAAGTACATCAATTGCGATGAACGTCAAAACACTTCTCATTGAGAAGATTGGAGAGATTCCTCAAAACCCGAGTACTTTACTCATCTTCTGTAAGGAATGTTCGACTTTAATTGGTTCTGCCAAACGCCGCATCATAAAAGGAGGTTACAAAAGTGGATACTGGAAAAGACATGATAGACATGAAGCTGAGTGGGAGTACAAAAATGGATTGTATCATCCCAATCAGATTAGGAAAAAGTGTCTCAAGGCCGCTTAATGAGTAGCAACTGAAAATGCGTGGCCGCGCTCAAATGGATTTAAAGTTAATCATTTGTCTTTGACAGTTGTACTCGGTATCAAGAAAGTCTGAAAGATGTGACGTGTCAGATGGGATATAAATTGACACGGGAATCAAGCATTGCACTTGTTCTAAGTATAAGTGAGAGGATCTGCAGGAGATGTCCTTCGACCAAAGATGCAATGCGAGCAATTTGTCGGATAGGACAATTAATCAAGAAGATCGTCAAGTCTGGACGATTTAGGGGTCGTAGTGTTTAGCTAGAAACCAACTACAATCGTCGAATTACGAAGTAGTTCGCGGCTAACTTCGTCCAGATCCTACATCAGGTTACACATAAGAATGTCTATATGATCGGATGATATGATTAGTGGGATGAGACATATAATCATGGGTGAGCCCCATAAACATGTCTTACAGGCCTAAAAGAAGTTTAGGCAAAGATAACATAAAAGGTCCGAAAGAAAGGATTTTGGGTCGGGGGCAAAAAGTGAAGTTTTTTGGCCCGGATTGGGGCCAGCCTTGGCCGGCCGGTTTCCCTAATGGGGCCGGACAGATCTGCGCTTTTGGGCATGGTTTGGACGGCCACAAGCTAGGGAAATATGAAAATAGAAACTAGTTTCTATTTTCGACTATTTCCTTAATCATATTCAAAAGGACTTTGAACCTAATTCGGGTGGGACTCTATGATGGCGGTCATCATCATAGTAATAGTGGACCTAATGGCCAAGTCGCCACCTAAATCCGCATTAGTATAATTACCAGGTTTGAGTATTTAGGGTTTCCATGTTTTAGTATTTTAGTATCTTAGCAATCAAGGAAAGTAGCCCTTAATAGTTATCTTCTTTCTTTATTTGAGTCTATCTAGGAGAGTCCAATCTCTATATGAGAGAAGTCTAGTCTGTCTTGTTAGGCATCGAATTGAATCATCAAATACAAATCAACCTTGATTGCATCTTCTTCTTTAATTATTTAAGTTGTTCTTCGTTTATTTATCCTTTAATCGTTATTTCATCAGATTTATTTCATTAATTTAGTTTAATAACAATGGTGTATTCAGAGCCTTAAGAACCGGGGAACAAATAATTTCTTTTTAGATACTTCTCATCTTGAATGTTGGAAAAATCTTCCACGTTTAGGTTGGGATCCTTTTAGAGATGCACAACAACTCTATGTTGATCGAAAAGATCAAAACAAAATTAATGTCGTTTCCAAAATCCCTATGTTTGATTGTCAATATCATATAGATTTTTGGATTCAACAGATGGAGGATTGGTTTATAAACCAAGAGGTTTGTGATGAAGATAAGGTTTTTATTCTTGAACAACACTTGTCTACAAGAGTCTATGAAAAATTCAGCGAGATGCAATGGAGACTCATTAATGAAGGAAAATCGTTTGTAGATGATTGGAATAAAGTGAAAAGTATTTTTCGATATGCTTTTCTCTCTTTACATGAATACTTATCTTATATAGAATCTCAAATCAAATCGAACAAATTATTATCCGAAATTCCTTCGACTACCATGGTCAATATTATTGAAGGAGCGGTTCTTGATAAAAAAAATCCTAGTTTTTCAATAATGGAGGAAGAAAATTTCGATGAGACAGGTAAAGAAGAAGATATCCAATTGGATAACACAAGCTCCGACGACTTATTTGATCCGTATATAATCCTGGGAGAAGAATTAGTTGTTTCGAATCATAAAATACTTCTTCGTCCATCTTTATCTTCATTGTTCTCAACGTATGACTTGGTCCATATTCGTCATAAAATTCATGATATGATGAAACCATGTCCGGAGAAGAAAAAAATCGATGAAACGAATAAGGAAGAAGACATTGAAGTGAATAACACAAGCCCGGTTAATTTATTCGATTCAAGTCCGGGAGAAGAAATCCTTGTTTCAAACCATAAAATCCTTTCTCGTCAATTCGCATTTTCATGGGTTTCATCTCCTAAATCTCAGACAAAAATAGATTTTCGGCTAGCTCAAAGTTTTTGTAGTCCAGAAAATTTTCAAAGCTACCAAAATATCTCATCATTAATCCAACACCTCTACGGCACTACCCACCTCCCCTTGGCTCATCCTACCCACCGAACTCTGAACCCTTCATCATCACCTACAAACTTCTCTTACTATTCCTGAGGTTATAAAATTGATTCATTCCCAAGAATATTCTAGTGGATCTTTTCAATCCGATTGTGCACTTGCTAATGTTATTCAACATTAGATAACAATTTATGCTCTTGGTGAGCTCCTTGGTCACTTACCTGGGATAATGCTTCATGATGTTTTATTCCGTGAAGAAATTTTACCTTATCAACTTTACAAAGATTGTCTTCGGATGAGCGGTCAAACACTAGTAAACCTAGAGATATTTGCCAACATTGATGATGGTCCAGCAAGTACCTTATATAAATATGTTGTCAGCTGCATACCAACGTCTGTTGAATGGATTTTCAAAAACGTGATTTGTCTTTCATTGAAGGATGTACGAGAGTTCAATAACATACTTAATGTGGTTGAAAAATTAATCCAACAGCCTGACATATAACTTGTTACGAGTCAGTGTCTGCGACAACTTCCTTACCTAGAGTGATTACTCGGACGGGTCAAAGATTTTGTTTATTCTTCTGTTGGTCCTGAGTATTATGTTGAAATTTTGGCTTTTGATGATATGGGTCGATTTCAACCGGGATGTTCAATTTATGTGCACAATAAAGTGTTATCTAATGTTGGGCTTTTCCAAGACAAGGTTGATTCAATGGTATCCGTTATGAAAGTCGACACAAATCTATTGGATTATTATGCAGATATATGTTCACAAATTCAGGGAATCAAAGAGACAATGATTTTTCTCAAACAAAATATGGCAATTGTAACCATGGGTTTGTATGATGAATTAACTCAGGAATTTCATAACGTAACATATTATGATAGAATTTTATCATATAAACTTCATGAAGATGAACGTGGGGAGGTAGTTTTTGAGTGTCATAATGAAGCTGCATATTTCCATATATGTACCGTAATTGAAGTTGGTTTCATTGATACTTCGACTCTTGGTGAAGAATTTTTGAGAATTATTGCAATCAATCTTTCTTCACACTAGTTTACTTCACTCCTTCTTGAAGATCGTTAAGTGGCAGATTCTACCATGGGAAGATGGAAAGATCGACACTGTTCAAGATGACCGAAAATTGTTCAAGATGACCGAAGATTGTTCAAGATGGATGTGGTATTTTCACTTATTGTGTTCATAGATAATGCAAGATGGTATTTTCAAGTTGTTATTAAATACTACAATTTCATATACGTACTAGATGGGAGAATGCCATTCATGGTTTTTCTAAGAACGAAGAAGGTAGTAATTGTGATTTCTTTCATCAAACTAAAAGATGACGGGCGATCTCGCAATTTATTGGACTTTTATGCACTACTACTGCTTTTGCGAGTATCTTGGCATCATACAATTACGATTATATTTGGTCCTATGGTTCTTTTTTGTCTTCTTCAAATTTCCGGCAAATCTCGCACAAAGTGGGAACTAAGGATTGCCTACAAACTTGTCGCCGAAGTTACCTTCCACATTGTTGATATATATTTGCATTACCTAGACGATTCGCTTTATGACGACACCAACTCGGGGGCAAGTTTTTCCTCAGCGGGGGAGTATGACGACACCAACTCGGCCAGGTTTGAGTATTTAGGGTTTCCATGTTTTAGTATTTTAATATCTTAGCAATCAAGGAGAGTATCCCTTAATAGTTATCTTCTTTCTTTATTTGAGCTAGGAGAGTCCGATCTCTATGTAAGAGAAATCCAGTCTGTCTTGTTAGGTATCGAATTGAATCATCAAATACAAATCAACCTTGATTGCATCTTCTTCTTTAATTATTTTAGTTGTTTTTCGTTTATTTATCGTTTAATCGTTATTTCTGCAGCTGTATTTCATTAGTTTAGTTTAATAACAATGGTGGATTCCACTACTTTTACGCTTTCGCAACAATCTACATCACTCTAACTTAGGGTTGTATATAAGGTCTATTAGGGACTTGAATAAGGTGTGGAATTTCTCAAGAAGCTTTCTTACTCTATAACATCAAGTAGATGGAGAAAGTGAGCTAATTCTCAAGCTATCTAACTAGTCAAAAAGAAGAAGGAGTTCTTCTAATAAAACCACCATTGGAGTTCAAGCTAGCTACAAGGTAGGAGATCAAATTGATCATTCGGTTGTCTTGAGTAAAGGAGCAACACGTGAGGCTCTTGGTTTCGCATTCGATTGGAAATGTTCGAGGAAAAACTAGCGATTAAGGTAATCCTAAACTCTTAGTTAATTATTAGCTTATGCATGATGATCTTGGGCCCTACTAGTGGTAGACATGAGATGTCTGAGATTCCACTTAGAACACTAAAAGACACCACAATCAACACACCATTACTAAACTACACCACTACCACCACCATCACCATCACCGCCACGACCACCAGCATTACTAAACCTCAACACCACAACCACCACCATCACTAATCCTTCACCACCACAACCACCATCAAGCCAAAACCACACCATATACGCACCAAAAAAAGAAGTTGGAATTTCTTTTGACTCTTGTTTCGAAGAATCATTTTTCTAAATTCTTTTTCGGTTAAAGAAAAGGAAACTGAAGCTACTGACTTGCCGAGTTTCGAACTTGCTAAACCACTTGATCAGGAGATCGACTAAGGACGTATGAAGTCTTTCAGAACTCAGACTGATTACTTGGTAAAAGAAAATTTCGGAGTTCTTCTTTCTTGGTTTAGAAAACAAGGGTTGATAATGTTGATTATTTTAAGGTTTCCTTTATTGGATTGAAAAAAATGGGATATGAAAACTCTTGTTTGATAAGAAGGATTTAAATTCAGTTAAATAAGAAGATACTTAATTGAAGAATCTGATCCTCCAGACGATTGGGTAGAATTAGAAATCGATTTGTGTGCTGGAAGTTTTTTTTTTTATGAAAGGAACTAACATTAGAAAAACACGCAAACAAGGTCTCTAGTGTAAAACAGAAATAAACGAGGGTACAACATTCCAAATTTTCCTATACCCATATCTACGAACCCATTTCGCGAGCGCATCCGCCTGAGCATTGCAGTTTCTAGGAACAAAGGTGAAGATGATGCCTGAGAATTTGTCTTTAAGGTTCATAACTTGTTGCATGATTCTTTTGGATTGCCAATGAAGCCCTACACTTTTTCTGTTGATGAAAAGGATTAATGCTTGATTGTCACTCTCTACATGAACGTGGGTGATGTTCAACTGAATAGCCCATAATAGACTAGAGAGAATAGCCATGCTTTCGCATTCTTGCGCGTTCTGGCATCGCACTGAGTCAGCTGCAGCTATGATAAAATTTGCCTCTTCATCTCGAATGATATATCCTATCCCGGCCGGTTCAGTAAAAGCGGAACACGAGGCGTCGACGTTTAACTTCAGGAATGGTGTCGATGGAGGTCTCCATGTTTGATGCTTTGTGTGCGGCAAGTTAGTAATTAGTTTTGACTTCATTCAAAAGTAGCCACTAATTGACTCTGAGTCACCAACTGTAACGCTAACGCGGTTTCTAACTGAAGAATAATCCTCTCTCTCTCCTCTCTCCTCTCTCCTCTCTCCTCTCTCCTCTCTCTCCTCTCTCTCTGTTTCGAGTCAATCCAAAAAAAAGAAACTTAAAAAAACACACAACACGTTGTTGCCTTAACCCTTTCTTCTCCCTTTCCTCTCTCTTCTTTTTCACTCTATACCCAAAGCAAATCATTTTATTTGTAGTGTTTGAATTAACAGACCAGGTCTTGATCTGAGCTACCCTCTGTTCTTTGCTAGAAAAAAAGGAAATCTTTAGCTTGACCCCTCACAAGCTGAATCTCTTACAAAAAGTGAAAATCTGATTTGGGTTTTTGTTTAATTCATCCCCAAGAATCATTTAACTCATAATTTTTGAAATTCATTGTCTGGGTTTTCTCTCTCTTTCCTTTTCAATAAGAACAAAGGCAAGAGTTTTGATTTTGATTGGGATTAGCAAAAGATGGGTTTATGTTTAAGCAAAAAAGGTCCCCCAGAAACAGATCCTAAAAGGCAGAGAGCTGGAAATGGAGGAGAAAGAGGACCAGGACTTGCAGGAGGAAACTATGAAAGACCCAACAACCATCAACATGTGGTTCACCAACCTAGACCAGCTCAGCATCAGAACCAACCACGACCTGTCCAGAATCATCAAACCCCATCATCACAAGTAAAGCCATCTTCATTATCTTCAAATCAAAGACCTAATCAAACCCCTGATACTATTCTTGGTAAGCCATTTGAAGATGTTAAGAGTTTTTACTCACTTGGAAAAGAATTGGGTAGAGGTCAATTTGGGGTAACTTATCTTTGTGTTGAAATTTCTACTGGTCAAACTTATGCTTGTAAATCAATTTCAAAAAGAAAACTTGTTAGTAAAAGTGATAAAGAAGATGTCAAGAGAGAGATTCAATTGATGCAACATTTAACTGGACAACCTAATATTGTTGAATTTAAGGGTGCTTATGAAGATAAACAATCAGTTCATTTGGTAATGGAACTTTGTGCTGGTGGTGAACTCTTTGATAGGATTATTCATAAAGGGCATTACTCAGAAAGGGCAGCTGCAACTATATGTAGGTCTGTAGTAAATGTTGTTCATATATGTCATTTCATGGGTGTGATGCATAGAGATCTCAAGCCTGAAAATTTCTTACTATCAAGTAAGGATGAAGATGCCCTCTTGAAGGCGACGGATTTTGGGCTCTCAGTTTTCATTGAGGAAGGTAATGCTCTGAGTCCTGTTTTCTGTTCTTTTATTGAACTGTATAATTACTTCTAACGCCGTAGTTGAAGTCATGCCTGAGAACTGGTTTAGAAGTCATAGGGGTGCCTAAGAGCTCTCGTATATAGATAATCGATGATCCTATACTTGGAAATTGTGGATTACTGAAGACAAAAAAACGTAATACACCAATAGGGTTCCTCAATCGTGTTGTATGGAGTTCTTGGCTTTAATACTATTTATGGAACCGAAATGCTAATTAGTTGAAATCCGATGATATTGGCGTACATTGTATGACCTGAGGGCCAATATCAGGGAGGAGAGAACAAGACCATCATATATTTAAGTGGTCTAAGGTTAAGAAATAGATACTGAATAGTATATTATCTTAACTAGTGTTCATTTGGTGTTGTTTTGTCCAAGTTGGCTCCCACTAAGACGTTAGTGATAACTAAGATGCTAGTTTGCGATTTAAAAGGATTACAACTTTGATTGTTAGTGGACTGCGGCGTTGTGTTATGTGTAGTGTGTGCATCAGCTTTGATCCTTTTCATGAAGTTAGATACTTAGATCTAGAAATAGACACATTATTTTGGGAGCTTGATATAGAAGTCGGCTTTAAATTTTCCTCTTTCCGTAGATATAGATGGACTCAGTTTGACCCGGTTATTTGAATTCACCCACCAGATTGTAGAACTACCATCTTAGGGCTTCGCTCTGGATTCATCTGCACATTTAGGTTTAAGTTTATATCCTTCCGCAAGTTTCTTGCAAATCCGGTTCTTTAACAAATCACTGGAACAGTTTTTCAGGTCCTTCATAATCGTAGTACCGAACTTTGTACCCTAAATGTCTATATTTATGCTCAAGACTTCTGTAATATTCTCGCTGACTTATTCTGACGTTTCCCAAGTAATTCGGTCTTTAAGAGGCAAAGTTTGTTTTCTTGTTAACTTGTCTATTTTATCTATTTGGTCCCTCGGTTGGATTTATGCTCTGTAATTTATCCGTAACTAATCAGTTGTATGATTACCTGTTGACATAGAAGCCACACTTGATATTTGGTTATGATCTTCCTATAATCTATTTACCTTGACTGAACTGTTATATGATTCTCTCCAGGCAAAACATATCGGGATATAGTCGGGAGTGCATACTATGTTGCCCCTGAGGTTCTACGCCGTAGTTACGGGAAGGAGATAGATGTTTGGAGTGCGGGAGTAATCTTATATATTCTTCTCAGTGGAGTACCTCCTTTCTGGGCTGGTAAGGACAAATAACTAGAACCTAATTCTTGATTCAGGTTAATTTCTAGCACATCAAGAATGTAGCTTCTACTATGCTTGAATTATTGAAGTATCTAAATATATATTTTATAAATGGGTATTCCAGAGACCGAAAAGGGTATATTTGACGCTGTGTTGGAAGGACACATTGACTTCGAGAGTAAACCATGGCCATCTATATCATACAGTGCCAAAGATCTGGTTAGGAAGATGCTCACACAGGATGCAAAGAAACGACCCACAGCTGCACAAGTTCTTGGTATGTTTTACCTTTTTTAGCAATCGACCCACTGCCCTGGGAGTTGTTATTGGGTTACTATTGATGGAATTTACTCGCAGACTAACAGTTTTTTGGGTGTGTGTATAAGTGTATTTTAAGAATTCATTGAGTAACTACGGTACTTATTTTTTTAATTGTCCAGAGCACCCATGGCTCAGAGAAGGTGGAGAAGCATCAGATAAACCAATTGACAGTGCAGTACTCACCAGATTGAAGCAATTCAGGGCAATGAACAAGCTAAAGCAGCTCGCTCTCAAGGTAGGTGTAGTTAGTTATATAGTATTTTTCATTTTTCACGACGATTATGTACTCAATAGTTCCTCGACTACTATTATTGATACTTGAACATATCTGTTTCGAAGTTAAGGCATGGTTTTAGTGAGTAGTTTAATATGCCATTGGCGCATTTTGGAATTCATCCAGGTTATTGCGGAAAATCTTTCTGAAGAAGAAATCAAAGGTCTGAAAGCAATGTTCACGAATATGGACACCGACAAAAGTGGGTCAATCACCTACGAAGAACTGAAGGCGGGATTGGCTCGACTTGGATCAAAGCTATCCGAAGCTGAAGTCAAGCAACTCATGGAAGCTGTAAGATATCAACTGCAACCCGACAATTACTCATTCTTCTCTTTCGGAAAAAGTCTTTTAGTTCAGTTACTCGTTCTTCATGTATCACCAATCGTTAATGTCTGACTCCAATTTCAGGCTGATGTGGATGGGAATGGAACAATTGATTATATTGAGTTTATCACTGCCACAATGCACAGACACAAGTTAGAAAGAGACGAACATTTGTTTAAAGCATTTCAGCATTTCGATACAGATAATAGTGGGTGCGTATTCTATTTATCGTTCTCCTGAAAAAACACTTTTTCATAATCTTGTTTTTACTCTCCCTCTTGTTTGATCTCGACTGCCAACTCTCCTTGTCAAATTTGAAGTAAATTTTCTCCACTAACTGAATGTCTGAATGTTCATATCTTTTATCTTGCCAATGTACTTAAAATAGGTTTATTACAAGAGATGAATTGGAGACAGCAATGAAAGAATATGGAATGGGCGACGAAGAGAGTATTAGGGAAATTATATCAGAAGTCGATGCAGATAATGTAAGTTCTCTCTAAATTAAACTCCGAAGCTTTCTGTGATTATATTACCATTTCTTCTCTGGAAAAGAGATTATAACTTCGTATTGCACATGTAGGATGGGAGGATCAACTATGAGGAATTCTGTACGATGATGAGAGGTGGAACACAGCAGCAAACAAAGCTCTTATAGTTCCACTAATTGTTTCCTGAGTTTCAATCTTTCTCTTCAGTAACTGGCAGTTACATAGCGAGTTCAATTTTTTCGAGGTTCTGAGGTATGTCTGTGTTGTTTAATCTACCGTTTCCTTTTAGGGTTCTTCCTGCCATTCATGTGTTCGACTTGGAGGATGAACTTGAACATGTGAGAGCTGTTATTTGGTGTTAAACTGTAATCTTTGTGCATATCAACTTCCTTGTTTGAAACTTTGAGTTGTACTTCAAGTTTCTATTGAGCATATTGTGTTTAACTTTTGAGGAGGGTCTGTCATAAGAATTCTGATATTTTGCTTGAGTTTGTTGTTATGAAAAAACCGTTACTATAGAACACCCAATATATGATGGTTCTTCAGAGTGTCCTACAATTTGTGGAATTCTGAAATCATTCGAGGACCAATTTGTTTAAAATGGTTATCTCAGTATAAATCATTGATATGGTGGTGTGTAGTTCATAGCATTGGGCAAGGTCCGATCATCGCGATGAGGTTCTTAGTCGTCAATTAGGATAATTATGTGAACCATTTCACTACATGCTTATAATGACCATCTTCTGATACATATAATTGGTAACGCTAGAAGATGGTACAAGTCAAATCCTACTCTAGACCTATACGAAATCAATGGTCTTCATTATCGAGTCAATTCTCTTTCTCTCTTGGTGAATTTTTCACTCTCAGATAGACAGTTAATTCTACTTTGTAGCATCTTCTATCACTTTCATTATCATAATTGATGTATATGGTTCACCATTTCCTTGATACCATTAAGCAAAAAAGTAATAAGAATCCATATTCCTTTCCATAAGGTCATTGAGAAAGAAGAAAAGAAAATGAGATCATACGTATGTAACATCAATGGCCATCATCATCATCATAATTCCATGAGTCATACACTTACACAAACAACTTATTTACATACATCATTATCATCATAACCATCATCACATCAGAGTTCACCCACCATAACAATAAACAAAAAATAAAAACAAAACTCATACTTAAGAAACAATGCCAAGGCCTTGATGGCTAGTGACCACCATTACAGCACTCACTTGACCAAACCCATTGGCTCATAAAAGAAAACCCATTAAAAAAACCAAAAGAAAAGTGAAGTGGAAGTAGCTTTATGACTCCTAAGTGGGAATCTAGTGAGAGAAAGTGACTACTTTCAATGATGTTTGTTAGCAACATTGCACTGTTTTCTTATCTCACCTTTGTTACCAGTAAGAGGGTTATTCTCTGATAGAATAGTAATAGCTTTGGAGAACTCCTTGGCCCAATAATCCTGACTTTTAGCCATCTTATTTACATATGGTTTAGTTCTTTGGTCCATGGCCAATTGATGATCTACTATCAGTAATCCCTTGTTCTCTAGGATATTTTTGTAGTAGTTATTGTCAAGTATCATAGGAGTTCCTCTGTCGTTCCTCACATATTGAACAGCTTTCGGGTCGGGGATTGCGTCGGGGCACTTGTGGAGCATGTGTTCGACGTGATCTGGGTTCAGTTCCGGGTCGACTTCTGGGTATAAACGATGAACAAGTTTGACACAATGGGTTCTACCCACACTGTGAGCTCCTGTATAGAAGAATCGAGAGGCTAGTGTTAACCAAAATTGAGCTCTATATGTATGTGTATATATGCATGTATATGTGAGAATAGTTCTACATACGAGAAGGGTAATCTAGTAACCAAAGATATAATGTCTAGGTCATTTCCACTCATTGTCAATTAGTTTTGAGTTGGATGACCACAAACTTAACATGATATCAGAGCTAGGTCCACACGTGATAGGTTTAAAAGCCACACATGTTTTGCATCACCCGAAAAAAGGCATATGCTAGGCCCTAAGAACCCCACATGTGAGGGGTAGTCTCACATGGGAGCTAGTAACCAAGAATGCAATGTCTAGGTCTTCTCCACTCATCGCCAATTGATTTTTGAGTTTGATGACAACAAATTTAACAGTAATATATACCTAGCAAGGCAACAACTCCAGGGGTGTCAATGCCCATTGAACCAAACCTCTCAAGCACAACAGAGATGCTCTCATTGTGGTCAGGAAGGTATTGTTCAAGCATTTCTGCCCTGCTCCTCCTTCCATCCCTTCTTCCTGTCTTCAATGGGATATGAGGTCCTCCAAGCTGAAATCAGAAATAGAAACCCAAATCAGTAGAGGCAAAATCATCAACGACCCATAAATTAATTTGCTTAAAAAATGAACCTAAAGACTAAATATAGCAAATAAATCTAAGAGTGCTAGCAATTAAGATCCAAACAGGAAAGCTCCGTAAAAAGAAGAAAAAAAGGAAGAAACAGTTACTGCAACAATTCCTTCTCTTGCAGAAAGAACAAGGATATCTGCACAAGAAACAACTTCAGGGCATTCTCTTTCAACAGCTTCTTTAATAGTGTCAAGGTATCTAAAATTCCTTAGTCCAAAGCTCCTATCTGTCTCTTTCTCAGACAACTCTCTCCTTGTTGAATCCAATAGAAGTGAAGCATCACAAGACTAAATCACAAAACAGAACCCATTAATAGATCTTTAACACCAAAAAGAACTGTGAGAGAGAGAGAGAGAGAGAGAGAGTTACCTCAACAGCACAGTCATGGAAGATGTTTCTCAACCATGAAAATGCAGTGTTCTTGTGTCGTTTGTAGAGAAGTTTAACTTGCTCCTTGATGATATCTTCAGCTTGAGGACATGAATCTTTGTAGAAATTCATAACAAGACTTGGGTCTCCTTCATTTTCTGCAAGAACAGGTTCAAGAGCCAAAATTGATAAAGAAAAAAGAGCTAATAATAATAATAATAATTGAAGTGTCTTGGAGGAACCCATCTTTCTTTCTTTCTTTCTCACTAAAGATTTAGTTTTCTACTTTGTTTTGCTTCTACTTATCTAGTGATGAGGTTCTTAAATAATGCATGAGTGAAGGACTAGGAGAAGAGGCAAGTGGTCCTATAATCTGTTCGAGTAGAATTTGATACTAAACTTCTAAATTCTCAACTACGCCTCTGTTCTTTTTTTAGGCAAGCCTGGTCGACCCACGTTCGAACTTAAATATAGGTCCTAATTTTATCATATATTTTGAACAATTATAACAATCATCCAATTGAACTTAAATATAGGTCCACCACCCTTTGGTGTAACGGTTGGACACCCCTCTTAAGAACATGAGGTCGTGGTATCGAATCTCGGTGGAACCAGTTGCCATCAAGATTTATCCTATGTAATTTAGGCTATGAATAATGTAATAATTTGTCGGGCTTTAAGGCCTATTCGTTGTCGGGTTTTAGGTCCCTTTCGTTCTCAGTTTAAATTAGGCGGTTATCGTGCTCATTACATCTCCATGATGCATCTATGCCTTGTAACGACTTACGTAGACCGTAGTCGAATTCTCAAAAAAAAAAAACTAGAGTCGAGCATAAAATAATATCTATGTAAATATGCTCTTATTATATAACTATTGTAATTAAGTTGTACGAACCCTATTATTGGACATATTGTGGTAGGTGAAGCCACCACTCCCACACCTATCACCTTTCATTCTCTAGCTGACATAAGGGCCCCCAGACATGTTCATGAAATCACACCTTTACTGATCATGAGTCATTTTGGGCCCATCCTCTCTTGTCCTATAGATATAGATGGTTGATATTCACATAAAATATCTTTTAAGCCCTGACCCAGATGTGCTTTCTCCCTAATAATGATTTTGGACGCACGTCGCATTATTCAAATTCTTTTGTAATTATGTAAATTAGATGTCTCATAATGTGAGTCATACCACTTCAACAAAAAAAACAAAAAAAAAATAATAATAATGTGAGTCATACAACTATCCAAACAGAAACTGGTAAACAAATTTAAAAGAGAAATTTAAGCAATTGGGTTGCAATTGAGTAGTTTTTTTTTGTTGCAAAGTTGAGTAGTTAGTAATGGAAATCCTACATTTACTTGGAAATCTTTACATTATTCAAACTTGGTTTTGTCGTACCTAGTTTCTAAACTTGGTTTTTTTTATCTAAACTAGGTAAACGCAAGATAAAAATCTTACGTTTACCTAGTTTCTCTACTTTTGTCTACGAGAGCGTTTTTCAGGTTTGCTACAAAATGCATTGTTTAGAAAACAAACAAAACAAATATTTATTTGTATAGAACAATACAAATTGCAATGAGTCTTCAACAAAAAAAAGTACTGATCTTTTACCGAGCCAATGTTACTTTTAGCCTGGCGCTTGATTTTTTACCTTCAAACCCAACTTTTAGATATAATTTCTAGACGACCTATGCCACATTTTGCCAATACGTTAGGGAGGGCTTAAAGAAACAAAAAGATTATGTATGGTCCCAAAATCGTGGTCGCGCACAGCTGGATGCCCGAGTTGTCAGGCCATATATTCCAAGCATGTTAAAGGTGTTGGGTTTTGACCTCTCTCACTAAAAGCTGGATCAAGACTTTCTTACACTTATAAATTCACTCTGTGATCTTCCACTACGAATGTTAGTTTATCCTATCAATCTCTCCCCACATGGACTTTAACTTCACTAATTATTGAGCCGAGACTAGTTACATCTTGGGTTTTGATACCAATGTTGGGTGGTTTTGGGCCACTCTCTCCCAAATGCTAGGTCAAGAGGTAAGGATCTCCTACACTTACAAATTCACTCAGTGCCCGTTTCACCACCAATGTGGTATTATCTTAACCATAGACAAGATGCTTGAAAAATCTGGAAGCGACCACACAATTTTGAGGGTTCTGGTCGGCCCAGGCACTCCAATTACAAATTACTTTTGTTAAAGAAAAACTCTATGTTTGTGGCACTCGGAGTGGCATTAAAATATCAAAAATTGTCGTAGGATAGCTTTAAGGGTTGTTGTAAGGCCTTTAGGGTCCGAGATGTCTTGACGATGGTAGTTATCAGACTTATTCAATTCATATACTTATTCATGATCCATCCATGTCATACTCAATGCAATGACTCTTGAAGTTTGTGTCAATAAATGAAATCTAGCGTTTGAAACTACGAAAAGGTGATTGTGATAAAGTTCAACTTGGCCCCCAATATTTTTTTTATGGTTAATTTTAACTTGACCCCCAATTTGTGATGAACTGTAGAATTTAGCCTTTATATATATACCCAACTTTTTAGATTAGAGGGAGATTTGCTGTTTGGACCCCCTTTCTTATAATTGACTTGCCGTTTGGACTCCCTTTTTTCAGTTTTGCACTTTGGACTCCCTTTTTCGAAAAAAATGTTAAATATAACTGCTCCAAAACACACGGGACTATTTTACCCTTCTCTCTCTCTAGAATTAACAATAGTACTCATGGCATCATTTTTGGGTTACTTTGTTACTGTTCTTAGTCTTTACAACTTTATCATCTTCAAATCCATGGATGGTTTTGTTAATGAATTAGGAGGAAGAGGAACAAAAGTTGGAGGAAGAATGGAAATCATAACTGAATCCAACAATGGCCGTCCACCAATCGTATCATATCCGATATGTTCTTGTGTTCGCCGTTGACGTCGGTTATTCATTCGGATCTCGTCTTCTTCACGAATTAATATATATATATATATATATATATATATATATATATATATATGTGGATCATACACCATTTCTATCTATAACTCAATCTGGACTCATCTTCCTCACAGACTAACCGTCGGTGATAACGATGATGATGTTATTACTTTATCGTATCTTCCACCCAAAATCAAAATTTTCCATACCCAACTCTCATAATATGGTTAAATCTGCAAATTCATACCCAGGGATCTGAAGTCAGTGATAAATTTTTTATATGGGGATTTAGAAATCCAACTAGGTTTGATGTAAATGATGAATTTAAATCAGAATGGTTACTAGAAAGATTTGAAAATGGAATTTGCAGAGAATATGAAAGAGGGTTATTAGTAAGAATTGGACTCCACAAATTAAAATTCAAACTCATGAATTAATAGGTGGTTTATTAAGTCAACAAGTAAACTATTGATTATAAAAACCAGTCTTCTTCCATGAATTCATGAGTTATTTTCAGGTTTTGTTGATCCATTAGAAGTTTGAACTAGTTTACTTTCATTACTTCAACTAAGGTTAGGAAGATATAATGGGATTTTGGGTGGTAACCCTTTGATTTTAGGGATTCATGTTTCTTCATCCTGTTTTTTCATGGGTTGCAAATTTATCTTGATTTTGCTCAAATGGAGGAAGAACATGGGTTAAATAGAAGAAGAAGATGAATCCAAACTACTTTTGTTAAATAAATTAGGGGGTCCAAAGTGCAATATTGACTATGTAAGGGTAAAGTAGGAATTTTTCTAAGTATAACTTTAGAAACGGAATATTCTCGAATGATTCCATCAAAAGGGAGTCCAAAATGTAACACTGGAAAAAGGGAGTCCAAACAGCAAGTCAATTATAAGAAAGGGGGTCCTAAAAGCAAATCTCCCTAGATTAGATCAAAGATCATGATTTCGTAAGTTAAATTTAATAACCAATATTTTCTTTCACCTTTTACTGTTCATTTCAAAAGGTTCCCCTCTCTTGGCTTTATTTTTTCTTTATTCATAAAAGTTGATCGTTAAGTTTTACTAATAAAATCGTGGTGTTATACTGGACAAAACTCAAGATTCTTCATTTGACGTTGGGGCCAAGTTGGAATTAACGTGTTCTTTTTTATCTCTTTCGTGATTGGGAAATGCTAAATGTACAAAGAATCTTTGACAAGATTCTTGACAAAATGCTAAGTGAACGGTCCCGATCAAAGTCAAACTTTGAAAAACTTTGATCAACTTTTGTCTTTTAGTGAAAATGAGTCATTAAGTCAAGAATTTTGTTAAGGACTTTTTTACATGTAGCACTCCCGTGAATGATTTCATCTGCTCGAAGAACTAGATACGGGTGGGAATAAAGCTCGCGGGCCCGAACCCACCCGCGGATACTCATAACCCGTATGCAAAATTGGTACACGTTGCCCGCTAACGGGCTCGACGCCCGTCTACCCTAATGGTCATCTCTTATAACTGCCCGTACCAGCACGACCCGCCACATATTATGCCCCCGGGTTACCCGGCCGTCCGGATTCCCACCCATCAACCAGACCATTACCTTTTTTAGTTGAAAGCAGACCGTTACCTTCACTCCAGTATCTTTTTTTCTCCTTCCCATACCTAGGGTTTGAAGTAACTCTGGATTTAAACCTTCACCGGAGCTGGGGTTTATGCTTTTCTCACTTGGGTTTTTTGCTAGTCCAAGTTCTTGAATTGCAGAAGTAAGAGTACTGATGAACTTGGGTCGTCTTCAATTATCAGGTAACCAACCATTCTATGTTTATAAATCTCAATTTCTTAAGGAAAATTACTACTCCTCTCTCATTTCGAAGCTTTCACCCTGGGAAGAAGTTTTCAAACCCTAGCAAAGAAACTATAGTATTTAAGGCAATTTGTGTTAATCTAAAGGAAAAGAGATGGAAAGTACTAGAAAAAATCTGTATTGGTATGTCAACTTCATTGTTAAATCGAGTAATTCTAGAATTTCAAGCATCTCCAAAGTTAGCTCTAGATTTCTTCAACTGGGTTGGGGAAAAAAAGAAATTTTCACACAGTTTAGATTCTTATTCAATTCTGATTCATGTTTTGATTAATTTGAGAAGGTTTGAAGATGGGTTATCTCTCATGAGAGATTTAATGCAGAAGAAAGGGTTTTCTGCCCTGGAAATTTTGGAAGCTTTGGTTGGTAGTTTTCAAATTTGTCAATCAAGTTCAGCAGTTTTTGATGCATTAGTTAGAGCGTGTACTCAAACTGGAGCTACCCATGATGCTTATGAAGTAATTAAGAAACTTCAAATGAGTGGTTATGGTGTTTCAATTCATGCTTGGAACAACTATTTGAATCATCTTTTGAAGATGAATAATACTAAAATGTTTTGGAAGAAATATGGAGAATTGATCTCATGTGGGTATTTGGAAAATGTAAATAGTTGTAACTTGGTTATATATGCACTTTGTAACGAATATAAATTGCGAGAAGCAATTGCTGTAGTTTATCGGATGATAAATAAGGGGATTCAACCCAATATTGTCAGTTTCAATATGATGATTGATGGAGCTTGCAGGATGGGTAATGTTGAATTGGCGCTTGTGATAATGAAGACGATGGATAGAATGTTAGTAGAAGGTTTAAAGCCTAATATTGTTACTTACAATTCTCTCATAAATGGGTTCTGCAAAATTGGGAAGTTAGAACTTGCAGAAGATATTCTAGTGGAGATGGTTAAAATGGGAATCGAACCAAATGTACGAACGTATGCAACTCTGATTGATGGATATGGGAGAGAAGGGAGATTGGAAACTTCTTTCAAGTTGTGTGATGAGATGGTGGAGAAAGGTTTGATTCTTAACTCTGTTGTTTATAATTCAATAATCCATTGGCTTTTTAAGGAGTCTGATGTAGAAGAAGCTTGTTTTCTCTTATCTGACATGATTGAGAAGCATATTTTGCCTGATCAATTTACATATTCTATTTTCACAAAGGGTTTTTGCCAAAATGGGTATTTCGACGGAGCTCTTAAATTTCATAATCAGATAAGAGAGTATGACCTTCTTCAAGATGCATTTTCATACAACATTCTCATTAATCATCTCTGCAAAAATGGGAAGATTAATGAAGTGAATCAACTTTTGGGTAGTATGATTGTCCTAGGTATTGTTCCCGACACGGTAACGTATAGTATTGTAATAGATGGGTTTTGCAAGGAAGGGAAGATCGATAATGGAGTCGATATTTATGATAAGATGATAGAATTTGGGCAAAAACCCAACTTAATAACATATAATTCTATTCTTCATGGTTTATGCAAGGAGGGTTCTATATATATTGCTCAGAATCTAGTTAAAGAAATAAAGAAAACAGGTTTATCGCCGGATATCATAACTTACAACATTTTGATGAGTGGGTATTTCAGATTAGGGAAGGTCGACGAGGCATTTGATCTGTGTTTCGAAATGAAGCGATTTAAGTTCTTTCTCAATGAAGTCACCTATAATGTTTTAATCCATTTTCTTTGCAAGTTTGGGTGTTTTGAGGAGGCAAAGAAGCTTATGAAAGTAATGGTTTTTGAGGGTTTGATTCCTGATTGTGTTACATATACTACTCTTGTTACAGAGTTCATCGTGAATAGGAAGGCAAGTGAGGTGATCGAAGTGCACGACGATATGGTTCTTATGGGAGTAATTCCAGATGAGTATACATATAAAAGAATTGTTAGTCCCCTTCTTGCTGTTGTTGTTGAAGATGACAACTTTGAACATGTATATACTTAAAACCGTTTCTTGTAATGTTTCCCTTTGTACAGTAAAATCCATTAGGTTAAGAAAGAATTTCAATCCAGAAATTCAGAGGTCCGAGTATGGCTTTCGCCTTTCGGATGTCTGGGTATGGCTTTTGGTCCTTGGATTTAGAAAGTTTTTACATATTGTTTTCACCCACTTAAGAGTTTAATTGTTGGATTTACTCTAACTTAGGTGCTGTTTGTTTCTTTTCTTTGTCTGAATCTGAATTAGCTGAATCTGAATTGGCTGAACTAAATTGGCTGAATCTGAATTGACAGAACCAACTTACATGTTAGAATGTTTGTTTTTCAATCTGAATTGTTGTGTCTGAATTTCAATTTTGACACTTATACCCTTTTATATATAACTAAACTTGTCCGGTGAAAAGAACTAAAATTTGGAACCCTAATTCATTTCTGTTTTCTCCATTCTATCTGCCCTTCTACTCCCCCAGTTCACACACACCCTATCTCTTTCCTCTTTCTCTCTCTATAACCTCTCCACTTCCCCAAATTCCTTAGATTCAACTGGATCTCCTACTAGGGTTTAGGTCGTAATGGCTTCGGTGAGGTTTTGGAAGAACCAGTCAGTCTTGGTCCTGATTAAATGGAGGATTTGTTGAAGAAATCGAAAATCCTTCACGATCCACACACAACAGCTAGATGGAGGAAAAAAACGCCTTCTATGTGGGAAGTTGGCCAAATCCACAGGCAAATACATTCGAAAATCGCCTCGATCCAGAGGACGAATCTAGGGTTTCGTTTTATTATAAACATAAGAGCAGGAAATTGGTCTTTTTCTCCATTGATTATTCTTTGAAGAGGATCTACAACAACTTGCGTTGTGGGTATTATGAGATTTTTTTGGTGTTGTAGAGAGAGAAATAGGTATTCCCAAGTTCTATTTTCACGAGGTGTTGGTTCAGGAGGTCTTCCTACATTACCTTCAAGTATGTTTGATTTCTAATAAAATCAGGATTTGATTGTTTGCATTGATAAACAGAATTTAAATTAATTATAGTTGGAAGATAATCATCATCTCCTTGCTTCAAAATTTCTCATTAAATTTGTTTTCCCTTTCTTGATGTGTTATATTTTATTTTTGGGGTGGTCGACGGTCGGTGGTGTGGTGGTGGTCGACGGTCGGTGGTGTAGTGGTGGTGGTCGACGGTGTAATGGTGGCGGTCGACGGTGTAATGGTGGTGGTCAGGGGTGTAACGGGTGTGGTGGATGAGTGGAGAAGACGGAGATTGAAAGTATTTCATTGATTTCACGAGGGTATATCTGTCATTTGGCTTATTTCAGATGGTGGCCTTCCATTTCAGACTTGTTTGAAGTCTGAAATATGTGGGCTCTTTTTCAGCCCATTCAGACCTTTGTCTCAATTCAGCTAACTTTTCAGATTTTCTTAAATCTAAAAACAAACATCTGAAATCTGAATTGGGTTCCAATTCAGATTTCAGATCTGAAAAAATTAAAAAACAAACACCACCTTAGTCATCAAGTCGGAAAGTCTTAGCAGTCAGAGTAAAAGCGTTGAGATTGAAGATGGAAGTCAGGGATATTCAGATATCGTTGCAGTTCAGAACAAGGATTCATATAACAACAAAAGTAGACATAAAACGTGGCACTGACAAAAGTAAAATTTCTTTATTCATAATTGAAATTTATAGAGTTAATTCCTATATGGCCCCCTACTTTGTGACCAGCTTCAAATATGGCCCTCAAAATTTTGTAAATTCAAATATGGCCCCCTATTTTTAAGTTAGTGTCCTAACTGCCCTTCCTTTAAATCTTTTTTCAAAAATAAAAATAAAAATAAAATCATAATTCCACCTCATTTCCCTCTCCACCGCACATCTCTTTCCATGTCAACTCTCTCTCTCTCCACATCACCTCTCTTTCCAACTCACCTCTCTCTCTCTCCAACTCACCCCTCTCTCTCTCTCCAACTCACCTTCATCTTCTCCGATTGAAGTCGCCGGTCGAAATTTAAAAAAAAAAAAAAAAAAAATTTCTCTCATCTCTCTCTCTCTCTAAGCAGAGTCTTAGCAATTTTATATTTATGACCCTAGAGATAGGCTAGTCGACAAAGTGTTTACTCAAGTGATGTGTCGCCACATTGACGGAGGGCTGGGAGAGGGACTATATGGAAGGATAAATAGAATTTCTCTTTCATAAACTTTTGACACGAGGATAATACATAGTAATTAATCATCAATGATGATAGGGGGGACCTCCCTAAGGATACTCCCTAAGTGTACCCCCCCTCACAGAGACAAGGTCGTTTTCGTCTTTCCAAAATTTTTGTCAGAATGAAAAGACCAAAATGACCTTGTCATGTGAGGGGGAGTACACTTGGGAGTATCCCTAGAGAGTCCCCTATTCATTTTCCATTAATCATCAATCAAACAAATTATCTTAAACTCTTAACAACCACCCCACTGATTTGTTGACTCATCATGGTCAATTGAGCAATGTTGCTGAAAATCTATGCCCCTGGCCTGGCTGAATGGGAGATGCAAAAGGACTAATAGCATCTCCAATGGGACACTTTAAAAATCTAGTTGTCAAGTATCAAATAAAGATTCTCTTTCCTAAATGTCAAATTAGAGACACTCTAATTTTTGTTGGTCTCCAATGGAGATCTCTAAAGTCTCTATACTTAAGACATATGTCCCTCTTCAATCCAATAGATAAAAAGTAGTTGAAAAGTAAGGTTTTCTATTGGTTGGAATTATAAAATAACACTTAGAGTCTCAAGTAGACACTCTCATTTTAGAGTTTCTCTCTCTAGACACTCTATAATAAATGTGTCCACCTCATATTAGAGTGTCTAAGAAAGTGTTTCATTGGAGATGATTTTTTTATCAAAAACTTCAAAAAGTCATATGCGGCACTCTAAGTGTTAGAGATTGAGTGTCCCATTGGAGATGCTCTAAGTCGAGAACTGAGACTGACCTAAATTTCGCCCATATAAGACATACCATCAATTTAATAACAGAATAATGAACTAAATGGTAATATTCTTCCACTAGTATTATACTATTATCCTAACTAAGAGTCGAGAAAATCGACATAGAGACGGAACGACAATCAAGGGCAACAAAAATTGAAAATTATTTTTCTGTCAAGAGCTTAAGACTTATTTTTGTAAAAACTTTTTCTCGTACTGATTATCCTATGAGTTTTAAATGGGCATCGTTAAATTTATACACCAAATAGTATCATCTAAAAGTAAAATAATTTCAAATGATTATATGTAAATTTATACATTAAGATTCCAACTGTAATCTATCTAATTAGGTGTTTAAATATGCTTAGATCAAAACTTTAATGATATCTCCATACCAGATCTTTATTTAGCGAAAATAATGAATTATTTAGGTTGTGGTTTCATACAAAAAGAGCAGCATCTAAATGAGAAAAAATATGATCAAAAAAGAAAAACTCAAAAAAATTGTGGTGAACTACATACCACCCTCAAAGTTGAGAATTTTCATTAGAAATAAAGTTTTGTAACCATCCATGGTTGTGGAGGTATTAAGCCCTAACATCAATGAAAGGAAAGTTCAAGTCAAAGAAAAAGACTTTTGTAAAAAATCTGTCGTGTAAGGAACTAAGTATATACAAGGAGATTTTTTATAATATTGAATTGTAGCTAGAGAGGTTTGCCTATGTCTTCGGTCGACATAGACAGTTCTATAATCTCGCCAGTTGAAGATAAATTTTAGGAGGTGTAATCTTACCACCTCAAGATACGTGCGTGAAATATACTGTCGACCTTTAGAGATAGAGTTAAGAGATATAATCTCAACTCCTAGAGATAAATTTGGAAGGCGTGATCTTAGTCATTGAATAAAAAGCCTATATTCTAGAAAAGATATCCTCCTCTTTCATTATATGATATATTCGGACTGAGACAGTGTGGGGCACTTGCGCACTATGTCCCCACGTATTCCTCGGTCGTGGAAGATGTAAATAATCAATAAGTGAGAGAGAGAGAGAGAGGGAATGAGTATAACACTGACTTTGTCATAGTAAATTGATCAAGGCCGCGGCTATGGGGAATAAAAAAAATTCTCCGGGGAATAAATTCTCGAGGGAATCCAGATATTTTTTTGAAAATTCTCCGGGGAATAAATTTTTATGGGGAATGTACAGAATACATTTTTTGAAAGTTCTCCTCCTTCTCATCTGTTCTCTCTGCCACTTCATCTTCTCGAAACCTCATCATCTTCTCCGGCGAAAGTCGCCGGCCGGCCGGAAAAGCCGGCGACTTTCAAACATAAAAAAAAAAAAAACTTTTTCTTTTTAATTTTCTCTCTCCTCTCTGTCTCTCTCTAAATTTTTTTTCTTTTCTTTTCTCTCTCTCTCTAGAACAGATCTAGAGAGAGAGAGAAGGTCTACAGACCATTGATTCATCTGGTTTCAGGTTTTGCAGTACATAATCGCTTGGATTGAAGTTGCTTTCAAGTTTTACTTTATCTTCGACTGAAACACAAACTGTTATCTAGAAGTAATTTTTCAATTTCCAACTCTCTCTTTCTTTCTACATAACAATTGTGGATAATTAGGGAGAATTTTTAGGTTTTAATAAGTTTCTCTTGCAAGACATTGAACTTTTTACTCATCTCTATCACTAAACACATGGATTATTTAGTAAGAAGTGGTTTCTAAATGGTATTATTGCTTATATGATGATGTCTATAAGAACTTGGTAGTATTATTTGGCAGACATTAGTATATTATAACATTCAAGTTTGGTAGTTTAAGAATTAAGAGTATTAATTATTGTTTATTACATTTAGCAATTGAAATTCTTTATTACATATTGACTGATTGATTGCGCGAGAATATGTATGAGCATATAAGGAAGACAGAGTTGGACCTCATGGCGAATCAGTATTGGTATCTAAACCAGATGAACACAACAGCAGAAGGATTCAGATGGGTATCTATTTTTCTTTAGGCCAGCGCTTTGGGGAAAGCAAAATAGTTTCCAGGGTGTGAAAACTTGGTCAAAAGTTGGTCAATTTTGTTTGACAATTTTGTTTTGTAAGTTGTTAGAGGGAAAAATAAAAAACTTCCACCTCACCTCTCTCTCCCAGGGGCGAGTCCACATAGGGGCCCGTGGGGGCGCAGGCCCCCACGACCCTAACGTGACTCGTTAATGTTATGCGACATTTGCCGCTATATTAGATATATATACATATCTCTATTTTAAACATAGTTCTTCCCTAGCTTAGTTGGTGAAGTGATTATGTTTCATCCTTGAGGTCAAAGGATCGAGCCCCACACACAAGATTCTTTTTTTCTAGAAATTTTCTACTACTTACACTTTTTTTTCTAAAATGTCTACTATTTGAAATTATTGTTTGGTTTAAGATGACTACTTATTAAAAATACATTATAAAGGTCATGCTTGGCTTAAAATTGGGTCTTATTAATTGAATAACTCAATTTTGACCTCCTCAAAGTGACCAACTAAATAAAATGGCCTCGTAGAGATGATGAGTTTTCTAAACGTCCCCCTTAATTTTGATTTTGTCTGATTTTTCGGTGACTTGTATTTTGAATTTTAAAATTGTCTTTTATAGACTTTTGCTATGGTAAACATGTTATTAGAAAGAAAACTTAATCTTCATCTTTTCTTCAATTACGATCACTTCCTCTTCATCATCTAGCATCGTTCTTCTTAATCTTCACCATTATCTCTTCATCCCTTCATTTGTTTTGTATTTCAGTATATTTTGGGAATCCAGTTGGAGGAAAGATTTTTGATCCATATTGAGAAAATTAGACATTGATTGTTATACATCAAAATTACCACGGAATATCTAAACTATAAATAAAATTTCACTCTCTCTCTCTCTCTTCTCCGATTAGGTCGGCGGCCGAAAACCGGCGACCATGGGAAAAAAAAAATTCGGTCACTCTCTCTCTCTCTCTAGAAACTCCGGCGAAGGGAAACCCCTTTGCCGGAGTTTCTAGAGAGAGAGAGAGAGTGACCGAAATTTTTTTTTTTTCATGGTCGCCGGTTTTCGGCCGCCGACCTAATCGGAGAAGAGAGAGAGAGAGGTGAGGTGGAGGGAGGTGAGGTGAGGTGGAGAGTTTTTATTTTGAACCATATTTTCCATAAAATATGTTTCCCCGGAAACTTTTCAAAATTTTGCATATTTCCTTTAAAATTTCACACCCCGGAAATTATTTAGCTTTCCCCAAAGCGCTGGCCTTTTCTTTATTAGGATCAAGAACAAGACAGTAAAATCAGGTTACCTCTTCCGCGCAGCAGTCAATAAGAGAATAAGTCGTACGAGCAGTCAAATGAGACATTGGACTATCCATTGAAGGTCTATTCTCACGAACAGACCTTCTCTCTCTCTAGATCTGTTCTAAAGAGAGAGAGAAAAGAAAAAAAAATAATTTAGAGAGAGAGAGAGGACAGAGAAAATTTAATTTTTTTTTTATGTTTGAAGGTCGCCGGCCGGAAAATTGGTCGGCCGACGACTTTCGCCGGAGAAGATGATGAGGTGTCGAGAAGATGAAGTGGCAGAGAGAGGTGATGAGATGGAAGAACCTTTTTTATAGCATCTTCTAAAATTAGAAGCCCCTTAGCAATAAAAAGTCAATCTTATTTGACTAGTTTTAAGAAAAGTCTTTATTCTCCGGAGAATTTTCCTTATTCACCAAAACCGCGACCATTGATCAAATGAAAAACAATGTGTCAATAACTAAAAGGATGAGTATACAACAATTCCCGTATAGGAGGCCCCCAATAGCCAATTGTGGAGTTACATTTGCAACATGGCGCCTATAGAATTCTTAACTCAATCTAGCATAAAAGTCGTACAGTATGTGTTTCCTATTCTTTTAGCCTATTCACTAACAAAAAAACACAACCCACAAAGTACTCAAAGAAACAACAACGCAATTCAGCAATGTCACCTTCAAACAAACCCTCGAAAGTACAATTAGAAAGGAAACCATGAGATTGTGTTACTTGATTCGATAGTATTAAAGACGACTTACTTACATCCTGAGTTGACAAGAATCACCAAAAAGATGTGAACCACCAAAAGAAATTCGAACCCTAAGGTTTACTCTAGTTTGATTTGAGCGGGAAGAGAAGAACCACATCTCCGAACGAAAACATTAGATTTCACTCATTCTTATTTAGATTTGAGCAAATTAGGTGTAAAGAAGTAATAGCAGTACATATTAAGACTCATCTACCATTAAGCCCTAAATTAGAATAAACCAAGGGTGCTTCTAAAGGCACCAGACCAAAAGGTTGTTAGCATCCATCTCTGTTAGCACCAGACCCAACTGCTCTTTTCTCTATTAGCACCAACCAACTATGTAGGCACCCGTGTTTTCTTTGTTAACCCTAACGGCCTAACTCCATCCATTACCTTCGTCAAACCTAACTTGTTTTTCCTCTCTCTCTCTAAAATAAAAAAAAATTTCTCTACTCTATCTCTCTAACGGCCTAACTCCATCCATTACTTTCTGTTGAATTTCAGGAACCATAGTTTTTTTGGATTAGTGAGGTAAGGTTGCTACAAGATTTAGAATTTGGGTAGTCTTTACTTTTGGGGTTGTTTAAACCCAAACCACGAGACATGGATCAAGAGAAAACCCCCCTTTTTCTTTACTCTCTCTTGTATATACTTTTTTTTTCAGTGATTTATTTTCTAGAGAGAGGGAAATTGATGAGTTTGATGTAAACAGTTAATCATGTTTTCTATCCTGCTTCTTGTTTGATTTTTTTGTGATTAGTACATGAAGACGTAGAGAGAGAAGAGAGAAGAGAGAAAGGAAGAGAGGGAAAACAGGTGCTTATAGAGAACCCATAAACCAAACACAAATGGATGCTAACAGTCTTTTGGCCCGGTGCTTTTAGAAGCACCCATAAACCAAACACAAATGGTCACCATAACCAAATGTCGTAACCCTAAACTTCTTCCAGACTCAACATAATGAATCCCGGTTTATTGGGTTTCAAAGCGGCATGCACCTAATACAAACCCATAAAACCCACATTTGACATAATCAACGTCTAAAAACCCTAAAAAATCAAAACAAAATCCGACCGGAACCCTAGTTTCATGCATTACGACATTTTCTGTTAAAAACTTTTTAGATCTTGTTTTTTATCAGAAAAATTGATTCTGTTAATCTTACTGAAATTCGAAATTGCTTCCCATCATTTGTTACAATGATCAATTCCATTACACTGTTTCTCTCTCTATAACGGTTTCCTTTCTCTGTTTCTCTCACTATTGATTAGTTCCTCTGTAAAACCCTGATTCCTCCCCACAATATATAGGAACTTAATAAATTAACCGTTTAATAAAACGGTAATGGCCACCAACTGACTTAACTACCAAATCTATCTCTATAACGGTTTTAACTAACTTATTTGATTCTCGGTTTTAACCCAAAAGGACCTAGCCGAGAACAGAGACTAACCTAGATTTCATCCATAATAAGATAGATTAGAATGAGGAAACTCCAATTTAATAACATAATAATAATGGACCAAATACTAGTATATTCTTCCACAAGTATCATATGAATTTGAAAAGATTATTCATCATATTCTTATAAAAGCAACATAAATCAAAGATCGTACCATTGAAGAACCCTAATTCAAACACCATATTTAGCAATAACAAAATCATAACCTAATAACTCTTCAACTATATACTAATCAAAATACTTAAAATTTGTGAATCATCAATTTCAAAAATAAATCGTTTTTCATTCCGTTCGAGAAAACCTCATTTCTCCTTACACAATGATTATCATATTATATGGTTTGACCTTATCTTTCTACAATAGAAGTCTTACACATTATTTTATTTTATTTTTTTGATGAGAATCTTACACATTATTTAGCTAGTCAGACAAAAACAAAACATCACTTAAATGTATGTAACTATATTCTCTAAGTTAGATTTCATATTTGGGGTGGAGAAGAAAAAAAGACATACCACCTCAATTATTATACTAGTTCTTTGATCATTAAAACTTGTAAAAAAGATTTTGTAGACAAGGAAAAAAAAATATAAATCCAAATAATAAAACCCAATGAACATGTTAGCTATGGTTTTAGACCTCTAAAGAAACCTCTAAAAAGTAGTACTATATAAAAGAAAGACAATAAATTCACAATAGATCAATTCAAAAAAAAAAAATCACAATAGAAAGATAAATAAAATAGACCTATTAACCCTATCTTATCTTAAATGACCAAAAATGTAAATCTTAATTTCCTTACCTTCCATAACATTAGCTTTTCAATATGAGAACAATCTTCATCCGTTACTTCCAATTTGCAAAATGTTGATGATGAAATACAATAGGATTGAGAGATCAAATAGATTATCTCATTGCATTTCATCAACAACAATCTGCAAATTGGAAATCCTCTGTAGCCAAAATACTACAAAGATCAAATAGTTTCTCTTTCTCCCTGTGAAAACCTCCTTTGTCTTTCTCTCTAACTAGTAGTAGTCTTGTGAAACAAACAGAGAGAACATGAATATTGAATTTATAGAATAGGAGTTTCTAAAATAGTAATATTCCAACTTCCTAATGGGAGTTTCTAATCCCTTAAATTAAGGGCCACCCAAAATTAGAAACTTTCTAATTTTGAAACCCTTAAAATCTTCTTCTCACGTGGCCCTTTTCTAATTTTGAAACTTTCTAATTTTGAAGGGTGCTTCTAAAGGCACCTGACCAAACAGCTGTTAGCATCCATCTCTGTTGGCACCACGCCCAACCGCTCTATTCTCTGTTGGCACCACTCAAGTATGTAGGCACCGTCTATTATCTGTTGACCCTAACCCCCCCTCCATCCATCTCTCACAAAATCCATCCAAAATTGGGGATTTTAAACTTTCTCTCTCTAAGCTCACCCAAAACCGAATTTTACCCTCATCAAATCACTCATAATCTCACTAATCTCCCTCAAATTTTGCTGAGAATAAGTCATTCGACTCTCTAACTCTTAGAATCAATAATCATTTGGTGGAGACGAAGTTGAAATCAAGCTACAATTACTCCTTCAAGGTTGGTTCAAAAACCCTAACTTTTATAATTTTTTTGAATAAATTTGTTGTTTGATTGATTAGGGATGTTAATAGTGTGTTGTAACATGTTTAGAATGTTGTATTCTTCAATTTCGAACATATTTAGAGCATTTTTTGTGAATGTTTGATGCCCATGTGTACTGCCCTAGGTTTATGAACGTTCTGGAACGACTCGGACGGACTGGTCCAGTCCGTCCGTGTCTTCCTAGTCACGGATCAGCTAATCCGTGACTTAGTACAAAGAAACGGACTCCCTTTTGAGTCCGTGACGGACTAGGTAATCCGTTCCGGACTTAAAGGGTCCGGATTACCTGATCCGGGACCTTAGTTTTTTTTTTTTTTTTTTTTTTTTTTTAATCTTTCATATTTTTCTTTCTTTATTTTTCTCATCATTTTTCCTTCATTATTTGAATGACCTTTTTTGTAGCGATACGTGCATATTTTGAATGACCTTTTTTGTAGCGATACGTCTAATTTTTCCTTCATTAATTTAGAGTAGGAAAACATATTTTGATTATTTATTGTTTGTGCATCACATACGCGTATTATTCAAAAGTTATTATGGCACCACGTAAGCAACGACGAACGCAAGGAGATGAGAACGAAACAGAGCCTCCTATTTCGACAGCAGAAACAGAAGTAGGGGGGTCATCTTCATTTTCAGACCCGTACTCTGGAGGTCCGATAGATCGTTCGCTTCTACCTTGTTTCAAGAATCATGTTGCTTATACGATTTGGAACAAACCGGTAAGCAAATATTATTTTCTAATTTTAGTAGTTATGATAAAATTTTGTTAATCATCAATCTAAAACAATATCTTTTTTATTTTCAGGAGAGGCCGGTGCTGAAGTTACACAACCATGCGTCTGCCGTAGTTGTGGGTACTGCTTTGAAGAAGACGAATGGGTGGGACCTCGAAACTGAGTGTCAAAGTGTTCGAGAGAGAGTCCGGAACACGGGATTGGCCCACATCGCCAAATATTCATACACCAAGCTAGATCGTGTTCTAATCTCGGCATTTACAGAGCGGTGGTACGAGGACACAAATACTTTCCACATGCCGTTCGGGGAGATGACGATCACGTTAGAGGATGTGTATCGCATATGTGGTCTTCCAATTGAAGGTAAACCCGTTGTTCTGTCTAAGACGGATGATGAAGATTTGAACGATGACGATGACGATGACGATGACGATGATACAAAAGATCCAGATGCATTACTAGTCTCTCGTTATTTACAATTAGATTACGAAGGTGTAAAACTGCACTTAGGTAAATCTAAGTCTGTGGAGCTTAAGTGGTTGAGGGAGCAATGCAGTGGGTCGAAAGAGGATGACCCCGAACATGTCAAAGATGCTGTTGCACGGGCATACCTCTTGCATCTTTTTGGTTGTACTCTTTTTGCTGATAAGAGTGCAACTAAGGTTCCTTTTCTCTATCTACGTTATCTGAAGAACTTAGATGATATTTCGAGTTACTCGTGGGGAACAGCGGCGCTTGCCTATCTTTATCGGCAGATTGGTTTTGCTTCGAGGGGAGGAAATCAATTGGCTGGTTATCTTACTTTATTTCAGGTAATTTCATATTTATTTTTGTCTCTCAATTATTTCTTTATTATGTTAGAGTAGCGAATAATAAATGTGTATTTAACATTACATTTGTAGGCGTGGATCGATGAACACTTCAAACTTGGGGTGTCTGTTCCCAACCCAAAATATGATCCTACATCTAACGTGCCCCGGATGTATAAATGGGAGGAACACGTCTTGAAAGGCAACAAGGCATGTGCTCTAGGAAGCACTCGTGAGCAATTGGACGGTCTGACCGAGAGAGATGTATGTATTTTATTTATTAATTTTTCCTGTGTTCTATAATACCTGACGTATGCTATAGGAATCACTCGTTAAACGTCTGTATCATGTAGGTCATTTGGGACCCATATCGTCCCTTATCGTCTGATGATGCACTACCACTTCCTGAATACTCTTTTTACACTGGTTGCATCGCGGTTAATGATATTGCCGAGCCCTATCACCCTGATAGGGTGTTAAGGCAACTTGGATTGGTTCAAGTCATCCCTAAAGAACCGATTCGACCAAAAAAGGTGTCGAAGGATGGAGATTCTAAAAACTTTGGTAATGTGGCTTCTTATTGGGGGCGTTGGGAAGATCACCTACTAAACATGAGTGATAGACCGAAGGAGGTATCTTTGGCTCCGTGGGAGGCAAGCGCTCAGTATAACCATTGGTTCAAGAGAGTATCTCACCCGTTTGTACAAAACCCAGCTTTGTACAAATCCAATAGACCAGAACAGTACATAGGTTCGGTATCGTACTACGTGAGTATTCGATTTATCATTCTTTTGTTTTGTTACTTTTGAATTTGTAGCTATAATTTGTTATTAATCCATTGTTGTTTTTTTAGAGAGATGGAATTGATCGTGCCATTGTAGCGATTCAAGCGTCTGACGTTTCGTTAGGGCTTGAAATCCTAACTAATGCGAGGGCTGAAATGCCGCTTCCCGAATGTCCTCATCAACCTCAATCAGAACCCGAACCAAGAAGATCGTCTAGAAAAGCTACGGTGAAGAAATCGAGGAAATCACAAATGGAATGAAGTATTATATTAAGGCATATATTATGGTTTAGAATCTCAAGAGTAGTCTCGTTATTTTGAATTGCTTTTTGTGAACGATGTGTATCGTACAATTTGATCTATGTTTGAACATCGTTACTCTTGTTTTAACAAGTTTTAACATCTACCATACATTTTGATTGTTATTCTTGTTTTTTTAACAAGTTTTAATATCTACCTTAAGTACCATTGTTCGGAAAAAAAAAAAAAAAAAACGTACGGATCACCTAATCCGTGCCTTCCCTTCTCAGGTCACGGATCTATGGATCCGTTTCTTGTAAAGTCGTCACGGATCCATAGATCCGTTTCCTTCTAACATGAAAATAATAGCCCCGGTTATAAGAAGTAACGGATCTATGGATCCGTGACGACTTTACAAGAAAAAACTTGATTTGATGCCGCGTGCGAGACATAACCACGTAGCTCTTTAAAAAACTTGATTTGATGCCCTTCCTTCACCTTAATACGACTGTGCTCAAAAGATGTTATAATTTCACATGTCTCGGTTTCCGTCATGATATGCATAAATTCCCAGCACGTAACATAGTTACCTTCGGAGCTACATAGATATCTCTTCAATTTAGAATGAGCACCTTCCACACGATTTGTTGTAGTATTTCCCATGTGAATAACCCCGTTAGTCCATGCAGTCACAAATCTCTCTTTCAATCCCAACCAGGTATCTTGAACATAACTAACATCTTTATGATGTGTGTTTGACCAAAACTTCACAAAAGTTTCTACCGCCTCATTATAACCACTTTCAGTCTCAGCATACATGATAGCTCGAAACATTGTCATAAACACATTGAATTGTTCTTGTTTGAAATGACCTTTGACTTTGGCTACCACACACTTGTCGATGTGGAAAGTACATAGCAACCTTTGAGCATTTGGAAAGACTTCACCAATGGCGTTAATCAATGCAAGTTCACGATCGGTAATAAACACGATTGGCATTGAGTTGGGAGAAAACAACGTCCGCAAACGATTAAGGGCCCATGTGTACTGATTAGTTGTCTCCCCATCCATAAATGTAAAGGCCGCGGTGAAGGATTTCAACGTAGAAGTTACCCCGACAATCTCAAGCAATGGCTTGTTAAATCGGTTGGTTTTATACGTACAATCGAGCAATAACACGGTATGGAAACTCTGTAATAATAGAATACAATCAGGATGTGCCCAAAATAGATTTGTTACCTCATCAGTGTCTTCATTCTTTGAAAAATGGTAGACGTAATGGTGTTCCACCAACAACTTAATGACTTGTTGCATCGGACTCCTTCCTTCTTGGTTTTCCATACGTATGTTCGCACGTGCATTGTAAATGGTTTTCAACGTTGATGTGTTATCCTTGAATTGTTCATGAATTTGAGAAAGAATTTGAGCTGGCTTCGAACCAATTTTTAATAGATGTTTCACAACAGCTTTTTCATCGGGTTTCAACCTATTCACATATGCGTGACCTAGAAGACTTTCAGCTAACTCGTGGTTATGGATTCCAGACACAACTGACACTTTCCACGTGTCATTAACCCCCGGTATTCCTTTGAGCTTGAACGGACATTGACATTTTTTGGTGCTCGATTTCCTTTTCTTTATAGGTGGTTGATGGGATTTTGGAACTAAATCCTTCTTCTCATGTGAACGAAATACTCCACTTCTTTCGCAACATAATTCTAACCGGGGTTTCTGTCCCCCTTTTCTATTACCTGACCTAGAGGTCAATACTACAAACTTATGTTTTTTCCCAATTTCTTGAGCCCAAACGATTAACTCCTCTTTAGTTTGAAAAACATCTTCAGTCACAAAATACTCACCAACATCAATACTAATAAATTGACACCCATCATTTGAAGGTCGATTTTCTTCTTCGGCATGGTACTCCTCTTCAATAGGAACAATATTAAGGTCCGGAATCTGTCAAAAGGTGAAAAAAACATAAAAAACACTTAAAGATAAAAAAAATCTTCAGGATGGAACGGACTGAACGAGTCCGGGATTTATCAGCTAATGACGGATCAGCCTATCCGTCCATATCTACAAGATCACGGACTTCTGAGTCCGTGACCTTTCATTTATAAACGGATAGACCGATCCGTTAGTGACTGATAAGTACCGGACTGGTTCAGTCCGTCCGCGTCACCGAAGTTTCAATTTGATTTTTTCAAAAACTCACACAACACGTATAAAAACATATAAAATAGGATCGGGGAATGGTTGTATACCTCATGAGAAACTTCTCCTTGCCCGGAATTAGGTGAAAGAGTTGGAATCGATGTAGTTGTTAAATTTTTAGAACTCTCTTCTTCCATGGTTATCTTCCTAATTTCTTTTCAAAAGATGATATAAAGAAGCTATGAATTAGATGTAACACAGCTGTATGATGAATAAATCACCCGGATTGATTTTTTCGAATAAAAGAATAGTCGCCGGTAGGTGTCGGAGACGTTGCCGTCGCCGTTGCCGGAGAATGTTGCACTCTTTTCTAGGGTTTTGTTTTTGAAGAAGAATTGATTAGGATTCCTTTTTTTTTTGGAAGAAGAAGATGGAAGAAGTAAACGAAGGTGAAGGTCACCCACATTAAAAACTGGTGCTTATAGAGAACTCAAGTCAAAAATCATTGACTTGAGTCAACAATATTTTTGGATGCTAACAGCTGTTTGGTCAGGTGCCTTTAGAAGCACCCAATTTTGAATCCTTCACACTCAGGATTTATCCCACGTAAGTACTTGCATTGGTTTAGCCCACAACAAGATGTAATCTGCATTAAGTACTTAATTTCTTATGTAATTCTACTTTAGTCCCCCAACTGTAATAGGGTTAAAGTAAGTGGTTACCTTTGTTCAAAACGGGGTACGAAATAAGGAAAACATAGTGCAATTGCACTTAATCCATTATGCCTTGCGAAAAAACAACAATACCCGCGAACCACATATCCTTCTATAAATACGAATTTTATGGTCTACCGACTTCTTTATTTATCATTTTGAAACCCACGACATTCTTGGATGCAAGTTTCATCCGTTTAAAGCCCCAAAACCATAACTAGTAAATTATTAATCCAATACCATGATTTCAATTCTTTTTCGATTTGTGGTAGAAGTGTATTTGCCAACTCAAAATTGGATATAAATAGAGAGTTGAAACTGAGTTCTATCCCACTTAGGCAATTTGAATCTGGATAGGAGAGTTCTGGGCAGGTAGGAAGTCAAGTGTTAAAGATATGTCCCAGCTCACTCTTTGAAATTCTCTAATTGGTAGGACACTACAATTCAAGAGACGCCTAACGTTTAAGAAAAGTGGTTGTCCAAGTGGAAATTTATGCACACCATTGAAGTAGGTTTATTAGATTCCCATCTCCCTCAACACTTGTTGTGAAAGTATTGACCTAAACTCCAAATTTCTGGAAGTCTCACATTCGATTTCCAAAAAATTGGAATCAATCGTTGTTGAATTTGAGCTATAAAAGGTATAAATAATAAGTTTGTCACCCTTAGACCATTTATTTCGTTAGACTTTATGCCAGTAGTCTAGTTGCGCTTTAGGTCCATTAGTTTCAAGGTGGGTTTTCTTTGTGGAGTATTATATTTTCATTACTATAATAGAATAAATTATCAAAACTTTCAAGTTTTTTGTTTGTATAATAGATTTTTAATATTCATGAAGGATAGAAAGACCATCTTTCATAAAAGAGAATATGATTATATTATCAAAACCAACATAAAATTTATATAATTTTTTGCAAAACAATCATGATGCTTGGTGACAAGCTAAGCTCTATTGCAAGAGAAGCAACATAGTATAACATTTTGATGCAAACAATCCAATGAATTTTGCGAAGAGATTATCGAGTTTCTTTAAAATGCACTAGTTGATGTTGAATGATTTCTCCTAAACTTAAGACTTTCCACTTCGTGCATATGATAAAGCTATCATGCATCAAGATGAAAATTCGTCGAAGGGAACTATAAAATTCTAGGGTTACATTTGCAACAGGGGGCCTATAGAATTCCTAACTCAATCTAGCATAAAATTTGTGTGTCATTCCCATTCTTTTAACCTATTCAATAACAAAAACATAACCCAAAAAAGTACTCAAAGAAACAACAGTGCAATGTCATTTTCAAACAAACCCCAGAAAGGATTAGAAATGAAACCAAGAGATTGTATTACTTGTTTTCGATGTATTAAAGACGACCTACTTACATTCTGAGTTGACAAGAATCACCAAAAAAAGTGAACTACTAAAAGAAATTCGAACCCGAAGGTTTTCTCTAGTTTGATTCAAGCGGGAAGAGAAGAATCACATCTCTGAACGAAAACATTAGATTTCACTCATTTTTTATTTAGATTTGAGCAAAGTGAACTACTAAAAGAAATTCGTGAATGATTCAATACTCAATTTATCAATATTAGAATCTTCAAATTCATGATGATTAAGTGACCCATTTGATAAATAGAGGATTAAAATCATGCATGAATGTGGTCTTTTAGTCACAATGACTTGAGCACTCAATTCGAACTATTATTTTCAAATACGATTGTAGCTAATTATGATCGGAAATTGATTGATTATGGATTTTGATCTGATGATCATCTTCTTCGTCTTATTCTTATAAACAACATTGCTTTATTCAAAATCATTAAACAAGATCCAAACGTACCAAATTCGAACAGAGATCCGGTTATTTCATTAACCTTCGACTTTCTAGCCCCCACTTATCCGAGGCTAACTCGTTTTTGTTTCTAACAACTGTATACTCAGGTTTATATTCTTCGCTCAGAGAAACGACCATGCAGTGACGGATTTCTTCCAGTTTAGGGAACTTATCGAAGATTTTAGTTAGACAATCTTGAGCTGTACTACCAGATGGGACTTGTAGTATCACATCGGTCAAGCCAGTAAGATCTCGAGCTCTTGCAAAGAACATGTTGGGTATTTTTTTTTTTTAAACTGGAAATGGAGGGAAGTTGATGTTGGGAATGAAGGGATGCATCACTTTGTTTGGCATGCAGGGCCAGACTTGGTGAATGGGTATAATACCCACTTGATGGATGCAAGCTTCCATCAAATAGACACATCCCATGTGAATGGATATATATCCATTAAAAGGGCATCTCTTGATGCCTTATAAATAAGTTGCTCACCACCCCCACAAGACACACAGACTACAAAAATAATCAATTATTCTCTCTCTCTCCTTATCTCATTTTATGTTATAAAAACAGTGCAAGTATTTTGGAATTTTCATCAAGTCATTTGACAAGTTTTCGGGTCAATTACTTTGGCATTATCAGTTTATTCTCAGAGTGTTCTTGATCTTGGTCAAAGCGTACATACTTTGAACCAAGATAGTTGTAAAGACTTCATCGTATCCTGAAGGCAAAAATTCCATACCCGTTGTGTACTCGTGGTTTTACCAGAAGGGGGCGAATTTCTGTCTAAAAGAATCGATATAATCGAGCTTTGAAGTTTCGTGTACAACATTATATTTTTCTGGTTTTCCATTTCAAATTATTAGCAATATATTCCAACAATTTTTAGACAGAAATTCTCGCTTAGTTTTGAAATGGAAGCATCAACAGCATTGACTCAATCTCTTCGCGTTATGAATCAAGACTACACACGTCTTGAAAGTTTTAATGGAGAAAACTTTACAAGGTGGCAAGAAAAGTTGCGGTTCTTTCTGGCTTCTATTAAATTATTCTATATAATAGAAGGGGTACTCGAAAAAATTCCTGATGAGACTCCTGAAGACTCGACTGAATTAAGGGAAAAACGAAGGAAGCGAAAGGAAGACGATTTTCTTTGCCGTGGTCATATACTGAACGCTTTGTCTACTTCTATCTACAATGCTCATCGTTCAATTGATTCTGCCAAAGCATTATGGGAAGCACTGGACAGCAAATACCGCATTGAAGAGGCAAGTAATCAAAAATTTCTAATTGGTAATTTTATGGATTTGAAGATGGTTAACAATAAGTCTGTTATGCTTCAAGTTAATGAATTTTTACTTATTGTTAGCAATCTTAAAAACGCTGGGATTTCTCTTATGGATGCTTTTCTGGTGGGGGTTATCATTTCTAGACTACCCCCATCTTGGAGCGACTATAAGAAAAAACTCAAGCATGACGAAGAAAATTATTCATTGGATTCTTTACAACGTCACCTTCGTATTGAAGAAGATTCTCGTATTCGAGAATTAAAAGAGACCCAAACTGATTATCAACCTAAGGCTAATGTGGTTGAAGAAGGGAAATCTGAGAAAGATTCTCTAAAGCCTAGGAAGGATAAAAAGTTTAAGAAACAAACTCCAAAGGACAAGAAGAAGGTAATTTGTTACTATTGTAACAAACCCGGCCATTATGCTCGTGATTGTCGCTCAAGAAAGAAAAAATCTTAAAGGGCAAGCAAACATGGTCGAAGAAAAATTTATAGCCACAGTTTCTGAAGCCAATACAATAGATGCCGACAGTGGTTGGTGGTACGACACAGGAGCTACTATCCATGTCTGTAATGACCGTAATCTTTTCAAGACTTACGAAGTTGGCGGTGACGGAACCGATATTAAAGGAGCCAATAATATCCGTTCTAAAGTCATGGGATTAGGAACTGTGGAACTCTTCTTTACTTCTGGAAAGACTCTAACTCTTCAAAATGTTCATCATGTGCCCGATGTGACTAAAAATCTTGTATCGGGAGACCGTCTTAATAAGAAGGGGTTTAAGATGGTGTATGAGTCTGATAAATTTGTATTGTCCAAAAGGGGCACGTTTGTTGGTCAGGGGTACTCTTGTAACGGAATGATTAAGTTGAATCTAATAAATAATAATTCTTCGGTTTACATTGTTGATTATGTTAATTTATGGCATGGTAGATTAGGTCATGTTAATTATGGTTCTCTTAGAAATATGAAAAAATTAGGTTTAATTTCTAATTGTGATTTTAATTCTACTAGTAAATGCCATGTTTGTGTTCAAGCTAAAATATTTCGAAAATCCCATAAATCTATTGTTAGGAATTCTAATTTGCTTGACATTATTCATAGTGATGTGGGTGATTTAAAAAATCACATAACTAAGGGTGGCAACAAATATTATGTAACTTTCATTGACGATTGTTCTAGATATACTTACGTATATCTAATGAAAAGTAAAGATGAGGTCTTTGAAAAATTCATAATATTTAAAGCGGAAGTTGAAAATCAACTTGGTCTTAAGATTAAAATTTTAAGATCTGATAGAGGTGGTGAATACTATCCAAATGAATTTATTAAATTCTGCCAAACACATGGAATTGTTCACCAAGTCACTGCACCTTACACTCCTCAGCAAAATGGTATTGCAGAGAGGAAAAATAGGACTATGATTGAGATGGTCAATGCAATGTTAATTAGTTCTGACTTACCGTTATCTTTATGGGGTGAAGCATTATTATCAGCATGTTATATTTTGAATAGGATTCCCTTAAAGAATAAAAATGTGACTCCCTTTGAACTCTGGTTTAAAAGAAAACCTAATTTTAGTAGATTAAAAGTTTGGGGCTGCCTTGCATATGTTAGGAAACCAGACCCTAAGAGACCAAAATTAGGTGTTAGAGCCTACAAGTGTGCTTTTATAGGTTATTCGCATAATAGTGTGACATATCGATTCTTAAATCTAAACACTTTTGAAATTATAGAATCTGTAGACGTAGAATTCTTTGAGCATTTGATGAGGTCTAGTGCTAATGATAACAGTATAGTAGATCCTATAAATTTGTCTAATTCTGAATCTGTAATTAGTGGGAATAATATGGATGAAAAATCCAAAATCTCGTGAACCTCCTGAATTAGAACCAAGGAGAGGTAAGAGGGCTAGAACTGAACGTTCATTTGGTCCTGACTTCATCACTTATCTCATAGAAGGTGATAGAAGTGAAGTAACAGACGTTACAAAGTTTGTTTTGAATATTGATAATGATCCGATTAGCTTTTCTGAAGCTATGAATTCCAAAGATTCTAGTTTCTGGAAAGAAGATATAAATGATGAAATGAATTCTATCTTATCAAACCAAACTTGGGTATTGTCTGATTTACCTCCTGGGGCTAAACCTATAGGATGTAGATGGATATTTAAGAAGAAGTTAAATCCTGATGGTTCCATAAATAAGTTTAAAGCAAGATTAGTTGCTAAAGGCTTTAAACAGAGGCATGGTATTGATTATTTCGATACTTATGCACCAGTGGCACGTATCTCCTCAATTCGTGTGTTGATTGCCCTTGCCTCAGTTCACCATTTAGTTATTCATCAAATGGATGTGAAAACGGCGTTTCTAAATGGTGACTTAGAGGAGGAAGTTTATATGGAACAACCTGAAGGATTTATTTCTCCAGGCCAAGAAAAAAAGTTTGCAAGTTGGTAAAATCTCTTTATGGTCTGAAGCAAGCGCCCAAGCAGTGGCATGAAAAGTTTGATCATATTGTCCGATCAAATGGATTTGTCGTTAATGATGCAGATAAGTGTATTTACTGTAAAGTAAATAAGTCTAGTTGTGTACTTATTTGTTTGTACGTTGACGATATGCTCATTTTTGGAACTGATCTATCTTCTGTTGAAGAAACGAAAAAATTCTTATCATCAAAGTTTGATATGAAGGATCTTGGGGTGGCTGATGTTATCTTAGGAATTAAAATTCTAAGAAAGGATAATGTATTGGCTTTAAGTCAAACACATTACATCGAGAAAATTCTGAAAAGGTATGATCACTTCAATCATAAACCAGCTCCAACTCCAATGGACCCCAGTATTAAATTACTGAAGAATACTGGTCGTGCCCAAGCTCAACTTGAGTATGCTAGTGTTATAGGTAGTCTGATGTATGCGATGCACTGCACTAGACCTGACATAGCCTACGCTGTTAGTGTACTGTGTCGATTTACGAGTAATCCAGGACCAGAGCATTGGAAAACTATTTCTAGAGTGCTAAGTTACCTGAAGGGAACCATGGATTATGGTTTACATTTTAAAGGAGACCCCGCTATATTAGAAGGATATAGCGATGCCAGCTGGAATAGTATTGAGATAAAGTCAAAATCTACCACTGGATGGATTTTCACTTTAGGTGGTGCTGTTGTGTCTTGGGGATCCAAGAAGCAAACCATAATTTCTGATTCAACTATGTTGTCAGAATTAATTGCATTAGCAGATGCAAGCAAGGAAGCGGAATGGCTTAGAAATCTGCTAGAAGAAATTCCCATATGGAAGAAGCCATCTCCGTCAGTCATGATAAATTGTGACAACCAGGCAACACTTTATAACGTTGCAAATAAGACCTACAATGGAAAGTCGAGACACGTGAGTCTCAGACATCAATTTGTGAGACAATTACTCAAGACAGGAGTAATTACAGTCGACTATGTAGAAACAAAGAAAAACTTAGCGGACCCATTGACTAAAGGACTTCCTAAAGTAATGGTCTCGGTTAAGAATAAAGAAATGGGACTCAGGTCTGTGAATGAAGGTTGATCGCCTTTAACGGAAACCCAACTTATGTCTTGAAATAGATAGGCAAAGTTCAACGGGTACCAACAAGTTAAAGCTTTCGTGATTATGGAATACTAGCAATTTATATTCTCCCATTTCTGAGCTAGTATTGGTTTTCTGCAAGACAAAGGATGGATGATATATCCTTAATAAGTCCTAATTTTTAAGTGGTGCCTCGCGGAAACACCTCAAGTGGACTTACCTAAGTGAGTATGGAGATCAGGCCGTCTCCTAAGAAAATAAGACCGTTTTCCGAAGAAGACTCATGAAAGGGATATTGCACATGGCCATTAATGTGCGGAGTATGAACACTCTGATTCACCGAAACAAGTATGTGCGACGGCTCCGGTTTCATCACTTAAGGATTCTTGGTTCAAGATACGTTCACCATAGCATTCTGATAAAGCTTTGAGTTGTTTGCACTAAGTGAAGGTTCAAATCCATAAGATACCTATCATGTATGTATAAGTTTCTACGATAATGCCAAAGTTGTTTGTTTTCTTCTGTTTTGTCTTTTATTTTTCGTTTTGGTTGAGTTATTTTATATATTTCAATATTTAAAAAAATGGTGGGGGAATGTTGGGTATTTTTTTTTTTTAACTGGAAATGGAGGGAAGTTGATGTTAGGAATGAAGGGATGCATCACTTTGTTTGGCATGCACGGACTTGGTGAATGGGTATAATACCCACTTGATGGATGCAAGCTTCCATCAAATAGACACATCCCATGTGAATGGATATATATCCATTAAAAGGGCATCTCTTGATGCCTTATAAATAAGTTGCTCACCACCCCCACAAGACACACAGACTACAAAAATAATCAATTATTCTCTCTTTCTCCTTATCTCATTTTAAATTATAAAAACAGTGCAAGTATTTTGGAATTTTCATCAAGTCATTTGACAAGTTTTCGGGTCAATTACTTTGGCATTATCAGTTTATTCTCAGAGTGTTCTTGATCTTGGTCAAAGCGTACATACTTTGAACCAAGATAGTTGTAAAGACTTCATCGTATCCTGAAGGCAAAAATTTCATACCCGTTGTGTACTCGTGGTTTTACCAGAAGGGGGCGAATTTCTGTCTAAAAGAATCGATATAATCGAGCTTTGAAGTTTCGTGTACAACATTATATTTTTCTGGTTTTCCATTTCAAATTATTAGCAATATATTCCAACAGAACATAACTTTTATCACAATATAAGAATTGTTATTTGCTTTCTCTCCATCATCCATTGTTGGGATCTCCTCCTGCCTACATACATATAATCATAAATGTAATACTGCAAAATCATCCTAGAAAACGAAGAAAAATGGGTTGTTGTTGTTCACAAAATCCGGACGGAAATGGCTAACCGTGAGAACTCTAGTAAATAATGACTCCTAAAATGTCAATGAACCCAAGTTCAAAAAAGAATTAAGCAAGACAAGGGTTGGGTTTTCTCAAATTTTGATTGCAAAATTAGAACCTAACGAACTCGAAAGAATCGAAGAGATTATTATACATAAGAACTGAAATTTGCTCCGATCCATCGGAATCGCTTTTTGTGTTGGGTACACTGCTTGCTTGTGGATACTCAATCTCCATGATTGATAGCCTCCATGCCAAACAGAAAAATTCGAACACGAAAACACTATTAGTAGTTTTTTCAATAACGAACAATGGCTTTGAGACGAAAATCACCTAATTATTTCAAAACCTCCGTGACACTGAAGAATCTCTCGACCTCCACTAACCAGTCAAGAAAATAGTGGATCTCTTGATTTCCAACAAAGAATGGAATATCAACTTCACTTCGAAAATCATAAGAACGATTTGGATAATTTCGAGAGTGAACTGGATGTCTTGATTTCCACTATTATTCTTCAGACTCCAATTAATTATCTTTAATACAAAACTTTTAAACTTCTCCACTATTTTCTCTTGTAGCAAGGGTTTACAACAACACTTCGCGTGGTTCTCCAAATTGCTAAGTAAGATTGTCATTTCGTTCAGTTTAAGCGCCCATGATATATACTATGATAGCTCGAGTGATAAGGAAAGATTCACGATCAGCAACAATACGCAAAGCTTAACAATATCAATAAGGTTACACTCTTAAGCCTTGAGATGGTTTCTGAAATCTTGTTCTAATAAGCATAATTTAATTATCTTTTAATAATTATAGAAAAATCAAACTATGCCAAGAGTAGAATACCCCATTTTAGTAGCAATTGACGCAGCATTCGTAAACAAGAACTATAATTTTAATAATTTGTAAAACATAAACTGCAGAATTAACCGGAAACTAGAAGGTTACTCTCTTAAGCCTTCAGATGATTTCCAAAATCCACAAAGGAAATACAAGAAAACTCAAATGCTTAATTTGATAAGCCCGGCTCTTTAAGGAAGTAAGAAAATTTTGTGAGGCATAAAATTTAAATGGAAATTGTGAATTTTGACCAATTTTCCGGAGTGCAAACTTTAAAAGGAAAACGAAACACTTCTTCTTCACCATCTCCTACCACCAACACTATTTATACAAAAAAAGAACACCACCATGTTCCTTTCTTTCTTCTTCTTCTTTCTGTCCATCATCATCTCCATTTAGCCTTGTTGTCTCTCTAATCTGACGTAGGGGAGGTTCCCTTTCGCCGGAAAGCCGATGTAGTTCGCAAAAATCGGCCAAACCAGATTGACTATGGTTTTGGGAGATCACCAAACCAGCCCGGTTTCAACCCAGTATGTGAACTAGTTGGGGAATCCTCGACCAACATACTGGGTTGGGAGAGTCCCAAACCAATGTCGTTTTCTGACAATTCCTTCATTGAAAAACAGCGAGAGCAAATAGAAAGAGGAGCAGAAGAGAGAGGAGAGGAAAGAAGAGAGATTAGCAATGGTGTTGATCGCGGTTGAAAGGTAGAGAGCAGAGGAAAGAAGAGAGATTAGCAACAGCGTTGATCGCGGTCGAAAGGTGGCTTAAAAATGGTAGTCGGCAACAGAGATTCTAGAAAAACATTGAAGGTTGTCGGCAACAGAGTGGCTTAAAAATGGTAGTGTTTTTTTTTTTTGATGAAGAAAAATGGTAGTGTTGTGGAGGAAAAAAAAAGCAAAAGTATATCACTCAAAATGGTTTTCCTTTAACAAATAGAAAAAAAATATTTGTCATATCTTTGCACCCGTAAATTTTTTGTTATTTCCCCAAAGCCCCGGCTTTGATCTTCAGTAGTTAATAAACAACATAAGTTATTAAAGGTTTCAACAAAAAAACGTAAGTTATTGAAGTTTAAAAGCTACTTCAGTAGAAAGAAGAAACATATAAGTTGATCAGTCTGAATCGAATATACGATAGAAGAAAATAAGAACACTTCGAGAGCTGATTTTCATAATTCAGTAGGTTAAATTTCTAGAAATCTGAAGATACTGCTGAGACGCCTTCACTCAAATTTCTTAATCAGGGAGAGATCATTCAACATCTTCTCAATAGCATCATCGTCATGAGCTCGTCCCTTGGTCTGCAACAAGTAATTTCCATTAACAAATATGAACTAATTTGATCACTGAACTTGAATCCAAAACTAAAATCTGAAGAAAATTACGGAAGAGGAAGGAAAGACCCATTCTGTTTTGTAGGAAAAATAATAAACATTAGAATAAGATGAGAGTTTCTCACTATCAAAACTAAAACCTGAAGGCTTCGGGCTAGAAAAGGCGTTCTCAATCACTAAACTATTTACATTATGCATAACTGCAAATGTAACTCTTACTAATTTCCCAAATTCCCTATCATTACGAAGCTACTGGATATGAAAAAATGGCTGAGCTACATTTCTATAACAAGGAAACTACATGCCTGAACCACATACCTAATTGACATATCGCCGATATATACCAAATATATCGTTTAATTTTATCACCCAATTCGCCCCTTTGCCCTCACTGATATTCAATAAAATTTTGATATACTGCCTATATTTTATATGGATTTTAGTTTGTAGATATCACCTTTATATCAGGAATATTAAATTGAATGCATTAGACTATGTCTGCTTGTATAAAAGAGATTACCTTGATAGATGGAACCATAGCTATAGCTTCCTCTACAGTTTCAGGACACAAGTTGCCAAGCACACAAAGCTCAAATTCGGCCAACTGATGTCTGCTCAGTATTTCTCGAACTTGCCTAACAGTATCAGGGTTCTTGTACCGGCTAAAACGCTTCACATATTGTAGCGACTTCTCAAAGACTCTGAAAAGGAGTCGACATAATTAAATTCATCACAATACGAGGTCTAATTGGTAGATAAGAATTGGAGTAATTAATAAATATTTGAGTTGTGAAAAGGAGCTTAAAAGAAAAGAGTTCAGAAGAAAAATAAAAGCAAGTTAAATACTCACTGAGAAACTTGATTCATGGGATCACTCGACATTTCTTGTAGCTGCTCATACTTCCGATCAAGAATTAGAGCAACTTCACAATTCATCAAGCACTTGGCCTTCAAAAATTCTGAAATGACAAACACATCAAAGTCGGTAACATAAAAAGGAACTTAAAACTAAGTTATCAGGAGACCATTAAGTTATCTCAATTATGATGACACGAAAATTAACACGAGCCATGGTAATTGATATTATTTCTTTACGTGCACTACCAAATTCCAGAACTAATACGAACGTCTAAAAGTTCTCCCCTACATTCTACCTTTGTCTAAGATAAAAAAAATCTAATTGCTGCATTGGAAAGAAAATTCCGATAAAGAGTAGACCATAGCTTGACCGATAAAGTTACTACTCTCATAACATAATCATAAAAGACCACTTACATGGTAAGACAAACAAGTATTGTGAAAAGAAAGTGAGAAAAAAACTAACATCTCTAGGTTCTTATTAATATGATCCTTAACTACACTCATTAAGGTTCTTTTTCTTGACCAGTAGTAGTAGATTACTAATCGTCTAATCCATTGCCCTTGATCCCTTTAGCTACTTACTTTTAGACCGAACAAGCATCGAAACATAATAGCGAAGGAAATGGCATTTGTTCTCATAAGGCAGAACAGTACTATCCTATTCTAATAGCATTCGCCGACAGTAATCTTAAATTAACATTAATTAAGTCGTAATAATATAGCATACACGAAAATATAAGGAAAAACTAAGTTGATTTTACCCTCTCCAATTTTAAGCTCTGCAGCATTCTCTTCCTCTTCTCCTGACATCTTTGTAATTGCAGTCACTTATATCCTCCTCTTCAAAAATTTCTGCAAAAAGCTTTATGACCCACAAATTAATAACTAAAAATCAGACGATTGTTAATATCTATTAACTGTTAGGTTTTGTGCCTCACTAGGATTGGATACATGACATTAATGAAATAAATTCTTTATTTTGTTAGAAAAATTGAAAATTTTTTAGGGTTTCTGTAATCAACATTAATAGCCGAAACTAATCCTGCAACACTGTTTATGATAAAATTAAGTAGAAAAGCAAATCATTGAAGAAATTTTTGGAACAATATATCAATTATCATGATTAATACATATGGAAGTCAAATTGAAGACAAAAACGAGATGAAAAGATGCCAAATTTTGTTTAAAGAGAGAAATCCGAAACCCTAATAGAAAAAGCAATTCCTCTAATTAAACCTAGAAGCAACTATTAAGATAAAAGGAAGATGAAATCTTATTGTTAGAACAATGAAATAGAGATGGTGGGTTGTGATCTTCCTCCGTTACCTTTGAAACTGGAACCCTAAAAACTTCCTATTTCTTCCCCAAAATTCGTTCACAGATAATTAGAACTCCAACTCAAAAACTCCTCTGTCGTCGAGATTCTCAAACCAAAAAATAATACTCCTTATATAACTTCTAAGTTCGGCTTAACTGTAAATTTGGGGAAGATTTGCTTGAAAAGATCACAACTTTAGATACATCTCCTACTTTCTAAAACCCTAAAGAGTAAGGATCAATAATCTCTATTAATCGGAAAATTCAGATTTTAGAAACTTCTATAAATTACCCATCAAGGTGGTTAGAATAAAATCAAGTATAAGTACTCACCAGAAATCTGATTGTGAAAGATCAATCAAGAGAGAAAAAGTGAAGATTTAGGATAAAACCCTAGTTGCTCGTCTGCTCTGATCCTTGTTCTTGTTAGAAATAAACCAACCAAATCCTTGAGAGAGAAAATATTAAAAATTATTGGGGATTTTGACATTCACCCCCACTTTTCTATCGACATTAGGACTGTACTCCCGTTTTTTTAAAACTTTTAATTTAAGCTCCCACTGGACGGAATCTAGTTAAATTTCAGTTGTGCGAATCACACGTGTGAATCAAACAAAAATATTCTTATTTATGATTTTCATTGACCCCCACTTTTATATCGATATTAGGACTGCACTCCCGTTTTCTTAAAGATTTTGATTTACACCCCCCACATAAACGGAAAACGTTAGCTTATAGTTAAATGTTAGGTGTGTGAATCACACATGGTCGTTATTTACATTTTAATTTCCATCACAATACCTTCTTCTTCTTTCTTTCGTTAGCCAACTTCATCAACCACATACAACCATTCTCTTTCATCGACTGCCACCACCATCATCATAGTCTTCATCTTTTCCGACCACACAACCACCACCACAATCTTCATCTTCACAAACCGCTAATTCTGTTTATCCTGATATTGAAATCGCGAAAATTGTGCATCATAATGTACTGATTCTAATGCTCAAAGGAAGAATATTTTAATGAAGTAAATCATCAAACATGGAATGGGTGATGCACTTGAGATTTTATTGAACCCAGACAGTGATTTTGCTAATTTTGAGAAAAGAAGTATCAGCAACTTATACATCTTAAGATCGAGGCATCTAATTTCAAAACACATGGACCAAAGTATCAACAACTTATACATCCTAAAATGAAGTCATCTTTTTCCAAAACACATAGACCAGAATGATTTTGTTTTGAAATCATGACGATCTTCGACTATGGCCACCACCACCACCATCATCATCTTCTTAATCAACTCTCAAATTTGATTTCTCAATTAATGAGCACACCTCTAAGTTAATTGACTCAAATCAACCAAAGAAGGCATACAACTTTAATCACTGATTAAAGACCCCTAAGAGTGATGATGGTTGTGATGGTGGCTTGTGAAAATGAAGATTGTGGTGGTGGTTGTGTAGGTCGAAAAAAAAAAATGAAGGCAATGATGATGGTGGTGGTAGTCGATGAAGGGGAATGGTTGTTTGTGGTTGATAAGTTAATTAATGGAAGAAAGAAGAAGAGGGTATTGAGATGGAAATTAAATGTATGTAAGGCATTTTCGTCCTGATTCACATGTGTAATTCTCACAACTGACATTTAACTAAAAGCGAACGTTTTTCGTCCACGTAGGGGGTGTAAATTAAAAGTTAAAAAAAATCGAGAGAGTTGTCTTAATATCGATATAAAAGTAGGGGTCAATGTCAAAATTATAAATAAGGACATTTTTGTCCTGATTCACACAACTGACATTTAACTAAAAGTGAACGTTTTCCGTTAACGTGAGGGAGTAAATCAAAAGTTAAAAAAATAGGGGTGTACTCCTAATATTCATATAAATGTGGGAGTCAATGTCAAAATCCCCAAAATTAAAGTTATACAAGAAGTCAAATACCCAAATAACCCCTATTCTTTTAAACAATTTACGAAACCAGCCTGGGTCGCTCTTTACATGGCTCCGCCTAGGGGTGTGGTTTTGGCCCGTCGCCCGGTACCTCCCCATATGCCACATCTACCCGCGTTCGAAAGGTCCGTGGACGCTCGGTAACCGAGGCGGTCAAAACCAACCCGCCCGATAGATGCTTAGCGGACGAACGCGGGCAAGGAGGCCTAACCGGCGTACCATCCATTCTTTTTTTACAAGCGTGCCATCCATTTAGGTTGTCCGTTTACCAGTCTATAATACCCGCACATTATAAATATGAACCATTAAATGTTTAGAGTAAGATGATAGTGTTAGATTAGTTTACACTGTGACATGTAATCCACGAAATTAGGAGAAGCCCAACCTTTTTCTTTCCTCTTATCTTCGGTTGTCTTCCACTCGTGTCTCTTCTGATTCTCAACGGCGAAACCTAACCCTTAATCATAATTGATGCTTCCCTCTCTTTTGATTATCCTCTTAGAAGTTTGTTTCAATTGACGATCCTTTATCTCGGTGTTTTTAATTTTGTTGTTATGATTCACAGAGTTAATAAACTTGGTGACTTTAGTTTTTCGATAAATTACGATGTATACCCAGGGCCCGACCTATCGGTGTTCGACAAGAAAAATGGACACGGGCGGACACTTTAAAAAAAAAACAAAATGACCGTCTATTTTGTTTGGGCGCTCACGGGTAGAAGACTTGCATCGGGCTCGGGCGGGTCGAGCAAGTTAGGAGCTTGGCTATTAGGGTAGTCCGGCGAATCGGGCGGATACTTTTAAAAATTATTCTGCCCATAGCCCGCCCATACCCATCAATACATTCGGGCATTCCAGGTTCGGGTGAATCAGGCATCCAGTTTAGAAAGTATTAGGCACCTTTTAGTGCACAACCAAATTTAGCTAACCTTAACTCGATACATGGAAGCTATAACCTCCCAAGTCCTACATATAAAAGCTTTCAGTCTCATTCTCTCGGTAAATGAGTGATGTGGGACTATGCAACAAGCTATGTTGAACTTGAGTCTTTGAGAATATACTACCACATTGGAAACAAAGAGGTAATCTTGGATGAAGTTGGAGTTATAAAACCAACTACCCTAACACTAGAATTTGTAAGAGGCATGACTTCAATGGAGTGCCTTCTTGAGTTGTGGAAAATAACTCTTTGGTGGGCTTATTTGATCCCAACTATTGAAATAATATACCATTTGTTACGGGCGCCCATCGACCGTTAACATGCGGGCTCGAGAGTGGGCGGGGACTCGGGTAAGCCTTTTCACCCGCATCAGCCCATTAATATTCGTCGTGTTGGGCGGGTAATGCTCGTCTCAGGTGTGGGCGCCCATGGGCCAATTCGGACTCGGGCGCCTGTAATGGATAGCGGGCTCTCGGGTTAAAATCCCACCCCTAGCGCAAGTTCTGCCCGAACCGGATGGGTAGTTGTCCGTGGACTGCCCGTCTGGACCGATACCCATCCCTAGCTCCGCCCATGGGTTTGGAGGTATAAAGATTAAGGTAATCCAATTTGCACAAATGACTTAATTAGTTTAAACAAAGGAAGGATAATTTAAAAACCCAAAGTTTGGGGGATAATAGGAAACCAGACCTAATTTGAAATAATATTTGAAACATTACTCATTTTGTAAAAGTACAACTTTACCCCGAAATCAACGTGAAAAACATTTTTGAAAATTTCTGAACAAATTTTAGTTTGTCTCAACAATTTTGTAAATTTCTGAACCAAACTGTTTTTGCTTAAAAATTGGTTTGCAAAAATGTTTTCCATTTTGTCTTTTGCATTTGAAAATCCAGACTGACACTAACATTTTGGCTAAAGCATTTGTCGATTTGTGTTGTGAAGAAAGAAATGATTTTCGCATTTTTCTTTTTGCTACCAACAGAAACATTTAGACTAATGAATTTTTTTATTTGTTTTTTGCAAAAATTAAAATGGTATGCATACTAATCTTTGTATTTGACAAACTCATTAACAAACAAATAATATTTTGGCTAATGGACTATATATGTTGTTAACAACATTATTATATATCTTATCAACAAGTCAGGATAATTATATATGTTGTCAACATTTTATAACAAGTCACGACGTTATTAGATATGTTGTCAACAGTTTGTAACAACACAATTATATATGTTGTCAACAGTTTGTAACAACACAATTATATATGTTGTCAACAGTTTATAACAACATATCTATATGTTGTCAACATAGAAGGGTAAAAAGGAGACTATGAGAAAAATAAGATTGTCTTGTTAATAACATAATTATATATGTTGTCAATAGTTTAAAAAATGTTATAAAATAGGTTTTTACATTAATTTTTTGAGTGGGTTTTCTTCTTTCCTCTTTCGGTCTAGATATTGGGTTTTTCATGCATTTTTTCTTAAACAAATGTTAGTTTAAGTAGGATATATGTGGACAAATAAAAGTCTAATCCAGACAAAAAGTTAAATGGACAATAAAAAAAATTAGAAGTCTTATATGGACAAAAAAAGTTGTAGGGCCACAAATATATTATATTTAAACTGATATTCTTCGAAGATTTATTTCAAAATAAGTCCCTCCTCTATTTATAAATTTTAGATTTTCTTGTTGTTTCTCTTCTTTTCTAGTTACTATCTTTTTAGAGAGATAAAATGTGAAGAAAGCATTGTTGAAGATGACAAAATCAAATAAATCAAAGGCGCTCATAGTTGAAGAACCTTCACAAAAGAAAATTTTATTCAACCCCAAAACTTTACTATGCCAGAGTTTTTCTTCATCAACACATTTGAGTTTTATTGAGTGTTTTAAAAATCTTGGATTTTGAGAAAAAAAAACTTGGGTTTAGTTTGAAAGGTTTTGAACCCAAGAAATCAACCAATTTGTTGCTTTTGCTCGATTTTCGTGGGGAGGGATCACACAAAAATTTTGGTCAATCATATAAGAATTCGCCAGGAAATTTGGGGCGAGGAAGCTAACTTGTCAGATTTCTTGGTAACTTTGCCTCTGACTGGCCTAATTTTCGACCCCCTTAATTTGTGACTAGTTTCTTTTTTGGCCACTTGTTTTCCGTAAATTCAAAATTGACTCCTTTTTGTTAACTACGCGGGTTTACTTTTAATTGTTAACCTTTTTGTTTTTATAATTTAATTATCCTTCTTATAAAAATGATTTCTCTAACTTCCCTTTCTCTCTATTTTAAGCAACCTCATCTCCTTATTTCTCTTCCACTTCACCATATTTCACCTCCATCTCACCTCTCTCTCTCCACCTCACACATTCTTCTTCGGCGGAAGGTTTGCGGCCAAAATCTTCCAGCTAGCGAGCGACCTTCAACTATAAAATATAAAAACTATTTTTGCTCTTATCCTCCTCCTCCTCCTTCACTAATCTTTTCCCAATCAAATTCGAAAAGATTTAAGCTTTAGACACAATCAGATTCCGAGCATTTAAAATTTCAATAGTAATGTTGATTTACAGCTGAATTATGTAGTTTTTGTAGATAACCAAATGTCTTAAACTTATAACCTTTCTTGGATGAATTGAAAATTATGTTTGTTTAGGGATTCCTGAATCTAGGTAGTCCTATTTATTTATCTTCTTTTTAGTGGCATGTGTTTTATTTCTTCTAGCTTTAATGGTTTGTTAGTTAATGGTGGTATATTGATTACTCCACAAAAAAGAATCCAATTTTTAAAGAAATCTTCCGATATTATAATATTATGGTTGCCCATACATATCTTATGGGTGTTTCTAATATTACCAAGAGTGCTTATAACGATCTCTATAAAGGTGGTGCATGTTGGTTACTTTGGTGCTAAGTTTTTACGTGTGGCGTATTTAGAAGATGGATTTAGATGAGGGTTGCCACCTCAAACTTACCCACCAAGACTTATCCAATCCCACTTCTCACACTAACTAGTATATAAGGCATTAACCCTCTCATCAAAAAAAAAATAAAATAAGGCATTAACCTCCACCCCTTTAGTAGTGTGAATAATTTTATCTTAACATTAAAGTGAAGACTTTACAGAAAGTAATAAAGTGGGGTTTTCATTTCTTTCATTCTTCAGTGTTATTCAAATTGAAGAACTTGTTTAAGCAATATCTTAGAGCATAGTTATTAGACGTTATCAGCACGATAGTCTCTAGCCGTGCTATAGAGGAGATTTCATCCAACTCAAGGAGATTATCAAAATCTACAGGTAATTCGTAATTTTTCAAGTTTAATATGTCGAATCTAACAAGTATTGATTTTACAACCCTTGACTTGTCAGGGAAGAATTATATCACATGGAAGCTTGAAATCGGAGCTCATTTAGAAGCCAAACAACTTGATAAAACAATTTGCGATGGAAATAGTGAACCTATTTACAAACGATCAGTTGCTCTGATTGTGAACCGACATCACTTATGTGAAGAACTTAAATCGGAATGTTTAAGTAAAAAGACCCACTTGTACTATGGAAATGTTTAGAGAACTGATACGGTTATTTAAAAAGGGTTATTTTACCGAAGGTCCAAAATGACTGGATAAACCTGTGGCTGCAGGATTTCAAAACAGTTTCTGAATATAATTATGTCTTAGTTAATATAACTAAAAATTGGGTCGTCGTGGTTATCCAGTTTCTGAAGAACAAATGCTAGAAAAAACGTTTCTCACGTTTCATATATCCAACATGAATATGCAAGAACAGTATAGAAATATGAATTTTAAATGTCATTCACAGTTAATTTCATGTCTTCTTGTAGCAGAATAAAATAGGGAAGTAATTATAAAAAATCAAGAAACCCGTCCGACAGGATATACTAACTTTTCAGAAACCTATTCCACATCCGTCTCTACTGAGAGACGGGAACAAAATCATGAGGGTCGTGGTTGTGGTAACTAAAAATTTGGAGGAACATGGTCGTGGTGACGATCAAAATAAAGATACCAGAAGTGGTGGTTACTGTTCTAGGGGCGCGGTCGTGGCAATGGCCGAGGCCGATGGACAAATAACTTGGGCAACACACAAGCCGTATAATCGGCAGAATAAAGGAAAAAAGGTGGTAAATGATCTGAAATGAAGAATCAACCCAGTTTTGAATGTGGTATAACAGGGCATTGGCAAAGAATATGTAGGACTGTTAAACATCTAACAGATCTTTATCAAGCATTCTTAAAGAAACATACTGTCAGTATAGAAACAAATCATATGAAAATCAATGATTCTTCATGTAACACAAGATTGGATATATCTGACTATTTGACTGATGATCTTGAAATAGATCTTACTGAAGTCAGGATCTAGTCAACAATAACATATTATGGGATTAATGTGAATAGAGTTGCATCGGTGATGCAGTACTCCATCGAAGAAAATGATATCAATGGTAGTGAATATGAAAATCTTACTTGTAGTGAGTTTGATCAATTACTCTATGATGAGTTTGACGAAATGATTGATCGAATTCATAACTCTCCTCAGTAATGTTTTTATAATATTTCCAGTTGTTGTAAATTTTGTATCATATTAATGTTTTACTTTTGACTATTGTATAGCAATGTAATATATAAAACTTACATGTTTTCTATCAGTATCTTATGTTTATTTTTATGTTCGTTAAGGTATGAATTCTAGAAGTACATTTATGAGAGATGATGAAGAAATTGGCTGGTAGACAGTGGAACCACGAATTCCATCTTTCGAAGTAAAAAGTACTTCCTGACTCTAAAATTATTTAAGGCTAATGCGATTACTATCGCTGGTTCATCTAGTCTCATTGATGGCTATGGTAGAGCAATTATAATGTTACCAAGTGGTACGAAGTTTACCATTGACGATGCATTGTATTCAAACAGATCTTTGAAGAATTTGTTAAGTTTTAAAGACATACGTCGAAATGGTTATCACCTTGAGACCAGGGCCGACCCAAGTTATTTGGGGGCCTAAAGCGAAGAAAAATTTGGAGCCCCTCCTCACATTCACTATAGAAAAAGTTAACTTTTCGTTGTGACTGATAAATTAGTATGAAAAGCATAACTAAGACGCATAAACCTGAGCTATATACTACATAAGAAGATCCAATTTACATACAGAAATGAGCCTAAATATGTTTGGAAAAAATTCTTCTCGCCTTATCAGATTCATAAACCTAATTGATATGTACGCTTTATTCTCACACTATTTTCAATTGAATAATTGAAATGCTATACAAAAATTTGGACTTAAAATAGAAACATTAAATTTTAATCAAATACGCAGAATCTAATTGAATAATACAATTCAATTATTATTGTATTGTACTATTGTAAAAAAAGTTTGTTATTGAAAAAAATATGCAGTTAAATTTATATCAGAGTGTAATTGTTGTTCGTCTAGATCTAATTTTAAAACTAACAAAATAAATATTCTCTGACAATAAGACATCAATTAATTCTTTTAAACGGAGATAACGTTAAATAAAATAAAAGGAAATTAGGTCGAAGACCCAATTTTAAACTTTTTTAAGTTAAAAAGACAAGTTATATATTTTTTTAATTTAAAATCCAAAATTTATATTTTTTTTGTCAAAAACTCAAATATTTATACTTTGTTTAGTTAAAAAACCAACAACCTTTGTTGTTACATGGTCTTACAAAATTGTTGCAAGGTCTTGCAAAGCTGCTGCAAATTTGTCGCACGGTGCTGCGAAGTTGCAAGGTATCGAAAGTTTATAGTTTGTAGAGTGTAAAGGGATAAGTGTGAGAGGGTTGGTTCTAGGCTTCTAACACAACTAACGAGAGAGAATGGAGACACAAAAATTCATAGAGGGAGAAAGAAGCAAATATGTAGTATAGTAATTTATTTAGATTTGAGAAATACATTGGGTTTTGAAAGCTTTAAGGTCGAATCAAAGCTAGACTTCAAGGCTAGATTAGGTTCCTTAGTTGTTTTTGTGGACCCCACTCATTAATGGGATGCCACCTCCCAAACAAATAAATACCTTGCAATCAAAAGAAAAGCACGGTGAAGTGTTTGGGCCACTGTTCAAGTGGGTTTGGGCGTTTGGCAAAGCTGTAAAGTTTTGGTTTGGAGGCGCCTTTAATCAACTAGTATTTTGGGGCCCTCTAAAAAATGAGGCCCAAAGCAGCCGTTTTGGCTGCTTTGGGCCTGGGCAGCCTCTGCTTGAGACTAGAGATGAAAATAATGAAGAATATTTATATATTACTTCAACTGCTTCGGGTCAGAACTCAGAAGCATGATCTCGAGAGATTGGCGACTCTCTCCTTAGGATTGTATATTACAAGGATAAAATTGGTTGAATCTTATGTTGTCATAAACCAAAAGGATTATGATCCAAGTGTGACGACACTTTAGCATAACCTTTTGGGACACCCAGGATCTACCATGATGAGTTAATTATTCAAAATTCTCAAAGACACCCACTACAGAGTCAAAAGATTATAATAAGTAAGGATTTTGCTTGTACACCTTGCTCGTTGGGGAAATTAATTGTAAGACTATCTCATACAAAAGTTCATATTGAATCTCCTAAATTTCTAGAAAGGATCGAAGGAGATATATGTGGTCCTATTCACCCCACCATGTGGACCGTTTCGATATTTTATGATATTGATAGACGCCTCTACTAAATGGTCTCATGTTAATCTTCTGTCTACTCGTAATAATACATTTGCAAGGTTGTTTGCCCAAATTATTATATTACGAGCTCATTTTCCCGATTTTCTGGTTAAGTCCATACGCCTTGATGGAGCAGGCGAATTTACATCAATGGATTTTGATGCGTACTGTATATCAGTTTGTATTGATGTTGAACATCCTGTAGCTTATGTTCATACACAGAATGGTCTGGCAGAATCATTAATAAAACATATACAACTGATTGCACGCCCAATGTTGATGAAAACCAAGTTGTCGGTTTCTGCATGGGGATCTGCAGTATTACATGATGCTGCTTTGATCCGCTGATGAGACATAAAAATGTCCCATCTGAATCTCTTAACTCGGGTTAGTTAGTCCAGTACGAACTGTTACTCTAATGATTTGTTTGTTTCTCTTGTCCAGGTATCTTATAAGGAATTATGCGCGAAAAGTGGCTAAAATCGGACAAAAGACATACTAGGGGCATCTCGGCTGGGGGATCACTTCTCTTAAGCTCGACCAGGAAAGAAAGATTAGAGAGAGAGAGAGAGTGTGAGATGAATATAGGGAGGCTCACGGCAGAAAATCAGAAACAGAGGAGACCCATTGTTATCATCTTCATCATCTCGGGTTTTTGGAATTGACTTCTTAGTGAGAGAGAGGGAAATTACAGAAAGCAATTGAGGTTAATGAATTGAGTGTGAGTTATTTGGCATCTGATCTCGGGTTTAAGAACAGAGAACAGAGAAGGAGATTGCTTATTCATCATCATCACCTATCCTTCTTCTTCTCCTGTAATTGTTTCTTTTTGTGAGAGAGAGAAAAGATTAACAGAGAGAGAAGCCGAGAGCTAGAGAGAGAGTGAGAAATTTGTAGAGTTTTTGTTTCTGTTTCTTTTCTTCTTCTTCTTCTTCTTCTTCTTCTTCTAATTCTTCTTTTAGTGAGAAAGAGAAAGTTAGATGGAAAGAGTTGAGAGAGAGAGAGATACCGTAGAGAGAGAAAGATTGAATATTAAACTCCATTAAAACTTCATCTTTTTCTTGTTCTTTCTTCATCTATCTCGGCTATAAACATAAAGGGAGTTTAGAATAGTTTGTTTAGAGAGAGAAAGAGAAGTTTGGAAAGAGAAATAAGAGAAAACAGAGAAGGAAAGAGAAAAACCTAGGAAGGAAAATTATTTTCTCACCTGGAAATCGTTTCCGGGAAGACGAGAAAATAATTTTCCCTAAGGTCCTGTTTGGCTGCGCAGAAGGAAAAAAAAGCGAAAAAGTTAAGTTTTCTTCTCCCTCTCTTTATTTTATTTTCCAATTTCTTTTATATAATGTCCATGAGTAACTAATTCTCTATCTAGGGTTTTAGATGAAGTTCTTCATAAGTAATTTTATCGATATGATTTATTAATATTTTTTGCTTTTCATGATAAAATCTTCCGGATTTTTAGACCATTCATGGACTAGAGTCTGAGTTATATATAAAATTCGCTAATTAAGTCCAAATAAATTGTCGTTAGAATTGTTAGGAGAACGGATTCAGAAAACCCTAGGCTCTCCCCCATTTGAGTTCCTTGTATCATTTGTAATTATTTTCTTTCCGTAATTTTACTTTAATATTTTATTCATTTCAAAACCAAAACCAAATCATTACAAAACCCGTCTTACTTCCAAGTCTTAGAATAGGTTTCACTTAGTCTCTGAGGAACGAACCGGACTTACCGGAATTATCACTTGACGCCCGTATACTTGCGGGTGCACCTATTTAGGAAACTTTCTAGGCCCATCAAGTTTTTGGCGTCGCTGCCGGGGACTAAGTTTTAAATTTTTTCTAATCTTGGAAAGTTCTATTTTTGGTAAGTTTTAAATTTTGGATACTTTGACTTGCTTCTCTGTTTTTGGTGTGCAGAACACTAAGGAGCTGAAGAGGAGGCGCAACAAGGAGGAGGACCTCAAAAGGAGAAATTTACAGTTTTTATTTTTTTTGTATTTATTTTGGTGAGAAAGAGAGACTTTAGACTTTCTAGTTTTTATTTTTGGATTAAAGTTTTGACCCTAAATTAGAGGGCTTTTAAATTGTAACCGAAAATCAAATGAAGCCTCGGGTTCGAACACTTGAGGGAAGAGTGGCCCGGGTCGTCTACAAAGGTCGTCGCCCGTCTTGAACGGGAGGTAATTTTTCTAATCACCCACGAATCCCCTGTTAGTGGGTACTTTTCTATAGGATCTTCGTAGTGCTTCCTCGGTTTTCGATTTCAAAAAAAAAAATAAAAAAAAATAAAAAAAATAAAATAATAAAAAATTAAATAAAATAAAATATTGATGAGAAATGGATAGATCGTGGTCCCAACATAATGACAGAAGGGACGAGAGTTCTTCAAATCTACCATGGTGGTACTTAGCAAATGAGCAAAATAGTAGTAGTCATCCTAGAGACAATGTGCATAATGATGGTCGTAGGGATTATTATCAACCTCAAGAAGGTTATGAACCATATTATAGATATCCTGACAGATCATCTTACATGCATTATAGTAGAGAGTCTTATGCTCCAAATGTGTCCCAACCTCAATGGGAAAACATTGAAACTAATGACTCTTACATGCATTATAACGAAGAATTTTATGCTTCACACGTATCTCAACCTCAATGGGATAACGGTGAAACTATTGATCCTTCATCTCCAGCATCACCTTCGTTGGCCGAAGAAATGAGTATGTTAAAGAAGGTTCATGAAGAGTCTATGAGTGCGCTAAGGAGGATTAATGGAGAGTCTTATGCTCCACACGTGTCTCAACCTCAATGGGATAACGGTGAAACTATTGACTCTCCATCTTTAGGATCATCTTCGTTGGCCGAAGAAATGAGTATGTTAAAGAAGGTTCATGAAGAGTCTATGAGTGCGCTAAGGAGGATTAATGGAGAATCTTCTGCTCCACACGTGTCTCAACCTCAGTGGGATAACGGTGAAACTATTGACTCTCCATCTTTAGGATCATCTTCGTTGGCCGAAACTGTTAGTGATCTTCAAAAGAGTACTTTCGAGTTTTGTCAGACTTTAGAAGAAAAGAATGACAATACCTATAGAACTCTAAAAGAAATAACAACTAGTATTATAGAAGAAGATCACCATGAGAATGTAGAGTACGGTCCACAATGTCTTGTGTACTATGATGACGAGGATACAATTTTAGAGGAGTACAGTTCTCCCGACAACATCGTTATTGAGACTAAAGTCTCAGAAACGATGGAGCCCAATATAGAGATATCCTCTCATTGTACCGAACTTGAGATCCATTCAGACCATAATGAAGAGTTCACTAGAGTTGAAGATAATTTGAAGTCGTTTGACTCAACTGAGGATGATGAATCATGGTTGACCAATTTGCTAAATGAGAGGATTGACTCGCCTGATTTAGGCGAAGATTTAGAATTCTTTAGGGACACCGATGATAACATGATAAAAGAAATTATAGAAGGACTATCTAACTCGACTTCTAGGGATTGTGAGTCTGATAGTAGGGTTTCTCCATTGAAGGAACCCGAAGTACCTGTTTTAGAGAACCCTAGTTTAAGTCCGGGTGTCATTGATAGTCCTCTAGATTACTTTGCATTTTGTCCCTCAAAACCATTTGTAGATTTTGAAGCACTCACTCCCTTTGTCGATCATCTATATGAAGACCCATTCTATCCGGTCTGTACTCTCTCTAGTGCAGTGCCAAACTTAACGACCTTATTGTCGTCTAAGTTTGGGGATTGCCCTTCTTTCTTGATAGTCTCACTTACACTATCACCAAGTTACGAAAATGTGAGACTATCGTTCACTGAAAACTTTGTGTTTTGGGTGGACCCACAGATGTATCGATTATTGGTTTACAGTTAGTTCCACTTTTGTAATCCAGTAGGTGTAATTCTTCCTATTTTTCAAGTCATCTGTTTCGTCTGGCTGAAGACGTTAAATTTAGCGCTTTTTGGGAGGCAACCCATGGAGAGGACGCGGAATCAGGTAATATCTTTCCCTTCACCCTGTTATTTTTTGCATAGTCTTCAGAACATTGAGGACAATGTTCGGTTTAAGTTTGGGGATAGGGGAATGAATTTTTTGCTAAGTCCTTATTTCAAAAATTCAAAAGGGTTCAAAATTTTTCAAAATTTTAAATTTTTGGATTGAAAATGTGAGTCTAGTTGTTTTTGCTTGTTAATGGTCATAGAGTCTAGTTGGTTGTACTACACTTTTGCTAAAGGTTTTTTCACGAATTTCGAGTCTTGAGGTTGTCTGTGCACTAGCCATGTGAGTGTTAGATAGGTGAAGAGTAGACTTTTCTAAGAGAACTTAATCGATCATTAGTGGAGACTTAACCAATGTGAGATTCTGAACCTTTCTTTTTGCTTTGAGTGACCTCTTCTGCGTTAACTCCGAGTAGAGTGAAGAGCTACTCAACCTCGCAACATTCATTGGAGCTCAGTTGATCTCTTGAGTTCAAATTTTACAACCACTAGGGATGTCATCAGGAAGTAAACCTTTCTCTTGTAGTCTGGAAACTTGAAAACAGTGTCAACTAGAGGAAGATAGGGACCTCATCATTTAGAACCCTGAGAATAAGGCATGAAGCAAAATGAAGAGAATTATACCCAAGGAAAGAATAATGTCAAGAAAGTTCTTTGTGTATTTGAGTTTTATTACCAGAAGTGTATTGCAAAAAAAAAAAAAAAAAAAAAAAAAAAAAAAAAAAAAAAAAAATCAAAGCAAAGAAAAAAAAATGTTTGTTTAGTTTAAGTGTTTATCCTTTGAAGATTTGAAGACGTCGAGTTCTCAGGAGTTCTAGTCATATCCTCATTAATTTCTATTGACCTCTAGGAAGCATTGTTAGATAGTTGATCAGGTGAGAAGAGTTGGTAAGCTTCCCCATTTCATATTAGTGGTTGTTTCCTTTCTATGAGATCAGTCGTTTACGAAAAATTTAGTCCATCTTTTGTAATGTGTTGAGTTTTCTTTCATACTCATACTCGCACATTGAGTGAGCCATTTCTGAGTGACTTTAATTTTTGAGTGTATAACCGTGAGGCAGTAGTCGAGACGAAATGTATCGAGAAAGTAACCGAAGTCTTGTCTGTTCTAAACCGAAATGATACTCATATTGGCTGGTCACGTGCGCTTCGGGTCTTGATTACTAGTGAAGGAATTTTTAGCATTTGTATGGTTTGGTCGACTTAGATTTCGTTTCTATTACCTTTCAAAAATTTGACCAGATAAACATTTTTCAGTCCCTATTAGATTTGGACCCTTCTGGATTTTGAGATTTTTGAATTTTGTGGGTATATTCACTGCAAACCCTCACGAGACAAAACTCGTCCTCTTGGGTAACCTAGAGGTTTAACGGCTTGTTGCACGTGCTAAGTGCAATCGTGATTCCCTACGAAAGTGGTGAACTGGCCGTAGTTTTATTTTTCTGTTTTGCTCGAGGACTAGCAAAATTTAAGTTTGGGGATGTTTGATGAGACATAAAAATGTCCCATCTGAATCTCTTAACTCGGGTTAGTTAGTCCAGTACGAGCTGTTACTCTAATGATTTGTTTGTTTCTCTTGTCCAGGTATCTTATAAGGAATTATGCGCGAAAAGTGGCTAAAATCGGACAAAAGACATACTAGGGGCATCTCGGCTGGGGGATCACTTCTCTTAAGCTCGACCAGGAAAGAAAGATTAGAGAGAGAGAGAGAGTGTGAGATGAATATAGGGAGGCTCACGGCAGAATATCAGAAACAGAGGAGACCCATTGTTATCATCTTCATCATCTCGGGTTTTTGGAATTGACTTCTTAGTGAGAGAGAGGGAAATTACAGAAAGCAATTGAGGTTAATGAATTGAGTGTGAGTTATTTGGCATCTGATCTCGGGTTTAAGAACAGAGAACAGAGAAGGAGATTGCTTATTCATCATCATCACCTATCCTTCTTCTTCTCCTGTAATTGTTTCTTTTTGTGAGAGAGAGAAAAGATTAACAGAGAGAGAAGCCGAGAGCTAGAGAGAGAGTGAGAAATTTGTAGAGTTTTTGTTTCTGTTTCTTTTCTTCTTCTTCTTCTTCTAATTCTTCTTTTAGTGAGAAAGAGAAAGTTAGATGGAAAGAGTTGAGAGAGAGAGAGAGAGAGATACTGTAGAGAGAGAAAGATTGAATATTAAACTCCATTAAAACTTCATCTTTTTCTTGTTCTTTCTTCATCTATCTCGGCTATAAACATAAAGGGAGTTTAGAATAGTTTGTTTAGAGAGAGAAAGAGAAGTTTGGAAAGAGAAATAAGAGAAAACAGAGAAGGAAAGAGAAAAACCTAGGAAGGAAAATTATTTTCTCACCTGGAAATCGTTTCCGGGAAGACGAGAAAATAATTTTCCCTAAGGTCCTGTTTGGCTGCGCAGAAGGAAAAAAAAGCGAAAAAGTTAAGTTTTCTTCTCCCTCTCTTTATTTTATTTTCCAATTTCTTTTATATAATGTCCATGAGTAACTAATTCTCTATCTAGGGTTTTAGATGAAGTTCTTCATAAGTAATTTTATTGATATGATTTATTAATATTTTTTGCTTTTCATGATAAAATCTTCCGGATTTTTAGACCATTCATGGACTAGAGTCTGAGTTATATATAAAATTCGCTAATTAAGTCCAAATAAATTGTCGTTAGAATTGTTAGGAGAACGGATTCAGAAAACCCTAGGCTCTCCCCCATTTGAGTTCCTTGTATCATTTGTAATTATTTTCTTTCCGTAATTTTACTTTAATATTTTATTCATTTCAAAACCAAAACCAAATCATTACAAAACCCGTCTTACTTCCAAGTCTTAGAATAGGTTTCACTTAGTCTCTGAGGAACGAACTGGACTTACCGGAATTATCACTTGACGCCCGTATACTTGCGGGTGGTGACCTATTTAGGAAACTTTCTAGGCCCATCATCCGCCTACGACCTACTGCAAATGATCAACATTCTCCTTTGCAACTTGTTCCGGGCCATCAACCAAACACAACGCATTTGTGTATTTTTTTATGTGTGGCGTGCCAATTACACCTCCTAAACGGATAAAATTCGGACCTCAGCGACGTCTTGAGATATATGTTGGTTTTGATTCACCATCTATTATCAGGTATCTAGAACCTACGACAAGTGACATTTTTACCGCACGATTTGCAGATTGTCATTTTGATGAGACAATTTTCCCGCCACTAGGTGAGAAAATTCGAATAACAAACAAATTGAATTGTGTCGGAGTACACAAAGTTTATCTCATCTTGATCCTTATAGAAATCAATCTGAGCTAGAGGTAGAAAGGATAATACATTTGCAAGGCATAGCAAAAAGATTACCAGATGCAACCAGGGTAACAGAATCATATATACCTGCTGCTAATGCTCGTGCCCAAATTAATATTCATGCAGGACCAGGAGAAACTATTATAGCAAATGAATCTTCTAAAACACGTCTGAAGCGTATACGACCTATTGGCTCCAAAGATATTGGTCCTAGGAGAAGGAATAATAAATTACGGAGTAATAATACTCTAGAAGAGAGTATTAATGGAAAATCTACTGAACCAATACCCACTAAAGATAATGAAGCCCTTGACGAGAGTGAAGCCTCTGAAGAAGCTACAAAACAGAACAATGAGGAAATCTCTATAAATTATGAATGTTTGAAAGAAGAGTGTGACCGAAATGAAACAATTGTCGAAGAGGTATTCTCTTTTACGGTGGCAACCTCAATTCTGAAAGAAAATGATGATAATGAACCACACTCTATCGAGGAATGTCGAAAAATACTTAATTAGCCGAAATAGAAAGACGTAATTCAAGCTGAACTAGATTCACTCAATAAGCGTAGTGTTTTTGGATTACTGTTTCTCAGACCTAAAGATGTAAACCCAGTTGGGTTCAAATGGGTTTTTGTAAGAAAATGCAACGAAAATAATGAGATCGTTTGCTATAAAACACGACTTGTGGCATAGGGTTTTCTATAAAAACCAGGAATAGATTATGAAGAAACATATTACCCTGTTATGGATGCAATGCATTTAGATATTTAATCAGTCTGGCAGCTCAAGAAGAACTTGATATGCATCTACCAGATGTCGTTACTGTGTATCTATATGGCAATCTAGATATTGATATTTATATGAAGGTCTCTGAAGGATTCAAATTACCTGAGGGAAAACCACGTGTCATGTATTCGCTAAAACTTAATAAAGCTTTACATGGTTTAAAGCAATCAGGGCGAATGTGGTACAATCGCCTCAGTGAATACTTGACCAAGGAAGGATATGAAAATGATCATATTTGTCCATGTGTTTTCATTAATAAATCATATACTGGATTCGCCATCATCAAAATATACGTCGATGATATAAATCTAATTAGAACAGTTGAAGATGTCTCAAAAACTGCAAAAATATTTGAAAAAGGAATTTGAGATGAAAGATCTTAGAAAAAAAAAAATTTGTATTGCCTTACAAGCTGAGAGGAGTACAATTGGTATACTTGTCCATCAAAACTTATATATTGAAAAAGTTTTGAAAAGATTTTGCATGAACACTGCATACCCTCTTAGTACTCCAATGGTTGTCAGATCTTTAGATACTGTAAGAGATCCTTATAGTCCTAAAGAAGATAATAAAACACTACTAGGTCCTAAAGTACCATATTTAAGTGCAATCGGTGCTTTATTATATTTGGCTCAATGTACTAGACCTGACATTTCTTTTGCGGTAAACTTATTAGCCAGGTTTTAGTTCCACACCAACAAAACGACATTGGATGGGAGTAAAGCATATTCTTCGATACCTTCGAGGAACTATTGGCATGGGGTTATTTTATTTGAAGAATTTATCCAATGCTTCATACACTGACGCAGGATATCTCTGTGACCCACATAAAGGAGTTTCGCAAACAGGTTGTGTTTTTACTAGTGGTGGTATAGTTTTCTCATGGCGATCAAATAAGCAAAGTATGTTGGCTACATCTTCTAACCACTCAAAGATTATTGCTCTTCATGAAGTTACCAGAGAATGTGTATGGTTAAGGCCTATTATTAGTCATATTATAATTCATGTGATCTTCTTGCAATTACAAAGTCACCTATCATTATTTATGAAGACAATGCGGCTCGCATTGCTCAAATCATGGAAGGATATATTAAAGGTGACAGAACAAAACACATTTCACCTAAATTATTTTTCTCGCACCATCTACAGAAGAATGGTGAAATTGATATTCAGAAGATACAATCATCTGAGAATTATGTTGCCTTGTTTACCAAGTCTTTGCCTACTACAACGTTCTGAAAACTAGTACAAGGCATTGAAATGCGGAGTTTGAATAATCTTATGATATAAGACTACATCGGTCTAAAATACGATATTCATCAGGGGGATTCTATCATCATATGAAGATTTTCACATCACTACTGGAAATCTATGCTCTGTACTCTTTTTCCTTCGTCCAGTTTTTTATCCCAATGGGTAATTTTTCTGGCAAGGTTTTAACGAGGTAGCATTTTGCTTATCGTATTGTGGTCATCCAAGGGGGAGTATTATAATATTATGGCTGCCCACACATATCTTATGGGTGTTTCTAATATTACCAAGAGTGCCTATAGCAATCTCTATAGAGGTGGTGCATGTTGGTTACTTTGGTGCTAAGTTCTTACATGTGGCGTATTTAGAAGATGGATTTAGATGAGGGTTGCCACCTCAAACTTACCCACCCAAACTTATCCAATCCCACTTCTCAAACTAACTAGTATATAAGGCATTAACCTCCACACCCTTTAGTAGTGTGAATTACTTTTATCTTAACATTACAGTGAAAACTTTACAGAAAGTAATAAAGTGAGTTTTTTATTTCTTTCATTCTCGAGTGTTATTCAAATTGAAGAACTTGCTTAAGCAATATGTTATAGCATAGTTATTAGATCCGAGTATTTTATGATTATTATGGATATTTGCATCTAATTGTGGGGAGGGGCTAAAGGCCCCGACGAAAATGTTAAGCCCCCAATTACACATGGGACCTCTCGCAATTTGTGTGTAATCCGGGAACCTACAGCATTTTCGTCGGGAGCCTTTAGCCGCACCCCTAATTGTGAGGTTGGAAAAAACATAGTATATCAACCGAGATCCTCATTGACTAAATCCCCTTTATCTATCGAATTTCGAAATTTGATAGAATCTCATAGCATTGACACGGGCCAATTATTCTCAAAGGGGTTTGGGATCTTTGCTTGTGCTTGTGACTCAAGGGCCCTTGTCATCTTTTCATAGGGAACTACAGTATAAATTGCTATTTACTTTTCGACATAGAGGATACTATATACCTGAGTTGAATTATCCTTATTATTGCTCGTTTGTATTTAGTGTTTCATTTACTTTTTTGTCATCCTATTTTGTCTTTGGTCATCTAATAAATCAATCATTTTATTCAAATTCTTTAACATTTTCACTTCCATTCTTATTCAAAATTTATTTGCGATTCTTTGTTGGCTTAGCTCGGGTATTCATACCCATGGTATGACAGACTGACAGTGATCCCAATTACCAAGTATCTAACTATATTCTTTTCTCTAACATTAGAGTGGGCATGGTCTCTTTACTTAGAGAATATTGGCGGGATGATTCAGAATCATCTTTTGGTACCTCCTGGATATATATATATTTTTTTTATTGATAAGCGGAGTAAAGACCCGACCCAATACAAGGAAAATGAAAAGAGACTAAATAAGTAAACAACTCAAAAACAATCGAAGAAACTCAAAATTGTAGGGTTATTAGCCCCATCCTCTTCTCATTCTCACTTAGCCCCCTAATTTCCATGTTTAGAATGTGTTGCATCTCTATCGGTGACTGATTATTATCTAGGAATGTCTTGCCTGGTCGGATCTTCATTTTGGATAAAAAAAAATTCGTCGCTTGATTTGCTTCGCGGTAACAATGTCGTATTAAGCAGCTACCGAGCTGAGCACGTAACCTCTTTACACGTGTCAAGATTCGTTTGGCCTTCCAAGGTACCTTCTGATTTGGTTTCTGAGAAGGCCTTTAATAGTCATTGAATTTGAATGTGATGGACTCTCTTCTGTAAAGCCAACCTGAGCCCCATTTCTACGCCTTGGAGTCCATGAACAAAAATTGATTCTTTTGCCACTGTGGTTGTGCCTGCCCCCAACACTTCACCCTCCGAGTTTCTTAAGATTGTACCATATCCCGTTATCTCACTGTTAAGTGCTCTATCCATATTGAGTAGATATGTCTCTGGGTTTGGGCCAAACCACTTGCGCATAAAACTGTAGGATGAGTTAGAAAAATTCCCATATTCAAAAAAATTGATAGTACGCCTGTAGTCAATAGACCTAAATGCTATCTTAATTCCCACTTCCTCGTTGATGGCTCCAATAATGCTAGCAACAGTATTGGTAGTCCTTTTAAAGATTCTCCTATTGCATTCCTGCTATATGTGATAAATGTAGACCTTCATGACTAGCCGGCCCGAAAAAACTTGTAGTGTGGTTTCTTGAAAGTGATTCAAACCCCACTGGATTTCCTCCTCCCAGCTAGTCACTCGTTGTCGTCTAATCCCATTGACTCTAGAAGTATCACTTATATTTTCTTAGGGTGTGTTTGATATCTTCTATCTCCATGGAAATAAAAGAATTTCCATGGAATTAGGTGTTTCCTCCATTTGATTCGAAGTATAATTCTATGGTTTTAATTCCCTAGGGAATCTATTTCCATGAAACATCCCAGTTTTAATTTCTTGCTCCACACTAGAAATTAGTTTCCGTGGAAAGTCAAAAATCAAAATAAAAATAAAAATATTTTAATATATTCGAAAACTTGAAACCTAATATTTATCTCCATATATGTTCTAAATGACATTTTTATCTATAAAATTTAGCAAAATAAACTTTTACATATACATTGGGCAAATGACATTTTTGCCCTTCTTACCAAATGACATGTTTACAAAGTTGTGTACATGGAATTTTGGCTTTATTTAGCCAAAATTAAATTTTTTTTTACCTTTTTATAATATCAAATTGACATTTTACCCTTATGTGGTCAAAAATGGCATGTCTACACTTTTACATTGAAATGACAGTTTTACCCTTTTATATTAGTAAAATCTCTTTTTTATAAATACTAGGTTTCCTCCCCGTCCGTAGGACGGGGAAGATCCCTCTTGGCTAACGCCTTTGAGGAAGAGAAAAATAAATTTAAATTACAACATAAATTACATTAACTTCCTTAATTTGTAAATCATATTCCAAAATCAATAGAGGATAGATAACCGTGTGTTTAAAGAGGAGAGAGGGAAAACTGTATTTATGGAAGAAATATCACTAACAGAAAAGATTTGATAAAAAAAAATTGGGAGATTTAATTTCTATTTTAAGTGAAATAGTTAGGAGAGAAATTAGGAAGATATGGGAGAGTGGGTTAGTTATTTAGATCTTTCTCACGATTTTCTACTGTAAAGTTGGTAGTTTATGTAATCAGTGGGAGAAAAAAATAGGGAGAGAAATATGTGGGTAGTTATTCTAACCAATTTTGACTGATTTACATAGATACCCTTTTTTTTAATGTATTTACATAAAAAGATTTTATATTATCCGTTGGATGTGTTTCCAACTAAATCTCTAAAATAAAATGGACGGCCAGACTTATTCTATAACCGACTGATCTGTTTTAATATAATAGATGTTGTCAAATTTACATTTTTATCTTGTTTTATTCGCAGCTTGACATTCTTACCCTTAAATTAGCAAAATGACACAAGATTAAATAATTTTAGAACATAGGGTAAAAATATAATTTTCAAAACATAAGGGTAAAAATATAAGTTAGACAGCATAAGGATGAAAATGTAATTTTGGTAACATAAAAGTAGAAAATGTCATGTTGATACATTAGGAGTAAATAAAAACTCTTAATTAAATCTTATATTCGTAGAAGTTAGTTGTCAGTCAAATAACAAAGTTCGTATTTTTACGGAATAATAAATGACTACCAAACGAAAGAACTCTTATTTCCACAGAATAAATTTCGTGGAAGGCTTTCCATGGAACTCTTTTCTTTCTATGGAATTATTTCCTTGATATCAAACACAACCTTAGATAGAACAGAACCAAACAAGAGGGGGTAGTCTGTTTTAGATTCATTTCTATAAAATACACAATTAAACACTCGTGCTTTAGTTCTAAGTTTTCGATGAACAGCAAGCCACGAAATAAAATTGTGTCCCGGTATACAATCCCACGAACATCTTTGTTTCTTATTGGAATTTTAGATACCTGTTTTATCCATCTTCAATGTCACAAGATGTTAGGTACACGTTTTATTTTACAGATATCCAGAGGGACTCCTAATTCATAATCATTATCGAACCAACCAGACAGACTTGCAAGTTCCATAATGAAGAATACTTTACTAATCGAAGATTAATTCTTAATTTTTCATTACTTATTTTTAAGTTATATCTTGTGGTTCCACTGTAATCTTGATATTCAGGCATCTAGTTTTTTTAGTCTGTGACCCCCTGTACCTATTGGACTTTTGGTTGTGTCTGGGAGATTTCTTGCTTTTTTCTCCTCTGTTCGTTATTGTATACTGGGATCTTTGTCGTTTTTTATTCTGTCTCTGTTCGATTTGGTTTTTGTCCTCATCTTTACTTTTCTGCTTCTTTCACTTTTGTGTTAGTATTTCTCTCTTCTGTTTCCCTCAGCTAGATCTCTGTGTTGATCTCCTTAAGGGTAAGAACCTGTGTGCTTTAGTCATAGTGATATTCTGGTTGCACCTAGCCAGCAGGGCTCTTCTCTTGGAGGTGCGTTTATTTTTATTTTTATTTTCTTGGCTTTGCTGTGGCTGTGTGGTCTGGTGTTCCGTTCCCTCTTACTTGCATTGGTGTGGTCTGGTATTCCGTCCCCTTTTGTTTTGATCTTGGTGTTGCCTGAAACCTTTAGGTCTAAGTGAGCCCATGGACTTTCAATCCCCAACAGACAACCAAACCCCAATGGACCTGGCATTTTTGGCCTGGAATGTTAGGGGTTGTGGTAATTTCACCAACAGAAAACATTAGTGGCGCCTTATAAAAGAGCACAACCCAGATTTTATATTCTTGTCTGAAACGAAATGTATTAATGTTAACTTAGACAAGATTTTAAATCTGGGCAACATTTATAAGCACCATGTAGTTAATCCCATTAACAAAGCTGGTGGGCTAGCTCTTTACTGGTCTCCCAACTATTCCATCGACATCTTATACGCAGACCAAAACATGATTCACGCTAAAGGCACCCAAGTAGATAACAAAAATGAATTCTATCTTACTGGCTTTTATGGGTGCCTATATAGCAACAACAAAATGAAACCCTGGGAGACCCTTGCAAGCCACACCCCGGACAATCAGTACCCTTGGTTAGTCATTGGCGATCTTAATTGTATCTTGCACTCGTCTGAAAAACTAGGAGGGAAAGAGGCCCACTGCTCTAACATGATCAAATGCAAGAAGGCCATTAATCGGATGGGCCTCCATGATATTGGCTACTCGGGCCACCCTTTCACTTGGACTAATAAACAATTTAAGGGCAATCTTCAGGAGAGACTAGACCATGCTCTGGTTAATCACAATTGGCTATCCACCTTTCCCCATTCCAAGCTCACCCACCTCCCCACTTTTGGCTCTGACCATAACCCCATAATCCCATCATCCTAACCACCAAACCAAACTCTTCTTTGGGGCGTGAACCATTCAAATTCATCCGCACTTGGATGTCTCACCCAAACTGTGCTCAATTTATCAAAACCAATTGGGCCTCTCTTCCTAATCATATCCAATCCAAACTTAACTCTCTGGCCATTCGCTTATCGAAGCGGAACAAAGAGGTCTTCGGTCATTTGGAGACTAACATAAAGCAACTTACTAATAAAATTCAGAACATTCAAGACCCGGTAATCTTTAAAGAGACGTTCGCTCAAATCGAAACCCTTCTTCTTCAGCAAGAGAATCCTTGGAAAGAAAAATCCAGAATTGCCAATATTAATCTGGGTGACAGAAATACAAAGTACTTCCATGCCAGAGCTGCCACTCATAATCGTAAAAATCAAATTTACTCCATTAAAAATATGATAATTCTTGGACAAACGACGAGGCGGAAATTTCTTCCATCTTTTCCAATCATCTTCTTAACATCTCCACCTCGGTTGGCTCCTATTTCTCCACCAATCTTCTGGAGTGCTTCTCTCACCAAATCAGTCCTCTCAGAATGAGTCTCTTATCTCTATCCCAATTATGGAGGAGATTAGGAAGGCTACTTTTTCTCTCAAGCCAGAGGCAGCCCCTGGTCCAGATGGACCCCCCTTTCTTCTACCAATTCAACTGGGAAACAGTGCAGGAGGACATAAAAGATATGGTTACTCACTTTTTTAGCACTGCATCCCTCCCGCCCCAGTCCAATCACACTCACATCTGTCTTCTCCCTAAAACTAAAACTCCTCAAACCCCAGCTGACTTCAGACCGATTAGCCTTCTCAATACAACATATAAAATTATCACCAAAATCATGGCGAATCGTCTCAAAATCATTCTGTCAGATTTCAGGCAGCTTATGTTCCAGGCAGGCAGATCACTGACAACATTCTCATAAGCCAAGAACTTGTCCATTCCTTTAAAAAGATTCGCGGGTCTAAAAGCTACTTCAGACTCAAACTTGACATGTCTAAAGCTTTTGACCGCATCGAATGGAGCTATCTGGAGAAAATCATGGGTATCTTGGGTTTCTCTTCTCAATGGATAAATCTGATCAAAGCTTGTCTAAACTCCAGCACAATGGCAGTGCTTATAAATGGCCGACCTGGATCTGCTTTCGAGGTTAGCCGAGGAATTAGGCAAGGTGATCCTCTCTCTCCCTTCTTGTTCGATATTGTCATGGAAGGTCTTAGTCGTTTACTGGAGAACAACAACCAGAACACTTTCGTTGGTTATCCTATTCCCAACTCAAATCTTATCATTAAGCACCTCTTATTTGCGGATGATTGCATCATTTTCGGTCAGAATACTCTCGAGAATGTGCTCAACCTCAAACAAATTCTGAAATAATTCAGTGAGGCCTCCGGTAAATGATAAACTATACTAAATCCAACATATTTTTCTCCAAAAACTCGCATCCCAAATTCAAAAGAATGATCATTCGTAACCTCAAAGTCCATCAATCTTCGTCCGGAGACAAATAGCTTGGTACAAATCTTTTCATTGACAGAAATAAAAATCAAGCTTTCAAATCCATTCTCACCCAAATTAAAAACAAACTCTCCAAGTGGCAAACCAACCTTCTTTCCCAAGCTGGTCGCTCGATAGTTATTTCAACGATTGCAGCAGCCGCTCCCCGATACCAAATACTGTGCTTTGCCATTCCCAAAGGCATTTGTAACATCATCGAGTCCCTACAAAGAACTTTCTGGTGGGGAAAATCCAAAACATTCCATACCATCAACTGGTCCGCCATTTGTAAGCCACGCAAATTATGAGGGCTAGGGCTTCGACTTCCTTTCCTTGATAATCAAGCTTTTCTCAACAAACTTAACTGACGGCTGCTCAATAATCCTCATGCCATTTGGGTTCAAGTCTTCAAAGCTAAATATTTTCCTAAATCGCATAAACCCTCTCCTCCTAAAGCTAACTACTCATGGCCTTGGAAAGCTATAAGTAAATAGTTTAGTCAAATGGACGGTCTAGTCTTCTGGGATATTAACAAAGGCACTCATATTAGTATCTAGCACGATTTCTAGTTCCCGAACCATCCCCCACCTATCACTAATCAAAGTAACTCTAGCCTCAACTGGGTTGCCCAGCTCATTACTAATAATACCTGGAATACTGACTTGCTTAATAATTGTTTTGATAGTGATACTTGCAGTGCGATTTTGAGTATTAATTTGCAGATTGATCAGGAGGACACAACAAAATGGACACTCACAAAAGCTGGTAATTTCTCGATTAAATCAATGTATAATTATTTAAGAACAGGTAGCAATGGACCTATGCATGACTCTAACGACTGGTTTTTCATATGGAAACTAAATACCATACCACATATGAAACTATTCCTTTGGAAATGTTGTACGAATAGCCTACCAGTAAAGGATAAAACTTGGAGGTATATCGGTAACATTTATACTTGTATAAACTGTAATGATAACGAAACTTTAGACTATGTGATGTTACACTGCAACTACGCCAGAGTGATATGGTTTCATTTTCAGGTTAGATAGGAACAATTAATTACGGTAAGACAATGGATTCAGCAGTGGGAAAATTTGGATGAGGTGATTACTAATTTATATGCCAAAATCCTATGGTTTATATGGAAAGCTAGGTGCGAAAATTGCTTTACCGCTAAAAAACAAACTCCTTTGCAGATGATCAATCACATCAACAACATGTCAACAAAGCCACTCAAAATTGGTTCCATAATTACTAACAAATGCAGGGATGAACCACGTCAACAACAATGGAGACCTCCATCAACACCATATCTTAAAATCAATGTAGACGCATCCTTTACGCAACTTACAAAACCTGCAGGAATAGGTTGTATTATCCATGATGAAGAAGCAAATTTTATCAAAGCGACAACAGACACAGTCAGGGGACAAAATGCAGAAGAATGTGAAAGTCTAGCTATACACTACAGCATTTTATGGGCCATCCAACTACAAGTACAACATGTTCAGATCGAAAGTGACAATCAAAATATCATCAAGTACATTAATGGTCAAAGCGACGTTTTACATTGGCAGTCTAGACAAATCATCTTAAAGTCTCTAGATCTTAAGAATCAATTCACAGATATAATCTTCACTCATGCTCCCAGGGAATGCAACTCCAAAGCCGACGCTCAAGTTAAATGAGGTAGAAATAATATTCAGGAAAAAAATATAAAATGTAGTACCATCTTTTATTTTTTGCTTTAAACTAAGGGGAAGGGGGGGTAGTGGAGCAAGACTTTCGCGGACTCTTGAGAGTCCGCGAAAGTTTGAGGCATTCAAATCCAGACATTTGAGAGTCCACGAAAGTCTGAGGCATTCAAATCCAGACATTTGAGAGTCCACGAAAGTCTGAGGCATTCAAATCCAGACATTTGAGAGTCTATGAAAGTCCGAGGCATTCGATTGTAGACAAAATATGTCCCAGACTTTGGTGGACTTCATAGTTTGATGAATTTGTGAAGGATTTGGGACAAATTTGGAAGCCAAAATGTCTTTCAAACAACAAGAGACATTTGAAGTCCATCATGTGATCAAACAACAATAATAATATTAAAATAATAAATGTCTACCAAATGTCCATCAATGTCCACAAATATTCACAGATGTTTACGAAAGTCGAAAAATATATTTTTGAAATGTTAGTATAAATATATTATTTCATGTGATTAAACAATAATAATAATATTAAAATAATAAATGTCTACCAAATGTCCATCAATGTCCACAAATATTCACAGATGTCTACGAAAGTCGAAAAATATATTTTTGAAATGTTAGTATAAACATATTATTTCATGTGATTAAACAATAATAATAATATTAAAATAGTAAATGTCTACCAAATGTCCATCAATGTCCACAAATATTCACAGATGTTTACGAAAGTCGAAAAATATATTTTTGAAATGTTAGTATAAACATATTATTTCATGTGATTAAACAATAATAATAATATTAAAATAGTAAATGTCTACCAAATGTCCATCAATGTCCACAATATTTACAGATGTCTACGAAAGTCGAAAAATATATTTTTGAAATGTTAGTATAAATATATTATTTCATGTAATTAAAAAATAATAATAATATCAAAATAATAAATATCTACCAAATGTCCATCAATGTCCACAAATATTCACAGATGTTTACGAAAGTCGAAAAATATATTTTTGAAATGTTAGTATTAATATATTATTTCATGTGATTAAATAATAATAATAATATTAAAATAATAAATGTCTAACAAATGTCCATCAATGTCCACAAATATTCACAGATGTCTACAAAAGTCGAAAAATATATTTTTGATTAGCACAAATATAATATGCATTACACATTTTGTCAATTGACTCAAGATCTTAAAATGTCCCCAGGACATTTTGTCTATGGATCAAATGTCTTGAAATGTCTATAAAGACATTTTGTCTACAAACTCTCAATGTCTTGAAAATATCTATGAACACATGTTGTCTATAATAACTCATCCGAAATGTCTTGAAATGTCTACGGGACATTTTGTCTATGAAAGTCTGTGAAAGTCCCGCTCCACTACCCCCCTAAGAATCTCAAAGAATAACTTGTTGTTTTATTCTAATATATTTCATCAAATAAAAAAAAAATTATACCTTGTGTGGTGTTTTTCTTTTGATGAAAAATCTTGTGTGGTGTTAAACGTGTGTTTTAACGCAATAATCTTTCACACACAAAAAAAAAAAGTTGATGGATGTAATGAACCATAACAAAAGTTCACCCGGGAAGTACTATTATCATTTTACTCAGTAAAGTATCATCATGATAAGGAAGGGCCCGTCATAAACACAAACTATCCAGGTGTCCACCAAGTTATTCGCCCATCTGTCCATCATTATTTATTTTCACTTTCTCTCTCTACAAATCTCTCCTCTCTTCTCTCTCTCTCTCTCTCTACAGAGGTACGAATTGGTAGCTGCTTCTGTTTCGCAATGTCTTCTCAATATTGTTCATAGAGTTGGTACCCCAAACCCCAGTAAGCATTGAATAAAGAGAAACAGCTTGTATCATCACCCACACCATAAGCTTTTCCTCTCACAAAGTCCAATGGAGTTCAAGATAAGATCTTCTTAAAAATTTCCATGAATACCCTCATCTTCCTTCCTTTTTCTCTCTTCTTCTTCTTCTTCATTTCTTCTGGTTCTTCTCTTCAATCTCTATCTGCTAAAAGAGATAGAGATAGACTACTCTTTGTTTCTCTCTCTAGTCTTTACTCTCTCAATGCTCTCTGTAAATCCGTAGAATTTTCAGTTCAGTTGGATAAGGTTATTACAGTATAATCAGCAAAAGAATCAGGTCAGACCAATCACCTCACCTCTCTATCCACTTTTTTTCTTCTGATTAAAGTCTGACTTTTCAGAGATTCTTACAATTAATTATGAATAAAACAAAACAAAACCCAAGTTTCAGAATGTGAAATAAAACTGATTTCTAATAAAAGATTTCTAAAGGGGGAGGGGGAAATTGTTTTAGGAGTTTTTTGGATCTTGTAGAGGTTTTATGGTATTGGGGTTTGTTCCAATTTCCCATCACACTCTGAAAACTCTTCATCACTCTATGTCAAGGTAAAACAGAGACTACTTGAGGATCTTCTTGTTTAATGTCACTTTCTTTTCTCTTTTTAATCCTCTGAATAAAAACCCTATTCTCAGAAAAAAACTTCCTTTTAATAGAATCTCATCATCTTCTTTCTTTGTCTTTTTGTAGATTAAACATTTGATAAAAGTCTGAAGAAAGCTGTTTCTTTTTTGGAGTTTTCCAATTCATGGGTAGGTGTAAAGTTCACTGATCTTTCCTGAAGAAACTCTGTAAATCAAACCTGTTATTAGTTTGGAGATTATCATCCAAAAGTAAGGTATATTTTGAACACCCCATTTTAGGGTTTTTCCCCTATATAAACATTTCCTTAGAAGATCAAAAGTCATCAAACCCATTGTTTAAACTCAAATTCTAAAAAACCCTTTCTTCCTCTCCTTTCCTTTGTTGATTTTGTTGAATACCCATTTTGTTTACAGAGTTCAGGTTGCAGTCATCAATGGCAGAAAGTTATGGTTTTTTTAGTAAGGGTAGTACAAGTGATGGAATATCAAAATTTGATGAAGAGTTTGATGAAGAAGATGTTTGGGCTATGGTTAATGAGAAAACTGATTTAGCTCAAAAAGTTAGAAAATCAAATGATTCTTCTTCATTTTCAACTCCAAGAGGTATTCCAACTGCTTCAAAGATGATTCCAAAAACAAATAATTCCATTAATGAAACTAAAGTTCATCAAAAATCAGCTCCTGTTAATATTCCAGACTGGTCAAAGATTTACAAAAAAACCTCATCAAAAAAGCAAGGATCATTTGGTCAGGGGTATGAAGATTCTGGTTATGGTAATGGTTATTCTTATGATGATGATGAAGATGAAGATGATGAAGATGAAGATGGAGAGGATAGAATTCAGCCTCATGAATGGATTGCTAAGAAGCTTGAAAGAAGTCAAATTTCATCTTTTTCTGTTTGTGAAGGCGTTGGAAGGACATTGAAAGGAAGAGATCTCAGTGAGGTGAGAAAGGCAGTTCTCACTAAAACTGGATTTCTTGAGTAACCCATTAGCATCAACCCAATCACCATCATCATCTTCTCATCATCATCATGGAAGTTCATGGACTCCATCTTTTTCTTTTTCTTTTCTTTTATTTTTTTTGTTCATGAGATTTTCTATGGTATATTTTAAGGAAAGTAGGAATATGTGGGGTCTAGTAAAAGGATTAATCAGAGGTGCATTTTGTTGGTGAGAGAGATTCAATATTTCTATAATGTTGAGCAACCTCTGAAATTTTGTTTTTGTGGGTGTTTTTGGGTTTTGGTCCTAGCTACCTCTGTTTGTTGTTGGACAAGTATAAAATCAATTAATATTAGGTATAGTTTCTTATCCATTCTCTTTTTTATTTGTTGATTTTTGTCCAATTGTTCATTTTAATCAGACTTAAATCATAAGAAACCTAATATCTGATTTTTTATTGGTTTAGTTACTTTTATTAGGACATCATCAGAGAGAGAGAAGAATATAAGGAACTTGTATTATTGTTTACTCCTATTTATCGAGATAAGATCCATTATGTCTGGCCCAAATGGATATACATTTTAATGGGAGACTTTGTAGAGGACCTCTTTAGTGGGCAGGGGGGTAATCGGGTGTCGAGGGGCACTTGAAGCGTCGGGTCAGCGGGCCAGACACCAAACTCAAATGACTATTAGGGTTAGTGGGTTAATCAGATAGACAATTTTGAACTACAGTCTTGCCCATTGCCCGCTTAAGTCCATTAAAAAGCTCGGGTAATTTGGGTATGAGCGGATTGGTAGTGGATAAGTCATGACTTGAAAAGGCTCACTTATTCCTCTCCATTTATAAAGTCTCCAAACATTTATAAAGAGGCAATGTGAGACCAGACCTAGAAGTTATGTGTACTGTTCTTTTAGAAACATAATTCCACATTGAAAACTAATGAATAATTATATGGATTTGTGATACTATAAACTTATCCCACTAATTGTTTCCTTAGGCCCAAACACTACTTCACTAACCCACTAGGATTTCTCTTGGGTCATTGCAAAACAATGAATTGAGTTCGTGTGATTGCCCTTAAACATATTATTTACCATCTCAACTAGAAATAGCACAATGGACGGTTGGGCTTCATCAGCCCAAAAAATTGATGTAATCTGGTTGCCATTGAGTGACGCTAAGTGGGTGCAGGCGTGACGGGGTGTGCAGGTAGAAGTTTTAACTCATGTCCGTCCACCAAATCTTGATGGGTTGGCGGGTTATGTTCGAGATGGGCGCGGGCGTCCATGTCCTTGTCGGACTTAGGTGCCCGTAAGCGTGTTCGGCCCATGGGCAAAATTCCACCCCTAACCAGGGGTATGCTTGAGGTCTGTGAACAGTGTGGATATACCAGGCCCCTCAAACCACTAGTTTTATCACAGAGCTAGAAGTCTTGAGATACCCAACTAATGGTAGTACTATTATTAGTTATGTTTCTATTACTGGGGACCTAGGTTGCACTTCAAATTATTATGATAAATCCCTTACTGATTATGACAACTATTTATATTCTTTTGTGTTTATCTACTTGTAATCTCTTTTTTGGTTATCATTTTGGAACGTAGTCTATAAATACCTATAAAACAATATCAATGGTAGAAGAGTTTTCATCTACTTTCCAAACTCACTTCTCTTCTCTCTCTCGGCCAACTTAATTCTCCCTTCTCAATTTGTACCCATCACGAGTAGAATTTCATATGGTACAAGAGCCTATAATTCTTTGAACAGATTCATTAATGGGTTCTTCCAGTGATCAATTTCGGATATTTTTGTTCATTCCCCAGTTATTGGAGGGTACGATGTTCATCATTCTGATTCTCCAATCACTGTTCATATTAATCCTCTTTTATCTAGAGATAACTATGCCTCTTGGTCTAAATAAAAGAACATGACTTTAAGAGCCAAAGATAAATTTGATTTTGTCGGTGGTTCTTTTGCAAAACCTACTTCGGCTTTCGAAATCCATTCATAGGAATGTTGTAATGAGTCAGTCTATAGTTGGATTCTTAATTGTGTTGACAATGCATCCTTTATGTTGACAATGCATCTCATATTTAGACTGATCTTCATGTTGGTTTCTACTAAACTAATGATCCCAAAGTTTTACAACTCAAGGGAGTAATTGCCAACCTCAAACAAGAGGGTTCTGACATCTCTTCTTACTTTACTCACTTGAAGTCCCTCCAAGATAAAATGAAATATTTCATCTCTTTTGACCATGCATTAGTTGTCATGGTAAATTTATTATTTATTGTACATATACAAGATCGTGTCATGGAGTTTTTACGAGGGCTTCATGATCGTTTCTCTGCTAATAGGAGTCGAACACTTTCGATAGATCATTTCCCAATTATCCAATGTATCTATAGTTTCGTTAACCAAGAGATGGCCCAACAAAATTTGCTCGAGCGCCCTCTATATGGAGTCGGTTGTTTTAGCCGTCACACAACACTTGGCCATTGACACCTCTCGACCAGACTGAGAGGACCCCCTCAGGCTAAGAGGGTTTAACTCTACTGCATGCGACCACTGCAAGATACACAAGTACATTAAAACTACATTCTACAAGATTCATGGCTCTCATCTAAAAATCGTGAACCACCAAACAACACTCCCATCTCTGACCAAGGATCCACTATGCCATTTACTACAAGTCTGTCCACCGATTTATACAACTACCTCGTGAACTTACTTGATCGAAAAATCCCTTCCAAGGCGTCTTCAGCTATTTCAGACCCGGTCTTCAATCTCGTAGGTAATTTTATCCCAAGTCTTTCGCGGTGCATCTGGTATAGGAAAGTGGAGTCTGATAATATCTTTTGTCTCATTGTTCTTTGGCATAGTCTTCAAAACATTGAGACAATATCCGGTTTAAGTTTGGGAATAGAGAAAAATGTTTGCTAACTCCTTCATTTAAAAACTTCAAGAGGGTTTAAATTTTTTAAATTTTGGACTGAAAATATCAGTCTAGTAGTTGTTTTTGCTTGTTAATAGTTATTGAGTCGAGATGATCGTAATATCCGGTTGTTAAAACGTTCTTCATGAATTTCGAGCGTGAAGTCGTATATGCATTAGCCATGTGATTATTATGGAAGTGAAGGGAAGACGGTTCTGAGAAATCTATATTAATCATTAGTGGAGACTTAACTCTTGCCATATATTTGAGTTTTTCTATTACCTTTGAGGGTATTGTTCTGCGCTAATTCTGAGCAGAATGAAAAGCTACTCAACCTCGTAACTCTTAAAAAAAAAGCGCATTTAATCTCGTGTGCTCAACTTCCATAACCACTAGGAGGGACATCAAGATATCGAATAAACTTTATTCTTGTAGTCCATAAAACCCGATAATAGTGTCAATTTTAGGAAGACGAATACTCCACAATCCGTTCATCATATGACTCCCGAGAATTAAGGCATGAAAAGTAAAGAAAGAAGAATCTAAAAGCAAAATTGTGAAAAATCTCATCAAGCATATCAATAAGATCTATCACTTCATCATTTGCCCTTATTTTCCAGTTCTTTACAACATCCTTTTTAGGAAATTGAACTCCCGTACCAATTCACAAGTGATTTTGTCTCATCGTAGCCTTATATTTTGTTTTGGGTATTTTTCGTGCATGCAAGAGGACATTCAGGTTAGTCTATGTAAACACTTGGGGCAAATATGTAGGTATTGACGTTCCACCTTCAAATAGGGTATCCAACAAAATATCGTCTACAACCGAAATGAATATTGTGTTCAAATACATCAACATGATTTTCACTCTCTGGAATCGTCCAACGCGTGATTGTTTTTTTGAATTGTTCAGCGTGTGCCTCGAACCCTTGACCTCTAAGGTGGAAGATTATACCTCTTACGACTCCAACCAAGGGTTGTTGGCTCCAACGCGTGATTGTAAGTCACTTGAATCTCAACTACATTTTCCCACCACCCCCCATTGAAATTAAAAAAAGTGGTGACAAGCTTCTCTAGTTTAAACTCATAAAAATAAACAACAGTAAACACATACAAAAGCTCTATAAATTGAAAACATGTGTCGGTTGACCGAAGATGAAAATGAAAAAACTAAGTAGAAGAAGTCGTGGCTTCGGTTAAACGAACTTGAAGAAGAAATGAAATCCGGTTATAGAGCAAAGACAACTGGCCTTAAATGATATAAATAGAAAGAAGATAACTTGAATTCGGGAAAAAGAAGAAGAGGGAGAAATGAGGTTTAAAGTAAATATCTCATGATAAATGAAAATTTGAACATTTATTAACCGCTCTGGTGTGATGTCTCGAGATTGGCCTGGTCTGAGGTGATTTGGTGAGAGGGGTAGATTGAGTAGTAAAAACAGGTCAGAAATTGCTGACGTAATAACTAACTGAAAAGTGGTTTTGGGGGCAAATCGAACTCTCAGACATATACGGGAGCCAAAAGGGTGAGGGGGGTCTCAAATTAGGGATAAAACGAAATTAAATTTTATTAAAAACCCAAAATATGTGGTCCCGCCAAAATTAAAATTTCACTAATTTTGGGGGGGAGCTTTTGGTTATAAGTTCACCTTTTGTGGTGAATGAAATTTTCTGGCCAAGGGTTCTCCTGAATCTCGTTTCTCTTTGAAGATTATAGCGAGAAGAATCATCAATTGCAACAAAGTAACATTTTCTTGCAATTTTGTGATAGTGAAATGAGATTTGTGATATTTTCTCAAAATCTCTAGATTCATATATAAGTTTGATTACATTGTTAATTTCTGATCTTATTCATCATCTAAATCTTTAGATAAATGCATTAGTTTTTTCTCTATCACTATATCTACTGAATTTGTTAATCCTAATCATTGTCATCAACCATGTGCAACTCCTGGGATCCTGATGGGCCTAGGAAGTTTCCTAAATAGGTCACAACCCGCAAGTATACGGGCGTCAAGTGATAATTCCGGTAAGACCGGTTCGTTCCTCAGAGACTAAGTCAATCTATTCTGACTCCTATAACTAATTTGGATTTACTTTGGCGTAAGATGTTGAGGTGGGAAAAATAATGAATAATTCCAAAATAACGGGAAAATAAAGTGTAAGGAGAAGTTTTATGTGGAGAAAGTCTAGGGTTTCATAATCCACCTAAATATGCGTAAATTATTGCCTAATTAGTGACAACTCGATCTTCTATAACTCAAGGAGAGACAAATCTATCATCCTCGGAAAATACAACTTTCTTAAAATAAAATATAATGTTTTGATTTCAAAAATAAATATTCAAGTGATAATCTAACTATTAACTATCAAATCCTAAGCATGAGACATTAAAGACACTTAGTCTAAACATGAATCATCAAAATATAAGTATAGTTAATGAAAGACATATCATGAATTTAAATAAGAAAAATCAATTTATCATTTAAAAGTACTTCGAAGATATTAGGTATGAGTTGAAAAAGTCAGACATTTACGCGATACAAAGGTTTCATCCTAACCCTAGATTAGATAAATTAGCTACTCATCACTAAAGAGATCATAATCATGGTGGGAGAGATAAAAATTAATAACATTAAAGAAAGAAAAAGATTCGGAGAAGAAAACACCTTTTTTCGTTTTTTTTTCCTTCTGCGCAGCCAAACAGAACCTTAGGGAAAATTATTTTCTCATCTTCCCGGAAACGATTTCCAGGTGAGAAAATAATTTTCCTTCTCTGGTTTTTCTCTTTCCTTCTCTGTTTTCTCTTTCTTTCTCTTTCTAAACTTTCTCTTCCTCTCTCTAAGCAAACCAGCAACACTCTCTTTCTCTCTCTAACAGTAAAGATAAAGAAAGAAGAAGAAAAAGATGAGATTAATGGAGTTTATAAATAATTCAATCTCTTTCTCTCTCTACAAACAATAGCTTTCTCTCTCTCTTATTTCAATATAAACCTCTCTCTGTCACTAAGAGAAGAATAAAGAAGAAGAAGAAACAGAAAAGACTTCCAAACTCTCTCTCTCTAGCTCTCGGTTCCCAAAAACTCTCCTTCTCTCTCTAGCTCTCGGTTATCTCTTTTAATGGAGAGATGATGGTGGTCGGTCCTTCTCTGGTTTCAGCCGTGAGCTCCCAACCGAGATGATCAAACTCCTCTACCACTCTCTGTTTTATAGAAAACAGAGGCATAAAACTCCAGCCAAGTCTTCCTCAATCGAATCCTCTTTAGGTTAGAGAAATATCTTCCATTAATCTCTCTCTGTTCTTTCCATATCTGATGAAGTTCCATCCATATTATCTCTTTATTTCCATCTCTGTATTTCTCCAACCCCTTCTCTCTCTACTGTATTATTGATAGAGATGAAAGAAAGGAAGGATCCTTAATTTGGGAACAGTCTTCATTTGGGAAGGGGATACTCGTTTCCAATTTTGTTGGATTGACCGGCTGGCAATAGAGTGGACCTGATACGGTTCTTCTCGAGGCAGTGAAGGAAATTTGCAACACATTTTAAGATGGATCCATGTGTTCAGGAATAGCTACAACCGTCGATCTTTCTAGTGCATCTGAAAAAAGCCCGAAACACACCCTTTACGCCCGAGACTATACCGAGACTTATCGGCACCATTGGATCTGATTCCATCTCTTGCGCCACGTGTCTGTAGAGGGATCCGGGTTGACCTTTGGTCAACAGATTAAGACCCGCACTTGACTAGCTATAATTTTTACATCCGGAATTCGATTCCACTTCCGCTTTCGCCGATGGATTCGTATTGGACTCTACTTTCACATGAGCACTAATATTGACCAGAATACCCTTGTCATTAAAATGACCAAAATGCCCCTCAAATATGTCTTTATCATGATGTTTTCGCATCGAACTCCGTAAATGAGACCTGAGAAAGAAAATTAAACAAATCATCAGAGTAACCGCTCGAACTGGACTAACTAACCCGAGTTAAGAGATTCAGATGGGACATTTTCATGTCTCATCAGATCCGCTCATCAATTGTTTACCCTAACGAATTCGTTTGATTCATAAGTAATAGTGAATTCTTTTGTATTGTTATTACTTATTAACATGTCTGAAATCATAAATAATAAGTAATGAACAATTGTTTCTTATTTTGATTGCATGTACTCTTGGATTCAAAAGACTACGGTGTCATGGAGTCTCAACAATATGATAAGAACAACAAGAGAGTTAGGGTTAGCGATTCTCTCCAGATGGAGACACATACAGACTATTCAAATGAAGTTCTTGCTGCACATCCTCCTAGGAATGAACAATTATATGGTGATGAAGGTTCTTCAATTTCAGTTTTTTCCTTTATCTGAAGATAATCATATCAATTTGGATATAGCCACTACTGAAAATGATGACAGGGAAGATATTACCCGGCCTCTTTATCGAAAAGGTGGTAAAGAGAAAAGGAGAACATTAGGTGAGCACAATGAAATGATTACCGTGTTGAGGAACCTGCAATCCACTTTAGAAAAACAATTCGCTATTAATCAACGATATATGGAGGCTAGACTAATGCTGCTGAGAAAAGATATAGAACTTAAAGAGAGACACCTAGAGTTGAAGGAGAAAGCACTGAGGCTAAAGGAACGCAAAGAAAAGCGAAAGGAGAAAGCACAAAAGAGAAAAGAGCAAGAACGAATTATGAACACTGATCTTAGCAACCTCCTGTGAGAATTATCGTTCAGATAATTCGAGTATTAGTCGAATGATAGAAATATATTTCACAATAGTAAAGAAGAGAGAGAGGTAGAGATTAATATTTCTCTTGTGTATTAACAACAATAAGGGTTACAGGTATTTATAGACTAATGAAATACAATTAGGGTAAATCTAGGATAAAGATTACAAGCATATGATGTTTATCTAAATACAATATGGAGACTTCTAGAACATAAAGACCGGTGGGACCGGTCTCTCTTGGTCGACCGGGTTGGTCGATCCGGGTTATATGGATCGGGTATGCATAACCCTAATACTCCCCCTCAAGTTGGAGCAAGAATGTCAATGATGCCCAACTTGCCAATAATAGATCTGAAAGCTTCTGCACCTAGTGGCTTCGTAAGTATGTCAGCGAGTTATTCCGAGGAGGAAGTAAATGTTGGAGTGATCAAGTTGTTTTTAATCTTCTCACGAACCAGATGGCAGTCGATCTCTATGTGTTTGGTTCGTTCATGGAAAACTGGATTTTCGGCAATGTGGATAGCCGCACGATTGTCACAGTGGACCGGCATGGGGGAAGAGTGATCAATCCCCAGATCGGAGAGAAGAGATTTGAGCCATTGAAGCTCACAAGTGAGAGTGGCCATGGCCCGATATTCAGCTTCTGCGGAAGATCGAGCAATATTGTGTTGTTTCTTGGATTTCCAAGAAAGTGGGCTGGACCCAAGCATTGTGATATAGCCAGTGGTGGGTCGTCTTGTTGTGGGACAGCCAGCCCAGTCAGAATCACAGAAACCAGAAACTAGAAGACGACTAGTTGAAGAAAGTAAGATTCCCTTTCTAATGGAACCTTGGAGATACCGCAAGACTCGGTGTGCAGCATCCATGTGTGAGGAACGAGGATCTTGCATGAATTGACTAAGACTGTTGACTGCAAAAGTTATGTCCGGACGAGTTACGGTGAGATAAATAAGGCGACCTATAAGGTGACGATATACTGTGGGATCCTCCAGAGGTTGACCATATGTTGTAGATAGTTTTGACTTTTGATCCATAGGAAAAGGGAAAATTTTGGAAGCGGTGAGTCCCGAGTCTTTGAGAATGTCAACAATATACTTGCGTTGACATAAAAATATACCTTTAGAAGATCTGGATACCTCAATACCCAAGAAGTATTGAAGGCGTCCAAGATCTTTGAGAGAGAAGGCAGAGCTAAGGAAGGACTTGAGGGAAGATATGGCTGAATTGTTATTCCCTGTGATTATGATGTCATCGACGTAAACCAAGACGTATATTGATGTGGAACCTTTGCGATATGTAAAGAGAGAGTAATCGGAAAGGGATTGAACGAAACCTCGTTTCAGCAGTACGGAGGAAAACTTAGAGAACCACTGGCGAGATGCCTGTTTTAGGCCATAAAGAGATTTTTTAAGGCGACAGACACGTGTCTCCCCCTGAGGTGAAAAGCCAGGTGGTAATTTCATGTAAACCTCTTAGTCCAAATTTCCTTGGAGAAAGGCGTTGTTGACATCCAATTACTGGAGAGACCAACCCTTGACTGCGGCAATGGACAGAAGAACCCTGACTGTTACTAACTTCGCGACGGGGGCAAAGGTATCGATGTAGTCAAGTCCTTCGACTTGAGTATAGCCTTCGGCAACGAGTCGTGCTTTGTAGCGTTCAATTGAACCATTAACATTGAATTTGATTTTGTAGACCCATTTGCACCCAATGGGTTTCTTTCCAGCTGGAAGATGAGTCAAGGTCCAAGTATTGTTTGATTCAAGGGCCTTGATTTTTGTGGCCATGGCCTCCCTCCAATGAGGGGAAGTCATAGCCTCTTTGAAGGAAGTGGGTTCTTCATGTGAAAGGACCGATGTGAGGAATATCTTATGGTCCTTAGAAAAAGGTGCGACTGAGAGATAATCCGTGAGAGGATAAGGAGTATTGGACCGAGAATTTGAATATGGCAGGGAGATATTGTTACAATCGTAATCTGCCAGATGAGGTGGAGGGCGTCGATCACGTGTCAGACGCTGATTAGGAGGAGGAGCGCCCATAGAGACTGATGTGGGCACCTCTGTCGAAGAAGGTGGGACGGTGTCGAGTTGCTGGTCGGTGAGACCAGCACCCTGTTTAGGGATGTCAACGGGGCGGGTTTGGGACGGATTACCTCTTTCCCAAGTCCGCCCCGTTAGTAAACGGGTTTTACCATTTCCGTCCCAATAGTTAATCGGGGTGGGTATTTAATTACCATACCCGTTCCGATTAGAAATTACTTAACCATTACCGCCCCGCCCCGCCCCGTTTAACATGAAACGGTGCGGGGCGGGTCGGATTTAAATATAAATTTCATATTTTTATTTCAAATAAGTTAGATTAATCAAAATGATATAAATATTATGAACAAAATTTTATAACATTTTGGTTTTATCAACTATAAACACTACAACTTATTACATAATATAAAATATAAAATAGTTAAATTGATGATATAAGATAAAAAGTTTTAGAAACCTATTGTATATATAATACATAACATATATAATCGGGGCGGGGCGGGTTTTACTACCTAATACCAAACCCGCCCCGAACCCGGTAAATGGTTTTATCTTCATACCATTACCGTCCCATTTAATAAACGGGGCGGTAAAACCCGTTCCATTAGGGGCGGGTTCGGGAAAAAACCCACCGGTTCGGACCAAATTGCCACCCCTAACCCTGTTGAAGGGTACCCGGAGAAGGAGGTGTCGATAGAGACTGAATAGATCCCTGACTAAGAATACCAGGAGGTGCCTGCAGATGGCGAGTGGATGCTTGGTCAGGGGTTGTTGTAGCTGAACCCGAGGATGAGGGTGCCTGTATAGTAGGAGCAACAGGTTGACTAGGATTTGGGGTCAACGAATCTGACCGGGTTGCCGATAGAGAGGGATTCGGCTGTAGCCGATCGGTGGAGTCAGTCAGGCCCGTGTTCGTTTGAACAATGGGTGCCTGTAAGTTGGAGAAGGCGGAAGGTGGAAAATTGAACGTCCCGTCGTCCAATATGGATAGAAACGGACGGGATGACCGAGAGGATTGTTGATCAAGTTTCTCAAACGGAAACCGATTTTCTTGAAAAGTAACATGACGAGATGTGTAAATCTTATGAGTATTGAGGTCATAGATTCTATAACTTTTTTGAGCGTAAGGATAACCAATGAATATGCCAGGAGAAGCTCGGGCATCCATTTTATGACGTATCTTGGTATTGTGAGCGTAACACAGACAACCAAAAACCCGAAGGTTGTCGAGAGAAGGGGGAGCCCATGAGTATCTCATGAGGCGATTCCCCTTGTAAGACGGGTGTTGGAATTTTATTGATTAAGTATACCGCTGTTAGAACATATTCTCCCCAAAATTTGAGTGGAAGATTGGCTTGAAAGCGGAGTGCCCTAGCCACATCCAGGATGTGACGGTGTTTTCGTTCTACCACCCCGTTTTGTTGAGGGGTGTAGATACAACTTCTTTGATGAACAATACCCTTATTATTAAAAAAGTTTTGAATTTCATTGGAAATAAATTCGGAGTCGTTATCGGATCGTAACGTTTGTAAAGACGGGAATAAGAGATTGCTATTACCCGAACGCATGTTTGTAATGTTAGATTGGAATTGAGTAATGGTGTAATTCACAAATTTAGAAAGAAGTTTGAAAGTTTCCGATTTGGAATGCATAAGATAAAGCCAAGTACACCGTGAGAAGTCGTCTACTAATGTGAGAAAGTAGCGACAACCGGATGTTGATGGTATATTGAATGGTCCCCATATATCGGCGTGTATTAATTCAAAAATATGAGATGATTTAGATGAACTAGAAGGAAAAGAAAGACGTGGTTGTTTAGAGAGAGGACATATATCACACAAAACTTTATTGATTAAACCACTCTTAATACATGGATATTTAGAAGAAATAAAAGACAAACGTTCTAAAGACGGGTGGCCAAATCGCCAATGCCATAAATTAAAACTACTAGAACTACTAGAAAGAAAAGATGAAAAAAATCCTAGGTTCCGTGCGAAAGTGATAGAGGCCGGCATGAAGATCACCAAGTCCAATCGTCCTTGTCGTTATTGGGTCCTGAAAGACACAAGATGATTTGTTAAAATAAAAACCACAATCAAGAGATTTAGTGGTTTCAGAAACCGAAATAAGATTAAACTTAAAAGTCGGTATATGTAAGACATTAAGAAGATGAAAATCTTTAGAAAATGGAACGGAACCAATGTGAATAACTTGCGAACGTGAACCATCCGGTAAACGGACGTAATAATTTGGTGGTGCCTTTGTATAAGACGAAAAAGATGAGAGGGAAGCGCATATATTTTTTGCGGCGCCCGAATCGATTATCTATGGAAGGATATAAGAAGACGTACCCGTGAAGTTGACCGTTGGATCGGTGCCTAGATGGAGGGTGCTTGCAGCAGCTTGGTTATTCTCAAACAACTGAACCAAGTGATGGTATTGGTCTTGAGTCATCGTGGTGGCTGAAGGCACCCCCAGCTGCGTCGGGTCAGAGACCGAACCGGTCAAGACCGAGACTGCGGGCTGGGTTTGTCGGGTACGTGGAGGATAGCCATGCAATTTGTAGCATGTATCCTTCACGTGCCCATGTTGGTGGCAGTGTTCACAATAGGGCCGAGCCCGTTTCGGGCGTTGACGATCATGCCGATCGGATTTATTAAAGCGTCCTCCCGATGGCTGTCCGGCGGCTAAGGCGGCGGCGTCGGTGGTGACCATATCCGAGTTGGTGAGATTTTGTTGGATCTCTTCTTGTTTAACCATACTGTGAATTTTAAGAACAGACGGGAAATGATGCATAAGAAGTATTTGACTTCGGATAACAGCGAAGCGATCATGGAGTCCTTGAAGGAACTCCATGGCCCGATCCTGATTAGATCGATCAATTAAAGCTTTACCGTGACCACATTGACATGGTTCGATAGCAAGGAGAGATTGAAGCTCATCTTGGTGAGACTTCAGATTAGTGAAGTAAGTAGAGACGTCTAATCCGTCTTGTTTCATTGAAGAGATTGCACGTTTGAGTTGAAAAAAATTTGGTGCATTCGTTTGATGGAATCTATCATAAAGATTTGTCCAAATTTCAACAGCAGGTTCATCATATAAGATGGATTGACGAAGATCAGGAGAAACCAAGTTGACTAACCAACTGGATACGAGATCATTACATCTCTCCCATGCATGTAATTCAACTGGAGTTGTCGGTTTAGAGATTGAACCATCGACAAACCCTAACTTATCTTTGGCTCTTAAAGCCATATTCATTCCTCTTGACCAGGAGGCATAGTTATCTCCAGAAAGAAGAGGTGTGATCAATATAGTAGTAGGTGAGTCACTATGATGAATATCATAGATTGCAGAAGAATGTGGAGGAGTGGTTGATTGTAATCCGAACCAGATTCAGTAGGTACAGACATGATGATTAAAGAGAAAGATCGAAATCGTTAAAAAAAACGAGTGGCTCTTATACCATGTGAGAATTATCGTTCAGATAATTCGAGTATTAGTCGAATGATAGAAATATATTTCACAATAGTAAAGAAGATAGAGAGGTAGAGATTAATATTTCTCTTGTGTATTAACAACAATGAGGGTTACAGGTATTTATAGACTAATGAAATACAATTAGGGTAAATCTAGGATAAAGATTACAAGTATATGGTGTTTATCTAAATACAATATGGAGACTTCTGGAACATAGAGACCGGTCTCTCTTGGTCGACCGGGTTGGTCGACCGGGTTGGTCGATCCGGGTTATATGGATCGGGTGGCCGATCCATATACATAACCCTAATACCTCCAACCTATATTACAAGATTCTTTAAAAAAAATGCAAACTCAAATAAAGAAGGAATGGGAAGAGGAAGTAAGACTTATTTGGAGATGTTTCCATAACAACAAGTTAGATGTTGAAACTTATATTTTGTCAAGAACGCACTCAAGTAACCTAATTATTTGCTTTTTTAAGTATGATTAGTTATATGATGTTTCATTTAAATGTTTAGAATTTTGTTACGCCATATGAATCACTTTCTTGTTTTTGTTTTGAATATATTTTTTCAGTTTCTTGTGATGAATTGCTTTGTTTGAATCCATTTATCTGTTGCTTGTGATGAATTGCTTAGAAATTAGAATTCTGTTATGCACTCCATGCAATTACAGCAGATGATGTTGAAGAATGCCCATTTCAGTAGCATCACTGCGGCTCAAGTGAGTGCAGCAGCACTGTTGCCGCCTCCATTTCAGCAATAATAGCAATTTTACAGGTACCAACACTAATCGCTTTCTGAAGACACCACCACCACCAAGAACTTTCATGGCACCTGATCAAGGGCATGAATTTATAGTCAAAGTGGTCATGGTTTTCATCAAGATGTTCTTAATTCTGAAGCGGGAACTTATGGAAGTTACTGGCTTAAGCTAATTCCACGGCTGCTCGGTCGTGGTCGTAACAAGGCAGGCATTTATTTTAAGTTGGACAACTACAACATCTAGTTTTTAGTTGTTGTCTGTGTTGGTTTTCTCGAGTTACATAGAGTAACTAAACCTTATCTTAAATGCAGGGAAGTTCCCAATTGTTTGCTGAAAAATGCTCAGGTTTTCAAAGGGTAAAGACTCAGACAAACATTCTACACTTTTTTTTTATTATATATGATCTCATTAGTGTCTAGAACTTCACCTAAGTCGAGTGGCTCATCACTCTCTTTAGACGTTTTTACTAGCCATTGTTGTTCATCTTCATCTTTAGTAAGATATCTAGTTTGATCCAAAAGATTATTATGCATAAGATGAGTAGAAGGTTTAGACTCGGAAGACAACACAGACTCAGCTTTTGGTTTCTCTGAAGGTGTGGTTCAAGAGTTTCCTTAACAATAGACTCATATGATGATAGTGGCGACTCTATGGTTCACAAATATTCTGCTCAGAAACTAAATATGGGGTATAATCGAATAAAGTATTTGCTTCACTTATACTACCATCGTCGTCATCATAAGACTCATGTGTATTGTTCCATCTTATCAAAGAACTCATCTTCTATGATTTTGGCTTTCTTATTAAGGGGCAACTCTAGATTTCTACCAATTCTTTCATTAATCTGCTCAAGTTTTATGTTAGTCCATTCACTTTTTGACGGTCACCCGTGAATGTTTTACTGACTTGTAGAAACATAAATTCGGCTTCTTCATGTTGGAATTCGTAACTTAGGTTTAGACTAGGGTATATCCCGTGCCCTAGGGCACGGACACTTGTATCAATCAAATGTTACGAAATTTATTGTTATATTTTATTGAGAGAAAGAGATTTGGGAAATTTTATAAGGCCTCCCCAATTTTGTTAAAAGGCCTCCCCATGAACCATTTTACTTGCTAAATTATCACTAAGGGGAGGCCTTTTAACAAAAATGAGGGGGCCCTTTAAAATCTCTCAAGAGATTTTTATGAGTTATTATTTTTTGTATTATTTTTTTGTTTCTTTTATCTTAAATTAGTTAATATTTTATTGAGAGAGAGATTTTAATTTCTTTTTTTAACCCTTGAAATTTATTTATTTTTTTTTCTTAAATTAGTTATTTTATTTCTAAGAAGGAAACGATTATTGTTTTTTAAATAGGTAACTTTATTTCTACCAAGGACTATATTTTAAATTTTGGGAGGGACTCCTAAACAATATACATAATTAAATAAGGATGTTTGTCCCAGTCATCGTTTTCCCTTCTGTTTTATATAATAGATTATTCATGTTTGACCTTTTTATTCCTACTTTAGTCTCTCCGGCATCTGGAAATTTACTTTTATTTCTTATTTGGTGAGTTTAAACAGAATTAGCAGACAATCAGGGGGGCCCAAACGTACCGCTTCTAAAGAGGGACCGAACGCCTCATTTGGCCTTCCCACGGCATAACTTGCTACACATTTTGTACTTTCAGAACAGAAAAAGTTATCTTTTCGATAAGTCACGTCTACAAAGGGTATTGTGTCCTACAGTCCTTCGCATTTAAGAGATCAACAATGTCTGTTCTTTCTCTAAATACTGCGAATTAACTCGAGTTAAATTTCAGAATGTTTATTTCATTTAACTCGTGAGAGCTGTTTTGAGTCCCATTTGATTCAGATGAGTCAAACAACGAAAAAGAGAAGAAAACACCATCAATCATCTTTCATCGGCACTTCATTTGGTAGCTCAACCGGATCGAAGGTACCTAGGTTAAAGACATTTTGGGATCCTGTTCTTGCCACCAAAGAAAGCACATATTATCTGTATTACTCAACTAGGACTTTAGCAAACTTCAACCAACGAATAAGAAAACTTGTCAGAAATAAGTCTTGTACAGTTATCATTACAATAAGTAACAACCAATTATCAAGCAGCTCAACACAAAAGAAGCTTTCCCGTTTAGTAGAAATGAGAACGCGAACTTTTCGTAGTTGAAAATTTTAGCAGTACAAGATTTAAAGAGCTAGAGATATTCTGGTCACAAGATACATATGAAATATATATTAAGCTGTTTTTCTTTCCAAATGTGAAATTATTGTATAACTGAGACTACAAACTTCAGTTACTTATTTAAGCCAAAATATAAAATATGAATCTCGAGAAGCCGAAGATGAAGGAATGAAGTAAGTCCTCAATGGGGCACGAGCAAGAATGGAGTTCCATGAAAAAGACTTCAACTAGCAAAAGAATAAACTACTTCACCATAAAAGAGCTTTTACAACTACATCCGCCTACGGCACTTGGATTTTCAGTTACCTGCAAATAATAATAACAAACATTTATTGTATACTGTTGTCCGCTTTTTTTTAAGTATATAAGTAGACTGAAACAACTGTCAGTTCTATGGCTAGTCGATAAGACAGTAGAACTAATAAGGCTTGAGTTAAAAAAAAATTCTTTATGGGCATCAAGCCTATTTTGCTCTCTGGAAGACTATTAAGTGCCACGACCCTGAGTCTTTTAAAGCACACAAATAAATAACAGATCTGCAGTTTGTCAAACTCGTGCTGGAATTTCATAACTGCGGTGCTTGAAAAGATCAGTTTGATCCAATAGAAGCTAGGTTTACTAATTGGCTTAACATAGTTTTCAAATAATTTTTAATCAATTACCATCCAAGAACATTAGTCAAGATTTATTGACAATATGGAATGGTTGTTTACTTTGGTGAATTTTCCAATTTGAGAAAAGAAAGAGTAAATTGAGACAGGGCAAATGTAACTGACCAGGAAAGCGGCACGAATGAGCTCCTCCACATAATCAACAGTTGCACCTTTAACAAAATCGTGTGAGATTTTATCGACCACAAGCTTGACCCCATCTTTTTCAAAAACTCTACATGCATCAAAAGAGGAAAAATAACGTTTAGTATTAACTTAATAACTTTAAAAGATGTCCAGTGTCTTATAAGAAAATCCAGGTGAGCGGCTATCCATGGGTAAACCATCCTATATTTGTTTCCCAAATGCCAAATATGTGAGATCACGGGAATGGGATTGTTGACAGTCCAAGCAAAGTCACCCATGACTCGGACAAGTAGTTCCCAGATAAAACCTTTGGAACACCTAGTGTTATGACGGAGTTCAAGGAGCATCCCACGAAGGCAAATACAAAATCCTAATACACCTTGTAAGGGTTAGGGGTTAGAGAAGAACCTGTCATCCGAATTTGTCTTGTCATCAAGCAAGAAAACATACTGAAAGCCAGAACATCCACCAGTCTCCACGCTCAACCGGAGCATTTTCCCCTCAGCAGATGATTCTTTTGAGCGCAGTTCTTTCAGTCTCTGCAGGAAAAGTATAAACATGATAATAATTATATTATACTTAGAAAGGATAAGATAGATATAGACTAACAGTGTACACATTTACACAATATAATAAAACAACATTTTAAATGTGAGATTAAACAATCATTGAGATTCAGTGACAAGAAAAGAATGAATTTCCGCAGGAAAAAAAAACTGAAAAGTTAGTCATTTACGAACATTTTGTTCCTGGAATGGGTGACAGAAAACTCGTGATGATTTATCCAACATTTGATCTAATTGACTCATAGATTTTAAGAAACTTATCGATTAGAGATTTCTCTAGACAGCATAAAAAGAACTAAATATAACAGTCCCCTTGTGCACCAGAGGATTATTGTTAGTTTCTTATCTAGTTCATATAATTAATATCGAGTATCTGTTAGACTAGTTCAGCTATTAACCTCATTACTGATCTCAAGCACCTACAAAAGATTACATCAAATAACAACTTTATAAACTTTGGTCGACTGTAGATTGACATTGTAATGCACCAATGTCATCAACATACCTTGTCTTCGCTACAAGGATGCCTAAGAACCATGAAACACTAACTCGCCTTAGACAGGTTTCAGGGTTTTCCATGATATACAATTTGATGACCCTAACCAAATCAAACCTAGTTAATAAGTTTCAAGGAAAAGAAATTAGTTATATGTGCAACCAACAAAAATCTCACCCGCTATGACTCTTGTTGAAACCTTCCTTCATTGGACAATCTACTTCAACTTCTTCTTTGAGAATCTCCAAAATCTTACCTCAACAATTACTAGAGGTAGAAACCTAGCGATAAGAACAAATCTTTCATCTGATGCATGTTGATCAGCTTACTAATCACTCATTACTTAAAACGATTCTCAGAATGACATAATAAACGCTAATTGAAGTCAATTGCTTGTGAATCATAATACAATCCAAAAAACTAACATTAAGACATAAAACGAAAACCTAAAACCCTAATAGTAAAATCTAACACATATATGAGAAGAATAAAAAGGAAACGACAAACCAAAAACGTTACCTTGATACAATTATCAGTCATTTGAACAGCATCTTGAGATTGAGATGGAGATGGAGATGAAGATGGAGATGGAGAATCTTGTATAAGAGGAGCAGAGCTAAGAAGTCTCTGATTTTGTCGGAGTCGATTAGTGATGAAAGGAGTTAGTCGGTGAAGAAGAGATCTTGATGCCATCATTAACCTCTCAAAGCATCTTACAACTTAGAACCCGGTTGTGGTTGTCTTTGTTGTTGAATCTGAATTGACTGAATAGTTTTACAAGTTAGCATGTTTGTTTCTCAACTTGAATAATTAAATCTGAAATGATTTTTTGCATTTATACCCTTAAAAGTAAATGAACTATTCCTATTTGAATTGGTTTCAAAAAAAAAGAACAAGATGAATTAATTAATCAAATAGCTAGTGTCTATGTCAAATAAGAGTGTAAACCTCTGCAGACAATAATATGAAACCCTAGAAAAATTTCGACAGTGATTTGTCTATTTAGAAGCTTAAATGAAATTGAAACATATACATGGATAAACAATATTCTGAACATTCCAGGAATACATTTACATGATGATCAATTCAAGCATATGCAAAATAATAGGAAGCAAATTTCTCAGAGGAGCACCATAATAATACATACCTATGATCATGAGCTAATTTCAGATTGAAAATCGTCAAAGAAATCGGGATCTAGGGCTCGACCTAGAGAGAGGGTCTTTGGTAAATCGATCGAGATCTCAAAAGAGATGAGTTAAGAACGAAGAATGGCAACAATTTTAATTCTTCGACCTAGGGTTGTTTTCTAAACCCAAAGGTTTCGAGTGGAAGAAGAAGAAGAGAAGAAACGATAGAAGAAGACGTGAAGAACAAACCTGAACCAGAAAATTTCTCTCTTACGTTTCAATTTGAGGCTAAAAGCGCCCAATATAATTGATGTAGACACCCAATTTACACATGAGACTCATGTGAAAATAATTTCTATTGATTTCTCCAAGGTGTCTCAATATTACTTGATCTGGTTCATGCATTGAAACCGAAAATAGAGCATTTCAACTAAGAATACCGTTTTCGGTTCTTACAAGAAACATATAGGATCATATTGAGATAAGAATGTGTCTCTGACCACAACGTACTTTGGTCAGTTAGAAAGTGCGAAGCACCTTGAATCACACAATTTTGTTGAGATTTAAGATTTCCTACCATTACGAAAAGTAAGCAGCAGCAAATAACCTAACTAGTACATTTCCTGACTTAGTGTTTAGTCTTTCCCTTGGTGTTATAAGTTTTGTTTTACAACACTAAGGGCAAGTCCATTGTGGGGCTCGGACTCCCAATTTTGGGATCCCCTGAATTTGGGAGCTCTGGGGCTTTGTCTTAGTTCCAACGTTAGGCTCCCAAATCCAAAATACGCGCACAGTGTGGTGTATGTGTGCGGCGGGCTTTTGATTTCTATTTTCAACTATAAATTACTATTAATTTCAAATACTCCATAAAATTAAATTTTTATATTATTCTAAAGAGGTAGAGAATTTTCAGAAGATAAAAAGATACTCAGTTTCTTCAATTAAAAGTTGAAAGGTAAAAAAATACTCAGTTTCTTCAAGTAAACTAGTAACATGAGAATTTTGGAGATATGAAGCCATATTAACATAATTTCCAGTATTCTTGGTTATATGAATCATGGTAATAGGCATAAAAGGTCTATGGTAATATAAATTTTACTTCTGCTAAGATTTCTCTAGTAATTAGGCATAATAGGTCTATGGTAATCAAGTAATATTAACTTCTTCGTGAAGTGGAAGTAAAGCGGGCGAGTTGTTCCATACTAATTGGTCGGCAAATGTCGAACGGGTAACCTGACCAAGCTGAAATCAAATCAGCAAGTAAAGAATGACTAGCTTGACTAGGGTTGTATAATAGTCCAAGACGACCCTGCATACAGTGAGTTGAAGGATCCTGGCATGCCTGTTAGATGTATGTAAATGCAGCTGCGTATTAGTTGATTTGAGTTGTATGGTTCAGCAACTCATTGGACCCAAACTATTTTTTTTTAAATTTTCAAACAGTACAAGAAGGGCAATCTCGATTCTATTAAAAATGGACCCAAACTAGTTCGTCAATTTCATGAATTAAACATTATGTTTAACTCATTAAAGATCATTACACCATCATCTAAATAACTTGTAGCAAATGTATCCACCATTAATGTACCAATTGCTGACATCATTGCTATAAACCCCGAAAAAAAAAAAAAAAAACCCCATATTGGGTTCCCATTCAAACATGGAGATGTTAAATTCTTAAATGCATTTGGTAATATATGTATAAACTCAGTTGCTAATATAACACCTCCTGCAAATGCTTTTATCATGAAAATTATATCATTCTCTGGTCTTAATACTGAAATTCTCTTACCCGCAATTGGTATACAAACACCTCTATGAAACTTGCTACCAAAATTGATCCTAATGCTACTACTTTATATTTCATAGCTTCACTTTTGTTTCTCCCTTTATTGTCTTTTGGATCACATGAAGAAGATTACTACTGCAAGTAGTAATGTTTATAGAGTGAGTATTCGACTCAATATTCATTGCCCCAAATAAAATTTATAGAGTGAGTATTCGACTCAATACTCATGAAGAAGATTACTACTGCCAATGACAAAGTCATTTAGCCCCCTAAGCATCTCGTATTGGATAACGTTATCAGATGAGTTGTTAGAGTTTGTCTCCCTTGATTCAGGCCTGCTAGAAAGTTTTAACATTGACAATACTATTAAAGAAGCGACCTAGCCCGTGATAACATGATTGAATTGCACAATATCAATTAATTGAGCTAAACTATAAGCCCTTTTGGTAGAACCATGAGCAAAGAGCAATATGAATATAGGTTTTAAACTCAAAACTATATTAGCACTAGCATATAAATAGTATAGTATGCTAAAAAAAACAGAACCAATGGAGACCTTCAAAATTTTAAAGAAGAACCAAACCCCATTTCAAATATCAGATCAAACATTTTTCTTACAAAACTACTAAATTGACTTCAAAACTTCAAAGAAGAGGGTTACATTCGTCATTTTACCAATTTCAGATGGTGTCCACAATTTTCAGACTTGTTTTGAAGTCTGATAATATGTGGACTATTCAGACATTGTTTCAGATTTTGTCAAAAAAAAAAAAAGTCTGAAATCTGAATTGCCGACCAATTCAGATTTCAGATCTGAATTAATGAGAAAACAAACAGCACCTTCGTTTTCTATTTATCTCTTCTCACATTTGCTGTTTTTGTGTAATTGCAGAATGCCTCTTTCCACAATGTCGGTAAAAAGCTCCTTCAAGATGGAACACCCTTTTGGTTTGTTCTTTTCCTTACTTTTAATTTTTGTTTTCTCTTGTTAGAATTGTGTTTCTTTTGATCAAATGAACACTCTACTTTATGATCAAGGTCTTAATAAGGTACATATTTGTTATGATTCATTTATATTTAGGGAAACACTTGGGAAAAAAAAGGGAATTTTAATTCCAACAAGTTGTTCTTTTTATGATCATTTCAATCAAGAATTAGGACCTTTCAATCTGTTTTCTTGTTGTTTTTGTTTACCCTAGAAAAAGAACAGATCCCAACTGAACTAGTTGAGATTGAGAATGAAAAACCCTTGGATGACTTTAAAGGCATGATGGTATCTTAATAACATCATGTATTTTTCCGCAGCGAAATCTAAATTGTTGGTTTGGAAATTTTAAGTTTTCTACGGAAAAAAGGGTTCGATACTTGTTTGTGTCATCTGATATCGTCGGAAATGAACAATTTTGCTTCTGTAGTTGCACCTCATCTTGTTTAGATGTATTCCTTTTCAATGTATGCAGATTATTGTTTGTTACGAGTCTTGTTTTAATTTTGTTGTGTATTTGGGTTAAATTTTGTTAATTTCACATACCAGAGAGGAGACAAGTTGAATCATCTCGCATCAGAGAGAAGTATCCTGATAGAATTCCGGTTCGAACTTTGTATTTCTTCTTTGTTCAATTGCTCATGCATTTAGGCGATTTGGCTTCTAATACCGTAATTTCTTTTATATAATATAGGTAATTGTGGAGAAGGCTGAGAGGAGTGACATACCGGACATTGACAAGAAGAAGTTAGTCAGTCCGAAACTTCTATTATGTTATAACTACTTCCTATAAATCTTTCTTGTCTAATTATATGGTTTGCTTACTCTTTATATCCAACTCCCTTTCTACCATTTTGTTACTGATAACATGTACGCGCACACACACACACACACACGCACACATATATATTAATATGTATACCTATGTGAACTTCTTCGAATGGGTTACTTGCGGATCTAGGTAAAAAACAATTTTACCCATTTCTCTCCCTGCCTATAACTTCTACAGCGAATGCTCTTTCGAGGAATTTAAATAGGTCAACTAGAATTTTCTGATATTTCCCATTGTAACTGTCAATGTAATCAGTGATATATTGTTGACATTGTTTATGTAGTACCTAATCTCGAACATGTTGTTGATAGGTCACTGATATACCGTGTATCACTCCTCGAACCAAATGCAAAAAGACCCAATATCATATACTTTATCTTACATTGTCGGGATTGATGCAGATATCTGGTTCCTGCTGATTTGACTGTGGGGCAGTTTGTTTATGTTGTGAGGAAGAGGATAAAGCTTAGTCCTGAGAAGGCAGTATTCATCTTTGTTAAGAACATATTACCACCGACTGGTAATATCAAACTCAAATGTCACTTGGGAACTTCTGCAATTAGATACTTCAAAATTGAAAGGTTTCCTGCAGTTTAAACTAAAGAGAACATGTTGTTTGTTGTTGCAGCTGCTGTGGTATCTGCCATTTATGAGGATAACAAAGATGAAGATGGATTCCTTTACATGACTTACAGTGGCGAGAACACGTTCGGACTCTATTAAAAGAAAACATTCCTCATCCAAATATCTTTGTAAATCGACTGATAATGATTGTATGAAAAGAAAGTTGTAAAATCCACCCATCTCTATAACTTCTATTTCTTGTTCAGGCTCTAGACTTTAACCTGATGGCTTATCTTATAAGAGATTTGACGCCCTTCCACCCAGTACCTTTTAGAAAGGATTTGACACTGATCCCCATTGGTGGAAGAGGAAGTGTGGCAACTTTTATAAGAGATTCGACACCTTTCCCCCTAAAACGGTGAAACTTTTGAAGTACTAAAGTGAACAATAACACTAGGTTATCACTTATCAGCTTGGTAGCCTCTCGAAGGTGCCTTAAACTGTTAAACAATCTCATATCAGTGGGTATAAGATGTGGTACCTCTTACAAGGGGATTGGACACCCTTTTAGAGACACATTTTACAGAGTGTGTGGTACCACGACTTATAAGGGGATTAAGCACTTTTTTGTAATGACACATTCTAAATTTTGAGACAAAATAACGTCTATTGATTGATAGTTAATCCAGGATCATTGATGTTACTATGAGATATAGAGAAGTAAAGAAAACAAAAGGCAGTACAAGTTTCTTTTTTCCTACAGTTTACAACAAGAGCTTTACTGTTAAACTCTCTATTAACATACAAAAAGGAAATTGTTATCGAAAGATAAAGGCAACCTCCTTACTTCATTGGGAGAGCGTTTTGACGTCCAGTGGGTTAAGTTCTTCCTTTTGTTCAAAAAGTTACAACCATTTGTCCAATCCCCTTCTAAAATAACTTTTTTTCTTTTTGTTGAATTCTAAAATAACTTTTTTTTTTTTTGTTGAATTCTAAAATAACTTTCTTGATGCCATGTTCTTAAGCCCATTCTAAATGGATTTATAGATATCATTTTGCATGGTGATAAGTTGTGGGGTCCTACATTATTAAATGGGCCATTACCACCAGCACTTGGGAGATGACTTTTTTTTTTTTGATGAGAAGGGGATGACTGGTTTGTCTATGACTGGTCTACACAAACCAGTAAAAATACCACATTACCAAATTAAAAGTGTTGAATGATGCCCCTTACAAGACTTGATTTGATATTAACATAGCTAAAAATCATTAGGGTTCTATATATATATATATATAGAGAGAGAGATCAATACAAACAACTGAATACTCAAACCCCATTTATAACAATCCATTCATAAAAAGAAGAGTCTAATTTCAAACTTTAAAATTATTAGGGTTTCTATTCCAACATCTAAAAACTCAAGAGAAGATAGGGATGGGTGATTAAAATCAATTTTACTTAGATGAGGAGGAACTTCTCTTCTGGTACTGAGTTTTGAGCCATTTGACACCAATTGATGTACCAGCCTTAACCTTGTTTGCGCCTACAGAAGCAGCGGCTTTAGCCTTGTCCAATCCTACAGCTGCTGTTGCTTTCATCTCTGCCATTTTCTTGTTGCTATTTGATTTCTTCATCTTCTTATCTTCTTCTTCATCCTCGCTACCAATGATTCCCCATTGATCTGCCCACTCATTGTTTGCCATATCAATTTTCCCTGTTTTTCGTCCAAGAGATAAACAATTAGGGTTTTAGTTATATAACAGAACGAGATAAACAAAAAAAAATTCTAAGATTCTGAGATAATTCTTCTTATCATACAAGAAAAAAGAAACCCAAATACCTGGTTGAATTCCCTAAACCCTAATGGAGGAGCAAAGAAGATATTATATATATATAGAAAGAGATAGAGACAGAGTTTGTATGGACAAAACCGGATATTTAAGGGAAGATTTTAAGAGGGTATAGACTAGAGATAGAGGGAGAAAAACCAGGGATGTTTGAGGTGTACTCCCCATTTCAATTGAATGATTCTTTTACTCGAAATTCTCTTTCATAAAATCACTAAGATTTTCTTTCACATGAGCATCTCCAATCAATCTTAAAATATTAAGTGACTTTAGAGTTTTTATTTTTTATTTTTTTATTATAGAAAAGAAGCTCTTCAATGCAAAACTCAATTGAAATCTTAGGATAATGTAGAAGCATTTAATTTTGAGCGTCTTAATTACAAACTCTATTTTTGAGATCTCTTTCGAGAGTTTTAGTCATCAAATTTAATTTTCCGACTAATAGAAAACATTTCTTTCTCAACCACTTTTTCCTATTAAATATATGTGTGACTTGTGTAACTATTAGAGTTTTTTTTTTTGTTGCATTGGAAAAGTACTTAAGAGCATCTCTGATGAAACACTCAAAGTGCCACCTAAGATTTTTTGAAGTTTTTGTAAAAAACTCTCTCCAATGTAACACTCGATTTGGATCTCAAAATGACGCGACATTATTTAATGTTGAGATATCTCAAGAAGAAATTCAGTATTTGAGATTTCTTTTGAGGATCTCAATTGGCCACTCAATAATAAAAGCAAATCTAACCATCTAGGAAATAACACCTGAGTTATTTTTAAATTTTTAGAGTCTTGCATTGGAGATGTCTTTTGAATTGAGGATTTCAACATTGACATCTTTAGAGCACCTCCATGCCACACTCTAATTGAAAAACTCAAAGTGCCACCTAAGATTTTTTGAGTTTTTTTTTATAAAAAACTCTCTCAAATGCAAACACTCAATTTGGATCTCAAAATGACGTGACATCATTTAATGTTGAGATATCTCAAGAAGAAACTCAATATTTGAGATTTCTTTTGAGGATCTCAATTGGTCACTCAATATCAAAAGCAAATCTAACCATCTAGGAAATACCACCTAAGTTATTTTTAAGTTTTTAGAGTGTTGCATTGGAGATGTCTTTTTAATTGAGGATCTCAACATTGACATCTAGGAAAGAGAAACTCAAGTGAGCCTTGACACATAGGACAATTTGAGTTTTTTTGAGTTTTGCATTAGAGATTCTCTAAATTAGCGACACTCAATTTCGCCATATAGGAAAGAGAATTTCAATTGAGACTTGACATATAAGTCATTTAGAGTTTTTTTTAGTTTTGCATTGGAGATGCTCTAAGTGTCGGACTTGTGAGTTTGGGGCATTAAAATAAGGTGGGTGATTTGGAAAAATAAAAAAAGGGTAGGAAATTTCAAAAAGGAAGATGTGAATTTTGACGAATTTTTCGGGGTGCAAAATTTTAAAGGGAAATAAGTCATCTTGTTCTTCCTCATCTACCACCAACGCGCGCTACCACTACCAACTCCGTTCACCACCTCTAACTCCGGCCACCATCATTTTTTTCTTTTTCTTCTTCCTCTCCTCTCCTTCCAATAAAATTACAACTTCCATTTATCTTTCTGCTCTCTACTTCTGCTTCTCCATTTCTCTCTCTCCCCTCTCTCTTTATTTAATCCAAAGAAAGGGAGGATCCCCTTCGCCGAAAAGCCGAACAAGTTCCGGCTAATTATTTGGGGTCTCTGCTATTTTCCAACTATTTTTTCGCCGGAAAACGACTAGATAGTAAGAGAGGAAAGAGAAACAGAAATGGAAGAGAAAGAGAGGGAAGACAAAGAGAGGGAAGACAAAGAGAGAGAATGAGAGGAACAAAAGAGAGAAAAACACTTCACTCAAAATAGTTTCCCGTCTTTGCACTCCAGATACTTTTTTTATTTACCCAAATCACCCACCTAAAATAATGACGTCTATCAAACGTTTTCTTTTTTGTTGCAAGGACGTCTATCAAATGTTAACGTTAGTTAATTCTAGTAACAAATTTAAGATGCCCCAAACACTAATTTTTATATCCCAAATATTAATTTCTTAAATTTAGATCCCCTAAAACTATTTTTGCAAACTTTTCATAAATATTAAAATGAAAATAAAAAATTTATTTACATTAATAAAATATATTTTCATGTATCAGTGAATAAAATTCTCTTCGTATCAAACGAGTGCAAAAGATATCAAGAGAAAATATCATAAATAATTTCACTTGAAGCTTTAAAACACTCGAGGGTTCTAAAGGGGGTCTAAAACTCTCAAGGGGGATTTCCTCATAAACCCTCCACGACTCTTGCTTTCGCCCTCTTTCCATCTATCTATCTTTCTTCTCACAATTTCAGCGAAGGAAATGTTTCACTTCACTGAAACCCCCTTCACTTAGACGAAGGAAAATGATTTCGCTTGAAACTGTAAAACTCCGAGGGTCTAAAACTCTCAACTCTGGAGGAGGGTTTCTTTGAAACCTGTCTCTTTTGTGTCAGACGAAGGGGATTTTAGCAAAACAATATCCTTCCTTTTGCAAAAATAATGAGAGAAAAGAGTGACAATGGTTATGGGCATCCAAGATTTTCTCCTGAACCAAAACGTTATTATCAAGAACCGCATCTTAAATTTATCTTCTTTTGATCTTTTTGGAAAAAAAATTGCAAGAATATTGGTACGCCCATTTGATTTTAAAAAATTTGTATTTGGGGCATCAAAAGTTTAAAGAAATTAGTGTCTGGGCATCATACGTTTGTTAGTAGAGTTAACTAATGTTAAGATTTGTTAGACGTCATTGTTTTTGGATGCTAAAGTTAGTCAAAGTTAGTTCATGCCCCAAACTCATCACCTGGTACTTATGTTTGCAAAATAAGTCTATAACTAAGTAGTTAGATGGGCTTTAGGTCATTAATTTTTTTGGGCTTTAAGGTAGTAATTTAGTTGGCCTACTGGGCCAATTATATAAGAGTTTAAATTCAACAGTTATCTTGATTACACATGGTATTGAAGTACTAGGGTTGAGATTTGATGATAATGAATCAGATGGTCATGATTTAGCATGACGTTTTGTATAATAGATTAAGTGAGTGAGATCAAATTTCGTTTTTGAGGTAGGTAATTGATTTAATGTCTAAGATTTAATGAAAAACATAACGAACAGTTAGATTTGTCCCAGTCAGCATAAAACATTATGTTTTATATAATAGACTAGGTATAACCCGTGCCCTAAGGGCACGGGCAGTTGTGTGGCGAATATGTACTATTCTGATTGTTTAACCGATATTTTTCTTCAGTGTTGAGCCATGCACTATAAACAATGTCTCTTCATCTTAACATTTGTTTCTCAGCGTGAAAAAATTACATCACAAAGAAAATAAAGAGAAGACTTTTCTAGTTCTTTCACTAATATGGAATTAAATTGGGTTAGAAATAGTGCGTCCATCGATTTCACCAAAAGTTCTCAACCGTATTCATGTTGTTTGTGCACAAACGCAACTACAAACTTGTTTAAAATCTTCAGAAAAAAAATGTCATGAAGAACGAGGGTTAAAAAAGTTGAAAACAAATTATTTGTTGTAAATTGGTCGTACCAAATTTCTTGAAATTTCAAAACTTGCAGAAAGAACAATGTCATAACAAAATTTGCAGAATATTTAACAACTAAAATAAACAACAAAAACAACAATGAAATTCCTGGTCTTTAAATTCGTAGATCATTTAGTTACGTTAGTGTCAATAGTAACTTGGTTTATACACAACTCTTCTCCTATATATGAGCTTTTCTTCTCCTGCTTTTCACCATAAACACCTTTCATCGAACACTTCTCGGTTTGGCGAGGTTTGAAACTTTCTGCCAAGCACTTTTGTATTTCATTTTGTTTTGAGTTCTGCTCAAGAGTGGGCGAAACCTTTCAACATGTATTTGTTATATTCTTCATGTGTTTTCTCCTGTGAACATTGGATGAGAATTACCTGTAAGTATATTGAACAAAGACCACATAAACAACAAATTCTACTGGATAAGTTTCAAGTCTTCAAGAAGGTTTGAATTTTTTATTAATATTTCACATTTTTCTAAAGGGACTTGTATGTGTATTCAAATTGTAATGATTAATTTCACTCATTTGCTAATAGTATTTCAGACCTAATGAAAAATGGTCATTACACACTTAACATTAAAGCTTCAGTTGTATAAAGTTTTCCTTTCGTTTTTTATTAATTTATGGTGGAGAGCTTTTGCCATATGTTAGTTAACATATGATAAGGTGATCAATCAAATTGATTCAGAAGAAAATCCTGAACTCCTAACTTGTCAGTGTCATAGCATACTCCCTGGTGCTCCACTATTTTACTATCACCAGCAAATTCGTCTGTTTGAATCTCTTCAGAACTAATGTATGTTGATATCAACATTTCCTTAACCGAATAGGAGTCCATTAGTTCAACAAGAAAAGAATAGGAGTCCATTAGTCAATACATTTGGTTGGTTTTTATAATTTTCGTAGAAACCTTAGTTCATATCAGGTAAGAGTAAAGTACATACCTCTTTGTTCGGCTGATTTTGCTTTCGGTTTCTACCTTAAGATTATTTGGCAAATCGTGTGCCTTTGAAATCGAGGATTGTGTGGTGTATAAAGTTCAAGCTTTTGACCTGGTCATCTTTGAGAATGCTTAAGAAGTTATAGATAGCTACTACTTTTTTCGACAAATGCATTGCAAATATATTTTCTTCAACATTGACCTTGACAGAAACATTTAACTTGTTTGAGCATTTACCTTCAATGGTGATAGTTCTTGGACACGATTGGTGAAAAACGAAGAACTGAGCGTGTGATATTGACGATTAGAAGGAAAAAGTGTCGCGTTGTAAAGCATCTTCATCATAGTCACCCTACAGAAGACGGTGTTTAGCTGAAGCCATCGCCAACAGTCGAGCATAATCAAGTCTAAAGAAGTTGAAGATATCATCCAACCTCCACTGATTGACCAAAACCTGCTTATAAGAAGATCCAACTTACACTAACCAGGTTGGTATTCGACGACATAGATGAACAAAATATTCTCCTTACGGTTCAACTCATAAATATTATCAAGAGACAATGCCTACGCTCTGGCAGTATTAAACAATATTATCTTTCTATGTTGATGCATGTTCTTTCTTCCTTTTCAGCATATAGAAGGTCCTTATGTATGCACCTGTTGCAACATAACATAAAATTAGTCATAACATACATTTCAAACAAAGATGAAAGAAACCTGCATAAACATTATAAAGAATAAATAACCAAACCTGCATATAAATGATGGTATACTTTCATCTTTGCAACAATCAACCATATATGAATATATCAAAATTGAATATGAAAAAATCCACCACGACAAATTACTCACTAAAATCATAACTAATTTATAAAAATTGAATATGAACAACCCACCATGACAAATTACTAATAGAAAGAAAGCAAAATTGAAAAAGAAAATCAGAACCTGACGTTTTTTATTAATAACTTGAGACAATTTGGTCGATGTAAACCATGAAGCGTATGAGTTTTATATAGAGGTAGAGTAATTAGTATCTCCATCTCACAGAGTTTGAATAAGAAGACCAACGAAAATCGTAACTTGCCTCTCTTTGGTCGGACTGATAGGAATAGCTTCATTCGACTTTGGACCTAAAATTCTTAAAAATCATTTCAACTGAAATGTATAATAAAGTTGAAAAGGTGGGACTACCAATAATTTCTGCAGTATGAGGTTGACTTGGACGAAACAAGGTTTGAATTGGCAGCAAATGAGGTACCTTTATTTATTCTTCTTGTCTTCTTCTTTCGTTGTTCTTCTCTACATATGATCGGTCGAATTGAGATCATTGGAATGAAATTCAAATTGATTACAAACTGGTTGATAGTGTAAATGTAATAATGGAGTACAGGATTTGATGTTGATACCTAATTTTCTTTTAGCTTTGGATTTGGCGAAAGACTCCAGTCCTTCTTCTCGGGTTACAAACATAAATTGCTTATTCTTCTTCCCCATCTTCTTCTTTTGTGAGCTCTTCCTGTAACTGTTTATTAAAAGAGAGAAGAAAACAGAAAGTCATCTTATAAGGTCAAATTTAATCCAAGTGAGTTATCAAAACAAACCCTAAATCCTACTCAGTAGTCATCTTATCCTGCCACTATTCCAGCACCTATGAAAGAAGAATTGAGAGGAAAAATCTCGAAACTTCAGGCATTGTAGGCTATGATAACGTTAGAAACGATTCCTAATTCCAGGAAAAAATTATCATAGGCGAAAGCTGCACGCTGCAGAGTAGGGAAAACAAAATGGAAGCCATTAGAGGCTTTCCAAATGCATATTTCGCGAAACTTTTGCCCACCTTAAACGCTTGTGAGAGGTCTTAGCCTCTTAGGCATATAATAGATGTGAATATTAAGTTGAGTAAAATTAATAACTAACATGTCTCAAACAATAGAAAATATCAGACATCAGGGTCATACTGAAATACTAACCTTAGAATGGCAGCTCGTTTCTCCTCTAACAATCGACATAATTCCACCTTCAACCAAACCACCTAGATAAAAGTTGTTTCTCCATTAAAAGTAAGAGAAGTAAAACATCCAAGTAGCTTGTCAACTGATTACGCAAGAGAAGTAAAACATCCATGTAGCTTGTCAACTGATTACGCACCATGCGGGCATGCAACATGAAAAGTGCATTTAATGAATATGTACTCAAGAAGAATGTCTCAAAATAACAATTACTTATAATGCCGGCTGCATAAAAGATCGCATGCAAAAAAGATGTCGTTTTCACCAAGCATCAAAGATAATAAATAAGTACTAACAGTAGGAAGGATAAACTTTAAATGATATGGCAAAATAAGAGAACTTCACTATATTCTTTAGGCCAAATAATAACCCAAAGTTCAAGTTACCAAGAAACAGCCTAAATTGACCTTTCGTGAATATTTCCTTGATCAACTTCTCGAGTACACAAGTTCCTCGAAGAGCACTCTATCCCTGCTTGTGTAAGCCATGAACCTAGAGTCCTCGTTATGCTCTTGCATGCTAGTTCAAGGGAAACCGTATGATTGTTTGCGGTTTAAAAAGACTGCAAACGTCACGGCGTCACGAAAATTATGTGGGCGCCATATGCACCTAAAGTAGCCAACAGCAGATGTAGCTTCAGCAAGACCTCTGAGGTGTGAAAAGTATTCGCAAATATTCACATCGTACAAGTTAAGCCCTATAGACGCATCAGAAGGCTATTTTTCATATACATAAACTAAAATATGTGAATATTATAGGAAATAGATTTACCTGTTCTTGAAGATCTGGAACAGAATCTGCAGCCAAATCCCTGTTGAACCACTAAGAAAATCCTCCACATTATTAGATCCAGATCCCAAACCACCATTTGTTTGTGTATCACCTAATCCTTCTGTTGTACCACCATTTCATAGTTCATTCACATGAACATGAAACACGTGAATTCAGAAAAATTTGTATTATGGACAAAAAAGATCAAATCCTTTTACTTTTGATTTGCCTTCGGTGGAACAGCGTTCATAAACCCAAGCATTCGCATTTTACAAAATCAACTTTAGGTACATAAGGGTTCATAAACCCTAGCTTCCACAAAATTGAACTGCTCCTAATCCTAGCCTGCTCTCTCTCACTGTCACTCTCTTATCCTATACACACTCTCTCTAACCGGAATCAGTGGAGGTTGAGTGAGACCGAAAAGATGGAGTAATGAAAAATGATTTAATCAATACTAATAATTCAAAGTCAATAACCTAAATGCAAAACAATCAAATTTGAAGCTTTAAAAAGAATAGAAAAGAAGAGGGAAGAAATACCTACATGTTAGATAACAAATCCCAAATACGAAAGTTCCATAAACATCTGATGAATCTCTCATTGAAGAAACCGATGTAGAGATAGAGAGAAAAATCGAAGAGAATTTGTAATGCTGATGGAATGGAAGAGTCACTCCTCTTCCAGTGGAGACACAACCGACGGTATAATGAGAGAAGGTGGAGGGTTGTCTTCTTCTCAACGTTTTTGGATCAGAAAGTGAGAGAGGGAGAGAATGAGAATGAAATCTCATTAAGAGGTTTAGGCGTTGCAGACAGATTGATGGGAAAAACTTAAACTGAAAGAGAGAATGAGAATGAAATCTCATTAAGGGGTCTGGGCGTTTGAGAGAGAGAGAGTGAAGGGGTTTGGGCGTTGCAGGTACTTGGTGGAGAGAGAGAGTTATTTTAATCTGAACGTTGAACCAGTCCGGGGAATTTCGACGGTCTAGATTCAGAGTCTAATTTACTTTCTTGCTTGTAGTGGGTGAATAAATTTGGGAGGGTAACGGATCAAAGGGTGTGGATTGCATCAAAAACGCAACGGACGACTGGATTTGTGTTTCGGCTTGTCCCAGTCAGCACAAAACATTGTGTTTTGTTATATAGATTTGTATTTACTAGCAGTCAATATAAATAAATGAAAAAGAATATGAGACATAATAAGCAGAAAATGGACTTTTTGAATAAACAAAAAGTATCATGTTTATTATGTGTAATTGTTACTTATGTATTAAATAAGATCTCTAATCTATTATAGTAAAACAGCTCGGTCGGTTACTCAAGGTATAAGTCTGGCCGTTCATTTTTCGTGTAGATTTTTCATCCGACGGGTGAAAATATTTCAAAATCTGTGATTTAAAATTCGTGTAATTAAGTTCCCCAATACAGGTTATTTTGGTCATTTAAGAAAAATTCTCCCACGTTTTCTGGCTTCACCGAACCCAACTTCGTGTCTCTCTCCCTCTACTCCGACTATCCCTCTACCCATACTTCCTCTTTCTTTCAAAACAGTTAGTTCTAAGTTCAGTTTTTATCTTTCCTGCTCTCCCTCTCTCTATTTTTCTCTCTTTCTGATTCAACTTCGGTTTTGTTCATCTAAATCTGCTCTCTCTGAAATCTTCTTCTCTTCTTTCATTGTTGTTTCATTTCTATTTAATCCTTGGTTGGCTTCAGTAATTTAAGTTTTATGATAGTCTAATTGCAGGAAGGTAATTGGATCTTTTGTGTGGGTTATTTTTATTTAAAGAGCTTTTGTGTGGGCTGTTTTTATTTAAAGCTCTGAAGAAACACTTGAAGCTTTGTGTAAGTTTGGTGAAGAAGTGTTCGAAGAAATGCCTCACTAAAGTCTTTGGTTATAAAAGCAAGTTGGTCTTCTTCAATGTTGTCCAAATTGCTTCTAAATTTAATAGCAGGTACATGCCTAGATGGTAATGGACACAGTAACCAAATTTCACTTCTTACCTTTTGGTTTTGTATTGTCTGTTTAGAGTTGTATTACCTGAAGTTTTCTACTTCTGAATCTTATTGATAGAAGAAGGCAAGTGAATTCTCTTCAACAACACAGAACCAAAATCAAAAGAATCACACTCTTATTGGGGAAGGCACATACTCAAATCTAATCAACCTTGAGGTATACAATCTCTCTCTCTATATATATATATATATATATATATATATATATATATATATATATATATTTATATATATATATATATATGTGCTTATAGAGTTTTTTTCTTATAATTTGGTGATATACCTCTCATTATCTATTCTTACCAGTTACATTTTGTTCTTCATGAATGCCCATCGATAATGTTCAATGGTGAATTAATGCAGTCGAAGAGAGGGTTCCAGGGTTTATCTTAAAATCTTATTTTAGTCATGACGGAAACATCTGATCACAACCTAAAATCCCCTCTTTCTCCCTCCTTCTAATAGTTTGAATTTGTCTAACCTTTATATACTTTCTTCTTGCTTAGTTTGTGTCTTTCAGTTTTCATAGGTTTTGTACTTAAGGTGTTTGGAGAAATGCCCGACTAAGGTGTTCTGATTCGGATTTTTGTTGCCCTCTAATGGTTATATTTATTGTGAAGGTTATTTTGGCACTGATTTTTCTGTTTTGCAGGTAACTATTATTGCCCTCTAATGGTTGTTCTTTAGACCTATCATCTTCTCCTTAACTTCTGAGTTTTGTTAATGTTAAGTCCTCTCAAGTGAGTTGAAGCTTATCATCATTGTCAATTCCTGGTTTTGTGTGCTAGGTAATCTCTTATCTCCTTGCCAGAATGGTTATTTTCTAATTAGCAGGTATATTTTGCTTTACCCCTTAGTGACACATCAACCATAACACACTAGAGATAATTTTTATCCCCTTTAGGTAGTTGTAAAAAGTTTAAAAGATCGTAGTCGTTGGTGTGTTGTTTAGTTTTTCATTGTTATCCCCATCAGATTCTCCGTGCGACTTTCTCTCTCTCTGGCAATAGTTTTGCGTTATTCTTGCAGTTTATATCTTTCCGGCACCTCCATCGAAATCTGGTATCTTTTTCAACTCTTTCGTGATTGTTTGATTTCGATTTACACAGAGGTATTGTAAAAATTCTTTAAGTTCTAAATTGATTTCTAATGATCTTTCTAGGTTGGCTTCAGTAATTTGATTTTGATTATCTTCTAAATCAGGGAGGTTTTGTAGAAAGGCTTGAAATTTTGTGTTATACTTCTCCTATTCTTCCACTTTTTCTTTTTAGTTTATGATTCATTTGAGTTTCATTTTATGATTCATTTGATTACTTTTGGGTGGGTTGTTTTTGGTTGAATCTTTGATCTTCTAAATTGCAGGGAGGTATTTGAAGAATGTAAAGAAATGCTTGAAGTTTTGTGAAAGTTTGCTCACAAAGTGTCTGAAGAAATGCTTGAAACATTTGATACTGTCTAATTGATTTAATAGCAGGTATAAGGTAATGGAGAGAGTCCTATAAGTTTTATGCTTTTGTAGAACTTTTTATCATTTTTGTTCTTTTTATAGTTTGAAGTATAGCTTTTTTACGCTTTGCTGTCTTGCTCGTAAATATTCAGCACCTTCATTGTCAATATCCTCTTTCTAACTATCGATTGCAGTAAGTAATCACAAATGCTTCACTCAAGTTTTTTTTTAGTTTAGACAGACTAAAACCTAAACCATGACTTGAAATCTGTTTAAACATTTGTGTTTTTTATGTTTGTAATGTTTAACAGTGAAATCTGCTTAAAGATCTCTGTTTTCTATGTTTCTTATGGTTTTATGGTGAATTTTTTACTATCTACTGGATTTTGTGTTTGTTCAATTTCATCTATGGCTGACTAAATTTTCATATGACTTCTATGTGTTTGAAAACAACCAGTTAATAAACTCATCTACATTTTACCTTTTTTTCGCAGTCAGAGCTTCTTCTCCTTCTCAGGCTAAAGATGAAGTAATTTATTTTGACTTCAAACGATCTTCTATGGTTGTTTTTCGTTAGATTTTTCTGCTACAAGTGAGTAATTTCATTTACTTAAGTTTTATTCACCGAAGTTTTGTTTGCTTTTGCGTGTTGAATTTCTACAATTCTAATGCATAATCTCCTCGACTTCTATTTCATATTATCCATCTTCTCCTTATCTTCCATTTTTCTTGCTTGGTTGGGAAACTCTTAAGTTCCTTTTAACTCCAAAGTTGCAAACTTCAGTAGGAAAACTCACATGGGTGAAGAAATTTTCCATGTTTAATCGGCAAGTAGATCAAAATCATATGTTTAATGGGTGTTAGTATTTAGGATTTTTGGTTGTTCTTGATTTCCAATTTTATCTGATTGCATTTTGCTTTGGTTTACAATTTTCTCATACAAACTACTATTCTTGCTGTTATTTCTCTCCCTCCGAATTTTCTCACACAAGTGCGAGAAATATTGTTAATGGAGATGGTTGAAGTTTCATTGCTCTGATCCCTAGGTCCGAAAGTAGAAATTGTAGTTTCTTCTATCCAATATATTGTTTTCAGATTGTTATTCGCTACATCTTGAAGATACATTGTTTTCATTGCTCTCTACCTCTCCTCTTCAGGGTTTGTCTTTTATTATTATCTTCCTGCTTGGTAATGACATTCTATTTTTATTCCATGTTTCGATTTTCTAGATGATCATCTTCCCCTCCATTTGTGTGGAAATTTGCAGATTTGGTGATATTAAGTTATGATGGTGCACAAGTTGTTTGAGAAAATACTTCTTAGAGACTAAAGTCAATTGCAACCTCTCTTCCTTCCCTGAAGTAATCTCTCATTTTAAATTGGGATTCTTACATACAGGTTTAGTATGTGAATACATTACTAAATGCGTTTGGAGAAAATATTCAAAAGAATAGTTATTAATTCTTTTCTTCTTAATGTTGACGAGTTTAATGTATTTATTTTTTTTATAGGAATAATGTATTTGTTTGTGTTATATGTTGAAGAGTTTAATAATATACAGTTCACGGTTTATAGCTTTTTTTTTTCTTTCTCTCTTTAGGTGTTTTTTTCCTGTTTTTCATCAATCTTTCAAATTTAGACAAACCTAAAAAATCGACTTGCTGTTTGGACTCCTTTTCGTATAATCGACTTGCTGTTTGGACTCCCTTTTTCCAGCGTTGCAATTTGGACTCCCTTTTGACGGAATCACTTAGGAATATTCCATCTCTAAAGTTAAACTTTAACCATTTCCCAGTTTACCCTTATTTGACTTCTTAGTTTTTTCAACTCAATCAATCTTCTTCCAATTTCATTTATAAAAAAAAGAAAAAAAACAGAATCTTTCTTCTCTATCCATTTCAAAACACATGCTCCTCTTCTATTTTACTCTTCGTACAGATTTATTGATCAATCTATTGTTATAAGAACTTCAATGCTTATCTTCTAATTAATGAAATTCTACTACATATTAATTTCCATAGTTGAGTTTGAGATTACCAAATTTTTTTTAAGAGAATCCTGAAATCATAGTTCAAGCATCCTTCTCCGACTAAAAGAAATTAACACCCATTTCTTAATTTGCTCCATCTTCTGGTTTATCTCAACTTTTGATTTTGTAATCAAAATTTGGAAACCCATGAATACGCCATTGTGTTTAAGTAATCCAAATGTCAAGTTGGTACCAAAGAAAGGGCATGAAATTAATAAACTGTTAGTTGCATCAAACTCCACCAAATTAATTTCTTAACCCGGAGAGTTGTAGTTTTAATTCACCTTCTTTTAAGTTGAGAAATCACAAGCTAGTCATTAGTCATCCATGGAAATTAGAAAGAAATAGATATGAGGGTAGATTGGTTTCTTGAGTAAGAAGAGCCTACTGCCTTGTCTCTCTCTCTAGATCTATCTGGTAACAATAACAATGGTTATCAAGTCATTTTTTAGGGATATTGATTTAAGCCCAAATTTATCATCTAAAAGTTATCACAAGGCAGCAACTCACAAAAGAAAATCCAACATAAGTATATAATCTAATTGGGGTGATTGAGTGATCAGGGTCTATGAAAGAAGAAGATGATTTAAAGATAAAAGAAAAAGAAAATTTAAAATAAAATTAGGGGGTCAAAAGTGCAATATTGATTATATAAGGGTAAACTAGGAATTAGTTCAAGTATAATGTTAGAGACGGAATATTCCCGAGTGATTCCGTCAAAAGGGAGTCCAAAGTGCAACACTGGAAAAAGGGAGTCCAAACAGCAAGTCAATTATATGAAAGGGGGTCCAAACAGCAAATCTCCCATTTCCCTAGCATTTAAAATGTAAAAAGGTGAAACCCCATCGAAGTGGCCAAATTAACACAAACCAAATCGAACTGACGACACCAATGTATAATTAACTAGGTTCCCACCGCGCCCTACGGGCGCGGTAGATCCCTCTTGGCTAACGCCGTCGAGATAGATCACGTTCCCGTGTCTAGCATACACACGTGCATGTTCCAATATGTCTATTTTCACACCATGTGGGGTCAAGAGAGTATCGGTTATCTGAAATTATGTACCGATTTCGTATGAAATCGTGTACTGATTTCAGATCACAGGTATTCACATGTCGCCAAAAGGTGTGAAAATAGACATATTGGAACATGCACGTGTAGATGTATGCTCGACACGGGAACGTGATCTATCTCGACGGCGTTAGCCAAGAGGGATCTACCGCGCCCGTAGGGCGCGGTGGGAACCTAGTTTTTAAAGTATTTGAAGTGTATAATATAGATATATACATATATTGTTCTCCAAGTGCGGAGTGCCTTTGACACAACATTGTGAGGAGAAACTTAATTAAATTTTAGTTTCGATACCATCAAAATAAAAATATTTTGGTCATTTCGACCGAGATATTTTGAAACTTTGGTGAAAACTCGATACTCGAACGCCCGATACTCGAGAAACCCGAAAAAATTGACGGGCTTGGACGGGTTTTGGACACTAGGATTTTTAAATAACCCGCCCGATTAAACCCGAAAGCACGAGTGGACCGAGAGTTTCAAAGCCCGACCGATCCGACCCGATGAATGACACGAACCCGACCGGCCCGATCCGGACTGATTCCCACCCTATTTCTGCCTTCATCTCTCTCTCTCTTCGCCTTTCTTTGTCTCTCTGCTAAAATTACAAGACTCAGTTTTATTAACAATCTCTTAGTTTATCTCTCTACCCTCGGTGGTGGTTGTGGTGGTGCCTCCTCTTCTGTTCCTCCCATCAAGGTAGAACTTCATCTTCTTCCTCATACTTGCCTTTATTAATAACCTCAATAACAACATTTTATCCTTGTTATCATTAGGAATCACATTTTGTTTAGTAAAAATTCTACTGAATCACTTTTTATCCTTCCTTCTTATTCGTATTTTGTTAATAAAATTTCGTATTTTGTTTCCCCAAACCACCACCGACCATAAAACAACCTAATGATCTCTAGAATGTTTTATTTGATTAATCTAAAACCTGTTATTTGAGTTTTCTTAATTAGAAACTACTCTGTTCAACAACAACAAAAATTAGAAACTACTTTTTTTTTTTTGTTGAAAGTAAATTAGAAACTAGTTCCAATACGAATTTCACTTGGATTCACCTTACTCAAATTTAGAAACTTTAGGTAGTAAAGTCTATGTATATATATATATCTCAAACCAAGCTTATTCTATTTGTTGTCTTCACATCAAAACTCAAAAGAAGAAAAGAAAAAGGTAAGAATGTCTAATCTCTCAGAACTAGATTTCATAATTGATATCCTTTCACGATTACCAGTAAAATCTATCTCTAAATTTAAATGCGTATGTAAGTCGTGGAATAACCTATTTAATGATCCGCTTTTTATTCAAATGCACCTCAATTTAGCGAAAGAAAGGAAGGACTTTAATCTAATAACTGATGATAGAAATCTATACTATCCAATTAAGGTTCACCGAACGATGTTTGATTATCTATGGGTTGATTTTATCGGTACTACTGATGGCTTGTTTTGTATAGAAGACATGCCTGGAAATAAAATTTGTATTTGGAACCCATCAACAAAGCAATACAAGGAAATACCATCTCCACCTAGAATTATAAATCCTTATAGAAGAGGGGCATATGGATTTGGTTATGATAATCAGAAGAATGATTACAAGTTGGTAAGAATTGTGCCTGTGATACAGAAAGATATAGAGAAGGATTTAGGTTCTTATTGGCCTGATGATGGTAGTGGATTTTTTGATGTTCAAGTCTATACTTTACGATCGAATTCATGGAGCAGAATCGTTCAACAGATTCCGGATAATGGGTATAATGAAATTGATGTAGCCGGTTTGTTTGCTAATGGATCTCTTTATTGGATGTCTGACAAAGAAAAATTTATACTTGGCTTCAACCTTAGTGAAGAAAGATTCGACCAACTTTCACTACCTTATTGTTATGATGAGAATTCTTCAACAACTTTGAGTGTTTTGAATGGTGATCTTTCTGTATGTCATGATTTGTATAAGATCTACAAAGTTGACGTATGGGTTATGAAGCAGGCTTATGGCGCAAACGTGTCTTGGAGTAAATTGATAACTATTTCCCAATCAAAAGTTTTGACTGAACCAATCCATTTCAAAAGGCCATTGTTGTGTCATAATAATGGTGAAATCCTATTTGATACTGTTTTATATACAAAGGACTATCACGGTAATGCTTTAGTTACATATGATCAAAATAAAGAAAGAGTTACAAACGTCGTACAATTAGTATATGGTGCAATCGGCTTCGATACATTTGTTTATGTGGAAAGCCTAGTTTCAGTTCATTCGGATACATATGTGGAGGAACCATTAGAACCAGTAAGAAAGAAGTTGAAGACAATGAATGAATACAACAACAACAACAAGAGGTCCTGGCGTCCTGCCATAATGATATGAAAGCCAGAAAAGGATGACTACTGTTGAAAATTTAATATTGGTTTAATATTAGTTTTTCTATATTTTGGATTATTTCCTCATTGCCAGCCTTTATGGTGCTGCTTTTTGGGTTTTAATGGTTACTTTTTAGTTTTTTCGCTTTGGGCAGACAGGTTTGTGTTGCGTAAAAAAAAAAAAAAATAAATATGTTCCTATACACGTCTACATCTTCACTACACAATTAAGCCGACCTATTTGTGTATTTGCATGAGAAAAAATTACTGACTCATAAAAATTGACTTATTATTAATTTTTTTATTAAATTTATAATTAAACTCATTATATTTTTATTTGGGCTTGTCGTCCGCCGACCCCATGCCCAAAATATTATTCCACTCAAAACTTTGCACTCTCAATAATTTCTTTGTTTCCCCGAATCACTCACCTTAATTATTCACTTGCACAATTTTCAAAAAAGAAAAATTATTCACTTGGACCAAACCCTATAAATGGGCCGTGTAGTGTACCAAGAGCTTGGCCCAAAGTAGGGGGCGCTTAATTAGGGATTTATAAAACAACCTTATCTCAAACCAAGCTTATTTTATTTGTTGTCTTCACATCAAAACTCAACAGAAGAAAAGAAAAGAAAAGGGAAGAATGTCTAATCTCTCACAAGTAGATTTCATTAATATACTCTCTCAATTATCAGTAAAATATATCTTTAGATTTAAATGTGTATGCAAGTCGTGGAATAACCTATTTGATGATCCGTCTTTTATTTGGGTTTGTCATCCGCCAACCCCATGCCCAAAATACGTATTATGTGCAAAGAGTATTTACCCTTGGAATTTTTTCACATAAGATTTCAATATTATACCTAAAGTATAAAGGTCTAAGTGTTTGGAAGAAACAAAAGTTTCAAAAAATATTATTCCACTCAAAACTTTGTACCCCAGATAATTTCTTTGTTTCCCCAAATCACCCACCTTAATTATTCTCTTTGACCAAATCCTATTAAATGGGCCGTGTAGTGTACCAAGAGCTTGACCCAAAGTAGGGGACGATTAATTAGGGATTTATAAAACAATCTTATCTCTAAAACGTGTTATTTGATTAATCTAAAACGTGTAGTAATTATAAACTAGTAATCAATAAAATTGATCTTCTTTGGTGAGAAATTTTAAGCCAACAATCTTCTAGGAAATGAAAAGGAAGACGAAGAAATAAAGAAGAAAAAGAAGAAGAGGTAAAGCTTCATCAAAATCAGATCTATTTTAGAAACGAAAAGGAAGACAAAACATCATTAAAATCTAGAAAAATGAAGCTTCATTTTTCTTCTTCTCTTTTCTAACTTGTTTATTGCATTGAACTTTGTAGATCCGATTCTTCTTCTCCAGGAGAAAACATGAGGTGACTTCAATTCAATCGAGTAAATTAGTGGTTCCTTCAGTACTACAAATTCATAGATTTTGATTATGTATGAAAGGTTTATACTTCGATTTGTTTTCATTGTTTTTTATGTCTGATTTTCATATTGGGTCATGTATGAAGACATTGATTTGTTTTCATTGTCCATTAACATCAGGACAGGAAGAAAAAAAAAATTCAATTGTCTTCTTTTTTCCACATACACAATCGAGGTTACGAGATCTACAAACCGAATTTGCAAAATTAGTCGATCGGGTTCGCAATTGAGCAAACCCAGGTTGCGAAAGAAAATAGAAAAAAATGTCGATTTCCTAAGTTTCTTTTAGAAAAATGTTATGAAAGTGGGTCTTTTTATAAAGAAAATGAGAATCCATCTCTAAATATATACTACTAGTTTAATCAAAATCCAACATCTAACATAAAAGTTACGTTTTTTTTTGTTGCACCATATTTTCATTAAAATATTAAAGCGTTATTACAGTATTTATCAACTAACATACAAGGAATAATATTCCACTTCTTGCTCATACTCTTCTTTCTTGCCCATCTCGCAAGTTTGTCTGCGTTCGAGTTGGAAGTTCTTCTGGTGTATTTGAATTGCACCGCTTCGAAATTTTTCCTGCTTTCTCGGATTTTCTTGATGTGGATAAGTGATTTCCATTGAACTGAATGGCGTTTATTGTGCAGATGATTGATGAGATTCATGTTGTCGTTTTCAATGATAATAGATTTTAGATTCTTTCGTTCGCCCATTCTAAGGCGAATAAAATTGCCATAGCTTCACTTTATTCACTATTCCTAGCTCTTGCGGTTTTTGCCTGTGCTGCTATAAATTTTGATTCTGCATTATGAGCAATTAAACTAATTCCCATATTGGATGATATATTCGTAAAAGATGCATCAACATTAATCTTAATAAAGTTATTTTCCGGAGGTTGCCATTTTACGTATGTTTTGTGATTTTTCTTCTGATGTTTAGTATTGATTTTTAGGAAAATTTTCTATCATTTTAATGATAGTAAGAACATCATTTATTTCATGCTGGAAACCGTGATCACATCTAACTTTCCATAAGATTCAGAGAATAGACGTAAAATGTATATTCTCTTTAGTATAACAAGAATCAACATTCTTCTCCCATGAGAAAATCCAATCCGAGATGGAGGAAATATTCTCAGAAATGACATTGAACTTGAACCAAATTAATATTCTTAGCCAGAGCACAATGTAACAATGCATGTTCTATGGATTCAGTATTAGTACAATTTGGGCAATTAGTATTGTTGTCTATGTATTTTTCAATTCTCTCTCTCACTGGGAGAGCTTTAGTGCAGATTTTCCATATAAAGATTTTGATTCTCGGTATTACCGGGAGATTCCAGATAAATTTCCAGTTCTGAGTATTAGGATTTTGATTGATATTCGTGGTACTAAGGTGCTGGGACATCGATGCTACCGTAAATTTACCCGACTTGGTTAAGTTCCATTTAAGTTGATCTTTCCCTTCGCTATTCACCGGGATGGCCTTGATGAGGTTCTGAGTATTGGCATCAAAATTGGCGTTGAGGGCTTCATTATTCCAGTTGTTATTCATAATTAGATGGGCCACCTTGGTAAGATCAGAATTGTTGTTGTACGGGATTGTACCACTGATTTCTGGGATCCAATTGTCCGACCAAATGTTGATATCCTTACCTGATTGTACTTCCCATGTGGGTAAACTATCTATAACATTGTAGTGTTTTCTGATCGTTTTCCAGGTCCAGGAGTGATGACCCTTTGCTGGGCCTGGGGTATCCGAGTGTGGGAAGTATTTAGCTTTGAGGAATTTAGCGCACATTGCATCCGGATCTGTATTAAGTCTCCATGCCATCTTAGTGAGGAGAGTTGTGTTGTCAAGCTCAGGTAGATGGATCCCAAGTCCACCCAGTCTCTTCGGCAAACAAATATGCGACCATGATTTGGTGCATATACCTTTCGACTTACCCCACCAGAAAATCCGTTGAGCGGACTTGATGCTCTTGCTAATTCCTTTAGGGATAGCAAAGCATTACATCTGATATCGGGTACGGCCGCTGCTATGGTTGAGATGACCACAGTTCGACCTGCTTGAGATAAGAAGGAATAATTCCATTTGTTAAGCTTATTCTTGATCTGATTGAGAATGTCTTTAAACACTGTAGTTTTTTGGGTTCCAATGAAGAGTTGTGCTCCCAAGTACTTCGTAAATATTATGAAGTTATTTACACAAAGAGATAATTTAGTCTTCGTAAATATTATGACCTAAACAAAAATTATGAAACGTATGTTGCTCGTTTACCTATTATTGGGGCTCAAGTATCTAAAACCCTTTAATAGTGCCCTTCACCGCTAATGTCCAATTCCAGATACACATTTTTTTTAATGTTAAGCTCTTTAGTTGTATGTGTGAACCACATACTTGCAAAAAATGACCAAGATGGTTCTAGACATTTAATTTTTCTTTTCCGTCTTATATTCTATCTAATCTCACTTCGTTGCTCACTTCGTTGGCAATAACATCGAAACTTAAACTTAGTCGCGAAACTTCATATTTTTCATCTTATATAGCTAAGTAATTAGCAATGCCCCATTAACGCTACTGTCTAATTAAGAATGCTATTTTTTTTACTCCATATCTAATTAGAAAACCTCTCTTTTTGACTTTGTGTGTGAACCACGTACTCAGAAAAGATGTGAGATGCTAGAATGGTTTAGACGGTGACCAAAAGGGTGACATAATGACGTGAAATTCGCTAAAACAAAAGATTTTTTTTCGAAATTTGATTACTGTGGGGACCGCTTTTGTTTCTAAATGAGGAAACATGTCATCCTCTAAGTACCAATTTCTAAGTCACTCTATCATTTCCGAAAAAAGATTGCCAAAGTAGAGTGGCACATCATCATTTTGTTTAGTCTATTAAAAGATTTTTTTTATTTTTAACCAGTCAAAACTTTAACAATAATGGATTATTTGTATCTTTAAATTGCTTTATGATTTTAGAGCCATCTCTAGAGCTATTGTCAAACCTTTCAGGCTCTCTCATCTTCTTCAAGCTATTGGTATTTGTGTGGCTGCCTTTGAGTTATAGTTCAATAACAGTGGCTCCCAATGTCTTGTCTGGAACCATATGGTTCACAATAAGCTATATAAATGTTCTGAAAACGATTACCATTTCACAAGAGAAATTGTTGCTCAAGAAAAATTAGAGTTTCTCTTTGAGCCATCCGACTACAGCGAACATTCTCACAAAGAGATAATCATCTCTCTATGACTCTACCGAACTACACCTTTACTGTTTGTATGCAAAGGTGTGATTGTGGTGCTATTTTATGAAAACTTTTCGGAGTATAATTGGAGTGCCATATGATCGTTATTTAAAAGGGAATAAAAATCTGGTGACACTTCAATTATAATACAAACCCGGAAAATGGAACAATGTAAATATTCGAACTTGCAGATTTTCATAGGAGGTAAAAGCAGAGTAGTCAAGGGTAAAAAAACAAAGAAAATGATCAAAGAAGATAATTGGAAACGAAAAGCAACCCCGTTTCCATTTCAGATAATTTACAATCTCAGATATGAACAACACTTGGAATAGATTTACATGTACAGTAAACACCTACTAATACAAAACAGAGAGATGATGAAATATAATACTAACCAAAAGTTGAAGATAATATAAGTAGTACACATGATTCAAACTTGGCTGGCTCTTTTCTACTTCTACCTGTGCTAACTTGCCTGTATATATAAATATACTCTTGCATGGCCAAGCAAATATATAACATCTAACTGAACCACTTCTTCTAATATTCAAAACTACACCCACATCGTACGGTTTCTTCACGATGGTGGGCCTATGAGGAACTGATCCTGGGAGACTGAAATCTAAATCAAATTGTGACAATCAATTTTCATGTCGGAATCCAAAATGCATTAATGGGTCATATTGTCGAGCAATTCGATCTTGAAGATGAAGATCTATCTTCCCATACTAATAGGGGCGGGTGATTCTTCGCTCATTTTCGTTGTCCCCTTGTTTATCTCTTGTGATCACAAAAACTTAGAGCTGTAAAGCCAGGTCTGGTTGTTGAGAATCAGATAAAATACCTGAAGACTGCTTAACTGGTGATGATGATTGGAAAGCTATATTTAGATCTGGAGGAAGCATATCTCTTTTCTTGTTCGTCTGAGGGTTTTGCATAAACCCTTGCCAAGGAGATTGAGCTTGAAAGCGAGATAAGTCTGTACTTAGTAGCTGTGGGAAAACCATATGTTTGTTGTTTTGGAAATGTGATTCATTGCTTGGAGTTTGAGGGTGAAACCTGTTTATCGACTGGAACTGTAAACCACCAGGGGGAATTACCCCATGAAATTGCTGAACAGATTGAGAGAAGTCTCGAGTTGGATTGAAAAGAGAAGAAGCTGAAATCTGCATGTTGGTTTGATTTGAACTTGCCAAGGGTTTATTTTGTAAATGTGTAGCCCCAAGGGACATCCATGCTCGAGCAGCAGCATTGTTAGCGGCTACTGAATCTTCTTTTCTGGAAGATGGAATTGATACCCTCATTTGTTGAGGGCCCATTTTTGGTAAGTTTGCGGGCCTCTGCTGGATTTGGGCTTTTTCAGCCAACATTCTCAATTGATTTGGATCGTTAAGATTCTGAAGATAGTTTCCATCTTGTACATAAGTACCTGCTCTGGCCTGTAGGTTAGAGATAAAACCATAAGAATTATTCGCTCTGTTATTATCTGTATCCGTAATGCTTTTCTTGTTTAGCAATTCTCCGCTGGCAACCCTGTGAATGTCGGAATTCATGTGAGGTACAGACTGAGCAAGACCAACTTTCCTTGAAGCCATTTCAGTTTGCCTTGAATTCTTCATTTCAAAGTCGTGCTTAAGTGGATTTCCTGAAGAAATATCGACACGGTTAGTGTTGTTTGATGAAGGATTCAGCTCAATTTGCTTTAAGCCGTTATCTTGCTTCGCAAAATTCATTGTTAACTGGTTCTGCAGCTGATTAGTGGGATGAGAAATGGGCTTCGCCGGAACACTGAACAAAGGCGGTTTCTTTTCCGAAACGGACCTACTCAAGGGGAAGCCCTTTAAAGGATTAAGTGCACCAGGAGAAGTAGCCAATGCTGATAAATTTCTACTTCTAAGCAGACTGATTTCATCTTGTGTAACCTTCGGCCCGTCATGAATCCTGCAATCATTTAATGGCTCAGGTTTAATCCGTATATCTGCAAGTTGTTTTCCCTGGTCTGCCAGTATCAAAATGGGCTTAGAAAGGGGTTCGTATTCCCCAACCCACCCACGACCAAATTTCATTCCCTCAGGAAGTGCTTGCTTAATTCTCCGTGAAGCAACTTTCCAGGGAACACGCCCAAGAGTTGCGGCAAAACGAGCCAGACTCCTTGAATAAGAATGGTTTTCTTGAAGCCCAACCTGATTCAACAGAATAAAAGGAGATAAATACAATATCAGTCAAAGAATATGAAAATTCAGTTTTTTTGTTACTTACAGAGACTAGTTGCCTGCTTTCATCTTCAAAAGGTGAAAAAATCGACTCTGTAAAGACCTCTAGCTGATCAGATATATTGTAAGTTGCACGGCGATTCTCGTCTATCACCAAATGCTTCTTTTCAGTCTTAGATGGGAGATTTTTATCTGTAAAATATAACAATTGAGGTCAAATTGTAGGTAAAACTATAAACTATCCAATGCCTAAGCCTTGAACCATAACCCCTAAAGGCTAAACATCCTCAGCCATAAGCTTAGGATTTCTGAAATAGCCGACATTTAATTAAGCTTTATCAAGATTCAAGACACCCTTCACCAGTATACCTGACAGTTGCTCCTCAGTTTCATCTGGTAAATTCTCTGTGAGTGAAGAGTTTTCATTAACGAGACCCTCAACATTGCTAGGCACCTCATCATTGTTAGGCTCCTCACATTCATCGGGTTGTATTGGATTTGATAATGTACATGTATCCACCACAGTAGCACGAGTAGCCCCCGAAGACAAATCAGAGCAAACTGGTTCCTGCACGGAGGTAGACGAGGACTTCTTTACTGGAGTCCTCACTGACGTCTTTACTGGAGTCCTCACCGACGTCTTTACTGGAGTCCTCACTGACGTCTTTACTGGAGTCCTAACTGGCGTATTTACTGGAGTCCTCACCGGCGTCTTTATTGGAGTGTGTAATCTGGTTTTCTGCTCTAACTCGAGCTCCTCGTTCGTTCGTCCGATAGAAATTCTCAATCTCCGAAACTTCTTTTTTGTCAAATCATGAATTGTGCTTGCCTTTCCAAATTGAAGCATGATATCAACGTCATATAACATAGGAAAAAAAGAAACCGAGAGATAGTAGGAATTAAAAGTAGTTACCTGTTTATAGTATATGGTTTCAGGGGCATTGTATTGCATTGCATTTGAACAAATCAGAAGAACATCATCCTGCATTCAAGATGGTGAACTTTAGAAGCCAGTAGATTAACTTTGGATGACTTATCTACGAAATTCCTCCCGAATGAACTTCTACTGTTCTGTTACTTCAACTTATGATAGCACTTTAAATCCTGAACTAGGTGTCTGGCTCCAAGTCCATGAGAAGAGTTAGATAACAGTAGGTCAAAGTTCCCCGAGGCAAGATTATCGCGTTTTGAGGACAGCTTTCAAGTTTCAATTGATGACATATTCGTATTTCTGAATAGACTATCTAGATATACTTACTCGAACCTCAGCTACACGATTAAAAATAAGACACAAATCTAAAATGGGGTCATGGGGTGATTGACTTGCCTGAATTTATTGAAAGACAAGAAAACACCATTCGGGGCATTTTCGGTGAAAGGTTCTCTTAAAGGCCAACAATTTCTAATCTCTTTTAACATCACTAATCCTTCCGACTTCCGAGACTCTTTAGATTTTCAATAAAACATCTCACGGAAAGCAAATTGACGTACGACAAGAGATTTAAGTACTTAAACCTCCTACATTTCACTTATCGAGATAATGTGCAAGCTAAAGAAGAACATATACAGTTTAAGAAATCAAGTCTTAGATAGCATGACTCAATCAAGTATATGGAAGTACCGACTAGCCTAGCAATAGCATTAAGAAGTCATGATTAAAAGTAAGGAAAGAGGTAGTATCTTGCCCTTCCCTATCCTCCTCCTCCTCAATGAAATCGTTTTCAGCATTAAAGAAAATGACAATTTCATAAATCCTTTCCATTTTGCTCAAATATTAGAAGTTGAAAGTTAGTATTTGTTTAAGAACTCACCTCCAATTCTTCCAAGTTAGAGTACATTCCATTTGTCAATTTCTTCCTCACTGTTCCAAAGTCCATTGGATTTTCAATTACATCGTGATAGTCGGGAAGCTGTAAAAACGATCGGTTAACAACAAAGTCTAAAGAAAACCCACAAAATGTTCTTATCAACAAGAAAGATAAAGAAACTTCAAATGAATTAAACCCAAAACTATCTAAATACCTCTTCAGGATCAACAGGCTCAGCAAACACACCATATGTATCTTTCCTGCCACAATCCGAGAAAATGAAACTCGAATTACAGAAATCTTTTAATGAGCAAAATCAAGACAAAGAAGATAAAATTCACTACCTTTGTAGATTATCAAGAATTAACTCCAACTGTTGTCTGTCAGGTAATTCAAACCCTGATTGAAAATCAAGTTAGGAGCTAGAATAACAAAAAAAAAATGAAAAAAATAGAGCAATCAAGAACAACCCAAACATAAAAAACCAAACCTTGTTCAAAATCAATCCCTTTTGAATCAACATTTTGCCATTTTTCCTACAAACAAACACCATAAAGTTAAAATGTATCAACATAAGAACACAAGCTAGAACAAGATAAAGATAGCATTTTTATGTATTGGAATGCCACAAGAGATAGAGAGAGAGAGAGAGTGAGAGAGAAGTAGATTCTGTAGTGGGGTTAATAGTTGACCCGACAGTTAATATCATGAAACAAAATCAAGACAGAGATTGTAGAGAGAGAAAGAGATTGTAGAGAGAGAAAATGGACCAATTTTAAAAGAAATTCTAAACAAGCTGAGCTGAGATGAGGTGAGGTGAGGTGGACTGAATGAATACTACTACCACTTCAATTCCATTTCTAAATAAATACCCTAAATCATCATCATCTCAATTACCTTTCTTGTCTTCTTCAGATCCCTAAATTCGATCAAATCTTCTTCCTCTTCTTCTTCTTCTTCTTCTTCATTATCGTCATCATGGTAGTCATAAATTCTTCTTTTCTTATTAGATGGGTTATTACTTCCATAATCAGAAGAGGGTTCATAAATTTTATCAAGAACTTTCCTTTTTTGTCTTCCTTCTGAGTTAGACTGACTCGTTACTGAGTCAACTCCACTAAAACCCTCATCTTTATTAATACTTCTTCTACTTGGATTAGGTAATCTCAAAACCAACTTCAACTTCTTCTCTTTTCTTCTCTTTCTTCTAACTTCCTCTTCAACTTCATCTTCCTCATCACCATCATCATCATCATCATCACCACCAAAATCATAACCGTATGTCAGATTCCGGTGACGGGTAGCTCGTCGATCTTCAGATTCTGAAAAGGGATTTCTAGATCTTCTTCCAACTCTATGACAAAGATCAGATTTTGATGGCCGACCTTTCTTCTTCTTCTTCAAGATCTTACCCATTTTTCCCCCCTCCAAATCTAAACCCCAACCTCACACACACACACACAAACACTTTCTCTCTCTACTGTAATTACTTTCTATTTTGTTCTCTCGATTTCTCTTTGGCTTTTTCGATTCTTCTCTCTCTCTCTCTCTCTCTACTGCAATTATTTTCTCTTGCCTTTCCCAGTTCCGAACCTAATACTGAACCTGAGCTTTGGACTGCTTTTGAAAGAACAAATAATTTATCCTACGCGAGGGCTATTGAGTGGACCTGCGACTGTCCACGTGTACGGCCATCATTCGGTGGTTCACATCTAGCTGAATTTAAAAAGTTAGATTGTTTATTGAGAGCCGTTGATTAGATATTCGGCCGACAAGATTGTGGTTTGAAAATGTAAATGAAAAATCGTGCGGTGGGCCAGGAGTAAGATGGCAGCTGTATAAAAGTCGTAAGGGATTGGGGACTGAAAATGCTTTTGATTGTATTTTTTTCAACAAAGCAAGAGAGAGAGAGGAGAGAGAAAGTGCTGCCCGTTGCCCGTAGCTTTTGTTAATGTGGGGTCGGGTTGTTGCGTGTTTGCCATTCTGAGACTATTATTTATTTGAGGAAAACTAGTATACATACTTGTCTATATGAGATTTGATGCTCTATGTCTCACGTGAGATTTGGTTTATGGGCCAAACAAATTCTTAGATTTTTTATCTGTTTGATGTGTGTGAAAATATTTGATGCGAAAATCATTTGTTTTCTGATAAAGTAAAACAAGTTTTTAGTTCAACAAAAAAAAAAAAAAAAAAAGTAAACCAAGTTTTTCTTAGGACTAGATTGATATGTGTGAAAATAGAGCATAAAATTTGAATTTTATTTGAAAATCAATTTTCTAGTGTTTGATTCAATCAAAAAAGGGGGATACTGATTTTCCGTGGGAAAAGGTAGGAAAAAAGTCTGAATTTTTTCCCCACTCACTACATGTGAAAACGGTTTTCACAACTCTCACCAAATGACATACAGTTGCTCCTCCTGCATCCACCTTTCTTTCTCTCTCAAACTTTGGATTCATCTCTCTTTCTCTCTAAACCTCCATCGAACAATACCCCAATGATAGCGGTGGGAATCAGTTCGGGTCGGTACCGGGCTCTAACTTCATCGGATCGGTCGATTTCAGACATAAAATGTTGGTGACCACATATTTACTCGAGCAAGCACTTTCAAAAATTATTTGTCCATTGATTGTCCGAGATCGTTTATTTTATTGGGCCAATTTAAACCGGAAGGTCTCGGTACGGGCTTTCCAATCAAAAGCTTGCAAAACTTATAAATCATTTTCATTACTAGACAAACAAAACTACAAGTTACAAATGAAAAAGAATAACTAAAAAAACAAATAGTTATAAAAATACATTTGATCATCATTTGGCAAGATATAATTAATATGTGTGATAATCGTTGAATCTACCTTCACATTTTCGATAACATACATTGTCTGTCACTATAATCGCCAAGACAAAGCACATCCGTGGACCGTATATTGTTGATTCAAGGTTCGCTCCACGACAAAACCATACCAAGCCATTAGAAATAGCATCAGATCAACATATTGACTTTGTTTGCACAAAGATAAATCCAAAATATGTGCAATTATACAAGTGAACTATCAAAAAATGAATAACAAAAGATGCAGCAGTAGGCACTATGCACCATCAAAAAGTCACAAGTTTGGAAGTCTGCAAATCAAATGTTATGGGATTGCATCCATTTCCACATCATTGAATGTCGTAGCATCTTGTCATCATTCAAAATATAACAAGTACCCACAACATTACAAAACTCTTGGGTACCCACGGTCATTCGGTCTATTTGAAATGGTCGATCATTCGGTCGGTCCATTTGACAAGGTCAATTAGCGAGCGGTCTCCTAACATGAAATTTTGACCGAGAACGGCCCGCCTACTCTTTCGGGTAGGTTGGGTAGTGACCGTTTTGACCGTCGGGTGCCCACGTGCCTTTTTTTCTCTCGGGCGAACAGGTCGGGTAGCAGTCTTCCAGATTTTTTTCCCACCACTACATACTGATGTCAAAATTTGTCAACTTTTTATCAGTCATAACAAAGATGACTTGATGCTGGATCAAGTCCGAGTAGATGATTTTACTCTGTTGATTCCTTCCACGATCAATCTTGCTCCTGCTTCTACACCTATAAACCTATGAGGGATTTGAAAGGAGCTCGCAAACCTCTCCGACGCTCAAGACAGTCAGATTCCCCTTGCAGATAAAAGATTGAGTATTGATTGAAATTTAGAGTTTATACCTTGTTCGAGGTGATTTGATGCCCTTTTATAGGCTGCTTTTGACTGAATGTCGATAAACGGTGATGATGAGACGGTTGAGATCCTCCGTATTGTACTGGGACTACTACTTCGTAGTTAAGAGATTTAGGGTTTCCTTTTGAGCTTAGTTGTATCTTATATATTTAGGAGTTCCTCTGTTTAAGGATCCTCAATAGATACCTTTCAAAGTCCAGAAGATAATTCCTCCTTTAGAGACTCTTGAAGCGCCCAAGTTAGGCAAATACTTAAGATTTTCACCGACTGATATCTTTGATTAGATTCGGGATTAAGTTAGTAAGCGTTTGGCACGCTTCCACCTTCCCATATTTAGGGCTTAAGGTATCCGTCTTGATTATGTGGACCATCTATCTTTCTCGTGAATCCCAGAGCAGACTTGGTTGTACTTGAGTGAGGGCAGGGCTTAGGCTCGTAGGACAATCGTGTTGATCCCAGTTTCAGGCTTGAGTGGCAGACCTCCTTCGGATTCGACCTTCTTTGCTGACGTGACCCGGGTTGACCCACGACCTTTTGGTTTTCTTTTGACTCATTGACCTTAGTCAACCGATGACCACTTTTTGTATCATCATATTCATCATGGTGATACAATGAGGGCTCTTTATGTTATATGTAGGATCTTGAGCAACAATAATGTAAATGGCAGAGACTGTATTGTTGGTGTGAGTGTTAAGCTACCTAGAGAAGTCGATCCAATGATGATCTAATGGACGAGGATTCAAAGAATCAAGTCTTGATTGTGGCTTCTTTATGCCACTCCGATAAAACAAGCTGACAAGACCAAGATGTAAAGATGTATAACTTCCAACAACATTATCACCACCAAGTAAATGCTGATTCCATCTGTGATCAATTGATTCAATTTCACCCCCAAAACTTTATAAAATTGGTGGAAGTGAACATATTTCGTATATCTTCTTTTGATTCTGTAATTCTCATCTCTAAATTTCACTAAGTCCATTACCACTACTCCTGCGTTGAAATAACTTGGATTTCTTCTATTAAAAATCCTAAATAACATTGGGTAAAACCATAATTCATCTGCGAAATACTTTGTGAAATTTGCTTTACAATATTTCACATCCTGTAGTGCCCACTATTTTTCTACTTCAACTTTCACCCACTTGTAGCTTCGCTTATATCCCCATTTCTCCCACCATGACCCAAAAAGTGAAAGATTTTAGGGTTGGGGCTTAAATCGGGGATGCTATAAAAGCACCCACTATTTTAACAATTGTCATAAGTCACGCATTTGATTGACACGTGTACCATTTAACTAATATTTAACAGAAAAATAAAAAATGGGAGTCAACACGATACATATTTTCATTTTGGGACATAGTCCTAATATCACTAAATGATTGGGGGTCAATGTCTAAATAACTCTAAAATTAAAGTGGTCATAGATCCAATCGATATCTTCCTCAATAGCCATGAGATTTTCATATTATGTTGATTATTTTATGGGTTATTTCCCAAATCGCCCACCAGCTTCCTGCCTAGCCCCTTACTTTATCAAAAATACCCAAATGGCCCCCCGTTGAGTTACCGTTAAATCCGTTAACAAGTCATCATTTCTCTCTCCTCCATCTCATTACCTCTCTCTGCCACCTCAAATTCTCGCCATCTCATAGGCTAATCCGGCGAAGGTCGGCCAATTTTCTGGCCGGCGACCTTCAAACATTAAAAAAAAAACCTTTTTTCTGCTCTCTCTCTAGATCTGGTTCACCATGAACCAGATCTGTCGAACATACCTTCTTGATGGTCCGAACAGACATTCTTGAATGTCCGAACAGACCTTCTTGATTCTTGAAGTTCTGTTCGATAGATCTGGTTTCAAGAAGGTTTGTTCGACAGATCTGGTTCACCATGAACCAGATCTAGAGAGAGAGAGAAACAAAAATTTAGAGAGAGAGATAGGACAGAGGAAAAAAAGTTTTTTTTTTAATGTTTGAAGGTCGCCGGCCGGAAAATTGGCCGGCAACCTTCGCCGGTGAAGACGATAAGGTGGCGAGAAAGTGAAGTGGTAGAGAGAGGTAATGAGATGGAGGAGAGATAAATGATGATTGGTTACCAGAGTTATAACATTAACTTAAAAAGGAGCCCATCTGGGTATTTTTGATAAAGTAGGGGATAGGCAGGAAGGTGGTCACAAAGTTGAGGCTATTTAGGAAATAATCCTTATTTTATTGACATATTTGTAGCTTATGAAAAATTTAATCATTTTTGGGTTATGTCCTAGCACTCTCCCCCAAACTAATGTATACGTGAAAACCATTTGTGGGCAACTTTTCTTGTCTTTTGGTGAATCACTTGATTTCTTGTGGGTCTTTGGCCAATTGTTTGTGTTTTTTATTTTCTTTGTAAGAAATCGACTACGATATACGTTAGTCGTTACAAGGCATTGATACATCATGAAGATGTGATGACCACGATAACCGCCCGACAAATTTATTACAATATTTACTTTATATATTGCTTAAATTACATGAGACAAATCTTGATGACAAACTGCTTCCACCAAGACTCGATTCCACGACCTCGTGGGCTTAAGAGGGGTGTCCAACCGTTACACCAAAGGGTGGTGGACAACTGCTTGTTTTCATCATAGGTCTTTGTTGTTGAAAGAGAAATATAAGTAGAACTGTTGTGAATATTTTCTTTTAGAAGCACCCACAAGAGAAAAGGATGCAAGACAACTAGGTCAGCTGTTTAAGAAAGTGTGAAGAGTAACCAAGAAAGGAGTAGGAAATTTAAAGGCACCTCGGAGAGCTAGGCCAATTGTTTAGGTCCACCGAAAGAGGTTAAAGCTGCTCCTCCTCGTAGGGTTTGATGGAGCTTGGTTAGAAAGAGACGGGTAAAACAGAAATGAACATACCCTCATTTGCAGAAAGGGCCAGCTCGACTTGACTAGATTTGTTTCAGTATTACTCTTAGCAAAGTAATATAACCACCATTCAGACCACAAACTAATGGACCAATCAATTAATGTGTATTTTGTATAATTTTGAATCGGCCAAAATAATAACTGGGTAATTGAGTCGAAAATCATAGTTTACTTCGTATATCTAAATATTAAATTGAACATATTTCACACAACTTCAGTGTTACTGTTATGGTACACAGGAAAAAAATGAGAGTCATGAAACACAAAAAAATATTTGATTGCAACTCCTGGTAAGACCTTACTCAACTATCTCCAAAAAGTCACATCTATATATTCTTGAGTAACTAATAAAAGGATATACCCATAACCATATATTATATACTTATAGTTCTGGTTGCTTAAGAGTATTCTTCTGGGAGTATATGTACACACAAAATTTATCGAACGGTTAGCCGTTAGTTACCACTTATTTTATAAAGACAAGACTTGGAGATCCAATATGGAGAAGGCCTACACGAGATAAACCTCTTAGGTTAAGGGGAACTATGTCTTTCAACAAAAAAAAAGGCGAACTACGTCTTGCGTGTACTCACAGATCAACGGCTCGTTGTCAATTTCACTAAAAACTTCGTTTTCAATAAAGACTACTAAACTATCATTCAGTCACGCATCACTCATCTTGTTTTTAAGCGTGTTTTAACTATCTTCATAGCTAAAAAAACTCTTTCAACAAAGGCAGTTGCAACTGACAAAGTTAATGCTAAAGTGATAAGCAAATAAACTAAATGATATGTTTTATCCCTCTTAGTTTCCACCAATGTTCTAGCAAGAGCTCCAATTCCATCTATATTTGAGAAATCATCATTCCACCTCATATTGTAGATGTAATTTTTAAGCTGAGAACTAAGTAGCATAGTGTTAAGACTACTAAAATGTGATGGATAAAATTCAGCAAGACGCATCAACTTACTTTTGTCGAAAAGGGCAAAACCTCTAGATTGACTCAAACATGCCATACAACGGAGAGACTCGATATTCTTCTCAGTGAAATGAGCATTTAATTCTTGAAGTTGCATATCAGTAACGGTATTGAAAACCTCCACTTGATAGTGATAAAAATTTGTAATTTGTTGTGCATTCCTCCTGCTTCTCCGACAGTGAACGAACCATTAAAATCCAACACCTCCAATATTACGTTTTTCACAAAAAGTAGATGGTAGATGATTTGGGGAAATAAGAAAATTATCCAGGGTAAAATTTTTTAAAGGGAAGATGTGAATTTTGGCGAATTTTCTGGGGTGCAAAATTCTAAAAGGAAACTAGTCATCTTCTTCTTCCTCGTCTCTTATCACCGACGCCGGCTACCACTATAAACTTCGTTCACTACCTCTAACTCCGACCACCACCATTTTTTCCTTTTCTTCTTCATCCGCTCTCCTTCCTCTAAAACTACAACCTCCATTTATCTTTCTTCTCTCTACTCCTACCTCTCCATTTCTCTCTCTATTCCTCCCTCTCAATTTCTCTCTCTATTCCACCCTCTCTTTATTTAATCCGGCGAAGGGGTGATCCCTTCGCTGGAAAGACGATAGATCCGGCTATGGTTTGGGTCATGTTTGGGAGAACCCCAAACCACTATGCTGGTTGGAGATTGCCCCAACCAGTTCATACTGGCTTGCCCCAACCAGTTCATACTGGTTTGGGGGGATCCCCGAAACTAGTCCGGTTTTGGGAGTTTCCCCAACCAGTCACAGGTTTTGGGTTCTCCCAAACCAATGTCGTTTTCCAGCAAAAAAATTCGTCGGAAAACTGCTAGAAAGTAACAAAGAGGGAAGAGAGAGAGAGCATGAGAAAGTCTTCACCCAAAATGGTTTCCCTCGAAAAATTAAAAAAAACGAGTCAATTAAAATTGACCAATTTTTCAGAAAGTCTTTGCACCCCAGATAGTTTTCTTATTTTCCCAATCACCCACCAAAGTAGAAACATTCCAAACCAATGATGAACACTCATGGTCTTGTACATATTAGATTCTAGCTTTTGAATTTAAGATAATTAAATTTAATATTTTCAAAATAAAATAAAAAATTTACGAAGTTGGATTTCGAACACACAACTTCAAGGTCACTCGTCCACAAGACCTTGCCCGTCATTACCACTAAGCCGCACTCTAGTTTTAGTTATCTTTATACATGCACAGTTTGATATACAATTAAAAACACACACATATATAAAATTTAAAATGCCCAAGGAGGGGCTTAAACTCATGACCTTACTATCATGATAATTTGTTACCCTTGTCTTAAACACTAAGCCAAGGCTATATTCATGTCACATAATTATATATACTTACGTAATTAGATAGAGTAGTTACAAACTACCCATTATTTCCTCCCAATATCTCTTTTTTTCCTTAAATTCTCTCACCACAAAAACTGAATATCTACCATTTAACGATTGCTTTCTCAAGGTTACCCTTTCTTCTCTCATTTAACAGTCAATTATTGGAGGAGATTGTGGGAGAAACAAAATTAAGTGGGGAGGATTGCAATCTATAGTTTTTAGTCTTTTAATCTGATGGTTTAAAATTGCTTGAAATTTAGTTAGTTTAACTTCTCATATATGTGTCACATAATTGGACGTGGGAGTCCAATTTCTTTCTCATTATGAGACACTTTGCATTTAAAGGTATGCAACTCTCATGATGTTTGAAGAGAGAAATAATTAACATTATCCATGTAAATCAGTGATTTATTCACTTATGAATGAAAAGGGTTTCAATGGTTTCAAAAAAATAAAAATAATAATTGGACGTGGGAGTCACAAACCACCTCTTAACTCTCCTATTTTCTCTCCCTTTATTTTTCCCTCAAAACCGATCATCCCACTGTTCTGTTGTCATTTTAATCTTCTTCTCCACTTCAACATCTCTTTCTTGCTCCCATTTATTATTTCTTTATATTTTTTTGTGTGCTTTAGGTGTTTGGTCGTCTTATAGATTTATCAAAAATATACCAATGTTCTTATTACTCATTAATGAATTGTGTTAATCTTCCTTTCTATACTGAATTGCATGTTTTTTAAATAGCTTTGACACTGTTTATCTTTTGTATGTAATTTTTTAGTTGACTGAATTACGAGGAGAAAATCATGGGAGTAGATCGTGGGATGCAGAGTAATTAGTGAGGAGAAAATCAAAACCGTCCTTATTAAATAATAAATATCTCGGTTGAATTTAATCATCCTTCCATCAGATTATGTTAGTGGTTGAATTGAATCTCTAGCAACATAATTTTCTTCCATTCTTCTTTTCTTCTAGCAAGTTCAAAATTGAAGAATTTTAACTTGGTTTTTTTGGAAGGTAGAAGAGGCATTACTGCATGAAGAGAAATTAAGGAAAGGAAGAAAGTGACTTTTAAATCTCTACACTCATATTTTGCTCTTAACTTGGTTTTTTATTTTATTCTCGAAGGTAGGAGAGGCAATAGAGAACATAACGAAAGGAAGAATGTGAATTTGTTGTTAAATATGTTTTTTTTTTTTTGCATTGTTGTTAAATATGTTTGAATCCTTAATTTTAACTTGGTTTTTTTTTTTGGAAGGTAGGAGAGGCATTACTGCATGAAGAGAAAATAAGGAAGAATGTGAATTTGTTGTCAAATATGTTTTTTTTTTGCATTGTTGTTAAATATGTTTGAATCCCTAATTTTAACTTGGTTTTTTTTGGAAGGTAGGAGAGGCATTACTCCATGAAGAGAAAATAAGGAAGAATGTGAATTTGTTGTTAAATATGTTTTTTTTGCATTGTTGTTAAATATGTTTGAATCCCTAATTTTAACTTGGTTTTTTTTTTGGAAGGTAGGAGAGGCATTACTGCATGAAGAGAAAATAAGGAAGAATGTGAATTTGTTGTTAAATATGTTTTTTTTTGCATTGTTGTTAAATATGTTTGAATCCCTAATTTTAACTTGGTTTTTTTTTTTGGAAGGTAGGAGAGGCATTACTGCATGAAGAGAAAATAAGGAAGAATGTGAATTTGTTGTTAAATATGTTTTTTTTTGCATTGTTGTTAAATATGTTTGAATCCCTAATTTTAACTTGGTTTTTTTTTTTGGAAGGTAGGAGAGGCATTACTGCATGAAGAGAAAATAAGGAAGAATGTGAATTTGTTGTTAAATATGTTTTTTTTTGCATTGTTGTTAAATATGTTTGAATCCCTAATTTTAACTTGGTTTTTTTTTTTGGAAGGTAGGAGAGGCATTACTGCATGAAGAGAAAATAAGGAAGAATGTGAATTTGTTGTTAAATATGTTTTTTTTTTTGCATTGTTGTTAAATATGTTTGAATCCCTAATTTTAACTTGGTTTTTTTTTGGAAGGTAGGAGAGGCATTACTCCATGAAGAGAAAATAAGGAGAGGAAGAAAGTGAATTTTAAATCTCTACACTCATATTTTGCTCTTAACTTAGTTTTTTATTTTATTTTCGAAGGTAGGAGAGGCATTATTGCTTGAAGAGAACTAAATGAAATGAAGAATGTGAATTTGTTGTTAAATATGTTTTTTTTTCATTGTTGTTAAATATGTTCGAATCACCTTCTCTAATTCGATATGCCCCTCATTTGCTGATGTGTAAATTTCATTTTAACGTACTTCAAAAAATTAGTTTTAAAGATTGATCACATATTAGATGTTGGGTTACTTTCATAATTTAATGTATCTAATTTCGTTTTTTTCTTTTTGTTTTTAACTTCTTCAACCATTAACTTGGTAAAAGATAAGAAAGTACAATAATAGATTGAAAAGTAATTGAGGGATAGAGTGAGGAGGTGAGAGGAACGGAAACGAAGGAGATGAATAGATAAGATTTAGAGCAATCTAGAAATTAAATTTGTAATTAGTGTTTAACTTTTTTCAGTTCCTTATTCTACGGAGAATAACCCAATCAATTGAATACTAAAGAAGATAATGAAGAATGAGAACCTCGACGATTGGTTGCTTCTTATTACAATTTTTTTCTTGCTTTATTGTTTGATAAATTCTTATTTAACTAGGTATCTCCCGCGCCCTGCGGGCGCGGTCAATCCCTTCGGGCTTACGCCAGTCGTGGGCGGAAATTTTAGTAGTACAAGTACGGTGGGTTCAAGCTTTCGCTCGAGGTGCACGTACTAAGTTGTCTACGTAATCGTCGTCTTATGTCGCACGAACCAAGCGAAAACCTAGACGTGCTAGCACTTTTTTTGCTTATTTTAATATTATGTGGTGCTAGCACGTCTAGGTTTTTGCTCGGTTCGTGCGACATAAGACGACGATTACGTAGACAACTTAGTACGTGCACCTCGAGCGAAAGCTTGAACCCACCGTACTTGTACTACTAAAATTTCCGCCCACGACTGGCGTAAGTCCGAAGGGATTGACCGCGCCCGCAGGGCGCGGGAGATACCTAGTCTATTATATAAAACACAATGATGTTTTTTGAGGTGAGCCGTAGATTTATGTCTGAGATATTCGTGTCCCTTAGATTATAATCTTGAGTTACGGAATTTAACGACTAAGATACATCTCAAGTTTGTAAAAACTACCCACATTCTAATTCAGTTTTTTCCCACTTGCATGTCACGTCCAAAAAAAAAGCTACCCATGAAAGTCTCAACCATCTGAGAATCGGTTTCATTTTATAACTAATTACCCTTTACTAAAACCGAACTCTTCCAACAATTTATTTGATTTACCTTTCAAAAAAAAAAAAACAATTTATCTGATTTCTTCTTTTCCATCACTTCATTTATTTTTCATTTCGGTTTCCCTCTATCTCTACAGAATGAGTCATATATTGCAGGTTTTCATCTCCCTCCTCTCCTTTCTAAAGATTTTGGTTCCTTTCAATCCCTTGTAAGTTGTTTTTCTTAGTGGTGTGCTTATCATGTTTTCTTCAATTTTGCAGGTTTCAAAAGATGGTAGATTAACAAGTTCTATCTATGTCCCATTCAACAATTGTTTGATTTCTTTATCCTTCTCTCTCTATTTTTTTTTTATCTCTATTTCTTCTCATTAGTGTTTTTTACAATGCACATTGCAGGTGTTAAAAGATGGTAGAATCAATAGGTTATATCTCTCTCCCTTTCCACCTTTTTTATCTCTTTGTTTTTTTTTAATTCTCTTTTATTTCCTCTTTCTAAAGCCTAATGATTTTACTTTTGATATGTTAAACAGAAAATATAATGCATATTGCAGGTGTAGATGATTCAAAAAGGTTTAAGGTAGATAGAAAAGAGATTGGGAAAAGAAAAGATTCACATGATCCAAGGTTTTGATTCATTCTGTTATGGGTTTTCTTATTTACTTATGTTCGATCATTTTTTTTTACAATAAATTTATTTGTTTGTTTGTGTTTAATTTTTGTGCATTTCTTATGTTCACTAATTTTTTTTAGAGAGATCATAATATAATTAACCAGATTACACTCTCTCTCATTTCCTCTATTTCTGAAAGTTTGATTCAATCCATTACTCTCACACTTTTTGTGCATTTCTTATGTTCACTAATTTTTTTTAGAGAGATGATAATCTAATTAACCAGATTACTATGTTTGATGCTATCATTGGCTTTCTCTGTATGTGGTTCTCATGTTGTCTTATAATTTAAGGTTGAACGGGTAAGTTGTGCTCTTTTTTTGGTAGAGAAAGAAAGATGCTAATCTAATTAAGATTTGTATATTTAGAAAAAAAAAAATTTGAGAGTATATTTAGAATTGATTCAATATCTTTGTCACTTATGATAGTTTGATAAAAATATTATTTAAGGTTTGGATTGAATTTGTAATACGATAATCACATTATTTTAAATTTCATACTTGATTCAATCTCTCATTTCCCCTCTTTGCATTTCTCTAGATTGTTGTTTTTGTAATTGCATTATTTACTATAATTTTCTCTTCAAATCTGCAATAGCTTAGTCTCTCATTTATCTTTTTAGATTCTGATTTTCTCAATTAGCTAAGTGCATTATTTGTTCCTTTCCCTTCTTGGTTGTTTGTTCTTTTTAGATTTTGATTTTCTTCTTAGTTTTGACAAATGACTTTATTTTCATCTCAGGTTTAAAGCAAACCGGGTCCTCCATGGAGAGATAAGAATCGAACTGCTTCCCGTGTTCCCCATTAAATCAAATTACCATGTCAATGTGATCTTTTTCATTTGCATTTCTTTTTTTGTCTTTTGTTTTCTCATGTAGCTATATTAACTACTTTTTTTTTTTTTTGATGAAATAACTATATTAACTACTTTTTTTTTTTTTTTGATGAAAGTATATTAACTACTTGGAAGGTAACAATTGTAGCAGTCATCATGGTGTTAATATTTCATCTCAATTTCTTTTTTATATATGTGTTTGGTTTTTGTGTTATGATAGAGAATATGAGTGTTTGTTTGGTTTATATGTTTGGTCTGTGTTTTAAGATAGAAAGATGGAGAAAATGATTTAGTTCTTTATACACGAGATAGTAAAAGTTGGATAGACACTTCAAAGATATTAATGTTATCGAAAAGAAAATGATTTAATTCTCACAATTATATTTCGTATGAGTTTTATTTCTTAAACTAGGTGTCCACCGCGCTCTACGAGCGCGGTAGATCCCTTTTGGCTGACGTCTTAAGGATAAAACGTCGCGGTCAATTACATCTTAGTGGTGCACGTATATCGGGACGGTGTATATTCCGAGAGTTTTATGCATCTAGAAATTCATGCCTACACCATTTAGGATCACACAGAGAGCTGTGATTCGCAAATGCGAATTACAGGTCTCTGTATAATGTGGGATTGGTTTGGAAATGAATTTTCAGACGCATAAAATTCTCGGAATATACACCGTCCCGATATACGTGCACCACTAAGATGTAATTGACCGCGACGTTTTATCCTTAAGGCGTCAGCCAAAAGGGATCTACCGCGCTCGTAGAGCGCGATGGACACCTAGTATATATATATAAATATTACTACTACTATTTTTTTTTTCGAGAAGACCCAGGGGGTGCGGCCGCACACCCCCATGGACCCGCCCCTGCATCTAGTGATCATTAAGTGAATAAAGATGACAGTTCAGGGAGGGAAGTATCCATTGCGATCTGGATTCTTGGATGTTCAAGAAAAGGCAGAAGGAATCTGATCACTTGGATTTGGTTCATGCCCAAAAGATATCTCAAATCTCAAAATTAAGGGAGTTTCAAACCCACTTTGACCACCCACTAAAGGAACAACCCATTAGGATGGGTTAGGATTATTTTGCTTGGGTGTGATTTGAGCCGTCAGATTTGGACGTTCACGATCAACAATTCTTGCCTTGTAGGACCATACCACGTGGCTATCCATTAGCGAACAAAGACCACTTCAGAGACTATAAGTATCATACACAATTTGTTCTAACGAGGAATTTGAATTCAATTTCTTACAATTGAATTGGTTTCTATACTCCCCACTGAACTCACTTAGGAGTGGGACTATTTTTTTTGTTAGAATACAAGTCGGAGTATCTTGACGAGTACCCCTTCACCAAGTCTCTAAAGGAAGAATCAACCTTGAGTTACAAAGTTGATATTGTCCATTATCCAAGAGTCAAAATAGAACCTTGATGGTAGCCAAGTGCAATTGGAAAAACAAATTATATATTTGTGGAGTGAAGTCAAATCAGTCCTGCATCAGCATAGAAGAAGGGGTATCCAACAAATAATCTGCCAAAATAGCAATTCCACATGTAACATGTTGGAATTAGATGAGTGCCAAAGCTTACAACAACTCATTTCTCCAAAAGAAAATAGTATTGTTTCGTCATTTACCTACTTCCCTATTGTGTATACAAAACCATTTTGGATTTTGTTTTTTTCCTTTTCTACAATCTCCATCTTTGAAGTATATTAATATAACAATTAACAAGTGACACTATAACTAAGGAGGCTGAGTGAGTCATCAATTGGTTGCCCGAGTGGTCTAATGTGTTGACATAAATTCCAAATTTTCGGAGGTCGCAGGTTCGATTCCCAAATCAGGTGGTTTCCATGGTTTATTGAACTTGAGTTATTAAGGTATAAATAATGTCGTTGGACTTTAGGTCATAGTTTGGTTCGGCTTTAGGCCCGTTCCTTGTAAGAGTTTGAATTCGGCAGTTTCGTGCATGTCACGTCTTTGATATATCAATTCCAATGTAATGACTATCGTAGATCGTAGTCGATTTCCAAAAAAAAAAAGGCTGAGTGGTTCTAATCTATTTCATCTGGTAGTGCCTGTCACAAAATAAAGGGTGCCTAAAGTGGCTTGTCTTTTTGCTCTTAGCTCACCCTCTATGTTATTGAGAGAGTGGATAATTATAAAACCCAAAATGTGATGGGTAATAGGAAATGAGGCCTAATCTAGAATTATAATTGAAATAAAACTCAATACATGAAAGTACCATGTTACCCCTCCTTACACAAATCATATCTTCTTATACCCCACCCGAATTCCAGCCCAATTTTTACACCCCCATTTACAAAAAAGATGATGCAAAAAACCTAACACATCTTTAAGGCAAATTTTCACTTTCTTTCTCTTCATTCTTTCCCAAACTCAGAAACTTTACATTTTCTTCTGATCTCTCTACATTTCTTTCACAGAGAAGTGCATCTTCTTCTTCTCTCTCTGCATTTCGAAAACCACCAAGTGCATCAACTCAAATCGAGTAGCATCATTTCATCCATCGTACTAAAGAAACTAAAGGGTGCAAAGGTAGGTAGTAAACCTCAAGAGGTTCGTCGGCGTCGAAGTTATTTTGTTTTTTTAGCACTGATGATAATTTGTTTGCATATATTGGATTGCTTAAAGTTGGTTTTTATTTGTTATAAACATTTTTCAAAATATTTTAGACTTACCTAGTTTGATGCAATTTTGTGGTTGGTATTAGTCCTTTTACATTTGCTGCGAGCATACTTAAAAATGTTTTGGTATTTCATGGTGGCTCTTAATGTTAATAACTTTTCACAACATTGAGGTTTATTCAGTTGCATATTTTACGTTGGTTTCAGTAAATTATGTTTTGTTGTGAACAGTTAAAAAAAAAGGGGATGAGTTTTAGGTCAAAAATCACAGGCTCAATGAGTCCAGAGCCCAAAAATAAATACAGTGCTTGATCTCGGAACAATTATATATATTTTCTATATATAAGAATTGCATGAACAAAGAATAATAGTGCAAAACTTTTAGAATATATAGGAATATATTCAAAACTAATAAAACATAAAGCACACACGACATGTGTTTGCTATAGAGTTCAACTTTTATGTAATGAAGTGTCAAAACTGTTGAGAGTAGTAGATGATTTGCCAACACTACATTTGTTTATGTTGATATTAAGGCTTCTGAGTTTAGAACATAATACTTTAGCTCTAAATATAAAAGAACTTAAAATCGTGTTTCATGGTAACGTTGAGCATTTACTAGTGTGTTGAAAACATAACAACTCGTGTTCATATAAAATATTTCGCCTGCATGCACATAGAGTTATGTTGTCAAAACATTGATTGTGTTATGGGTTAAGTGAAAACGTAAAAAAAATATAGGAGAGAGAAACACGAATGGAAGATCAAAATGTGTACGGATTTATGAATTTCAATAACAAATTGTTATATGCACAAGGCACTAAGAAAATGCGTTTAACACACGTCTGACTATACGTAATAATAACGTGAATGGTACAAAAATTAAAGTTTTGTAATCAAAAAAATTACTTGTGTGCTATGCTGTAACACCCCAAATCCAGATTTCCACGTCGGCCGCCATGAAAACCTAAACTTAAAGCATTCCTTCGCAGAACAGTAAACATATACGATATACTCATCAAGGAGACAAATAGTATCGAACATGAAGCTCAAAAAGTAACAATAACTCAACTACTGAAACTTTACCAAGTTTCTCAAAACTCATAGGATGTCTCTAAATCATCGACACAAATGTCAGATAAGATAAAACATAAATAACACCAAGTGTTTAGGAGATACAACTCCAAATAACTACCTAAAGAAAGGAAGAAAAATCACTAAAGAAACTCCTCCAAGGCTAACTATGACTCAAGCAGGTGGCACTTCCCGATTTCCTTGTCCTGAAAAATAAAAGGTTGGGTCAGACCCAACAAGTAGATTTCGAAACCTCTAAAGCCTCAATAGACAGTTTCAAGAGCTACCAAAACAAATAGACAACCACATATCATGAGAAGATGTCCAAGTATAGTATCCGAGTTGTGACCATTAGAAATAAAATGTACCACATATGTAACAAACAACAAAAAGCGACATGACGAGTTGGTGTCCACCTTATGTAAGAATGTGGCCCACAAGGTCATCCATTGTGTTAGCGCCGACCCCATACGCTCCATACCTATATCACATCCGGTAGAGAGGGTCGAACCAACCACAATACTCTTACAACCCTTCACCAACTCCATCACGTCACACATACATAATATCACACCATTTATAATAAACAACCAAAAGCAATATGACAAGTTGGTATCCACGTTGTATGAGAGTGTGGCCCACAAGGTCATCCATTGTGTTAGCGCCGACCCCATACGCTCCATACCAATATCACATCCGGTAGAGAGGGTCGAACCAACCACAAAACTCTCACAACTCTCCACCAACTCCATCACATCACACACATATAATAGCATCACACCACAACATACATAAATCAAAATCATATTCGATAGCATATTACGACATACGAGTTCCATATTTGTAATTTTGCAAGTAATGAATCAATGATGATAATAGCCTAAAATTCTCATATCATGTTGAGTTCTAGGGCATGTTCATGTATCTATATAAAGAGTGTTGTCCAATAGTGAGAGACATATAATTATAAGAGCTATATACTAAAATCATGGCAAATAGAGAGGTTTAGCCCTAAATATCATTGTAATACATGAATCTAGCATGGAAATGTAAATGAAGGTTGTATGGTTCATCAAGTATGTCATTATAGCAAATATCCTCAAAATCTAACACATAGATGAGATTCAAAGTGACCAAGAAATGAGTTTGTACAAATATAGATCTACTACTTCTAGCATATATATTCATGTCAAGAACCCTAATCTATGTTCAAGTAATACTAAAATCTAGGGTTTGTGGTGTTATCTAGTTTGTCTAGGTTTTCTATAAAAATGGCTATTCAAGCCCTAGAGGAGTAGAAATCTACCTTAGATCCAAAGCAAACAAACTCCACACCAAGAACAACAAAGAAGAATCACCAAGCTTGATCCCTTCTTCTTCTCCTTCCTTTGCCCTAACTCTCTCTCTCTCTAGAACCAAAATCCCTCTCTCTCTAGCACTATTTGGCTACTACACTCAAGAAGAACAAGGAGAAAATAAAGAAACCAAAAGAAGGGAGTAGGGTTTTAGGGATTTAAGAGTTTAGGTGGTTTGGGGGATGGGAAGGGAATAAATCCCACTTTCTCACTCTACAACCCACGGCTAGAGAAGAAACAAAATGGGGATTAGGTTTTAGTAAATGGGTTATATGCCTATTGCTATTTACACCTAATTTTTTTTTTTAGGGGCACTACATATGCTAAACATACTAATTGAATGAACAAAGAGAAATACTTGAAAAAATGACTAAAAACTTTAACAACAAAGAGGAATATGTCCAAAAATTATAAACAAATAATGCAAAATATATAGTGCTCGCTCTAAAAATACACATATGTAATAAACAAACACATAGTGCTGGAAGCAAGGATGATATGCTAAAATCACAGTGTTGTTTGTTTGGTATCTCAGAAGATGAGTTGCAAACATTAAACAAAAAAGGAAGATAGTGTTTAATGATTTCGTTGAGCATTTACATGTGTGCTAAAAACATAATTCCTCGTGCTCAAAACATGTACATAGTTGCTATAACCATATATATTTAGTTGATTAACCAACACATTGTGTTGAAAACATGTAACAGAATGCTCTGATAACAGTGGTTTACGTTCTGTTTTGTTACCAAAAACGAATGTTATGTTTGAAGAAAATCATAAATGTCAATAAAATTAACGAAATAAATAAAGAATTTTCAAGGTTACTCGATGTATCAACATCGTTTCTATATCAAATTTAAAATGCTTAAAACACCAACCAATTTCACAAAATCTGATTTATTATGGTAACTTCTATAAAAATAGCTAAATATTTTTTTAGTTTGCAAGTTGTATTAGCATCGTACTTACAACATATTTTAAAATGCTTAAAACACCAGTCAATTTGTCTGTTAAAAACCAACATATGCTAAAAACGTAGTTCTAGAGAGAAAAACCGAAAATAGATATGAAATAGTACTTTTTGATTTCTTAAAACAAAAAAATGTGTGTTAAGCTTTTTCACTTGTTAAGAACTTATATAATGTGGAAGTAAAACCAAAAAACTTCATAATAAGATTGAACCTTATAAGATAAAGAAACACCAAAACCAACCTCACCAATGGAGCTTCAAATAACTAGATCTAAAATTTGCATATTTATCTCTTTAAAACAATATGAAAACACCCTAAAACCAGATTTGAAGATTCTTTCAGCCATCATTAAAGAAGATAGAAGATGATGATTGAAGATATGAGATAGAAAATACATTGAAAAAAATAGAAGAGAGAAGATGGAGACGTGCCTTCATGGAGAAGCAGCTCCGACGAGATTTTCCAGCGGGATGCTATGTCAGGTCATCAAGGTTCGAAGGAGAATAGAGAGTTTTTGGTTTTGAGAAAGGAGAGAGAGTTTTGCGTTAGAGACAGTTTTTGGTTCTGACAGGGTCGACCCTGGGTCTAGGTGACTCAGTAGGGCCCCCAAATTTAGGGCCCCCAATTTATGTAACATTTATATACAGATAGTATTACTATATGTATTTTTTTAATCCAAACTGTAGGGTTTTGTATGCCTCTAAGACTAACTTAACCATCTAACTAGTGTTGTAAGCGAAATCTTAAACATCATATGTTTAACCCTAGTCTACCAGGATCGCATGCAAGAACTAATAATGAACTAGAAACATAAAGAGAATACTTGAATTCCCTTTCACGAATAAGATTCCAACTCCTTTATCCCGAATATGAGAACTTCAATTGTCGCTCCTCCACTTGAGACACTGATGTGGCGTGAAAAAGCCACATTTAGGTCATTTAACTTTGATTAGTTAGTTCTTTTCGAGTTGTATTTCTAATTATTTATGTGTTTTTATTGCTAGGTAGTTTATTTGGGGTTTGGCGTGTAATTCGGAATAAAGAGAGCGAATTATCACATTTTCATCTTATGCGGCAAAAGGGAAGAAAAGAGAACCAGGGGTATTTTGGTCATTTTGGTTAATATCAGAAGTCAAACAACAAGTTAAGTCAATGACGAGTCCGACGGTGAAAACGGAAGTCGATTCGGAGTTCGGACGGAGAAGTTGTGAAGGAAAGAAGCCGAGGTTCGGTCTTGAAACAAGGATTCCATGAAGGCACTCCCTTGCTTTAGAAAGAAGCCCAACCCAAGAGCCCAAAGAGGAAGAGAATAATAGAGATTCTATGGGCACCTTTTTGGTCCAAGTAAAAATGGCCTAAGACTTAGTCAAGTTTGACTAAGTCTTGACTAAGTCTAGGGTTGTGTATACACAAGTGAGAAAAAAAAGTCTAAAGGGGTCTTGGTCATCATCTTCTACAACACCCAACAAGTTAGTGAGGGAGAGAGAGCCTAGGGTTTGAAGTTTTTCTTTGTTCTTAATCAAGAAAGTTAGAGAGAAGAAGCTTGAAAGAGAGGGAAAGAGAAGGGGTGTCGGTTCTAGCTTAGTCGGCAAGGTAGCTTGCCGGCCAAAGCTAGAACCGACCGGAGCAACAAGAAGAAGGCCGGGACAGCAGCAGCCCCGGCAAGGGATGTGCATGAAACTTCATGCTAGCAGCTCGAAAAGCTTAGCCGGAAGCTTGGCCGGAACTTGTTGAAGAAAATCGAGTGGTTTTGAGGTTGATTTTGAAGAATTTTTGGCCGGATCTTGTTTTTGGCCGGATTTTCACCATCTTTGGCCGGATTTTTCTAAGGTTTCCGGCCATTATTTTGGCCGGAAAACTTAGGGCTTTTACTCCCCATCCTCTTGGCTAGCTACCCATGTTGTTTGATTTGGTTTTTGATTAAAAGTGATAAGAGAGAGAAAGCTTGGTGAAGCTTTAATGGTGGTGGGTTTTAAATGAAGAAGATGAGTCTGGTTGCTAAGGGGAGATCTGATTTTTGCTCGGGGACCCCCAAAGTTCACTATTAAAGGGAAATCCAGAGAATTGCTACGTGGAGATCGACTACACTTAGAGACTCAATTTTCTCGACGAACCTAGCCTCGAACCACATCGAAAAAGGGGGATTTCTCATTACCTTCTTTTCATTTATTACTTATTCACCATGTTAGCTAAATCAAGTATGTCGATTATATGAGATGAAATGTGATGAATTTGTGATTATGTTTAATGTGATTTGATGTTTTGATTATAAATTGATGTTCATTTATTTCGATTATCGTTTCGATCGTATTTTCATGTGTCTTGTCAAGCACTTCGCATAGTTAATAAACGAAACGAAGTATTCGATATCGATCGTAGTCTAAGTTATAATTTCATGTGTCTTGTCATGCACTTCACATAGTTAGGCGACTAGACGACACTTTCGATGACTCGGGATTAACCGAATTAGGCGTTTGTTTGACTAAGTATGATCTCCGGATATACGTAGTACTTAGAAACATCTACTTTAGGAGTCGAACATCGATTATACTTCGACACATTAGATTGGATCATACGTAGTCGTAGGTTTATCATTATGGATTCCCGGACTTCGACACCTCTCTCGCTTATTTGTTGCCCGAATCGAGTCTTACCGTCTCCCGACTCTTGTTCCTCCGACACTTCTCTCGAATCTCTCTCGCCCATTTTACTTTGATTGTTTAGTGTAGTTTTGATTGTTTTCTTCTTTATTGCTTATTCATCAAAAACCTCCCACTTTTATCTTGTTTCTTTCCTTTTTAGTCTAAGTTAGCTAGTGATACCTAGGCCGGCGAACGAGACTCCTTCGTTATCCGAATCACCTTCCTATCCTTGGATCGACTCCGGCTTTGCCGGATTACTACTTGATACCTCCGCTTGGGTGTGTAACCTTTTCGGGTGCATCAAGTTTTTGCCGAGCAATTGACTTGATCTCCCTTCTTTGATGTCAGATAGAACTCCATAAGGGTGAGAAAAAGAACCATTCTTCTTTTAACTGAGTAGATAGATTGTGAGCTTTTTCTCAAAACCCTCTCTCTCCACTTAGCAGTCTGAGAGAGAGAGAGGATGTTTTCTCTTGAGAAAAATCCACACCTTTTCTGTTATATAATGGTCTTGATATAGATAAACCATAATTAGAATCCCAGTCCAATTAGGTTTCAATATGGGTCACAGAAAAGATAAGTCAGAAACCCCTTCTGACTGGGAATCCTAAATGGGAGGGATTCTCATATAGGGTTTCCCCCCTTAGTGTGGCCTGTCACATTAGCCCATAAATGGGCTTGGCTTGGTCGGCCGACTCCTATTATGTGGTCGGCCAGACCAACCCATTAATGGGCTTGATTTATCCGACCCATAACTTCCCTTTTAGCCATCCTGGGCTTCCCTTTTGAGTCCAGTTCTTTTGATCTTTTTGCGCCTATCAAACTGAATCATATCCATCTATAGGCAAGCTCCCACTAGTCAACTCTCTCCGATCAAGCCACCACTCTTTGGTGTAACCCGTTGTAGTATCCGATCTATGTTAGCTACAAATCACTGAAGTGACCCGACGATCGTAAGCAACTTCTAGCTAAGCATTACGATCCCTAATTGGACCGGACTAGATGATCTTCCGGATAAAGTCATCGTAATCCTAACTGACAAATTGAGCGCATTGTCATCTTGGTCGAAGCACAGTCCTTCGGAAGGACATCTCCTCAGGCCGAACGGATACATCCTTCACAAACAATATCAGGTTTGTTTGGACAATAGAGTTGGTAGAGTGGTTGATTAGAGAACTTAAGGTTAATGGTTTGATTCTTGTGAGTTACATCATTTTTTAAATATTTTTTTCTTTTAAAAGGGGCACTAAAATTACAAATGTAGACATCCTCATATGTGGTTTAGTGAAACCAATTAAAGTTAAAGTGTCAACACACTTTAATTAATAGGAAGTTTCAAGACAAAAACAAAATCTTAACATTTTAACTTAATTAATGACTCATGAAAGTCTAAAAGACACCAAAATGAAATAACAAAAATCAAATTAGATATATATTTATTTTCAATCTATTTCATTCTCTACAAGGGTTTATTATACAATTACGTAGAGGTAAACTTCTTATTCCTTTAATTTTTCTTCGTTTTTTATTTTTTGTTGATGTTTAGATTCTCATTGCTACTTCTAGTAAGTTAGAATATTTATGTTGATTAGTATATGTTTTTGTTATTATGTCGTTAGATCGTTATGACTCCAAAAAAATATTTATGCGGCTCCAAAAGAGGAAAGAAAAGAAATTAGATCATTATTTGGTTAAATCACAATTGGGGGTTATGGATATATTTGTTAAGAAAAAACAAGCAGAGACTAATAATCCAAATGAAGTGTTGGTTGATGAATCATTTTTTTCAACTTAAAGTGTAGGGGTCCCGTCGATACGTTCGCCTAAGGCCCCCCAAAAATCACGGCCGACACTAGGTGAAGGAGATGTCCTTCGACCAAGGTGACAATGCGAACAATTTGTCGGATAGGACAATTGATGTGGAAGATCATCAAGTCCGATTGATTTAGGGATCGTAGAGTTGTAGCTAGAGACCAACTACGATCGTCGAATTACGAAGTAATTCGCGGCTAACTTCGATCGGATCCTACAACGGGTTACACATAAGAGTGACAAATTGATCTAGGATATGACTAGTGGGAGTGAGATATAATCATGGGAGTGTCCCATAAACATATCTCATAGGCCTAAAAAGGAATTAGGCAAAGATAGTACAAAAAGGCCAAAAACAGGGTTTTTGGGCCTAGACCGGTTCGGGTACTTCTATGACTCGGATTGGGCTGAATTTTGGAGGGTTAGTTGCTGATATAATAAACATTATATCTGCCAATTTTCGTGGTGTTTGGGCACCTCCTCCTTAGGGAATTGAGAAAATATCAATAGTTGCTATTTTCGACTATTTCCCTAAATCTTATTCTAAAGGGTGTTTTAGGAAACCTAAAAGGAGGTGGATTCTTATTAGGGTTCTATATAAACACTCTTAGGGCAGAGAATAAGGTTTGGAATTTCTCTCTAAGCTTTCTTACCCTACCACATCAAGTAGAGAGGAGAAAGTGAGCTAATTCCCATTACTATCAATCTAGTCAAAGAAGAAGGTGTTCTTCTTTTCCAACCACCATTGGTGTGCTAGCTATACAACAAGATGGGAGATCAAATTGATTGCTCGTGTCCCAAGTAGAGGAGCTACACTTGAAGCTCTTGGTCTTCTTCAATCAATTCAACTAGTTCGAGGGAAAAGCGATTAAGGTAATCTACTATCTCCATTAGATTAATTACTAGTTTTGCATGTGATCCTGGGAATACTAGTGTAGACATTAGATGTCATATTTCCGCTATAAACACTAGTAGAAGGGTGTAAATCCCTACAGTGGTATCGGAGCCTCTTGCTATTAACTAGTTTTTGCTAAGAATCGAACTAATTCATATGCTTGATAGTTTGAAAATTGAGTTTATAAAAGTATTTTAAAAGGTGTTTTAAAAGGTATTTTTAACTCATAATTTGATAGGATTCAATAAATTTTCAAATTGAGAATCACATTGATGATTAAAAGTGTTTTAAAAGTCTCAATTTGATTGAATTTCAAACTAATCCATGCTTGATTAAATTGATAGTTATGTTTAAAAAGATTTTAAAACATAAAATTTGATTAATTTTGAATTGGATTCAAAGATTTTTCAAAATTGATTTCAAAATTGTTCTTTGAAAAATTTCAAAAACCTACATTTTGATCCAAAATAGGTTTGATTAAGAGTTGTTTTTAAGTTTTGGAAACTTTTGAAAAACAAAATTTTGGAATTTTAGAATTTTAGAAGTGTTCTAAAAAGAGTAGTTTTGACTTGGATTTTTTAGTTTAAGGTCCAAAAATATGGGGGGTAATGAGTCATATATCCACTCCTAAATCAATAAATAAAATAAAACCAAAATAAACTGAAAATGTAAAATAAGTCCAAAAATTAACTATTTGGTGGTCCCCATGCACAAATCCTTTAATTTTCTCTCATTTTTGCCCTTTCATAAATATTTTTTTACCATTGGTAAACCAAAGGTTTCTAATGGTTGAGTTAATAAAATTGTTGTTTCCATAAATTTTATGAAAGAATATTTATGGTAGATATTTAATGTCAATCTTTATTTCCAAAACTTATATTTTTCTAAAGTAACCTAGCAAATCAATAGATATTTACCTAAAACTAGTTTCTCTCTCCCAAAATTCGTTTTTCTCTTTCTGTAACTCTATGTTCTTTGAATTCAAGAAAATATATTATTTCCAAAACTTGTATTTGTCTAATGTAACCTACCAAATCAATGGATATTTACCTAAAACGAGATGCTCTCTCCCAAAAACGAGTTTCTCTATTCTATGAACTTCAAGAAAGTATGAATTTGTGATTTGCTTTTTATCTCTATCTCGATCAAATTAGACATCTACAAATTCGTTTGTGGTGTATGTCCAACTTAAATTGATCGTTAGAATCTATAAATCTCTATTAACAGAATCTCTATTACTACAATCTTCTTACAAAAATTATTTTATTCTAACCAAAAACTTAAGTGTAACATTTTTTTATCACTTTTTGGTAAAAAGTAAATGTTGAAATCTCTATCCTTACAATCTTTATCTCATAAAAAAGTTATGTAGAGTGAAATTGTTTTTGCTACATTTTTTGTATTCTAATAGCATTTCTTACATTCTATTAGCATCTGTTGAATGAATTTGTTACAGTAGGTTAAAAAGAAAATACTATTTTGCTAGCATCTTATTGATTCTAATAGCATTTTTTACATTCTATTAGCATCTGTTTGAATGAATTTGTTACAGGAGCATATTTAAAAAGCAAATAATATTTTGCTAATATCTTATTGATAACACTAGCATTTTTTACATTCTACTAGCATCTGTTGAATGAATTTTTTTACATTTTACTAGCATTTTTTTTACATTCTACTAGCATTTTGACATCCACAGGAGTAAATTCTAACTCCACTCCTCCAAATATAAATTTCTTTTTATCAGTGTTGAAGTAGCATAGAAGCTCAAACACTGCTCGATGTGGTTTCACTTGATTCTCCATAGTTATATGACCTCGGATTTTTGAGTTACGCTATCCTTTACAGCCACCGAAGTTCGACAATCGACTTTCTTGTCGGTCTGAAGTTTTAATCTTACCATTTGTCTGAATCTACGAAATGACTAACAAAAAACATATATACTAGTTAAATTATAAATATGTGTTAACCAAAATAACATACAAACAAGTTTTGGTAGCCATAATTTATGTATTTCAATAAGAAACTAAAAAATGCTAGTCAAACAAGTCAGCTTTTTTTATGAAACTAGTTTTGAGTAGTAACCATTAAAAGGTTCTATGATAAACTTCAAAAATGCTAAACAAAAAAAGGAAATTGTTTATGCAATCCGATATATTCTGGAACTATTACCCATATTACACCATATAATGTTCTATGGTTGTCAAAAAATCAGGTTTGGGTTGTAACCATTGATAAAATTTTATAAGAAATTTCGTAATGCTAGACAAAATATTAACTTTTTATTGAAAGTCACTATATTCTATATCTAAAACTATGCTTGAAATAATCATTATAACTAAAATACAAAAACCTAAATTAGATAGAAACCTAAATTGTCGGACTAAAATTAAAATTTTTAGAGAAAATGTAGTAGTCACTAAACTTTCTTAGTAGCTGATCAATTTCAAAAAACTAATCATAAGAAAAGTGGTACAAATCAAAACCTGATTCGTTTTGTGGTGTAAAAATCAATCTAAATCATAAGAAAAGTTGAAGGAACAACCAAAAGGATGAAAACCTAAATGCAATTTACTTACTCTTCACTACTGTAGATGATGAATGAAACTAACAATCGATTCTCTGTCTCTCTCACTCGATGCTTTTACCTTTTCACTGAGTTTTATTTGGGCGTCGATGATGAATGAAATCAAAACCTAATTTGTGTATTAGAAAGTGGCGAAACTCTCTCTCTCTCTCTATTTCCTCGGTTTGATTTAGCCCAATTCTAATAGAGATGAGAAATCTAAAACAAAGTATTATGCTAAACAGAAAAGGCAACTCTTTTCCGGAAGGAAAGTTTGTTTTTGAGGAAATCATTTAATGAATCTCTAAATATTATGGTATATTTTATTTTGGGTTATTTTTTTAAGCTTAGGATAAGTTAGGTAGTAAAATAGAATGAGTGGATAGACATGTAATTTACTTTGAGTGGATTTATTTTCTATTTCAAATTATCTTTGGTCTCTAGACTCATTGATCATGCGATTTTGGACTTAAAACCCATCCCCCGTTTTGACTTTAGGAAGCTCTCAAAACAAATTTGGAAAAATTTAAAAGTTTCTAAAAGTTTTAAAATTTTTTTTTAGAAGTGTTCTAAAAGGAATTTCAAAAATTTAAGAAAAGTTTTAAAATTGGAAAATAGCAACTTAGAGTTGCATAAGAAAAAATAAAAAATAAAAAATAAAAAATTTTCTTCTTTTTGGAAACTAGGGTTTTGAAAAACCCTAGTGTCCGGCCAGGAAGCTTCCTGGCCGGACCAGAAGCTCCTGGATGCGTCCTCTGGACGCGTCCAGAGCAGCTGCTGAGACGCGTCTTGAAGACGCGACCAGCAGCTGCGACAGAAGCTTCTGGACGCGTCTTTGAGACGCGCCCAGAGCAGCTACTAAGGACGCGTCTTGAAGACGCGTCCAAGTCGCGTCTAAGACGCGACCAGCAGCTGCGAAGGAGCTTCCTGGACGCGTCTAGGACGCGTCCAGAGCACTCGACCAGACGCGTCTTGGAGACGCGCCTGGGAGGTTCTGGGTGTCTCGGACTAGTCCGAGACACCTAGTGCTGGTCCGGTCCAGTACCAGACACGTCTAGGACGCGTCTGGTACAGGGACTAGCGTCCTGGCTCCGGCCAGGACGAGACCAGGCCTTGATAGGCCTCGGCCAGGACATGCCGGCCCTATGGGCCGTGCTATGTCCGGACCTTGTCCGAGCCCTTTTTGGGCTTGGGCCGGGACTTGTCTAGGACTTGTCCCGGGCTTTTTCGAGGCTTTTCGGACCACGAAAAGGGACCATCATTCGAGTGGGAGTTTTTGCCAAAATTTTTTCCGATTCCAACCAAATAATTCCAAAATCAATCCGGGCCATCCAATAGCCCAAAACGGATTTCTCTTTAAATTGATTTATGAAATCATTAAGAATCGAACCAATATTTTTTCCGAAATTGACCCGGGCTTTCTCGAGCCCAAAACGGAGTTTTTCTTAAAGATGATTTTAGAAATCATAAAAGATAAAACCGGAAAGCACCACTAGTAGAATTCTTCGAATTTAGACTTAAGGTCCGTAATGTGACATGTGATGTCAACAAAAGTATCTCCCAAGATAATCATGCATATATAATTCTTAGCCTTGATATATTATATGATTGCATGTGATGTGAATGCGGGAAACTAGTATGGCCATAGATTTATTTCTTTATTCTTGTTTTAAGCACGGATGGGTGCATGCTTTGTAATTAATTTTAATTTCAAGTTTATACGATCTGCGAATCGTTAGAGTCTTGTAATTAGAGTTTAGGGTCTATGAGTCCATTGAAGAAACTCGAGGATGAAATCCAAAGGCGAGTGGGAGAAATCAATGGAGGTTCAAAGATGGCGATCTAAGACGAACCAAAAGGCGAGACAAGAAGAAAACCAAGGGTGATTAGATCTTCTAGGTTAGGGGCCATACTAGGATCCATGTCTGCTTGATTTACTTTCTCGCGCGCATTTACTTACTTATTTACGCTTTTTGTCGTGGATGTTAGTTAGGCTAAATAGTTCACTATAACAAACGCCAGACTAGCGTAAAAGTCCCCAAAAGTAATCTTGAGTAATCGCCTATCCAGATTAAGACACTCGTTGCGCCCTTGTTCGAGGAAGGTGGGTCGGCCTTCGCAGAGTACCTCCTCTACCTTGGGACAATGCGGGTAGGTCTATAGAAGAGGCCTACACGTCTAAATGGTTCTACTCAACGAGATCAGCAAGAGAGTCTTGGATACTCGAGGCAAAAGGATAGATTAGTCATTCATTAATGAAATCTATCAACCAAGAGTCATAAGGTATGATCAGTGAAGTAGTTCGCTCACCCGGAACGACGGAGTCAAAGGGTAGGGCCTTCGTCCGCTTTACTTCGAAGAACTGGGGTCTTGGAATCACTTATTCAATCGGGGACGATTTTATATTGAATAATGTGGGAAAACTAATGTTTTTCAAAAACGATAACGAGTTTTAAAACTTTGCCATTTCTTTTATGTAGTTCAAAGATGACAAAAGATATTTTCAACTTCCGCTCACTTCTCGACAAGGAGAAGCTGAATGAGCACAACTTCCTTGACTGGGAAAGGAACCTAGGAATAGTTCTCAGGATGGAAGGAAAGCAACATGTACTAGAAACTCCAATTCCTGTATTGGATGATAATTCGACTAAAGAAGAGATAGATGAAGAAAGGAGTGTGCGGAAAAAGGCAGAGCCTGTAACTTGCTTAATGCTAGCAACCATGGAACCGACTCTGCAAGAGCAGTTCATAGACATGGATGCTTACTCCATGATGCGACAACTTCGGGAAATGTTCCAGAAACAGTCGAGATTGGAGAGGTTTGAAACCTCTAAAGCAATTATGGACATGCGCCTTGAAAAGGGAAAACCAGTTGGGCCTCATGTTCGCCAAATGATCAGGCTCATAGGCAAGCTGGCTAAACTAGGTTTCCCTTATAGCCAACAAACGGCTACCGACACTATCCTTCACTCCCTCCATAGTGGTTTTAATCAGTTTAAGATGAACTACAACATGAATGGATGGGATAAAACGTTGGAGGAACTTCATTCTATGCTTCTAACAGCCGAAAAGGACGTCGCTATAGTGGAGACTAAGAAGGACGTTCTTATGGTACAAAAGGACAAAGGGTTCAAGAAAGGTGGAAAACAGAAGAAGAAAACCGCGTCAAAAGGTAAAAGCAAACGAATTGCCAAACCTAAAGACAAAGGTCCTCCTCCTGACACCAAATGTTTCTACTGTGATGGCAAGGGCCACTGGAAAAGAAACTGCCCTAAGTTCTTGGAGGACAAAAAGAATGGAACAGTAGCTTCCAATTCAGGTATAAACAGTTAACTTATCAAATACTGAAAATTCCCAAACCTTGGTATATGATACCTAAAATTGCCCTTTCATTGTGAATGTACAGGCGCAGCTGGGAACTGAGTATTTGGCTAAGGAAGACAAGATCCAAGAGGGAGCAGAAGCCTCGACTGCTAAGGATGCTGAAAGGGATCGAAGTCTACTTTAGGCACTATTCTAGATTAATCGTTTTCTAGTTTTTTAACATCATCTCTGTACTAAGTATTATGGAGAATCAATAAAGAACTTTATTTCTAAATTGAGATGTTAATAAGTGCTAAATTTAACAAACTATACCAAAAGATTCTAAAATTGGTCAAAAACCTATAAGATAGGTTCATCCCAATCGGAAAGGGATGAGGACAACAAGTCCACTATAACCAAAACATGAATCAAACTGACAAGAAAGAAAGCCTTGAGTCAAAAACAGAGATTGATCTTCAAACGTACTTCTAACCTATCCATATTTGGAGTGTCCAAAAGGATTAAGATGAAGAACACGAATCAAACTCTATCCTCCAAAATCCATTTAGTCTAGACATAGCTTCTCACAAAACTACCAAAATTCCGTCTAACAGCTAAGCTTGTAAAAGCATTACAAAACTAGCTAATATCTGACGCAATTTCTTTTAAAAGAAATTTGGGCTTCTTCCACAACCAATCAAGAGAACAAAGTGTTTGTTGCTCATGATAGTATTCTTCTAATAATTAGCACACCTGGTCGTCTGGGAGAAAAACACTAATTATTACAAGAATAAGTGGGAGAAAAGTACAAGTCGATTTAATTCGATCATGAGAAAAATCATGGAGGGTCATGAAGAACAATCATGAAACTTGTACACGACGATTAAAGTCGACCAAGAGCAACAAACTGCGGCTCCTCGGAAAAGGAAAGGTTAAAGACATGATCTTATAAACCCACCGCACAAAAGCGAATGTCATTCGCCGGAGAACTCTCAAAACAAGTGAAAGTGTCTCTAAAGGAATATCTTAAAGTAATTGAGAAAATTCCAAATTGTTGTTCAAAAGCCCTAAAAGGTCAAATCTCAAAGACACAGAAAATAAAGGTTATTTCTGAAGAGATAAAAGACCTGCGCAGAAACGGAAACTGACTCTAGATTTTGGCTAGAACCCAAAATCATCGTGGAATCCATATCTCGTCAAGACATGAAGCTTGATAATTTAAGTCAACAAAAGACCTAAATTGGTTTTCCAAAATAGAAAACTGAGAAGGATGGAAACATTCGTGTTTCCCGAAACGAGACAAGAAGAATAAAGATTCTTCCAATCAAGTTATGTTCACAAGCATGCTTCAGAAATCTATCGACGGATTAAAAGCACGCAAGAGTTAGAATCTTCGATTCAAAAGGCAATCAGAGAAATTTGATTCCTGAAGAATGAAGAAAATCTTGAATCACGAGTTTCAAGAAGGTAAGTGGGAGTAAACAAACCTTCCGGGTCCGTATGCAGAGTACATACAAAAGATTGAGTACGACATAAGGTGTTGTATAACAGTAACGAACTGACTCAATAAAGGACCACACACAAAAGGATAAAATGCCATTTTGGGCATCTGAAGATCTATAAGCATAGATCAAAAGGATGATAGGATTAGAGAGACTCAGTACGCTGAGATGCTTGAGATCCGAAACAGAAAATCTAAGACTCGGAAAGTCTAAAAGAATTTCGACCCAAAAACTCATGACAGAGGGCGTTGCAAAACTCGGAGTCTAAAAGACACCGATGAGCTAGCACGCATGAGAGAGACATTTATGTTCGAAAACATAAAGTCAATCGTGTTGGACATGATTAGCATTTAAACATCCGAATTCGGATTGGAAAACCGAAACACTACTTAGTACATCCTAGAAGGCTAAAGGATGAAGTAGTACAAAGTTGAACATGTCATCGTAGCAAACTTCCAGACATGGAAGGAAAGTAGGCTAAAAGTGTTTTAAGCCGGGAACTGTTGCAAATACTACACAAAGAATTAAAGGCCTTAACTCTAGTAAAGATTACTAGATATTATCAAGGTTGAAGATAGTAATCTTCAAATTAATTGATAATAAGCAAAGTTTAAAACCGACTACCACGGTAGTCAAACTAAACTGTCACCTAAGACATAGTATGAGATTCATACACAGTCTAAGGCATGAGGTATAAATTTTAAACCTCGACAAGTAAAACTGAGTGGGTAAAAGGAGTTTTACGGAAGAGGCTCAGATTTACAACTCTCGTTATCAGAAATAATAAGAATTATTTCACCAGTCGTCTAAACTTGGTTTAGTGTTTAAACGACAGTCCATCGATAATAAAACGTTCCGAATAGGTTTGTCAGATACGTGATCTGATGAATGAAACCCTATTAAGTGAACTTGGAATATTTATTATCAAAAATCCCTGGTCCAGGTCATTGCATGGACAACAATGACTCACGAAGACTAGCATGGGAGTCGATGGGATAACGCAGTTTCATGGGCTATAGGAATAGTATATTCTATTCGACTACGTGGGTGTATAAAAGGTTTATACACTGGATAACCCTCAAATGAGAAGTACATCATTCGTGATGAACGTCAATACTTCTCATAAAGACAATTGGAGAGATTCCTCAAAACATGAGTGCTCCACTCATCTTATGTAAGGAATGCCCGACTTTGGTTCCGTTAAACGCCGCGCCGTAAAAGGAGGTTATAAAGACGGATACTGGGAAGGACAGGATAGACATGAAGTTAAGTGGGAGCGCAAGAATGGATTGTGTCACCCTAATCACATTAGGTACAAAGTGTCTCAAGGCCACTTGATGAGTAGCAACTGAAAATGCGTGGCCGCGCTCAAACGGATTAAAAGTTAATCGTTTGTCTTTTACAGTTGTACTCGGATATCAAGAAAGTCTGAATGATGTGACGTATCAGATGGGATACTAAATTGACACGGGAATCGAGGCATTGCACTTGTTCTAAGTCCAAGTGGGAGTCTGAAGGAGTTGAAGGAGATGTCCTTCGACCAAGGTGACAATGCGAACAATTTGTCGGATAGGACAATTGATGTGGAAGATCATCAAGTCCGATTGATTTAGGGATCGTAGAGTTGTAGCTAGAGACCAACTACGATCGTCGAATTACGAAGTAATTCGCGGCTAACTTCGATCGGATCCTACAACGGGTTACACATAAGAGTGACAAATTGATCAAGGATATGACTAGTGGGAGTGAGATATAATCATGGGAGTGTCCCATAAACATATCTCATAGGCCTAAAAAGGAATTAGGCAAAGATAGTACAAAAAGGCCAAAAACAGGGTTTTTGGGCCTAGACCGGTTCGGGTACTTCTATGACTCGGATTGGGCTGAATTTTGGAGGGTTAGTTGCTGATATAATAAACATTATATCTGCCAATTTTCGTGGTGTTTGGGCACCTCCTCCTTAGGGAATTGAGAAAATATCAATAGTTGCTATTTTCGACTATTTCCCTAAATCTTATTCTAAAGGGTGTTTTAGGAAACCTAAAAGGAGGTGGATTCTTATTAGGGTTCTATATAAACACTCTTAGGGCAGAGAATAAGGTGTGGAATTTCTCTCTAAGCTTTCTTACTCTACCACATCAAGTAGAGAGGAGAAAGTGAGCTAATTCCCATTACTATCAATCTAGTCAAAGAAGAAGGTGTTCTTCTTTTCCAACCACCATTGGTGTGCTAGCTATACAACAAGGTGGGAGATCAAATTGATTGCTCGTGTCCCAAGTAGAGGAGCTACACTTGAAGCTCTTGGTCTTCTTCAATCAATTCAACTAGTTCGAGGGAAAAGCGATTAAGGTAATCTACTATCTCCATTAGATTAATTACTAGTTTTGCATGTGATCCTGGGAATACTAGTGTAGACATTAGATGTCATATTTCCGCTATAAACACTAGTAGAAGGGTGTAAATCCCTACACTAGGTTCTGAGAATAAAGAGTTTTTGGTCGAGGAGAAATCTGTTTTAGAGAGAATAACAAGGTTATACGTATATATGGAAGGATAAACTGGGAAATAAGGGAAAGTTTTCTGGCCTCGAGATGGAAAGAAGAGTTTCGAGTCCTTATTAGGGTTTGATGTAAAGGGTTTTTAAAATTTTGAGTTTTTTTTGGAGTTATTTCCTTTTGGCCCCCTACTTTGTGACCAGCTTCCTTCTTGACCCCATATTTTTCATAAATTCAAATTTGACCCCATTTTTCAAGTAAATGCCATAACTACCCTTCCTAAATTCAAAATAAAATATTAAAAAAGAGATATTTCCACCTCACCTCTCTCTCTCTCTTCTCCGACGAAGGTCGCCGGTTGAAAACTTTTCCAGCACCACCTTCAAACATAAAAAAAGATCTCCTCTGCCTCTCTGTAAATACTCCGGCGGAGAGAAACCCCTTTGCCGGAGTATTTAGAGAGAGAGAGAGAGAGATGAGAGTTTTTTTTTCTTTATGTTTGAAGGACGCCGACCGGAATTTTTTTTCGACCGGCGACATTCGTCAGAGAAGAGAGAGGTGGGGTGGATATATCTCTTTTTTTAATATTTTTATTTTGAAATCAGGAAGGGTAGTTATGGCATTTACTTGAAAATAGGGAGCAAATTTGAATTTATAAAAAAATAGGGGGCCAAGAAGGAAGCTGGTCACAAATTAGGGGGCTAAAAAGGAAATAACTCTTTTTTTTTATATAATAATAATTCTGGGTGGGTTTAATTCACGATTTGGGCCCATTTGTAAAATTTCTTATTAAAACCTAACAAAAATTAGGTTCGGTCTGATTACTCTTGTATCGTCTCAATTTGTGGGTCTCAAGAGAGGAAAGCCTGGTAAAATGAAGGGCAGCCCTAGGAATCACATTCCATTTTCGCGCACCAAACATGGCCTTATTTCCTGCCTGTAGTTTTATCAGTTGTTTTGGGATAACAAAATAGTTTAATTAAAATGCAAAAATATTCTTGTCCTTGAACTCTGATGGTGTTGATGCTATATTTTTTTTTACTTGTATTAAATTTTATGTTGTTTTTTTTTGTTATTTTATTTTATGTTGTTGAACTTGTTAGTTGGATTATTTTAATGGGATAGATGAAAAAATGTTGAGCAGGAGAGGGTTTCTTTTCTAAAGCTGTGCATGTGATCATGTGATCATCTAGGACAACTTTAAAGGACATATACTAATGCTTTTGGATTTTTGCCATCCTCTCTGTACTTTTCACCTTTCCAATGGACCTTTTTTGTTTAAGGGATCTTCTAGATATATAATTTATGAGCTAAATAATGTTTATTATATAAGGATTTGTCGATGGAAAAATATGATAGTAGTTTATGAAAAGGATAGTGAACATGCATGGCTAATGCCTAATGGTTCCTAAAAGACACTCCAACGCTCGAGTCTGTTAGAGTAAAAATCAGATCTCTTTTCAGGACCTACCTCTGCCGTTTATATAACCTTCCATGGTTGTGGTGAATGACCGACTCAAAAAGGCTACGTGGCAGTGTCATTAATAGAATCTCTCTGCTCGTATCTCGTGGTGGACATGGTGGTCGTGAAGTGAAGAAGATAAGTAATGTAGATATATGGGTGTGTTAATGAGAAATGGGAGGAGTTTCTAATAGCTTCATATATGGGTGTCCTAAACCATTTTAAATATCTCAGAACACCCTCCCTTGAGTAGAGAAATTTCAAATGCACTCAGCCATTTTTGTTATATACACTCACATCTAAGGTAATTTCAGGGGCGGCCCGTGACTAAAGCCACCAAAGCGGTCGCTTTGGGCCCCAAATAATCAAGGGCCTCATGTTTCCTATTTCGTATGTAACTTTCGAAAAACTAATTAAAGTTTAAACTAATTTCATAGATAATTTAAGGCATAGCTTAGTGGTAAAGAGGTTAAATCTTGGATAAAAGGTCAAGGGTTCAATTCCTACCCCAAACATTGTTTAAATTTTAATTTTGCTTGGGGCCTCCGATATACTTGGGCCGGCCCTAGGTAATTTTTGTTTAAGTCAAAGGAGATGTAAGTGTGGCAGGTAGAAATGATAAGTGTATATAACATTTCTGCATTGAGCTCGTTTTTGCCCGGTGATTATATGTCGCAATCCCATGATCCAACTTAATGCAACCGGACAATAATGAAAACAATGATGTGATTCAATATAATTTTACCTGAAAGAGAAATGTCATGTTAGGACAGTACTTACAATATTGTTTTGTCTTAATATTAACACCACGTGAACCAGCATCTCAATAGGACAATAGGTAAACCCGTGAATGAGGTCAACCTTTCTTTAAGATAATGTCCTGCAATAGTAATTATATTACCATCCTGATAGAACGTCCAACCCTCTTCCGCTGAATCTCGGTTAGGTAACGTGGTGAAAATTTTGAGGTGAATCAGTCTCAAGACTCGAATCACAAATCTCTATTGTCCTAGATGAATATACAACCAACTGGGCTACAAACTAGTGTGAAAAAGAAAGTAACTTGTTTGTAATTTTCTATCAACAATGTAATAAATTTGAAGAGATATATTTTCGTTGTTTGATTACAATCATGTCATATTAAAAGTGTGATTCCGTTAACTAGAATAAAACCTTGTGAGCTATACTCCTCTTTTTAACTGAGGGAGGAATAACTTTGGTTTAACTAGTATAAATAAACACAATTTATGTGATACAATTTTAGGTACACTCGAGATGCAGAGAAAAATGTGACAAAAAAGAGTTACATGTTAAGTTTGCATCCATCTCATTCAAAATCAATTGAAAATGAATGGATATGATTAAATATATATTATTGTTATGCGAATATCCTTGACCAATATAAAGACGTTCTTATTTTGAGCTCAAACTTTGTTTTTTTTGTTAAACGCTGCAGAATATATGTGTCATTCAGCCCATTACAAGTAAGTTTTGGATATTGAGTTCAAAACAAATTCTTAACTATCTTTTTACTCAAAAGCTCACCGACACAGTACGTACCTAAATTCAAACGAAAGAGAAAAACACAATCAACAACTACGCTATGCTAGAAAAATTAAATCGAAATTTAGTTGGAATCCATCTTAGATGGCTAGATTTTCGCCTAAGCCTTCAAGAAAGAGAATATTTGGATGAAATTCAATTTTGATGTTCGATTATTACCAGATTTTTAGGGGGAGTAACATTTATGAAAAACAATAGATGTTGTGGTAGCGCTCCTTTGGTTAGTCGTAGATACGTGGTGAATAATAAAAATTTTCATTGTAAAATAACCTTATGCCCGACCGCGCTCCCAATAGAGTTCTGGTCTGAGTACGTGGCCAAACAAAATTTAGTGAAAGAAAAACCATAGTTTTATCTCATTAAATCTTGTCCAACCACGTATCCGGGCCCGGAGAGTACTCCCAGACAGTGCTCTAAGGGTTGTTTTTCATTAGAGAGAGAAGGGTAAAAGTTGGAAGATAGTTTCGTGGCAGTAGGTTTCTAAGGTGTAAAATCTGCTGGAGTACTGTATCAAAACTAGTATGCCATACACAACTCCACCTGCAAGTCAGTGGCCACTTCACTTACAAAAAGCCTGTCAAGTGTAATAATCAGATCAAGATTTGATCACTTTCTTCTTCCTGCTCTCAATCTCACTATACACTAGTAGAGAGATAGAGTAGAGAGAGAATACAAAAAAGGAAACAGAGTTGTAGAGATAAGAAAGAGAAAATGAGAGAGAAAAGGGTGTTTTCTTCATTACTTTTCTCTTTGTTGTTTCTTATTTCTTATGTGAGTAGTGAAGATCCTTACAGATTCTTTACATGGACGGTCACTTATGGAGATATTTATCCTATGGGTGTTAAACAAAAGGTAATCAATCAATCAATCAAACAAATCTAGCTAGAGAGAGAAAGTTTTTTTTTTTTGTTACATCTCTTCTTTATATTTGTGATTTGATCTTGTATTTGCAGGGGATATTAATAAATGGGCAATTTCCTGGACCAAGAATTGAAGCTGTGACAAATGATAATTTGATTATAAGTGTTTTCAACCACTTGAATGAACCTTTCCTCATCTCATGGTAAACTATATATCCATTAAACCATTTCATTTTTAACTCTTTCAGTTTAATAGTATTTTTACCACTTCTTTTTTTGTGTAATTTAATTTACTAGTTTTAGAAGAAGATATAAGTGATGACTTTAGTTTAATTGGTAATGGTAAACTTCTAGTTGAATAAAAGCTCAAACCGAATTTTCGTATCTCTTAATCTAACAATGATAAGTAACCTTCCGCCCTACCTTTTATCTTATCTCATTTTCTAACGCGTGGACAATTTGACATAGAGCGAATAAGATGATTTTGAAGACAATCTCATAAATTTCTCCTCTATTCTAACATGTACTGATGTACGTATGAAATGAGGTAAGATAGGAGGTAAGGTGGGAGGATATCTTTATCATTATAAAAAAAAGGTTTGTTCATGTGAAATCTCCGAATATGACCAACTCAATATTTTGGCCCCTAAGACTGTCCCATATGTTTTTCTTAAGTACCCTAGCTAATTCTTTTGTTAACCAAAACTTAATTTTGCTCCTTATTCAATTTCGTCTTTCAAGTTTTTTCCAATTTCTCACATTTTTTGTGTTTCTCCTTTCTATTTTCTCATTCTTTCCTATATTAAGCGATCTATGTTCAAAACTTCGTCTATGGAAACAAAAGTCTGACTAGTCAACCCTGACCAAAAGAGAGGGGGGAGGAACCCCTTTCTTTGTGTAAGTATACAAAACGAATTTAAACGGATTATCGCTTATATTTACCTGCAGATCTAAGAGAGGGAAAGAAAAATGGCGAAGTTGGAATATAAAGATAAAGTTAACTTTTAGCTTACACAACTGTTAGCCAGGAAGCTAAAAAGCGTGCTAGACAATTTGAGAGACTGAAATTATTAGTCGGTCTCCTCTAGAGAGCCAAATAGGAATTAACCCAAAAGAGAAAGTAGAGAAAATTTTCCTAACATATTAAAATATGATTGTTGTTATAGGGTTGTGAAGATCACTATGGAACTAGGCTACCGTTGTTAGCGCTGCTACTGTCTTTCGACACGTCAGAACCTCACTACTTTAGAACGCGTCATTAATTAGAAAATAATGCTCAGTTTCCTATAAGTAAGCGGTATCACACTTCTTCTCTCACTAGTGTGAGTTAATTTACAACACACTCTCCTAAGACCACATTAAAATAGAGATTATCGTGTTAATAACGTGTTACAGGATTGAAAGACCAACCTACTGAACTAATATCGATATTGTTTGCTTTAGTACTTGAAGCCCCATAGATTTGAAATGCGTCGCTAGCAAAATGGTGCTTAATCTCTTATAAAGAACACCAAACTTCGCCTCCCACCAATAAAATTTGGTATATAATGCTATCTATTGTAAAGAAATGAATGGTGGAAGAGGAAGTGTGGTGTCCTTTATAAGGGCTTAAACACACTTTTTTTCAGTGATGTGTTTTAAAAGTCGTAAGACGCCAAAGTACCAAAAAGACTGTATCCTAGCAGTCCAGATGGTTAATAAACACAATATATATATATATATATATATATATATATATATATATATATATATAATACGTTATCAACACGATAATCTCTACTATGATGTGGTCTGAGTAGGTTGTGTTGTAAAACAATCTCACATCAGTGGGAGACGAAGTAGGTTGTGTTGTAAAACAATCTCTACTATGATGTGGTCTGAATAGGTTTAAGGTTTACATGGAAATGAGTTTATATGTGTTCTAGGAGAGTAGCATAAACCTTGCAACAAGAAAAAAAAAGTATGAACACATCAAATGCCACATCATGTGGTCAGATAAGGTGGTCTAGGTTTAAGGTAATAGTTCTATCTAGTGATTGTTGTCGAGATACGTGTGTAAACACATGATATAAGAGACGAATCGAAATGAGGAGATCCGACGATCAAGACTATTCCAAGATATGTGAAGATCAAGAATATTCAGTTTCATATATTTAGAATATTTCTTGTAATATATCTAATATTATTATTAGATATATTTTATATTGTTTCTTAGTTTAGTTAGGAGAAACTAGGAAACCGTGACCCTAATTTCTCTATAAATAAGAAACAAAAAGGCTACACAACCCACCTCTAGGGACTCCCACTTGAACCGCATGTGAGAGAAACAAGAGTTTCTCTCTCATCTCACATGTTTAGTCACGTGGAGAGAGAAACAAGGGTTTCTCTCACATGCGGTTCAAGTGGGAGTCCCTGGAGGTGGGCTGAGTGTACTTTTTGAATAAGAAAAAGTTCTAAGGATTAAATTATTCGATTACTAATCAATCATTGTAACGAATGACCAAAATTGTGGTTAATAAAGTATGTAGCCATTCTGGCTTTCTCCGAGGATGTAGGTCGTGAACGTCCGACTGAACCTCGTTAAATATGGTGTCCTTTATTTATGTTCATCTATCTCCAATTATCACATTATATTGAATTTCTACAATTGCCAATGTGATGTGTTGGCCTAGAAATGGCCGGACATTGCCAAAAGGGTAAGCTGGACTAAGTTCCAGCCTCACCAACCCATTAGGCTCCGGTTATGTTTGGCACAAATCCGCACACCCAAGACCAACATAAGAATTGCAAGTGCCAATTCGACTCGATAGTCCTTTCACATCGAAGGGTCTTCTACAACACCCATCGATTTCTCATAAGCTCTTTTAATCTTCTACAACAAATGGTCTTCTACTCTCTTTAATTTTTCCAAAACAGTAACAAAACCCCGCAATAAAAAAGAACGAATTTATGCACTTACGTAGGATGAAGTCGAAGAAGTTAAGCTAAGGTATCAATCACCTTTTGTAATGTGGTGAATTAGTGATTAGTTAATCTACTTTTGTCCGTAGATGACAAAATTTATTGCTTCCTTAGAACCACAATTTCGACTTGATGTTTGAGCAAAATCAGACTCATAAAAACAGAAAAGTTAAGCACAAATGTCAACAATAGATGGGATCCCCTTGTTCTTTGAAGAGGTGCACTTTTGGGAGATGGCCAATTGAGTCCCATGCTTTCCCATAAACATTCATTGGCTTCGACTAGCTCAACTAACTCTTCATTGCTTATTACCAAACTCCGAGAGAAACTTTCGATGTTAGATGGGATTACTGATAGCTGCTTGGTGCATAAAACTAGAATAAAAATAAAAAATGATGGTACGAAAATTTGATCATTTTTGTTGAACTATTGTTGCTTGTGATTCTTGTGCAGGAATGGCTTACAGCACAGGAGAAATTCATGGCAGGACGGTACCTTAGGAACTAACTGTCCGATTCCACCACGCAAAAACTTCACTTATGTTCTTCAAGTGAAGGATCAAATTGGTAGCTTCTTTTACTTCCCATCGGTTGGTCTCCACAAGGCTTCAGGAGGGTTTGGTGGTATCGCCATTTGGAGTCGACCAAGAATTCCTGTTCCATTTCCTTCACCTGCTGGTGATTTCACTGTATTGGCTGGTGACTGGTACAAGAGAAGTCATACTGTAAGTAGGCCAGATAATCCAAAAAGAGTATGCTATAATTTCAACTCATAAGAGGCCAGTAAACCCTTACTTCCAAAATATCTAAGATCATTTAGACAACTTCTGTAAGTCTTAACAACCAATGGATTATTGGCAGCAGAGGTGTTATTCATTTTAGGATGACAGAGATGAATCATGAATGTCGTTTTCAAAATATCTACGATCATTTAGACCACTTTATAAACATAATATTTGGTATCTTTATAGCAGAGGAATTGATTCATGGAACTCTTGTTTGTGTTTACAGTATTTGAGGACTATCTTAGATAGAGGCCACAACCTTCCCTTTCCCGACGGGCTTCTCATCAATGGCCGTGGATGGAATGGGTACACATTCACAGTCGATCAAGGTAATTATAAATGAATTTCGACGTCTTATCCTTATTAGACGTTTATATCATTCTAGTTTCTTACATTTTCTCATTGATGTAACTTATTCGACAGGTAAGACGTATCGGTTTAGAATATCAAATGTTGGGCTCACAACATCAATCAACTTTAGAATTCAAGGACATAAATTGAAGCTAATAGAGGCGGAAGGGTCTCATACTATCCAAAACACCTATTCTTCACTTGACATTCATCTAGGACAGTCATATTCTGTCTTGGTCACGGCGGATCAGCCTGCAATGGATTATTATGTTGTTACTTCCACGCGATTCACTAGTCCTGTTCTCACAACTACCGCAGTTTTGCACTACAGCAATTCATTTAGAAGTGTTTCTGGTCCTATTCCTGGTGGACCTACCATTCAGATTGATTGGTCGCTCAACCAGGCTAGATCTATCAGGTACTTTTCTTAAACTTCATTACCTAAGCAATTACTCAATATGTCGAACAAATACGATTAGATTAATTCTCGTATATAGTTATGGAAAAATAATAATATCAAGACGGTAGTTGTTATCATCCAACAAGGCCAGAGTAGCACATCAATTCTGCATATCAAAATTTTACATTTATAATCGGACTTGTAATAGGTACAGGCCCAACCTAAGAATTTACATGGAGCACGACTTATTTAAAAACTTTTCTTTGAGGATGGGTTGACGTGGGCCATTTATTGTAGTGGCAAATATGTTTGAGCTCTTGGCCTAACCCGGGTATAGCCCGGGCTATCCTACTCATAGTTCTGTCTCTAATGTATTTGTTCATTATCTTCGAATTATCAGGTGGAATCTGACAGCGAGTGGGCCTAGACCAAATCCCCAAGGTTCTTACCATTACGGGTTAATAACACCAGCCCGTACGATCAGGCTCGCAAACAATGCTCCTGTAATCAATGGTAAGCAGAGGTATGCTGTCAATAGTGTGTCCCACACACAGGCAAGTACACCATTGAAGCTTGCAGATTACTTCAAGATTGGAGGCGTTTTCAACCTTAATACGATTCCCGATCATCCCATTGGAGGTGGTGGTTACCTCCAAACGTCTGTCATGGGTGCCGATTATCGATCTTTTGTAGAAATTGTGTTTGAGAACTGGGAAGATACAGTTCAGTCATTGCATATTGATGGTTACTCGTTTTTCGTAGTCGGGTAAGTTCTATTAGTTTATGGTAACCAAGTTGCAAAATCAAACTTCTTCCTTCCAATATTCTGAACTTAATAGATATTGACTACGTATATCTTTTATGGGATGAGCAGGATGGATGGAGGTTCATGGTCACCGGCAAGTAGACTTGGTTATAATTTGAGAGACACAGTTGCTCGATGCACCACCCAGGTATATCCAAAGTCATGGACTGCGATTTACATGTCATTGGACAATGTAGGAATGTGGAATATAAGGTCGGAGAATTGGGCAAGACAATACTTAGGTCAGCAGTTGTATCTTCGAGTGTACTCTCCTGTAAATTCATGGAGGGATGAATATCCCATCCCAAAGAATGCTCTTCTATGTGGCCAAGCATCGGGACGTCATACTAGACCACTCTAACTCTTTTATTTTCTTCAACATCAAGTCCGTCACGATTGGGTGACAGCCTTCTTTGGTTGCTAGATACTTCATTATTGCTCAACTCGAGCAAGAAATATGCATTATTTTCATTTGATTTCTTCGTTAAATTCGTTTCTTTTTTTCTTTGTTTTGTTTCACACTTGTTCTATTATGGTACTTATAACCTATAATGAATTCAATTGATATATTGGAGGAATTTCCTCACATGAGTTGGCAATTTCAATTTGTTTTGTTTCACTCAAAATAGTTTCCAAAGGAAAGAAAGGACATCTCCAAGAGATGCAAAAAAAAGTCCTCTATTTACAAGTGGGGTCTCATAAAGAGTGGGGCCGGGTAGGGTACTTAGTCAAACTTCAAGTGGATTTCTTTTGAAAAAGAAGGGCTTACAGTTGGATTATTTATACCCAGAGAGACATGGATTGTGGATAGTAATGTGCATGTAATTAAACTTTCTCAACTGTCACCTAACTCATGCAAAAGAGTTTCCTTATCACTCAACTACTATATATTCCCTTTCTCACTTCTCATCAAAATCCACCATACTACTACTATACAACTACTCAAGCCATGACTTCAAAGTTGCTCCTCATTGTGTTTCTTGGCTCTCTTATTTGCACCATTACTAATGCTAGAAGCCTTCTAGGGCAAAAGGGTTCCTTTGAGGAGGAGAAGTTCTTTAATCACCAGAGAGGTATTGGTGGTGGGCTTGGTGGTGGTGGTGGCTTTGGTGGTGGAGGTGGTGGTGGTTTAGGTGGGGGTTCAGGTTTTGGTGGTGGAGCTGGGGCTGGAGCTGGTGGTGGATCAGGATTAGGTGGTGGTCTTGGCGGGGGCGGAGGGTTTGGTGGAGGTGGTGGTGGTGGATTAGGCGGTGGGACTGGATCGGGTTTTGGAGGTGGAGCGGGGTTTGGAGGCGGGTCTGGACTTGGGGGAGGATTAGGAGGTGGTGGAGGAGGAGGAGGTGGTGGTGGTGGTGGAGGAGGTGGGGGTGGACTTGGTGGAGGAGCAGGTGGTGGGTTTGGAGCAGGAGGAGGAGCTGGAGGAGGAATTGGAGGTGGACTTCCTTGATCACACATAACATGATTAATTAACACTTCCAAATATTATGTATGGGTCTTAATTGTAATGAAGAAGATATTGTAATTGTATGCTTTAAGTGTTTCCATGTTTATTTTTGAGTTTTCCCACTTTCTCTAATATTGCACTCTTTTACCACTTGCACGTCTACTTATATATCCCTTCCACCAACCCTCTTCAAGTAAAACTCCCCTGGGGATACGGAGATGATCTTATTAGTCTTCAAGTTGTCATGCGAAAACATTAGTTGTTGGTTTTGGGAAAATTAGGTCAACACATTCAAATCATCAATCATCGAGATCAAGCTCATTCGTAGAAAATGCTTGAGAAATTTCTTAAAGTCTGACAAAATCATGAAATGATATCGTTTTTTCTCGCATCAACCTGACTTACAGTAATTCTGTATGCCTCCATTTTTAATGTTTGTATTTTGTGGTACATCTCGCAGAGGGGTAACATGCATGTCAGCATGTATATGTAAATATTTTGAGAAAAAGTTCAAACCAAGACTCCCCAAAGTCATGAAAAAGTGAATGTGTAATGAGAGGGATTTAGAAAAGAGAATTTTAGTGAAAAATGATTAGTCAATTCTTTTAGTCTTCATTTCCCTATTTTTTTTTTATTTGTTAAGAGGTTCTAATCGCATTAAGAAATTAAAATGTTATTACAGTACAAAGGAACTAAAAAGAAAGGGATTCTACTCTAAGATTCAGATTTGTTCTTCTTCCTCGCCCGCTTCGCGAGCTTGTCCGCTGGCGTATTAAATTTCTTGCTAATGTAATTAAATTTCACTCTATTAATCTGGTTTTTGATTTCATGGATTTTCTTGATGTGAACTCGCGATTGCCAATGAACCTCGTGCTTGGAATTCTGGATATGTCGGATGATATTAATGTTATCACTTTCTATGATGATATCTTTATAGTTATGTTCAGCCGCCCAGAGAAGGCCATTTAGAATAGCGACAGCCTCGCCTTCTTCACTATTTTTGTTCCTGGATATAGACGTATGAGCTTCTATGAAATTTGCTCCAGCGTCATGAATAATTAAACTAGTACCTGTAATTTCATTCACATTAATAAACGATGCATCTACATTAATTTTCAACCAAGAATAATCTGGAGGATTCCATTTAGTTTGTATGGGTTTGTTTTTGTTATTATTTAAAAGCACCTTTTTAGGAAAGTTATAGATCATTTTGATGATATGGGAGAGGTCAGTAATTTCATATTGAAAACAATGATCACATCTAGTTTTCCATATTATCCACAGAATAGTGGATAGCAGGTTCTGATAAGCCGCATCGCTAAATTGAGGGGTGTGTTCCCAAGAAAAAATCCATTCTGTCAAATTCACTATATTCTCTGAGATAATATTAAATAGAACCAAATATTCTTTGCTAAGGGACAATGTAAGAGTGCGTGCTCTATAGATTCAATCTCATTACAATTTGGGCAAATTAGGTTATTATTGATAAATTTTCCGATTCTCTTCCTAACTGGGAGGGCTTTAGTACAGATCTTCCATATAAAGATTTGAATTCTAGGAACATTAGGGAGATTCCAGATAAACTTCCAATTTGGATTAAAAGTTGTAGGGGAATTCATACTAGTGCAAAGGGATTATACATAGATTTAACTGTGAATTTACCCGATTTTGTTAGTTTCCACATCCGCTGGTCTTCTCCTACCGTACAAATAGGGATAGATTTGATTAGGTTTTTTGTCTGGTGATCAAATATATTATTAAGGGTCTCGTCATCCCATCTGTTATTATTAATTAACTGTGCCACCTTCGTTATATGAATCTCACTATTTGTATTTTGCGGAAGTTTATTTTCTGGGATCCAGTTATCTAACCAAATATTAATCTGATTACCATTATGGACCTCCCAAGTCGTTAACTCTTCAATCTGATATAGGTGTTTACTAATAGTCTTCCAAAGCCAAGAGTGATGGGATTTTACTGGGCCTGGGGACTCTGTACGAGGAAAATACTTAGCTTTCAGAAACCGAGCCCACATAGCATTAGGTTCCGCCTTAAGCCTCCAGGCTAATTTACTGAGCATAGCGGAGTTGTCTAGCTCAGTACGATGAATACCCAAACCTCCTAAGGCTTTAGGAAGGCAAATGGACGACCACGATTTCGTACAGATGCCTCTAGACTTACCCCACCAGAACGACTTTTGAATAGTCGTAATGCTTTTGCTGATGCCTTTAGGAATGGTAAAGCATTGCATTTGGTATCGGGGTACGGCGGCTGATATTGTTGATATAACAATAGTGCGCCCATTCATTTCCCTAGTTATTTTCATAATTTCCAACTAGTTGCAAGAGGTTTGCACAGTTCTGGTTTGCAAGGCCGCGACTTTGGGGAATAAAAAAAATTCTCCAGGGAATAAAAATTTAGTAAATAAATATTGACTCATGGACATATTTTTCTTTTAGTCCAACAATTGGGTTGATCGAACATTACCCCTTAATCTTCATCTTCCCTCTCTATCTCTCTCTCTCACTGTCTCTCTTATTGTCTTATTCTTTCCCTCTTATTCTCTTAGTCTCTCATCTCGACTCCTCATTGTTTATCTCTCTATTGCTCTCTCATTATCTATGTCTCTCGATCTCTCACTATTTTTCTCTTAATCTCTCACTGTTTCTCAATCAATCTCTCATGTTTCTCTCTTTCTTTCTCTCTCTCTCGCACAGACACTGTTCCAACAAAGGGAATTGTTCACTTCGTCGGAATTTGACATCGAAGAGGGTTTCTGGTGAGATCTTCCTCGATGAGTTCGTGACCACGAAACATTTCGTGTCTACAAAACGTTTTATGACAATGACATTTCGTGTCTACAAAACGTTTTGTGACGATGACATTTCCTGGCTACAAAACGTTTCGTGGCCACAAAACATTTTGTGCCCATGATCATTTCGTGGCCACAAAACGTTTCGTGGCTACGAACTCTGTTATTTCCACACTGACCGAGATAGAGAGAGAGAGACTGCGAGAAAGATAAAGAAATGTATACACCAAGATAAATAACGGGAGTGATCTACAACGAAAGAGAGTGGGAGATCTAGAGTGTGAACGACATAGATATAGTCATTGAGAGAGAGAGAGAGAGAGAGAGAGAGAGAGAGAGAGAGATAGGGTAACAGTGAGTTAAAGAGGAGAAGAAAGGAAAGAGAGAAAAGACAATGGTGGTGGTGTAAACTTGTGGTGGTGAAGGGGATAAAGAAGATGAAGATTAGGGGGCAATGTTAGATCAAATGAATTTTTGAACTAAAATAAAATATTCCCCCGAGAATGTACAAAAAAACATGAATTCCCTAGAGAATTTATTTCCCGGAGATTATTCTTTATTCCCCAAAGCCGCGTCCTTGCAAAAGGATTACAACTGCTTACGAAAGGGTAGTAAAAATTTGAGAAAGGACTGCAAAAATATTGAGTTTTTAACCAAACAAATATAAATATTTAAGGGTTTTAGCTAAACAAAAGCAAATGTTGAGTTTTTAACGAAACAAAATATAATTGTCTTTTTAAATTAAAAATCTTTAAATTAGATATGGTCGGTGTTTCGGAGAAATAAAAAAAAATTTCGGGGAAGAAAATTTTGGGTGGAAACAATTTCTTTTTTGTTCCTCCAAACACTACCCACTTTTAAAGCTTTTTATTTTCTTCTTCCTCTATCTTCCCTCCCACCACAATCAATTCCGGCAAGCATTAACTCCGACGACACCACCAAAATTCTGGCGACATCACCATTCACTCCTCTCTTTTTCTCTCTCTTCTCTTCTCTCTCTTCTCTTCTCTTCTCTCTCTTTTCCTCTCTCTTTCTTCCCTCTTTTTCACTCTCTTTCTACTCTTCTATAGTTCCGGCGAAGGGGAGACCCCTTCGCCGGAACCCTCATCTGGTTTTACCAGACAAAGCGCCGTCTTATGAAGGAATCCATCCTTTGTCTGGTTTGCCAGACGAAGGGTTCCGCGAAGGGACCATTCCCTTCGCCAGAACTTACAGAGGAGAGAGGGAGAGGCTATGATGAGAGAGACAGAGAAGAGGGAGAGAAGAGAGAAGAGAGAGAAGAGAAGAGAGAAAGAGAGTGAGAGAGAAAAGAGAAAGAGAAGATGATGAAGTCGCCGACCGCCGACTTTCTGTCGGTGACTTGTAGGGCGCGCCTGGTTTGAGTGTTTTTGGTTTACCACCTTTTTTCCCGGAAACTTTTCTTGTTTTCTCAAAACAACGACCATTAGTTATTGCGACCAATTTCCTGTGTAGAAAATGACAGGTTCATGGAGAGGGGCCGCGGGCCTGAAATCTTGAGTGCTGAGTCCGTGTTAAGCCCAACTAAGGACTGCTCTGAGGGTTTTATCTAGAGGGAATGAGCGTTGGGCCCAAAACTGGGCCCAAAATATAAACCCAGTCCATGACCAGGTTTATATGTAAACCCAGTCCAAAGTGTCAGCCACCCACGAGAAATTACCGTGACCCCCTTGATTTTCCATCAAATTTACGAAAACTGCCATCCAGAAATTTACGGAATTGCTACTCTGAAAAATCACGGGATTCTCCACTCCGCATTTTACTTTCTCTCTCTATTGTTTTACTTTCTCTCCCTAATTCTCTTTCCAGATTTATTTCTCTTTATTTATTTAACCAAATCCTAATTTCTCTCCTAATTTAACCAATTTCTAACTAATTTAGGTTTTCTCTCTCTCTAATTCCTATTCTCTCTCCAATCTCAACAAATTCCTCTCTTTTCAAAATTTTCTCTTCAATCTAAACAAATATTTACAGATTGGTTCAAAATTCTTTTTTTTTTTTTTCTAGATTTGTTTCTTATCTCAAATTTCGAATTTTTCAAGATTGGTTCAAATTTCGAATTTTTCTCTCTAACTTTCCAGATTTATTAATTTAACCAATTCCTAATTTCTCTCAAATTTTAACCAATTTCTAACTAATTTCGAATTTATTTCTAACTAATTTTTCTCAATTTTTTTCCAGATTGGTTCTTGTTTACGGAAATTGTTTAATTTACTGGGAATTTCTTGTGTACTAGACAGTTTTGTGTTGGGAAATTTTCTGGTTTACCAGAAACTGTTTAATTTACTGGGGATTTCTTGTGTACTAGACACTTTAGTGTTGGGAAATTTTCTGGTTTACCGGAAACTGTTTAATTTACTGGGGATTTCTTGTGTACTAGACACTTTTGTGTTGGGAAATTTTTTGGTTTACCGGAAACTGTTTAATTTACGGAAAATTTTCTTGTGTACTAGACACTTTTGTATTGGAAAGTTTCTTGTTTACCGAGAACTGTTTTATTTACTGAGAATTTTCTTGTATACTAGACACTTTTGTACTCGAAATTGACTTGTTCACCGGGAATTGTTTTATTTACTAGGAATTTTGTTGGGTTATGTAATAGACACCGAAATTCTCTCTAGATTTTTCCTATTTTCCCTCTCTCTAAATTTTATTCCTTTTTCACATTTTCTCTCCAGATTTTTCTCTTCCCATATTTCTTATTTTTATTCTTTTCATTTCTGTTTAAACATGTTTTCTCTCTCCAATCTTACTACTTTTCTTTTCTCAAAAAGATAGAGATGATGGCAAGAATATAATCGATTTCGAAATATTTATATATAGATAGAAAATTTACCTATCTTCTTCTTCTTCTGTTTCTCTAAAAAATTTAGAGAGAGAAAGAAAAAAAAAAAATTCCAGATTTCAAAAATCTTTCCAAAATCTGGGCGGCTTAATTACTTTAGATGGAATCTTTCAAAAATCTGGGCGGGGGTTTTAATTTTCGCCAAAACTTAATCCCAAATTTTCAAAATTTGAACGAAATAAGAAAGAATCAGCGTTTTTGAGAAGGTTTTAGAGAGAGAAACAAAAAAAAAAACAGAGTATTTATCGGGATTTAGATATATTTAGAGAGAAAGATGTTGTTTTGCGATAATCTAGAGAGAGAAAGAGTCAGTTAAGAGAAGTTTAGAGATATTTAGGTGAGATTTTGCGGGATTTAGAGAGATGGAATGAGTGTTTAACGTCAAAATCACGGAGGGGTAAAAGAGGAATAAAAAAAAAAGAACAGAAAATTGTGAGCTGGCCTGACATTTTGGACTGGAAATGTATATTTGGCCGTTTTTGGTCCTCACGCTGGTTTCGCCCCCTTTTTTTTTTTGGACCTAACGCTTATTTTTTGTTTTATCTATTCTGTAGGCCCAACTTAAGAGGACATTCTTTGTTACACGTGGCACGAGTAAAAATGGAGGAGTAGGATATGCAATTTAACATTGGAAGTACAGGATCTGGATTTTCTTAATTAGTTTCAGAAGTCTTTGAAGAAAAGTCGGTAGAAAAGTGCAACCATACATACTAGTATACTACCCCACCAGTAATGGAAACCCACTCTCTCTCTCTCTCTCTCTCTCTCTAAACTTTTCCTACTTCTCTCAACTATCATCTTCTTTGTTTCCTACGCAACTCCACTGACTACCATAATTACACTCACTACTTTCCTAACTAACCCCACTTCTTCTCTCATTCAATATCACTAATTCATTCCCTCTCTCTCTGTCTCTTTTCATCATCCTTATACCCTCTCTGTTTTTATTCAATTTTGAGATTTTTTGATTTAGTGGGTAAAGATGATTCAAATTCTATTTACCATAATAGTTGCAGAAATGGGTTTGGTTATGATCTTGTTATTTAAAACACCTTTCAGAAAAATCTTAATTATGGGGTTGGATAGGGTTAAACGAGGTCGTCGAGGTCCCATGATTGTAAAAACAGTTGCAGGGACTGTGTTTTTTGTATTAATGGCGAGTTTGTATAGTATGCAGGAGATCCGAAAGCGTTTAATTCATGCCACTGTGGTTAATCCAACCGATCAGGTTCTTTTGGGAAAGCTTCTTCTTCAAACATCTCTAATGGGTAACTTAAATTTTGAGTTCTTACCCAATCTATTATTGAACTATTTGAGATTCAAATCTATAGAAGTTTAGTTCAATGTTGAACTTTGAGTTGGATTTTTGTTGTTGTTGTGTTCCTGGTTACTAGATCACCCTTCTCCCATGTGGGACTATTCTCGCCCCTCTTGGGTGACGTGAAGCAATGCGGCTTTTAAACCTATGAATTGGGGAGCTAGCTCTGATACCATGTTAAAGTTGTGGCCGTCCAACTCGAAACCAATTGGCAATGAGTGGAGATGACCTACACATTATATTCTAGGTTACTATGCCACCTTTCTTCAATGTAGGGACTATTCTCACACTTGTTCACGATATTGTCTGAAAACGTGTTTGATTTAATCTCCGCAAATCAATTTTGATGTAATTTATATCATATTAAGGACTAGCGTGATCCGAAGTTTGGTTGAATCTGTTAGTAGTTTCAAGAATTTGGTCTATATTAGTGTCTGCTTTGCTAGACTGCAGAGATGATACTTGCTTGGAGTTTGAGTAGTCTAGTTTAGATAGACATCTAATTGATGCTTATGGTTGTAGTAGATGAATACAATCCCTCCTTCTGAACCCGAAGAAACTGTTTTGTACATATTAGCTTCTTTCTGTAAGAGTCCATCCTGTTTGTAACACGGATTCTTTGTGGTAACGAAGAGAACAAGGATGCAAATGTATATTGAGTGGAAAACCTCTCGGAAGTAAAATAGGATGATCGCGTTCAAAAGTATAAAATAGGATTTAAGTTTCTAAAATGTTTTTCTTATCACTTTCTGGGTTTAATTGGTTTCAGGATTCTCCCTTTTCCTGGCTTGGATGATAGACCGACTACACCATTACATAAGAGAGCTTTGTTTGTTAAGAAAAGGTATGGAAACAGTAAAGAAACAGCATCGATGTTTCGAGGATGAAAACATATTGGGAGGAGGCATGGTGAAACTGTTGGAGAAAGAAATCACTGACTTGAAGAGAAAAATTAGGCAGCTCGAGACAGATTACGAGGCAAAGGTACACGAGTTTAAAGGTGCAGAAGCAAATGCAGTAGCTTTGTGGAAGCAAACAGAAGGCTTCCTTCTTGAGTATGATAGATTACAAGAGGAAAACCAGAACCTTCGAAGCCAACTAATATCAATCGATCGGAAATTGTCACGTTCAAATAGCAAAAAATGATTATAATCCACATACCACTAACCTTTGAACTACATATAATTCATTCTCTTGTGATCATTTTTTTGTATATTTTGATAGATATAGGGGGTGGAAAAATGCTTCGAGTTGGATGTGAGCCTTGTGACCCAGCCAATTCTACGAAGAGCCTTATATGGCCTCACTTTCCGACCAACTATTTATTTTAATTGAAGTAAACCTCTGCTCCAGCTTTGCCGACGAGTTTACAACAAAAAATTTAGTGGCTGATGTATGACAAAACTGTTTATAAGAAGGGATTGGATATTTGCTTTGTAATCTGTTTTAGGGTTTCTATTTGTGAAGTTATGCAATTTTCTAAGAGTTTTTGTGAGAATGAAAATTATTGATAACATGGATTCTTAAGGTATAAGAGAGAGAGTCTAATACAGGATTCTTTGCATCATTCTAGCGAAACGAAAAGAAGAGAAGAAGGTGTCGCCTTGCTTGTATGATATTGCACACTTATTGAGTTTCTATGAGCTTCCAACCTATAACCAATTAGTCCTCAGTAGTTGTTGTGCCTACTGTTTTTAACTTCCAAATACGAATCGTATTTTAAATAATAAAATAAGAAAATGGGTAGAGAACAGAAAATAGTTTGATTAGAACCGAGGCGAGGGATCTCTTTCCTTAAGACAATAATTCGCTATGTTTAATGTACCAACAGTATAGGCGATTTGTCTCCCAGGATACAACATATTACCTTTTCGGATCGGAGGTACTTGGATCTGAAAATCTTTCGAACGTCAGTAAGTATTGAAAATTCTTGAATGCCTTAAACTCTCTTAATTCGAAGTGAATCTTGAAGTCTGATTTCATGACTTATTTGTAGGTGAGAGGTGACTATTAGCAAACAATCACAACCCTCTTGAGGAGAGGAAGTACTAATCCACTGGTTTAATATGGTCCGTCGGATCTAGATTTAATCTTGTCCGTCGGATTGCCTTTGGTATAAACATAAAATCAAAGGCTTCTATGCTCCTAGCGAAGTGCGGGCGGGCGCCTCTAAAGCGCCCTAAACGCCCACGCGTGTGCACAATGCAAATCACGCAAAGCGTTGGACCTTTATTTCATTCATATTATAGTAGGAGAGAGCATCTTATTATAAACCCTTCATCTTCCTTTAACTTACCCGATATGGGACTTTCCTTAAATATTTCACATCTTTCCATATTTAAACCTAAACTTGTAAAAACTAGTATCTTATTCATACGGAATCGGTTTTGAGCAAACCAAAGCCTGGAATTCAAGCCTTCGATGAGACAAACGCAATGGTTCATTATTTGAGTTGTTTCATAATGGAAAACTTATAAAAAAGGCAAAAAACGCTCCTGCTTGAGTTTCGATTCCAACAGGCCCATCCTTAGTTTCCTCTAGTTTCACAGTTGTCGGATAAAAGACTGAACGATCTAAGTTTCTGTAGTGAGACACTTCTTCGTACCTTATGGCTTCCATATAATACAAAGCTGATACATGTAACGCCACCTTTTTACTGCTTAAGTAACAGTCTCATAAAAAACAAGGGGCAATTTTTTCATTTCACAGGTGTGCATTACGGTTTTGCCTCTTGTCTTTGCAGGGGCGGCCCAAGTTGATTTGAGGCCCAAAGCCAATTTAAAAATGGGGGCCCTTTTAGGTACATAAGGAAAAGTACAAAACAAAAAATTTCATCTTGCTTGAAGGCGTTTTCAATCCTCTACCTATCACCACAGAAACTTTGTTCCAACCAACTGAGCTAAGGTTGTTTTTTTATCCAAAGTCTAGTTGTAATTTTATCTACTTGAGTTGGACAAGCCTGTTGAACGGGCATCTAAATGATAATTTGGGCAGTGCAGAAGTAATTCCCCATTTAATAATAATTTAGTACAACTTTTGGCATTGGATATGATAAATTTATAGTTGGCCGTATGAAATAGAAATAATCGGCATTGCCGTACAAGCTAATTAGAGAAAAAAGAGTGATTTTAGTGGGGTGTGACTAATCACTTCACGTCGAATTTCATAAAAATGATGCTCTATCGACTCCCACTTCAATTTCGTACTTGACCACTTTCACATTCAAGTGAGTGGATTGTGAATATAGATTTGTTTCACTAAACCCTAAATCCAAATAATCAACACATAAGTAACTTGTAAATCATCGACTCCATGATATTGATCAGGGTAGTGATAGGAGTATATTAATGTTGAGTAAAGTGAAAACAAGCAATCCTAGAGATATGGCTACTGATATTGAAGATAAAACCAGCATTAATCCATTACTAACACCATTCTTCATTTCTCCTGCATACTTTGTTGATGCAAGAGCTAACACTGTCAAAGGAAATGAATATGCCCACCAAGCCACATTGAACCTTCTCATTGATTTCTTGAACATGTTTGGCCTTGTTACCTGCAATTTTATATCATCCATTGTTAAATATTAATTTAGTTTCGTAAATCCTTGGCATCTGCCACACGAAATATATGTAAAGTAAGCATAAATTGTGCACTAATTAAAGGCGAAGACACTACTGTCTAATGCGTAAGAAAGTAGTCCAAGAAAGGCGTACATGTGTCTACATATGGACAATTGCCTAGCTCAAGTGTGTTGCGAAGTAATACGGTTGATCTATTTTTCGCTAAGTACACAATTAATTCCAATAGCGTAAGAAAGTAGTCGAAGAAAGGCATGACATGTGTCTACATATGGACAATTGCCTAGCTCAAGTGTGGTATGAAGTAATACGGTTGATTTCCTGTTTTTTTTTTGAGAAAGAGGTAATATATTGATTATCGTGCCTAGACAACACTGGAAATAGATCTATCTCTTTAGAATTAATTGTGTACTTGGCAAAAAACAGATCTATCTCTTTAGAACAATCAATTGATCTCTCCTTAGCAGTAGACAACCTCCTGTAAGCAAAGGAACTTATGACTGGGACAAACATCCAACCCAAAGTTCACTAAACAAAATCAACGGTCCTCATTTCTGGTCAACTCTTTTTCTTATTTCTTGATGGATTTTTTCACTCTCTTGATAGACGACTGATTCCTACTTAGGTTTGGAGAGGTGTACTTTTGTAGTCTCTTCTATCAATTTCTTATTATAAAGACATTGAGGTTGAAGATCTTGTGTTCGTTTGTAGACTCCTTCGTGTGCGCAAATCATTTTACTATAGATATTGTCAACTTAAGGGATGTTTGCGTTACTATAGACATTTACTACATAATCTTTACCGGCCAACAACTTTAACAGTTCGGATAAACTTCTACAACAGTTTAACAAAATAAAATGACGTAGCATTTACTACGATAATCCGGCTAATATTGTTGATAGAACGATTCAAAACCTTCAAAAAAAGATAGATTTGAAGATTAAGGATGATTAATATTTACCAGTGATGCAAAGAGGAAGAGAGAGAGAAAGAACAGCATCTTCGAGGAAATATCAAAAGATCCACATATCGAGCTCCAAGCCAAGCTAGCCATGCTAGGCGCAGCGAAGAACAAAAAGAAGACAGGGTTTAAGTTTTGAGGTAATCGTTCGTTACCCGATAATCTTTGATATAATGTAACAAATAGAACAAGATAATGAGACATCCCTAATGAGAACATACAAATTGCACTCTCTTTCCAACCCATCTCAGCTGCAACTTGAGCTCCAATTAAGTTTCCTATAACTGATAATTGACTAGTTGGATTTGCCACCATTGATAAAAACCTTTTTCCTTTTGTAAACCATTGCCCATAAATCTTAACATCAAGAACTATAATAGGTACTACAAAAAAAACCCAAAGGAGTGGATAGTAAATAGATTTTTGACCTAAAAAAGGTGAAGATTGAAGCAAGAAAAGCCAAGAAATCCAAGGAACAAACAAGTAGTTGACTCCTATATGGTGCAAGAACTCATCTTTCACCATTTTGAAGTGATGATAACATCTTAAGGCGTAAACAATTGAGATTAATAGAAGTGTTAAGAAAGCTAGAGACCAAACAAGAAGGAAAGATATACGAGGAAACACATGAAATAACCTATGAAACGTCGTCTCTATATTATGATTAATTATTTGATCAACAAATATTTTCCATAACAAAGATTGACTACAAAGAGAAAGACTTATTCTGAAATAACCAGCATGAATTTTAGTTAAGATGGATGAGGAAGAACAAGAAGAAGAGTAAGTATTTTCTTTAGTGTAAATGGGGGAGGTTTTGAATTGAGGTGGTGTTTGATTGGTGATTGTTGTTGTTAAGGTGGAAGCAGAATCTATTACAACCTCAAGTTGGACTTGGGATTGCTTATCAACATCCATTTTTATGTAAGATAGTAGCTAAATGCCAATGAATGTTGTTTATTTACATTTTTATGATTAGTTAAGAAGGGTTTATATAGATTTTTTTAATTAGTTAAGAAAGATAAGGTTGATTATAATATAAATACATAATCCTAATTAGTACACAACCCCTTCTCCACCTCCTAAGTATGTTAATAAGCTCCATTCACTTTCACCTCTATATTAAGGGTTATTACATCAATTTCATGATATGGTACAGATACATCAAAGTATACCTATATTTTTTTTTGTTGAGAGCGAAGTATACCTATATAGTACTATGCAAACTAACCGTGTACTATGATAAAAATAGTCTCACATCGCTCACAAAAGTGTCCGGAGCTTGGACTAAAAGTGTTCAATTGGTTGACTAGATCAAACTAGACCCGTTTTTTTTTTTTTTTAATTCGGAAGTGAAAAAAGCTCAGTCGGACTAGGTAGGTTCTTATTTAGAACTAGTTCTGACCCAAACTTAGAACCACAACAATATTTGCCATTTTTTTAAGGGAAACTTTATGGGCAATGCCCAAACTTGTTAAAAGAATGGCAATGTATTTCCACCTATGATCACTTAGTCAAAAGAAGTTGACCAAGTATAGTTAGAGGCAATGCCCAATTTGAGGGTGTCTATCACCCATCTCTTTTTCTCTTCTTCTCCATCCGGCAAACAGTCGCCGGCCGGAGATTAGTTCCTTCTTCTTCTTCTCTCTCTTTCCTTCTTCTTCCTTCTTTCTTTTTCATCTTCTCTACTTCTCGCTCTGCTCTCTATAACATCTCCTGCGAAGGGTTACCCCTTCGACGGAGATGTTACAGAGAGAAGAAAAAGAAAGAAGGAAGAAGAAGGAAAAGAAAAAAACATTAAAGTCGCCGGTCGGAGATCACCGGTCGACGACTGTTTTCCTTCGCCGGAGATGGAAGAAAATGGAAGGAGAAAGAAGAAGAAAGTTTTTTTACGGTCGCCAGTACGCAACAACCTAGCGTCGTCAATTATGTCATTAGGCAAATGTTAGTTGAGGCATTGCCTTCTTTACATACATTGCTTTTTACCATTTCAGAAGTTGCCTTTAGCAAGCTTTATTGGGTTTTGTATGTATCGAATACTCTAACAAATGTTGTAAGCGGAGTCTGAAACATCTAATGTTTAACAATAGTTAACCATGATCATATGCAAGACCTAATAAGAACTAGAATCGGGAAAAACTAACCTTAAACGCAATTTTTCCCTCGAACCTTTCCAATCGCGTGTGAAGATCAAGAGCTCCAATTTTCGCTCCTCTACTTGAGACACCGAGTAGGTTAACTTGACCTCCCTTCCTTAATATCTGCTAGAAGTTAATGGAAGGTTGAGAAGAACCTTTCTTCTTGACTAGATAGAAAGAATGAGAGCATTTTTTCGAAAACTCTCTTTCTCCAATAGTTGTCTGAAGAGAGTGATTTTCTTCTGAGAAAATTCCACACCTTCTCTGAACCCTGACTGGTCCTTATATAGGGAATTCAAGTAAGAGTTTCACCCAAACAAGGATTCCTAAAGACCCTCAGAGAAGATAATTATCCCTAATTTCCTTTAACACCCTTTTAACGGAAATTAGGGTTTCCCCTTGTGTGGACGTCCAAACCAGCCCCTTATGGGCTTGGCTTGGCCGGCCCACTTATGTTGGTCGGCCATCTTATGGCCGATCCTCATGAGCCTTCTTCGGGGCTTCTTTTTTAAGCCCGGTTCACTCCATCTTTTTTTCGAATCTTCATTCGAACCTTTTTGGCTTATTTAGTTGGATCCAAACCATCTTTAGCCTAGATCTCACTGATCAAATCTCTTTGATCAAGCTACCCCTCTTATGTGTAACCCGTTGTAGGATTCGGTCTACGTTAGTCGCGAGTAACCGAAGTAATCCGATGATCGTAAACGATTTCTAGCAAAGCATTGCGTCCCCTAATTGGACCGGACTGAATGATTTTCATGATTAGTTCATCATTATTCTAGCTGACAGATTGATCGCATTGTTACCTTGGTCGAAGGACACTCCTTCAGAAGGACATCTCCTTCAGACCGAATGGATATATCCTTCAGTCTCCCACTTGTCCTTAGAACAAATGTAATGCTTGATTCCCATGTATCTTCGCATCTCATCTGATACGTCATACCTTTCAGACTTTCTTGAGTAGGATAACAACTGACTGAGCGAATGATTAACTTTTAATCCATTCGAGTGTGGCCACACATTTTCAGCTGCTTCTCCTCAAGTGGCCCGGAGATACTAATCCTAACCTAGTTAGAAGGACATAATCCAGTCTTGTGCTCCCACTTAACTTCATGTCTATCATGTCATTTCCGGTAATCCGCTTTTATAACCTCTTTTTACGGCACAACGTTTGGCGGTACCAAAGTTTGACATTCCTTACATAAGATGAGTGGAGCATTCATGTTTAAGGAATCTTCTCAATCTTGCCTAAGAGAGTTCATGATGTATTTCATTACTCATTGAAGAACTCTCATGTTGGGTTATCCAGTGTATATTCCCAATTATACACCCATATAATTGACTAAAATTCCCAATCCTTATAGCCTATGAAACTGCGATATCGATCAATCTTACTGGCTAGTCTTCTTGAGTCGTAGTTGTCCATTTCAACGACCTGGACGAGGGACATTTATGAGGAATCTATTCTAAGTACACTTAGTAGGGTTTCGTTTACCAGATCACGTATCTGATAAGCCTACTTAGAATGCTTCATCATATTTAGATTGTCGTTTAAATACTAAACCATGATTTAATCGACGAAATAACTAATTTATTTCTTTTATTGAATGTAGGTAATTAATTACATAAAACTCTATTATTATAAACTAAAGCCATTCTGCGATGCACTTTATACCAATGCCCCTCATGTGACTCTCGTTTTTGGGCTGAGGTAGTGGTTTAGTTAACGGATTTGCTACGTATTGATCTGTATGAACTTTGCAAATGACCACATCTTTGCGCTCTGTGATCTCCCTTATCACGTGGTACTTACTTTGGATGTGTTTGGATTTTTGGTGTGCTCTTGGTTCCTTAGCTTGGGTAATAGCTCCATTGTTGTCACAATATAAAGCTATCCCATTTTGAATGCTAGGAACGACACCCAGTTCCATGATGAATTTCTTTATCTAAACTCCTTCCTTGGCTGCTTCTGAAGCGGGTAAGTATTTTTCTTCTGTGGTAGATTCTGTTACAGTGCTCTGTTTTGAGCTCTTCCAGCTCACTACTCCTCCGTTTAGACAATAGACATAACCCGACTGTGATCGGAAATCATCTCTGTCTGTTTAGAAGCTCGCATCCACATGGCCTTCCACGGTTAGTTCTTCCTTTCCGCCATCCACCAGGAAGTGATCCTTTGTTCTTCTCAAGTACTTTAGGATATTCTTAGCTGCGATCTAGTGTGCTTCACCTAGATTAGATTGGTAACGACTAAACATGATCAAAGCATATGAGACGTCTGGGCGAGTGCAGATCATGGCGTACATGATAGATCCTATAGTCGAGGCATAAGGCACCTTAGTCATGTATGCTTGCTCATCTAGGTCTTTGCAACTTTGAGTCTTGTTAAGCACCGTACCATGTGTCATTGGTAGAAATCCTCTCATAGAGTCTTTTATTTGGAAACTTCCAAGGATCTTATCTATATAAGTTTCTTGACTGAGTCCAATCATCCTTTTTGATCTATCTCAATAGATCTTGATGCCCAAAATATACTCTGCATCTCCAAGGTCTTTCATTAAGAAACACTTCCGTAGCCATTTCTTTCCGGATTCTAGCACTGGAATGTTGTTTCCAATGAGTAGTATGTCATCTACATACAGGACCAAGAAAACTAGGTCGCTCCCACTAACCTTCTTGTATACAGAAGAATCCTCCTCGTTCTTCAGAAAACCAAACTCTTTGATTCTATCGTCTAACCGAAGATTCCAGCTCTTGCTTGCCTGCTTCAATCCATAAATGGATCTTTGAAGCTTGCAAACCTTACCAGCATATCTAGTGTCTACAAACCCTTCAGGTTGTGTCATGTACACATCCTCTTCCGAATTTCCATTTAAGAAGGCGGTTTTGACATCCATTTGCCAAATCTCATAATCATAATGAGCGGCTATTGTTAGAATAATCCTGATGGATTTAAGCATCGCACATAGGAAAATGTTTCATCATAGTCTATACCATGAACCTGTTTGTAACCTTTTTCCACGAGTCTAGCTTTGAAACGCTAACGCTTCCATCCTTGTCTATTTTCATCTTGAAAATTCATTTGCATCCTATGGTGGGTGTTACTCCATCGGGAAAATCGACCAAGTTTCAGACTTGATTCTCAGACATGGATTGCATTTCGGATTGCATGGGTCCTAGCCATTTTTCGGAGTTTGGGCTCGTCATAGCTTCTTTGTAGGTGTTAGGTTCATCGTCTTCAGCTATCAGCAAGTTCGTTCTTTGAGATAATTCAATTAGCCTTTGTGACCTACGCGGGGCTTGAATAACAGGTGGGACACTCTCAACTTCTTGAGGGTTCTCATGCGAATCTAATTCGCTTTGCGCGGGAGGCTCTGTGAGATCCATCGTCTCTTCCTCTCCTTCCCTTTCTATTGGCTCAGAATAGTTGGGAATCGCGACTAATCACATTGGTACAACATTGTCAGTTTGCTGCTCATATCGAATTTCTTCGATTTCTATATTTCTCCCACTTGCCTTCTTGGAAAGAAATTCCTTTTCAAGGAAGACACCATCACGAGCAACAAACACTTTGTTCTCTAATGGGTTGTAGAAGTAATAACTTTGTCTCTTTTGGATACCCCACAAAAAGACATTTGTCTGATTTGGGTGCTAGTTTATCTCCTTGTAAACGTTTTACGTAAACATCGCAACCCCAGACCTTAAGAAAAGACAACTTTGGAACCTTTCCAAACCATAACTCATATGGTGTCTTTTCCACAACTTTAGACGGAGCTCGGTTTAGTGTGAAAGCAGCCGTTCCGAGAGCATATCCCCAGAAAGTGGTTGGAATACCGACTAAGTTCATCGTCGATCGGACCATGTTTGCAAGGTTCGATTTCTCCTTTCGGAACCGTTCATCTGAGGTGTTCCTGGTGGAGTGAGTTGGGATACTATTCCACAACTCCTAAGATGATCCTCAAACTCTTGACTCAAATAATCACCACATCGATCCGATCGAATGACTTTTATTTTCTTGCCAAGTTGATTCTCTACTTCATTTTGAAATTGTTTGAACAATTCAAACGATTCTGACTTATGCTTCATTAGATATATGTAACCATGTCTTGTGAAGTCATCAGTAAACGTGATAAAGTACCCAAAATTACCTCTCGCTAGTGTACTCATAGGTCCGCATACATCAGTATGTATTAGTCCTAATAGTTCACTAACTCGATCACCTTTCCCTTTGAAGGGTGAACGTGTCATTTTCCCCATTAAACATGATTCGCATGTATCGTATGATTCTAAATCACAAGAACCCAGAAGTCCATTTGCATGAAGCTTCTGCATACGTTTCATGTTAGTGTGGTTAAACGACAATGCCAGAGATACCCTTGGTTTGAACCATGAATACGAAGCCGTTTCGTATCTATGTTCAGGATTTCTTCTTCTATGTTTGTAAAATAAAGACCGTTATAGAGTTTAGCACTGGTATAGAACATCTCACCTTTGTATAGAGAACAACGTTTGTTCTTTATTACTAAATGATATCCCTCTTTGTCCAGTATGGACACAGAGATGATGTTCCTTGAATAGACGGTACATAATAGCAATTATGTAACACTAATATCAATCTAGTGTCTAAACTGAGATTATAGGTTCCTACGGCTACAGTAGCAACTATTGCCTTCTTTGCAACTCGTAGAACCATCCCACTCTTTGTCAGATACCGAATTCCCTTTAGCCCATCTAAATCTGATATTATGTGAGGTCCACACCCGGTATCAAATCCCCATAAGGGGAAATCAGCCATATCTGCCAAATTTATATCTATAACATAGGCACTTATTTTCTGGTCACTTACTGGTTTCTCTCCTACGCTTTCTTCGTTCGAAGTCTCGTGACCACTTCTCAAGTCCTTCTTCCAATCTAGAAAATTGTATAGATCCATCTCTCCCGTTGGAAAGGATGAATTTAAATCTGAACTAATACTACTTCCCATCCCTACATTATATGAAATAGAAAAAATATTTTGCTAAGTACTACATTTAATGTTCGCAAAACAGTGTTATGTCATGTTATCCAATAAAACTCGTCTCCTTTTGAATAATATGATTCCAAGATCCCATTTCTTCGAAGTTAAGCGTACTAGGACACTGCCCTCAACTTTTTCGTCCTGGGTGAGTAAACTCTCACTGATCATATTCCTATGACTCTTGGTTGATGAGTTTCACACTTGAGTGTCAAACTCATCCTTTGCCTTGAAATTCAAAACCCTTTTGCTGAATCGTTGAGAATAACCATTTAGACATGTAGAACCTCTTCATACTCTACCCATATTGTCCCGAGGTAAAAGATGGCACCCTGCGGAGGCAGACCCACCATTGATGAACAAGGGTTCAGCAGGTGTCTTAATCTTGGTAGGCTTTAACGTATTTTATCAAGTATGCGTTACTGTGAACTCTAACATAACCATTCATGACTTAATACGTATAGTTTATGTGAGTTTGCGTTAGGAATTAATTAGTTCCTAATATGACCCTAAAAGATCTATTCTTTTAGGTTACCTCTTGTTCGCATATGGTTCGTTTGGATTTCCGTCCTTGAACCTCCATTGATTACTCCCACTTGAACCATGATCCCATCGTTCAATTCATCAATGGATTCTACGACCCTATACTTTAAGTATTATTCAGGCACATACTCTCTTGTGCTTAGAAACAAGAGTCGATAACTTATCTAAAGGCAATACTATTCTACGCATCTACATATACATACAGCCAAAATATGACATTTATAATATAAAGTATGTATCCTAGATACGTTTCTAGGTTCGCTATATACCATATAGCTATTTGGGGGAATTGTGACATCTCTATGCCTAACGGGCTTCTAGGTCTATTTTTGTAAAATACGGACTAATGGCACGTTATGTTTCTTCCTTAATGATTCCTAAAATCCATTCAAGGAAAAATTCCGTTTGGACCCTCGGATGGCCCGGGTCTAAATCGGAAAATTTGTTGAAGTAGGAAGAAGAAGAGTCAAGACCTCCCACTCGGATTAAGGCTCGAGTCATACTCGAAAGACTCAAGTCAAACTTGGTCAACATGCCCTTTAACTAACCCGGGTTGCCCCGTGACAAGTCTCGGATAATGGCCTAGCACTGGTCGTTCCAAACGTGTCGGGTCCATAGGTCTGGACACGTCCTGGCCCTAGGCCAGACTCTTCCCTTAGCCTTAGACGCGTCCAGGACGCGTCTGACCGAGTCAATGTCGTGTCGGCCTAGGCCGAGATGTTTGAGACGTGGCAGACGCATCGGGACACGCTCCGTCCTGGTCTCGGCCTTAGGCTGAGACCTACTGGGATTCCAGATGCGTCTTGTATGCGTCTGGGATGTCCAAGACTTCCGTGTCTCGGACTCCCAGTTCGGTTCGGACTGGGATTACCCAGTCCGCTATTCCCGTGTCTCGGGAATAGCTTCCCGAGATGCTCGTACTGGCCAGACGCGTCTTGGCTGGTCCGGGCTGGGCAATTTCTATTTTCTAAAATAGAAACTGTCGTTCCAGTCCTTTTTCTTCTTCTCCAAAATGATTTTTGCTGCTATTTTTTATTGTTCTTCATAAAAAATAACAGTATTTGAAAAATTCTTTTCAAAATTTAATCAACTTTTCATCTCCCTTTCGAAAACTATTTTCAGAATCGAAGAATTTTAAAATTTTATGCATTGAAACCCTTTCAATTTCTATCCGATTATGTTTAAAACTAATTTAAAGTAATCGAACTTATGTCTAAATCTCTTATTCAAACATAAACATCTAATCAATCAAGTTCGAATCTAATTCGTCTAGTCAAAGTTAGTTCGTGCAACCGGCTCGTGATGCCACTGTTGGGTTTTGTATGTATCTAATACTCTAACTAATGTTGTAAACGGAATCTCAAGCATCTAATGTTTAACACTAGTTAACCAGGATAATATGCAAGAACTAATAAGAACTAGAATCAGAAAAACTAACCTTAAACGCAATTTTTCCCTCGAACCTTTCCAATCGTGTGTGAAGATCAAAAGCTCCAATTGTCGCTCCTCTACTTGAGACACCGAATAGGTTAACTTGATCTCCCTTCCTTAATGTCTACTAGAACTTAATCGAAGGTTGAGAATAACCTTTCTTCTTGACTAGATAGATAGAATGAGAGCTTCTCTAAAACCCTCTCTCTCCAATAGTTGTTTGAAGTGAGTCATTTTCTTCTGAGAAATTTCACACTTTCTCTGAACCCTGACTATTCCTTATATAGGGAATTCCAAGAAAGAGGTTCACTCAAACAAGGATTCCTAAAGACCCTCAGAGAAGATAAGTATCCCTAATTTCCTTAAACACCCTTTTAAGGGAAATTAGGGTTTCCCCTTGTGTGGTCGTCCAAACCAGCCCTTTATGGGCTTGGCTTAGCCAGACCACTTAAGGTGGCCGGCCATCTTATGGCCGGTCCTTATGAGCCTTCTTCCGGGCTTCTCTTTTAAGCCCGGTTCATTCTATCTTTGTTCTGAATCTTCATTCGAACCTTTTTGGTTTATTTAGTTGGATCCAATCCATCTTTAGCCTAGCTCCCACTAGTCAAATCTCTCCGATCAAGCTACCCCTCTTATGTGTAATCCATTGTAGGATCCGGTCTATGTTAGCCGCGAATTACCGAAGTAATCCGACGATCGTAAGCGGCTTTTAGCAAAGCATTGCGACCCCTAATTGGACTGGACTGGATGATCTTCATGATTAGTTCATCGTTATGCTAGCTGACAAATTGATCGCATTATTACCTTGGTCGAAGGACACTCCTTCAGAAGGACATCTCCTTCATACCGAACAGATATATCCTTCAAGCTTGCCTTTGACAAGTTTGGGCATTGCCTATAAAACCTCCCTTTTTTAAATTGGAATTGACCAAACCCAGTCCGATCTAAACTCGTTTTTTTTTCGAAAACTATTTTGGCCCAAATTTTAAACAAGATCGTCAAAAACCAGGTTGAACTAGGACCACTTTTGGTCCTCCGGTTCCCTCGACCAAGACCTCCATTTTTCCAAGTCTTTTTATAGTATTCTGAACTTAAACTATCTCACACTCACCAAAATCACTAATACATGCGATGTTGTAACCTACTTACAGAGAAGGAACCACCTGCAATTTTCTCTATATTCATTTTCTTTTTTATTTTTCAGTTGTCCAACTACTATCGATGTATTCGTCTATGTTGATAATACTATCTTTATTGGAAATGATGGCAACGAAATTATTTCTCTTCGACTACATCTCGTGAATCGAATCGATTTTATCTTATAAATTTCGAAAGACTTCAATGTTTTCTTAGACTCGAGGTTTCTCGATTTTCCAAAGGTATCTTTCTTTATCAACGAAAACACAGCTTGGATATTCTTAGAGATTCTAGTTTTCTCGGTTACAACATTTAAAATTGTTACATACGGACGTTACACCATTAGATGATCCGACTCAGCTTCGACATCTGACTGTTGACTTCTTCATGTCATCGTTACACGACTTTACATTGTGTTTCAATGAACCATTTTATTTAATTATACAACACCCCCGTATTACACGTATAGATGTGAAGACTCAATTCTACGATATTTGAAATGTATCCAAGATCAGGGAATTATAGTTTCCTCATCTAAGTCTCTGTTTATTTCTACTCGAACGGGTTAGTTGCCCAATTATTCGACGCTCTACCACTGACTACTTAACTATGCTTGGTGCGTGTTTATTATCTTGGAAGTTTAAGAATTCACCATATTCCACTCCTCTATCGAGGCAAAATATAACACCATTGCTTTTCTTACTACAAAACTTCAATGACTGAAATATCTATATGAAGACTTATGTTATGCCCAATCGGGGTTAATGTGAACAATACGAGTAATCCAAGACAAGCAATAGGAATAGTAAAGAACAATCAAGAACAGAACACAGAGATTTACGTGGTTCGGTTGGTGAGACCTACTCCACGGCGACAACGGCGCGATGATTTCCACTATGATAAGCAAACAAGGTTACAAAAGAGATTCGTGAGATAGTGCTTCTTTTTCGAATATCTTCTTAGGGTTTAGTTTATATAGCCACTAAACCCTAATTCCACCGCCTCACCGACTCTCTCTCTACAACCGACATTATACACAAATAAACACTAATCACCGACATAAGCCTAGCTTCGCATTCCAGCTCTATCTCGGAGTCCAGCTTTGCCTCAGAGCACTGCTTCGCATACCAACTCTGTCTCAGTAATCAGCTCCGCTAATGGGTCCAAGCTTCGGTAGGTTTAATCGGGTTCGATATCAATCCATATTCGAGTCACTTCTAACAATTCTCCACCTTGACTTGAATATACTCCTCTTGACTTAGATCTGCCACCATCATAGCTCAGCGCCTCTGAGCCATCGTCGCTCCAGCCCTGGTAGGGCTAACATCTGGAAATCCCAATCAAGTCTGAGCAATGCTTAAACTTAAAAGTTGTAACTGCCTTGGTCAGCATATCTGCCGGATTCTCTGCCGTAGAAACCTTCTTCATCGTGATCTTCCCTTGTTCAATCACGTCCTTGATAAAGTGATATCTGACGTCAATGTGTTTAGTTCTCCCATGACACATTTGATTTTTGGTCAAATGAATAGCACTCTGGTTGTCGCAGTAGACCTCTGTCACCTCCTGCTTCAGGCCCAAATCCTGAACTAAACCACTCAGCCATATTGCCTCCTTCACCGCCTCTATTGCTGCCATGTTCTCAGCTTCCGTTGTAGACAGCGCTACCACTGATTGCAGCACTGCTCTCCAACTAATGGCACTCCCGCAGAGTGTGAACGTATAGCCCACCAGCGACCTCTTCCTATCAAAATCCCTCGAAAAAATTCGAATCTACAAATCCAACTATCGAACCAGAAGTGTCAGCCCTTCTTTCGTAAACCAAACCAAGCTCCGCAGTTCCTCCCAGATACCGCAGTATCCATTTCGTAGCCTGCCAATGACCTCTCCCAGGTCTGCCCATGTATCTGCTTACTACACTAACAACATGTGAAATATCAGGCCTTGTGCACACCATAGCATACATAATGCTACCTACTGCATTTGCATAAGGCACCCGAGACATGTACTCTGTCTCGTCATCAGTTGTTGGTGACAGTTCCCCCGAAAGCTTGAAGTTTGCTGCCAATGGAGTACTGACAGGTTTTGCCTCAGTCATACCAAAACTTTCCAACACCTTCTCGATGTACGTTTTCTGAGACAAGAACAGTTTCCCAGCAGATCTGTCTCTCCGTATCTATATACCCAATATCTTCCTTGAGGCACCCAAGTCCTTCATCTCAAACTCACCCTTTAACTGATCCTTTAACATGTGGATTTCCGACATATCCTTGCAAGCTATCAGCATGTCATCCACATACAGGAGTAGATACACATAAGAACCATTCGATAGTTTCCTGTGGTACACACAACTATCATACCTGTTTCTGTCATAGCCGTTTTTAACCATAAACGTGTCAAAACGCTTATACCACTGCCTAGGAGACTGTTTCAATCCATACAAAGACTTCTTCAGCAAACAAACCTGGTCTTCTTCCCCGAGAATTTCAAACCCCTCTAGCTGACGCATATAGATTTGTTCCTTCAGCTCTCCATGTAAAAACGCAGTCTTGACATCAAGCTGCTCCAATTCCATATCATACAAAGCAACCATAGAAAGTGTCACTCTAATAGAGATATGTTTAACAACAGGAGAAAATACCTCATTGAAGTCTATCCCTTCTCGCTGTGTAAACCCCTTAGCTACTAACCGTGCTTTGTAACGTGAATCTTCCACCCCTGGGATTCCTTCCTTCTTCTTGAAAACTCATTTGCTACCAACAATCTTCTGACCCTCAGGCAGCTCGGCTAATTTCCAGACCTGGTTCTTTCGAAGAGACTCAAACACTTCATTCATGGCAAGAGACCACTACCGTGAATCATCGTTCCTCATAGCTTCTTCATAGGTGCATGGCTCACCTCCATCAATGCTTTCTCCCACATTAAGTGCAAATGCAACCATATCTTTCATGCCATACCTTTCCGGTGTCCGGATGTCTCTCCTTCCCCTGTTCCTCGCAACACTGTAATGAACCAGCTCCGATTCATCTTCCTCAGCTTGCTCATCTACCCGAGGCCGAACTTCTTCCGGAGTGTCTATCTCAAACTCCACCTGCTCTTAGTGATCTTCTTGCTCCACCTGTTTACCAACACCCTCCCGAGTATCTACAGGCGTTACCTTCTGAGTTACCATGGCTAACTCATCAAAAGTAACATCTCTACTTATGAGAAACTTTTTCGATTTTCCATCCGGATTCGACAACCGATAACCCTTAACTCCAGGCTCATACTCAAGAAATACACATTTCTTAGCCCTTGGATCAATTTAACATGTGCATTAGCCGAATAACCAAAGATCCTCATGTTCTCATAATTACCAGGATCACCAGACCATACCTCATTAGGAGTTTTACACTTAATAGATGTACAGGGTGAAATATTTACCAGATACGCTGTCGTGTTCATTGCTTCAGCCCAGAACACCTCCGGCAGCCCTGCATTCGAAAGCATACAACGAGCTCGTTCCAATAGAGTTCTGTTCATAATTTCCGCCACTCCATTCTGCTGTGGGGTCTTTCTAACCGTATGGTGTCTCACTATCCCTTCGTCTACACATAACCTATTAAACTCGTTTCCGCAAAATTCCATACCATTGTCAGTCCTCAAGCGTTTGATCGATTTTCCAGTCTGCTTCTCGATCAAGGTCTTCCACTGCTTGAACTTGACGAATGCCTCATCTTTGCGTTTCAGTATGTAGACCCATACTTTCCTGGAAAAATCATCTATCAAGGTTAACATGTATCTACTCCCAATATGTGAGCTGACCCGAGAGGGACCCCAAAGATCTGAATGGATGTAATCCACAGTTCCTATGGTATTATGAACCGCTGTACTGAACTTTACCCGACATTGCTTCCCGAAGACGCAATGTTCACAGAATTCTAGTTTTCCAACCTTCTGCCCACAGAGTAAACCCTGCTTGCTCAGTATAGCCATCCCCCTTTCACTCATATGCCCTAACCGCATATGCCATAGCTTGGTAGTCTCAATTTTCTTGTCTGATGATGATACCGCTACAGATCCGGTAACTGTGTTACCCTGTAGCACATATAGACCATTCTTTTTCAACCCCTTCATAACTGTAAGACTCCCCTTAGAAACCCGAAGAACACCACTTTCACCAACATATTTGCAACCATTATCATCTAGAGTTCCCAAAGAGATTAGATTTCTCTTCAAATCTGGAACATGTCTGATGTCTGTTATAGTCCTTACAACACCATCGTGCATCTTGATCTGAACAGTACCAATTCTAACCACCTTACAAGGAGCGTCGTTTCCCATTAACACCTTGCCGCCATTAATGACTGTGAAGTAGAAAACCATTCCTTATGAGGACATATATGGAATGTACAACCAGTATCCAAAATCCACCTATCTTCAGCGAAGCAGGCATTGATCGCCAGAACCATAGCTTCATTACATTCTTCAATGATTGCCAAGACACTACCATCATCTTCTTCGATGACTACTGCCTCTGCTGGCTTCTTCCAAAGCTCAGGACAATTCCTTTTGAAGTGACCCCTCCTTCTTACAGTTAAAGCATCTGTACTTCTTAGGTTTCGATTTAGACCGAGAACGACCCTTCCCATCGACCACATGCTGCGACCTTCCCCTTACCACCAAACCATCACCTGAGCTGCTTTCTTCCATTGACCTTCATCTCAACTCTTTCGAATTCAATGCTGCTTTAACATCCTCAAAGGTTATAGTTGTTTTTCCAGACATAAAAGAATCAACAAAGCTCTCATATGATGGTGGCAGGGATGCAAGCAATAGTACTGCCTTATCTTCTTCTTCGAATTTGACATCTATGTTTGTCAAATCTAGGAATACTCGGTTGAGTTCATCTATATGGTCTTTCAACGAATCCCCTTCTAACATCTGTACACTAAATAATTTCTTCTTTAGATACAAACGATTAGTTAGAGATTTCGTCATATACCTTGTCTCCAGCTTACTCCATAGCCCATCGGCTGTAGTTTCCGTCGCTACTTCCCGCAAGACCTCATTGCTCAAACAGAGTAGAATCTGACCATGAGCTCTCTTCACGAGATCTTCCTTCTCTGCTTCTGAAAGTGATTCAGCGAGTGCAGCCTTCCCATTCAACGTCTTCAACAGACACTGTTGAACTAATATTGCTCGCATCTTAATCTTCCAAAGATTAAAATCGTTACTTCCATCAAACTTCTATATCTCGTATTTCGCCATCACAGAAACCTCAAAACCACAGCTCTGATACCAGTTTGTTATGCCCAATCGGGGTTAATGTGAACAATACGAGTAATCCAAGACAAGCAATAGGAATAGTAAAGAAATATCAAGAACAGAACACAGAGATTTACGTGGTTCGGTTGGTGAGACCTACTCCACGACGACAACGGCGCGATGATTTCCACTATGATAAACAAACAAGGTTACACAAGAGATTCGTGAGATTGTGCTTCTTTTTCGATATCTCCTTATGGTTTAGTTTATATAGCCACTAAACCCTAATCCCACCGCCTCACCGACTCTCTCTCTACAACCGACATTATACACGAATAAACACTAATCACCGACATAAGCCTAGCTTCGCATTCCAGCTCTGTCTCGGAGTCCAGCTTTGCCTCAGAGCATTGCTTCGCATACCAGCTCTGTCTCAGTAATCAGCTCCGCTAATGGGTCCAAGCTTCGGTAGGTTAACCGGGTTCGATATCAATCCATATTCGAGTCACTTCTAACAACTTACGTGTTTTATTTCTTGAATAATTTCAGGTTTATTACGGCAACACGATGGTAATGACAACGCTTGCAAATTCTGTTTTCACGAATGAACTAAACATATCGAGTTCGATTGCCCCTTTATGTCTGAGAAACTTGAATCCAATCTTATTAAGACGACTCGTATTCTTTCCGCTAATTATGTAGTTGACATTTTTACCATGCCTCTTGGTTCAGACTAGTTTCATTGGTAAGTTTTCAAGTTGGGCTTGTAGCTGATTTCCTCCCCTGCTCCAACTTAGGGAGGGGATATCAAGGTAATAACTAAATTGGTCAAGATAATATTGAAAATAAGTAAAAAGAAAAAACATAAAACATTTCATAATTATTATTCACGTAAAAAAACATAAAAAAGACTAAAATACCCTTTTGCCATTTTGTGTAACTAATTTTTTTCTTTAAACTTTAAACCTATATAACTTTTTCTTGAGATGTTGCATTTCTATAAAGATTATATACTTAGAAAGGATGTTTCATTAGGTTACTAACACTTTTAAGACCTTTTTTTCAAAAACAAAAACTCAAACGAACAACATTTTTTTTCGTTTTTTTTACGAATAAGGTTTGCAATTTTTGTTAACTGGATATATAAAATGTAAATTGCAAACAGGGGTTGCAAAGTGTAAATTGCAAACTGGATTTGCAAGGTTTGCAGAATATAATCTCGGGTTGCAGATCTTGCAAACTCGCTTTGCAGATCTTGCAAACTTGATTTGCAAATCGATAACAAAAAAAAACTGAAGTTTCTTCTTCACATCTGAAATTTCGTTTCTTCATCATCATCAGGTAAATTGGGATTTCTCTGGTGCACATAATTATCCACATCAACATCACATTCATCGTCAACATCATCATCATCATGAAAATTAGGGTTTCGGTTTCAAGAGAGAGAAGAATAAGAAGAAGAAGAGGAGAGATTTGTTCAGGTTCATAATCATCACAAGAACAACAGTATGTGTTATTACAAGAAGTTGATTCTGATTCAAGAAGATGGAAGCAACCAAAGAAGAAAAAAAAGATTCATAGCAACAAAGAAGAAGAATCTAAGACTTAAGATGATAAAAAGGATCCTAATAAACAGATCTGATCTTCTACGTTCGATTCCTTATCTTTTTACTCGTTAATGATTCAGTTACAAACCTTGCTTTTAAATGTGATCGTCGATCTATTGATTATGGTATCATTTCGTTGCTGGAACCTTACGCGGCTCAAGGAGAAGAAGAACTGGAGATTCGCAGAAGAAGAAGAAACCCTCAGAAGGAGAAAGAAAAACGCAAAAAGTTTATATATTTTTTTATAGAGAGAGTGAGTTTTAGTAGGTAAGGTTATTTTGGGAACGGAAAAAAACAAAATGACTTGAGTTGTAATTATCAATATTATTTTAAACTTTACATATTATTACACATAATATTTTGGTAACTTCTACCTAGTTAATAAAAAAAGATCTAGACCTTTTTTGTTATTATGGTTAACTTTTTGACCTAAACAATTATTTTCTGTAGAACAATGTACACATCAAATATATTGATTTGGATAACATAAATTGCCACCACCCCATACCCAAACATAACCTCCTAGATTTAAGAGGAAACTAGATATGTTGTTCCTCTGATTATCAATCGAGAAGTCAATTTCTCTCTGTCTTGGCTTGATTTAGACATAGTTTCCTTTCTCTAACTTATAGAGAGATAGACTATTAAAGAATAATGATTTATCAATATTCCTTCTTTCGGATTAACCGAGATAGATGTTAATAAAGTCGAGGCGAGAAGAAATTCTATTTCCTTAAGACATTTTACACCCCCGTAACAGTACCAAACGTTAGGGTGTATGCCTTCGGGATACAACGACTTTCCTTTCAGAGTTTTAAGATGGTACTTCTTTATTCTGAAAGCGGACGAACCTTTGTAAATATTATGAGCTCTTGGACTAATGAGGATGATCTTCTAGATGCTTCGAAATTTCAAACTTCACTCGAAACTTCTTTCTTCCTTTTTCTAGATATTCTAGGCAAACCAGAACCTCTAGAAATAATTCCCAATCAGATATTCTAGGCAAACCAGAACCTCTAATTGTTAGAAGGGAAGAGAAGAAGAGAATGAATTGAATTGATGAGAAATGAAGTGGGTTTGGTGGGTTTATATAGGAATGGAGTAGACACATTAGTTTGGGACACATCTCTTGAGTTTTGGGGACAAAACCCTTAGTTTTTGGACACAACTCTTAGAAATGAGTTGGTTAATTAACTGAGATTTTCGGGTGCAATTTGGAGTGTCCGATTTGGCTAGAAAACGCAGACAAAACGGCCACCATTGGATGGAGTTTGATCCAGCCCGAAATCGTCCCAACAGAGTCCATAGATGACCGTCAGATCTGGATCTAGACAGATCCTGAAGCGTGACCGAAGCGGGATGAACGCACACCGTTGGATCTTGCTGATCCAACGCGTCTCGCGTGATCCCAACGTTGTCCCGCTCAACTTAACGCCTACCATCAGATCTTGCTTCAAAAACTCGGGTTGAACGCGAGCCGTCCAGATCTGGACGTGCTCGCTTCGCCCAGATGGTCCCCAATTTAACTTTGTCCCTTTTGACGTTTTAGTACCTATTTCAACCGAATTTTGTCTAAACTTTAATCTTGAATTTCTCATTCATCCGGAATCGGATTTGAGTGATTCTTGGCTCTAAATTGAAGAGCTCGACGAGACGAACGCAATGGTGCGTTCCATTTCTAAGTTTGACGAGTCGGGTCAAGCCAAAATTGGCTCCGATTCCAACAAGATATGCAAAACCCTTTTGTTATAACGGATCTCTTGTTATAAACCCATGCCCGTAGTGCGAGAGCTAGACTACAATGGACTCAAATGAATTTCTTGAAGAAATATTATTTTTTGTACTTTTTTTCATATATCGTGAACATGACGGACTTTGTGCATGAAATTTATGTTTTTGCCTGGCCCAAGCCCCCCGTTAAGATCACTGGGCTTACATTGGTTGTCTGGAACGCCCTAGCCCAGACAATTGGTACTTACGAGTGCCCGAGACTGACCTATTTTCCACCCTAATTTCTTCACAAACTAGTGGATGGGAAGATAGAAAAATATCATCTCTCTCTAAAAATTAGGTAAGAATGTGGTGAGTTCACTGTGACGCTCAAATGCGTCTGCCACCAAACTCAAGAGTTCCCAAGTTGGGAAGGGTGACGAGGTGATGTGAGCAAGTGCCATTGTCTAGAATTTGAGGTTGATTTTGGACGATGAAATAAACAACACTTCCCAATATAACGACCTAATAAAATCCATAAATCTTGTGGATGTGGTTAATGTAGCCAGGGGCCACTTTCTCTACTAGTATTTAAATCATATTCTATTTCTTTTTGCCCCCATTTCTTTTTTAACCTAGTCTTCATGTTGGTATATATAAAAGAAGTAGCAATAGTTCAGACCTAATTTTAGGCCCCACTTAATGTTTTTTTGACTTTTATAAAATTTTCTTATTTGTAATGGTGCTTATAGAAGTGTTGTACATAAGCATTGCTTCATATAAGATAGATAGCACTTCCACTTTCACTTTATAAAAGATGGAAACGAAAGGGAACCGAAGTTGTTGACACGATGGAAAGGTGAGCTCACACCACTGAGGGAAAACTTTCAACCACGAAAATCTTTTATATTACTTTGTAATTAAATTTATTCATTACATGTATAACGATTTTGATACGTAAAAGTCCAAATAGTGTGAAGGCATAAACCAGACAGAAATATTTACATTAACCATTCTATAGATCATCTTAAGCAAGATGGAACCATTAGTAATGTAAACCCTAACTAAAGTTTAGGGACAAGTTCAACCGAAGAGTTCATAGGTTCAATTATGCTGCTTCTGCAAATCCAACCCTTGATTTACCGTAGTCGAATACGGTGTGGTATGGACCCATGAAGACATCTCCAAGAATCCTGCATTTCATTGTTTAACGATAAATTATGATATTTGGAAATGAAACTAATTAAGCGATATTTGTTTGTTTAAAGCATCTATATCTTATTCCTGTCATTTTAACCTTGAATATTGTAGGATCTCAAATCCTAACAATTTTCAAATGATATAATTTGGAATGTGCATGAAGTCAAATATCTGCAAATTGGGGTTAGATGCTCACATAGATAACAAGAACACAACCTAAATCAGAGAATAAGGGAAAATAAGTTATACCAGAGAGGACCACGGGGAGGAGGGACATCCATGGCTGTGAATCCGCTGATGCATTGAGCTTGAGCTCCCTCGCCTACCTTGAGGATGTACTGATCACCAAAATAAAATGCGGAAGGTCCGGTATACTTTATCAGATATGGATCTTTAACATAAAAAAGTATTGAAAGTTGAAAGCAACATTAAGCCTCAATACGTAATCGTCAAACCTGCTCTGGCTTGAGTTCGAAAGTTTTACCACCAATGGTAAAAGCAACTTTAGGCATACTCGAAAGACCGTTACAGTCTACAGCTGATTCGCCCATTGGGCTAGGCAACCGATCACAGAGCTGCAAAATGACAAACAAGATGAGCTACCATGATGAAGTAGAATCTCATCATAGAAGTATAGAATATTTAGAAAGTTTCTATGTACCTCATTGACATAGTTTAGGATCTGCTGCTGTGTCTCGTTTTGCTTAAGTTGATTTTCCATCCATGAGACTGCCATCTCACAAGCAGAGCACATGGCATCATTTACAATACTCGAACTCGATACTTGGTCATCATTCTTTGCATCCACCACACTTTCGATTCCAGAACTGTACAAGTCATGCACACCCACAATAAAGAGTCATTAGTTCTTGTTTTAAGTACAAGTTAGACGACTCCAAACAAATTTAGCGTTAAGTTTCTGGACATCCAACTCAACTAATTGACAATGAGTATTGAGACCCTGAATGTTACAATCTTGGTTATGAGAGTACCCTTTATCCATGTGAGATTATTCTCACAGGCCCCCTCATTTGTGGTATTATTTGAGCCTAAGATGTGTCATTTTGTTGGGTAATGTAGAATTGTAGATCCCACGTGGTTTAGCCCTGTCACGTGTGAACTAGCTTTGAATCATATTAAGTTTGTGGATATCCAATTCAAATCCAATTGGCAATGAATGGCGACGTCCTAGTTTTATGTTGTTGGTTATGAGACTTCCCTAGGTCCATGTGGGACTACTCTCACACTGACAACCGCCCTCAACATTCTAGTGTCAATATTATATCAACAAGATGGTCGATCCTAACCTGACTCCTCGTGTTCCATCAAAGGTACAGACCCCAATTGTTGAGCATATTTTCTTTGGTTGAGCCTGCAATTGGAAAACACAGAAATCATTTCTTTTACGGAGGCTCATTCACCCCATTTAGCCAAAATCGAGTACAAAACACAAGCTTTTCCAACAGGAAAGAAGGTAGATAGTATGTTGTCTGACTAAAGGGGTATAAAATTTACCTGTCCTATTAACATTTCCAACATCATTTCACCGTATTGTGAAACTATAGTTTTGCATTCCTGGCTAACAACCCCGGCAGCTCCAATTGCCTTATTGATTTCGGTAATGATGGCCTACAAATATACAATAGTTGAAGAATATCAATCAATGATACGCACTTGACCAAAACATTATGAAGGAACAAAACACTTACAACCATATTTAAAATAATGAGTAACCCATGGTATGTGTAAATAACACCTAATTGAGGTTGGTTTACTTGCAAAACAATCATAATACGTTGTCGGATCAACAACCATGGAATATGACAATTATCGACAAAAATATTATAACCTAAACAAAAAAATTGGTCTAAAAGCATTTAGGAAATATAAATTGCTGTACCACAAGTCCAATCACATGAGTTCCCCATTTCCAAAAGAACCATAAGAGATTCTTGAAGGAACGACAAAATAATACTAAAGATCCATAATTTTTTGGTAAATTTGATATCCTAATAATACATACCGTTGGACCCGCCAAAAGAGAAGTTCCTGAATCGGCAATTGCTGCACAACCATTAGCACAGAACCCTGAAACCACCAATACGCTAATCTCAGAACACAATAATGAGGACAGCTCCAGGATAGATCACAACAATGATAGGAACATATAGTTTCGATAACGCATAACTCACCAGTTGTCTTGCCACCGACAAGTACATCTCCCATATTGAACTGATGACAAGAAATTCATGTGCGGGATTAGAAAATGGCAATAAACATAAAACTGTTAGCATTTCCAACGTTATAGGAAGATCAGCATTTCAGGACAACCCACCTGCCAATAGCCTTTCTGAGTAACAGGAACATAGGTGTGTTGACCTTTGTAATGTTTAGGATCCATTCCTCCGAAAACAATTTCACCCCCTTCTTCTTCTCCTACTTTCCGGTTGAACCAAAATGAAAAGACAGGGTCCTTCACAAGTCCTTGCTTTACCATGTTATACCTGTCACAATTTTGAGTGTATTTTAGTTCATTTCCAATCAAAACTATATAATTGGAGTCACCGAAGAAATTTCAACAAATAGTACGCACTGGCAGCACATGATGAAAATAGATTTCAGATATAAGTGCATTTCCGATTTCTTTTATCTAATTTTGTTCTTTTGTTCATTCTTTCTTGGTTCGATAAGTATATAATTTTTCCAATCAACCAGTAACGAAGACCTTACCAGAGAGGAACAGCATTGCCAACCGAGATCTCTTGGAATCCAAGTCCAAGTATGCCATCAAACTTAGCCATCAGAAACGTAACACCAGGTTCTTTAGTTGCTTCAATAAACTCCTGAGAAGGTCGTCAGTATTAGTGACTTTCACCGCACACGATTTACTTAGTTAAGTCACGTAAATTACCTGATCTTTCACAACAAGGTCCCCAACTTTGACATTGTCCTCACTAAAGAAACCAGAAATTGCTCCGGTTCCATACTGAATAGCTGCAGATTTACCTGCAAGTATAATGTATTGACAAAGTTACTACTATTTATCTTATTGAAGAACAATAGGAATTCATATAACAGAATTAGGAATAGAAACAAACCGTTTTTCTTATAAGTAGTTGAATCGCTCGACTTATACTTTGAGTGGACATAGCAAGCAACCTGTATTCACATATAAACCTCATCTTATTCTCCGATTCAATGAAATAAAGTAAAATTTGAATGACCCATAAAGTTTTTTGTGTCAAGAGACTTACCGATAAATGACATTTTGAAGAAGGTACCCATAAGTTAGAACTGCCAGTGTCAAATATCACAGTGAACTTCTGAGGGGGAGTACCAATTGCAATCTCACCAAAATACTGAGCGTCCATGTAATTCTTCAAAGCAACTATATCTGCAGTGGCCGGATCTTCAAGGTTACCTTGAAGACTATACGTGCGAAGAGACTCAGGCAATTTCTCCCCTTCCCTTAATTCAATTTGGGCAGCAAGTCGGCTGCTTCTATCCAGAGTTCTCTTCTTCAATCCAATTCTTAGAAACCCATCACTTGAACTAGAAAAAACGGGCGAGAACAGAAGGAAAGAGAGGAAAATCGAGAGCACGAGAGCTTTGCATTTTGTTTCCATGTTTATCTTTCTGTTCATAACAAAGATATCTAAACAATTAGCTTAAACAGCAATCATGGTATACAGGTTTCATTTTGATTTCCTGTTTGTTAGAAACCCAAATTTTATCTTTAATTCAAACATTTAGGTAGTGTCTGTTATTTTCTAAGTCAGATCTGAAATCTCACTCGAGTTCTGAATCGACACGAGTCAATGTCTATCTAAGTATCTAATGATGTCTGACTGGTCAGAATGCTTTATTTTGGGCTGATCGTAGTCAATTCAAGTCAGATAAAACATATGAGTCAGGTGAGTCAGATTCAGATTTTTAGAAGAAAAAAGTACACCTTAGAGTAGACCAGTGAAGCATGTTATCGAAAACCTAGCTATAAGACACAAAAGCTTAATCATCTAAACTGAATCACATAAAACTTTTTCTTATAATTTAGAAATAATCACTAACTATATAGCACTCTAAAATGATACAAGCACATTATAGTAAAAAACAGAGTACAGATTGAAGAAAAATTTAAGGAAAAACCGGATCGAATTTCGCTGCGAATGAAATAGGATATTCCAATAAAATGAAGATCAAACACAAAAAAAGAGACAGAAATGTAAGCCCTGAACTCTATAGAACAATGTCTAAACAAGAGAGAGAAAGATCAAAGAAGACTTACAGATTTAATGAACTACTTGAATAAGTTTGAGAAGAAATGGAAGAGATTATATAGATGAAGAAACAAATTGAGAGAGAGAATATGAAAAGAAAAGGAAGAGAGAAAGAAGGAAGAAATGAAAATGAAAATGTAACTTCCAAGCTTCAACTTCACAAGTCATAACCTCAACTATCTCACATTTAGGTCAATTTTCTTGCTTAGTTGGCAACAACTTCTAACCTAAGCCATTAATTCCTATGACATGCTTAAATCTTAACCCTTTAACTATAACCGTCATAGTGGATAACATGTCACACTCTTTTATATGTCTCTCTCACGAGATTCTTATTTAGGTAAGCTAAGCCGCTTAAGTAAGAAGAAAAAACATTTCTAGTGTCCCTTGATTCCACACTTCGTCAAATATTATTGGAATAGTAGAGAGATATTGATGAACGACGTCTCAAATGTCTGCTAATTCGAAAGTTTTTAGATGGAGATATCTATGGACGAAACTATGTGGAGACCATCGGGAGATATAGCCTGAGCTGATCTCCTGTAATTTCACAGAACAAATACTAAACACATATAAATCACTCGAAGGCTATTGAATATATGAAAAATTCACTCTTGACTTATAGTATAGGAGTATTCATAGGGGTGGGAAAAAGATCCGGAAGACCGCTATCCGACCCATTCGACCGAGATAAAAAGTGTCCATGGACACCCGATGGTCATAACGGTCAGTGTCCGACCGGCCCGAAAGAATTGGCGGACGGTCACGGTCAAAATTCTATGTCGAAGGACCGACCGACCAATATAGACCGTCTAAATAACTGACCGGTACGAGTGACCGAATAGGTTGACCGACTAAACTGCCCTCATTTTTAGAAGTTGACCGTTGAATTTTATAGACAGATGAAAATATGATGGTCGTTGGCTATAGTCATACAGTCCTCTAGAAGACCAAACATTAGTACATGGCTTAATTATATCTAGTCAAATGATGATCAGCTGTGTTTTTTTCTTTTTTGTATATTTATTTTTGATTTCTTGGTTAAACATCTTCATTTGTAAGTAATTTTGTTTGTGGTAATAAAAATAAAGTTCTGAATTTAAGCAAATTTTATTGGAAAACCCGGACCGAGACCATCCGGTGTCCGACTGGCCCGGTAAAATAAACGGTCTTGGACGGTCAATGGACAAAGAATTCTTGAGAGTGACCGTTCGAATCCGCCCGATTAAATAGGCGGTCACCAACAGTTTATGTCTGAGTCGACCGGTTCGATGAAGTTAGAGTCCGATACCGACCTGTCCGGACCGATTCCCACCCCTAAGTATTCATGTGTAGTAAGTAGACATGTAATTCGTGGTCACTTTAGTCCGCCCTCTCCAAGTGAAAATCCATGTTTCCCCACTAAGGACATCCATTCGTCCTTTAACATACGAGGCATAAGATGTGGATATTGCATATTTTCTCAGATGTATGGGGTAAGAGATGTGGATTCTTCAATCTTAAAGGCATTGTACGAGGACATAATGTCTGGAGACACTTTTTTTAATTTAGTAGATATTTTGTTACCTTTCAATGTTTTTTAGCGTAACCTAGAGATAATGTTTTTCTAAAAATAAAGTCATTTATGGACATTTTAAGAGGAAGATAATAAGTCAACACTTCGTTGTTCAACATATATACTCTAAAAGTCCTGGGAGGTCTCGTGTTCGATCCCCAAAAAAGATGAAATATCTGAATTATTGAATTTGAGATTATTAGGGCATAAATAATATAGATGGGCTTTAGGCCATTAGTTAATTGGGCTTAAGGCCGTAGTTTAGTTGAGCTTTAGAGCAGTTCATGTTTGCTTTGGTAGTTACCGTATTTACCACATCTTTGATGTATCAACACCGTAATTTCTCGATGAGATGGACGCTGACAAAAACAGGTAATTTCTCGATACGATCAATGTACCATTTTATACGACAAAAAAAACCAAAACGACCAGGATATGGAGATGATAAAATGGAATTTCATCTGGGACCTTCAAACTATACCCAGAATTAAATTATTCTTATGGAAATGCTGCACAAATAGCTTACCGGTAAGAGATAGAATTGGGAAATATATAGGCAACATCACTACATGTACCTACTGTGATGAGGTAGAAACGTTAACTCACATTCTACTGAAGTGTGACTATGCTAGACAAATATGGGGCCAATTCCATGTTCACTCCGATAAGATTGACAACTTAGATGAATGGATAATACAATGGAAAGAATTAGAAGAAGAACAAATTATACTATTTGCGAAAATTATCTACTTTATCTGGAAGGCAAGATGCGAGAAAATTTTTGCAGGAAGGGACCAATCCCCATTACAGGTTGTAGCAGTGATAAAAAACACAGTAGCAATGATGAAGCCACTTCCAAACACAAAGTACAAGGTCATAGATCAGACAGAGACAGAACCGGAAGGTAATTATATGACAGTCAAAGTAGATGCATCTTTCACTACGACCCAGGAACCAGCAGGTTATGGGTGCGTATTGACCGAGGAATGTTCTAACTTAGTGATGGCTTTAGCGGACCATATTCGAGGACAGAATTCTGAGGAATGTGAATGCCTGGCCATACTCAAAGCAATTCAATGGACAGTACATCTTCGAGTAAAAAGGATTCTCATACAAAATGACAACCAGAACCTAATCAACATTCTTAATAGCAAACAAGCGACGATTCACTGGCAGTCTGAGAAGTATCTCGATGAAATTGGTAAGCTCAAAAATAATTTCGACTTCATAGCCTTCCGACACATCTCGAGAGACAATAACAAGGAGGCAGATAAGCTCGCAAAATGGGGTCGAAGGAAAATGGAAAGAACATCATGGTCGTCGATTACTTTGATGGAGCTGGCTCGGTTGTAATTTCGTTTTTTCCGTTTCTTTCTTGTTTTTCTCAACAAAAAAAAAAAAAAAACACCGTTGTAATGACTATCGTATATCGAAGTCAATTTAAAACATGTATCAAAAAGAAAAGGAAGATAATAACAAATTACAATAATAATAAATTATAATTTATTTATTTTATATATTGGCCGTTTTTATAGTTATTTATATGCAGAATATAAATATAAGTTGTCAGTGCTGGGAAGACAGTTAGAATTGATCACGGGTGGGATGTGGAAGAAGCTAAACATGAAAATGGTGTGTTTGGCCCCAGTTTGCGGAATGCTTGCACGCTACTTACCTTAGCTTCTGTTGGTGGTTAAAGCTCTGTTTGGAAGTTTTAAATTGAGTGGGCATTAACAAAACGTACAAGTCTTGGTAATTGGCATGATGGGCCACTAATGGCCTGTACTACCAAACAACTTTTATTTTTTTACATCTTTTTTAATTGTACCTATATAATATTAATGTTTGTTATTTCTAATAAACTTCTCAAACGAAACAAAAAGGATATAGTAAATTAATTAGAAGTTTAGAACTAAAGATTTTCTTTAGAGTTCCAGTTTCAAATAGACATTTTGATTCACGGTATAATGGTAATGCTATGTGCCAACCATCCGCTTGACCAGTTGGTTGTACATTCATTTCGAAAATCTTACATGTTCAATTTACGGTGGAGGTGGAATTCGTAATTTATTGGTTTGTGTTAAGGAGTATAATAAGTAACGGTAAGAATGGACTTTCACGCTCCTAAGATCAATGTCGCCTTAGCCCAAACCGAGCAAAGCCTTGCTTTCAACCACTAATTTTAGAGGCTACCCAACTTACATTTTATTTTGAGAACACATTTAAACGCACCATTTACTCAAGCCAATGAGCCACCAACCCAATTGTTGACGTCAAAATTTGTCAATCTAGTTTCAGTCAGAATAACTAATCCCTGATGTTGGATTCCCTTACGATTGATGAGACTGTTACGTTGAATCGCGCTACGATCAATCGTGTTCCCGTTCCTGCTCCTTTGAACTTGAGAAGAAAACCTGCTAGGAGCTTGCAAACCTCTCCGAAGCTAAAGACAAACAGATTACCCATGCAGTTAAAGAATTGAGTATTTAGTGAACTGTGGAGTTTGTACGTTGTTCAAGGTGATATGATGACCTTTTATAGGTTGCTTTGACCGACTGTTGTTAGGCGGCGGGATTGAAGCAGTTGAGATCCACCATGTTGGATTGAAACTACTATTTCGTAGTTTAGAAGACATTAGGTTTTCCCTTTAAGGTTATCTCGTATCTTGATATTTAAGAGTTCCTCCGTTTTACGATCCTTGATAGATATGTTTCCGAGTTGATAGATCTTCTAGGAGATGTTTTTTTTCCCTCGAAGACTCTTGAAGCCCAAGTTAGTTAAATACTTAAGATCTTCACCGACTGAGATCTTTGATTAGATTCACGATTAAGTCGGTAAGCCCGAGGCACCCTTTACCTCCCCATGTTTCGGGATTAAATTAGTATTGACCCTGCTTACGTGGACCCCATAGCCTTCTCGTAAATCATAGGGCAAACCTTGTAATATTTGAGTCAGAGCAGGCTTAAGGCGCTCAAGACAATTGTACCGACCCCCCAGTTCTGGGTTTGAGTGACAAACCTCCTTCGGATTCGGTCTCACTCTTGACTTGATGTGGCTTAACCCACAAGCTTTCGGTCTTAATTTTCTACTTTTTCAAATTAATTAGATCTTTGTTTTTAACTTTCTTACCTCTTCTTCCGTCAACTTCAAGATTCAAGAAGCCATTAGTTTTTTCTCAACAAACCCTAAAATAATTTTTTGATATTTTTCAAACCTTGTATCTTTTTAATATCTAAATCACTAGAACCGAACTCACTTTTCCCACTCAACATTCAACAAGCAATCAAGTAAGCAACATTTCTAAAAATCTTTTTTCTCATTCGACATTCAAAAATTAATTATTCAACATTATAAGATGTAATTAATAAGTACTCTCTTTGGGAGTTTGTCGTTTGGACCCCATTTCGTATAATTGACTTCTTGTTCGGACTCTTTTTTTCAAGTGTTGGACTTTGGACTATTTTTTTTCTAAAAAGTTAAATATAATAGTTATAAAATAGCAAGGACTATTTCACCCTTCTTCTTCATGGTGTTAGAGAGAGAAAGAGTTGTAGAGGAGTTTATGTTGGTGTTTATCATGGGCAATCAATTAAGACGATTATGGTATTGGTCACTTGGTCAGTTAGATGATGGTGATGAATCAGAGCCCATCTCTCTCTATTTGGTTAAAGAAGAAGGATCTAGTTGAAGGATATAGTCCTTCGGTCTGAAGGAGATGTCCTTCTGAAGGAGTGTCCTTCGACCAAGGTGGCAATGCGTACAATTTATCAGTTAGGATGATGATGACTTTATCCGAAAGATCATCTAGTCCGGTCCAATTAGGGATCGTAATACTTAGCTAGAAGTCGTTTACGATCGTCGGATCACTTCGGTAATCCGCGGCTAACATAGACCGGATCCTACAACGGGTTACACCAAAGAGTGGCTTGATAGGAGAGAGTTGACTCATGGGAGCTTGCCTATAGATGGATATGATCCAGTCTGATAGTGCTTAAAAGATAGAAAAGAATCGGGCTCGAAAGAGAAGTCCGAAAAGGCGAAAAGCATACTTTATGGGCCGGGAAGGGAATCCCTTTAAGCTGTTATGGCCGGCCACACTAAGGGGGAACCCTAATTAGGGTTTTTCCCTAATTAGGGAATCCTAGAGGAATTAAACTCCTTTTGTGCTTATCTTTTCTGAGAGACATTTTAGGATTCCTTATTTTAGTAGGACTCTACTAAGGTAATGCATATATAAGGACCAGTTCTAAGTTCAGAAAAGGTGTGGATTTTTCTGAAGAGAAAACATCATCTCTCTCACAATATACAGCTAGTGGAGAGAGAGGGTTTTAAAGAAAAAACTCCAAATCTATCTATGGAGTCAAAAGAAAAATAGTTCTTCTTCTCAACTTTCAATGGAGTTCTAGCAGACAACAAATAAGGGAGATCAAGTTATTAACTCGGGTGTCTCAAGTAGAGGAGCGACAATTGGAGCTCTCATCTTCTTCCGGATAAAGTTAAAGGAATCTAGTTCGTGGGAAAGCGAATTCAGTTTTTCTTCTTTCAGTTTCTAGTTCATTATTAGTTCATGCATAAGATCCTGGTTAATTAGTGTTAAACATATGATGTTTGAGATTCCGCTTGCAACACTAGTTATATGATTAGTATGTATTAGATACGTACCAAACCCAACACTAGTTCCCCACGTACTGGATTTGAAGATGAAGACAATGATCATATGAGTTTCTATGCTGTGGACTTTGTGATTGATCAAATAGATGGTGATGAAGATGATGATGATGATGACCATATTAATAACTATCAAGATCTTATCATCACAGAATCGCTGCCTTTCATCAGGGGCATAGGCACTACTATCTTTAACTCATCTGGATAGTTTTCTTAAACAAACTCTAAAGAACATCTTTCTTCTTTCACTACATCATAGGTTCATACTAGATGTAGATAGAGAATCATTTTTGAACAAAAGTAAGAACAAATTGATGATTTATTTTAGTAACTTAGGTAACTAATCTTACTCTAAAACTGAGTATAAGAGATTTAAAGAAGAAAGTTGAAGTAATCACTTTACTGTTCTTGAAGCTTCGAAGTCTCTTCGAGGTTTGAACTGAAACAAATGTATCGACAAATAGAGAAAGGCGATCCACTATTACTTTTCATTGAAAATCAGGTCGAGAAACAGGATCTGTACTACGAAATCAAAACTGAATTCATAAAACCTGATTCTGAGAAAGTTATATCATGATCATGAGATTAGACCTTTTAGAGATAGAGTAGAGAGAGATTATGTTTGGTTTTTGGTGAGGTTTTGGTCTAGTGAAAGCATTTGTTGTCGTTTTAGAAGAAGGGCCCAAATTGCAATATTATATAAGGGTAAACTGAGAATTATTTAAAGTATAACAATAGAGATGGAACATTCGTGGACAATTCCGTCAAAAGGGAGTCCAAAGTGCAACACTGAAAGAAGGGAGTCCAACCAACAAGTCAATTATATAAAAGGGGGTCCAAACGGCAAATCTCCCCACTCTGTTTCTATCTCCCCCTATCTTTATATCTATATAACAAAACACAATGTTTTGTGTTGACTATGACAAGTCGAAACACAAATCCGGCCGTTGGTTGTGATTTTGATAAGATCCACACCTTTTGATCTATTACCCACCCTAAAAATAAGAAATTTAATCACCCACTCATTGGAAGGTAAGAAAAGGATGAATCTGGACCGTCTAATCTGCTCTATCCTTCTTCTATTACTATATCCAGCCAACCATCGTACTTACGTTACCATATCTAAGCAGTCATCCTCCTGCCATTATCGTCTCTACGTCGATGCAGCTCGCTTTCCTGAACACCTAACGTCTTCTCAAATTTTCTTCAGTTTTAGAGTTTTAAAATCCTAAACCCAGACGTCTCCTTCTTAAATCTTCTTCGGTTACTATGTTCCGTTTCAGTGAACATTTATGTCCTCTTTCAACTGGAGAGACATGACTTTAAACTTTTCTCACTTTATTCCGGTCGACGAAATCAGATCTGGCCGAATCAAGCACACTCTACTGAAAATCAAAAAAGAAGGCAATGATCAAACTTCCTTAAAAGTAAGAGTTTTCGACATTCTTCTGTTTCTCTAGATTTTTTTTGTTTACGAGAAATTTTCATACTCATTATTGTTATTGTTTTTGAGTTATTCAGAACGGTGATTTCAATCAGATGCCTTCAATTGAAAAATCAAATTAATTCTTTTACTAACATTATTCGTACTGCTCCTTAGCGAGTAATTGATGATGAAATTTGGGGTTTGATGTTTATAGAATCACCTAAATTGTCTGATCAAATTGTATTAGAGAAAAGGTTCTCAAAAGTTCGTCTAGAGGTAAAACTTTCAGTAAATCACCAATGTCATCGCTGAATCAGGTATATCCCTCTTAATCTTACTTTTCAGATTACACTTAATGTTCAATCTCATTTTCAGATCTTTCTTTCTATAAGTTATAGATATGGTTTTGGTAAAGGTCCCCCTTTGGTCTCCCTCAATGCATTTGGGGTTTTTTCTGCTCGATTTCTAATATTTACCTCCAAATCACTTGAATCAGGTGTGTCCCTCTTAATCTCACTTTTATGGATGTAATTAATGTTTAATCTCATTTTTGGATAGTATTATCTGTAATTTGAAGATTTATTTTTGAAAAATTTATTTGAACCAGGTAATCTATTAATCTCTCTCCACCATAGGCTTCGGCTTTGAATTTTCTCATTTTTCTTTCAAAATTTGCTTGTATTTTGCACAGTTTCTCATATCTATATGCGGCTTTCTTTTCATATCAAAGCTAAAAATGTTGAAACCAGTTGCCTTTCGTAAAAGCAATGATAGTGAAAATGCCACCATCCATTTTACCTTTTATCCAACGAGATGTTGATTAATTTTAAATTTCAATAACATGCATCGTTATCAGTATAGGAGACCTTTTATGTAAAACTCAGATAAGTTGAAATGTTGTCTTTATTTCTTATGGTCCAACTACTGTAATAGAAATGGCACTGGTCTTAAAATTGAATTTCATGGTTCGCACGTCGATGCCCTTGGTGTCACAACTGCACTAAATATGTTGGGAGAAAAGTATCAGCGACGTTCATGTGCCAGACATGGATGAATTTAAACTTCTTGAGGTTGTAGGTTTCTTGTTATAGGTAAGTGTAACAATTCTTTTTCTTTGGTATTGAACCTTGTAATTATCAACTTCCTATCAAAACTTAATTTGGGTATTCTTTAATCTTGACCTGGTTCTTTGTTTGGTGTAAAATTCAGTTGTATTTGTCGTTTCAGGGTTCCCAAGTAATTATCTTCAGTTTCCAAGTAATATTTCAAGCTGTGCTTTATTGAAATGAAAATTTTTCTACATTCAAATCAGTTACGGCAGCTTGGTTAGTCTAGGTATTATGGTAGATTGAAGTACTAAATGGAAAATTGGATTCGAGTTTCAGTTAGAACTTTCACCTTAGTTTATGTTGTTATTCTTTTGCTTCTTCTTTTTTGTCGGGGTTTCCATGTACCTGAACCGCACGTATGTTGTTCGAGGAAATGTCCATAAATGTCTCAAGCCTTAAAAAAATATGTTGGGATTGTCACCTTTCTCTCTCACTTTTGAATGTTTGCACCATATCCTCTCTTGCACTTTTTTTTGAAGATTGATTTTCGTTGTTCATATTCAAGTTTTCTCATGTGCTTCTTTTGGTCATTTGATACCAAACCTTCTACAAGTAGTTAGTTCAGGGTATTTAAAAATCCTCACAACAAGTTTGGGACTTTTACATTGTTCATAAGCTCACTTTATTTTGATCTTTCATTGTAATTACTTTATTGTTTTCATTTAATTTGCAATACTCATTGTTACTCTCTTGGCCTTCATCAGGGGAATACGAAAATTGAAAGAGGCTGAGAATGAAGTATTCACTATGTATGTTGCTAAAGCTCCATGAATGAATCAACAAGTAGTGACAGTCTGCCTTTGAAGATCATTTCTAGAAAGGACACACAACCATGGATAAATGTCATGTTATGGATTGCGGCTCTTTAGAAGTTACCAACATTAGGGAACCTATACATAAGGTAAATTTATTAACCATTTGCTTACTACAAGCAACAACCCATGTGAGGTTTGGTTTACTTCCATAACTCGACCTGGCATTATGGCGTATCACAAAAATGATAACTTATATAATGACTCAGTGGAAAATGGTGATAGTACTGCCGACTAGAGCAAAAGCTTCGGAACCCTCAAGTTGCCTGACCTATTTGGAAGTTGAGAAATAATCATGTTTAAGGAAAAGAAAGTGGACAGGAGAGATTATTTTTCTCAGGGAAACTTATCTTTATAGTATGTCAAGAAGAACACCTTAGGTTGCAAATATTTTAGTTGATTGCATGTATGGTTGGGATGTGCCATTATGGCATTTGTGTAATGACAACATCTCAAATCATGTTGCAGGAGGCCAAGATAGCATTTTGTTTTACCAATTTTAATTTAGGTTTTATGTAAACCCACTTGGTCATTTGAATAAAACATTTATTTCCAGTCTTGAAAAACAAAATAAACATCTATTAGAGTTGCAACAACGCTAAGAATGGTTAATGTTATGACGCATCATTTGGTGCAAGTACTTATGTTTATGATCTCCAAAATTGGTTAAGCAACTCTACTCTTTGAGATGGTAATTGTTTAGGTCATAGACCTAAGTTCCACACTAGACTTCAAATATGCTAAGCGAAGTTATTCCGAGAAAATTTAGAAATGTCTTAAATTAGCCATTCATAATCCTCATATTTTAATTCACATATGTAAATATGTAATTAAAATGAAGATAAATGTTAGTACCTCTCTTAATTGATCATTTTTGGAGTAGCTACATGAAGTAACAAAGTTCGTTAGTATGAGTGAAAATAACTATTTTCTTTTGAAGGAAAAACTCCAAGACCTAAAGGCAAGGGAGAAGCTACAAGAAACTCGTTGCAAATAATGAATGCGCAAGACTTTCACACATTATAACTAAATAATGAGTTTAGCGAGTTTTGTCTGCCCAAGGCACAAGACTGGATCACTTTCACTTTAGCCTGGAACAGTTGCATCCTATGCACAACTTTATATATACGATCAGTTATTGTCTTTAAGTTTTCATACCCATATAAATGAGGATTTGGATGACTCAATTCTCCATGTTTCAGTTCACCGTGATAAAACACAATGCGTTTAATCCGAAATTATGATGAAAAGACCAAAATTTATGTGTCAATTTGGATTTTGAAGTGTCACTTTATTTAATGACTGTTTAAATTGCAAATTGCGCTGGATCAGACTCCACATAAATATATATCTTCGGGTCGTATTGGATTGAAAAACATGAATTTCATAGCATTGTATTCTTATCGTGTTCATTGAATTGTGTCGTGACGGAGGCACGGGCTATACCTAGTATATATATATATATATATATGTTTGATGTTTATAATAAATTACATATTGATGTATAATAAAGATTAACGAATCATACATAATATATATACATATGTAGACGGTCAAAAGTCTGACAGTCAACGGGTCAAAAGTCAGAAGTCTTCACGGGTCGGGTGAAATGTTGTAGGCACCGGTTACATGTCGAAAGGACTTTCAGACAAAATGAGATAGAAGATCGTGAAGTCACTGGTCACCGGGATGGTGCCAGCCTACGGGGCTTCGATAAGTCAGATACTTGGTAAAATAAGATAAAGAATGTCAAATTAAGCGATAAAGAGGCAACCATTATCAGACTACTTAAGTTTTTCGGCTCGTAGAGTTGTCAGAACAGATTCTTACAAAAATAATGTACTTACTGTATATTAGGGAGTGATAGAGGTGAGGAAGCTGATGATAATGATAATGTGTGATAACCTTCTGGTCCTAAGCATGTCTTCCAGCAAGGTTCTGGTCATTCGGAAGATCTCATAATAAGGGTCTGGTCGTAATCAGACCTAGCGATAAGATCCCAGTCGTAAGTAAATCACGCAAATAAAGATCTGGTCGTGAATAGATGATGTTTGTGTCGTCTAGTTCTTTACTGCTAGAAGTGAGATACGATAGATCCTATAAGGAGAAGGTGCGATAAGGTTCTACCCATAAGTAGAATGATCGTCGGGTAACCCTTTATCGACGAATACTGAAGCATCTAGCTTCTTCCAACAGATATCGAATCGTTTAACTCTTATCACCCGACTTCTAAGACGATAAGTCAGAGAGTTTGGAAGAATGAGAAGCTTATAGAGAAATGAATGTCAGAAGAGAGTAGATGAGTGTAGCTAGAATAATATTGTCGAATATTGGATGATTTGTTCGTAACAGTCTTCTTTATTTATAGTGTAAAAGGAAATTACGAATTGATGACGACTAGCTGGTTACTGAGGCCATTACTCTATACTCTATAGCGATAGTTATTAGGAAGTCATCGTGGGATAATGATCGTCGGGTTGATCTGTTTATGTGACATGTCGACCGTGTAAACGAACTAAATGATCGATTTGTAGATACGCGCTAACGTATTTCTGGAGACGGCTAGGATGATACCGCGTGTGTGTGTTAGGCTATTGGCTGGTAATGTAACTCTTTGCCGAGTAAATATGAGACACGTGATTCCTTGGCGGTTGCAGATCATGTGGTAACTTCTTAGTCGTAGGATGTCCCCGTACAGATATGTGGTATAGCATGGTACATGTCGGGCATGTCTTACATCTAGATGGGTATGGACTTAGCGGGTAGAGTTTTGGTGTGTGGGTAGTCACTTGGGCCATTATCGAGCCTTGTTATTGGCATTTCCGCCTATGGATACCCAGCCTATTGGCGTGCCGCGCAAATTTTATCCTTACAAAGCGATTGGACTTTTCTTTTAAGGGCATCTTGTTGGACGAATGTTTACCCATACAACACAAAATACAAATATAATTTCTATTTGGTTTGTATTTTAACTTTAGAAGAAGCGCTCATTATTTATTTGTGTTTCATACTTCAATATTACATAGTTATATATTGTACAATGTGTCTTACAATGTTAATCTGTTATCAATAATCTTAATCATATATTTGATGATTTAGAAAAATCTAATTTGGTTTTTTCCTTTTGTCTCACATCTTTGTTAATAATATATTTAGTTTTTAAACTTCAAAGTTGAAGGTTCAATTTATATATCAAAGAATTGGATTTTTAAGTTTTAACTATTAACAGTCTAACTGGTGTTAGGGTATGTGTACTCTCTATATTTTCGTTGTTTCTTCATTCAATTTTTTTGACATTGTTATATTTAGTGTATTATCGTCATCGCTGTTAGATTTGGGTATTTGATTATGCCTCCAACTAAAGTTAAAAAGCATGTACTCAGGTCGAAAAAAAAGGAAAAAAAACAGAGAAGACGAATTTGTTAAGTCTCAAGCCGGTGCACTTGATAAGTTTATAAATACACTAAAAACAAAATTAATGAAAATATAGAAAAGGATGATAACAACGTGAGTGAGAATGATATGAATGATAATCTCAACCAACCTATGCATAGTAATACACAATGGTGCATCCAGAATTTACATTTAGGAGGTCTAAAAAGTTATACGTCCCTTCCAAAAATTTACAATCACAAAAACATAAGCAAATAATAAATATTTTATTGATATAATTAATAGCCACAAATAATTGAGATTACTAAATTCAAAAATTTAATATTATAGACATATTTCATACTGATTAGGAAAATTCCGCCAATCTACCGACAATCAAGTTGCGTCTATCTAGTACACGGACTAAGGTATGCTATCTGACTTTCAACAAAATTAAGATAAAAGTGTATACAAGAGGACTCGAACTCGCAACCGCAAGGGCGAATACACAACTATTTAACCACTTAGCCAACATCAGCTAATGTTCAAAGTAGCAACATACAACTACTTATATTGTTGATATTTTTTTCATTAAATATCATATATTAAGTTGTGCAAATTGAAGGAGGCTATAGACCCCATACGCTCCACATGGATCTGACACCGGTAATACAAATGATGAAGACATTACTCATTAAGAAAATGAACCACTAAATGTTTTTAAGAAAGTAATTGGGATATCACAAATCAAAATTTGATAGACTTCTTGATTCAAAAAGGTCTCATAAAAATTATTGATTTTAAATTTCTTTGAGATGTACATGATAGGCGTTTCTCTCCCACATATTATAGTCGTACAACTATTTAATGGCGATAAATGTGATAAGGTGTGGCTTGTGTGATCAATGTGTAAAAACGAAGTCTATTACTTTGCTGCAAGTTGTTTAATACTTGTAGAAATAGTGGTAAATTAATGAAAGATTTCAAGATTGGAGAAATTTTACAAGAAAACTTCGAAGTCATGAAGGTAGTAATGACCCACTGTGAAGTTTTACTGATATCACATGAGTTAGAAGTGAGATTTAGAAGAGCTAAAACAATTGACAAACATTTACAAGAACAACTTAATAAATAAATTGAACATTGGAAAGAGGTTATGAAGAGGATAATTAGTCTTACAAAGGCTCTTGGTAGGATAATTTATACCTTTTGAGGAAATTATGAGATGATCGGTCAGAGTATAATTCAAAAGTTTTTTGGCGTAATTGAATAAGTTGTTGAATTTTATGAAGTACTAAAATTGCACCTTCTTCATATCCAACATGGTGAAATTCATCACCATTATCTTAGTCACAAAACTTAAGATGACCACTATTAATTTTGGTTTCTGAGACTAAAAGATTGATTGTAAAAGAAATTAAAGATGCTATGTACTTCTCAGTTATACTGATTTTACTCTAAAATAAGTTACAATGAATAAATGTCACTAGTCATAAAATGTGTGAATGTTGCAATAACTCTCATAAAAGTTGAAGAATATTTTCTTGGGTTCTTAAAATGTGGGAGATACATCGGCGTATGGTTTTTTTAGGTACATAAGAATAATTTGGATCATCTTGATGTAAATATTGAATATGTCAGAGGACAATGATATGACAACGAATCTAATATGAAAAGAAAACCTAAAGGTGTACAAAAAAGATTGTTTGAAAAAAATCCAAAAATATTTTGCACGTCATGTGGTTGTCATAATCTTAATTCTGTACTTTGTGATATGACATATTCTTGTCCTGAAGCGATTACTTTCTTTAGATCTATACAAAGTATTTATGTATTATTTCATCTTTACCTAAGCGTTGACAAATCTTGAAAGATTAAGTATAAGGCTTTGAAGATATCACAATTAAATCACTGTCATAAACTCGATGAGAAAGTCGTACGAAATTTTTTAAAACAATACAATACAAAATTTCGCAAATACGTGAAGCGTTAAAGGAATTGGTAGGAACAAGTAATGATCCAAAAACGGTTAATTATGCCGAAAACATCACAACACAAAACTTTGAAAATTTTGAGTTTTTGCTTAGCATGGTTGTTTGCCATGATATTTTGTTTGCAATAAATTTCGTTAGCAGACACTTCAGACAAAATATATAAATATTAATGTTGTAGTAGAGAAGTTGAAAGGACTTATTTGTTATCTTGAAAATATAGAATAGTGAGATTTCAAGAAGCTATGACTGAAGCTAACTCCTAAAAAGACGTATTATTCATAAAAAGAAACAGTTTGACGAGAACATAACTGAAAATACATCACTATCAGCTGAAGAATCATTTTGAGTTAATCACTTCTTATACATATTCCATCATGCCATTTCTTCTTTCAAGAGTAGGTTTGAACAATTTCTAAAGTACAAAGAGATTTTCGTTTTTTGGGTTTATTTGTATAAGTTAAACTCCAAAGATGATGTCGTTTGAGAGGTTCAAGTGTAAGCCTTGAAAATTTTCTAAGGTACAATGAGTCATGCGGTATAGAAGGATTAAAGTTATTTTCGGATCCGAAATTGTTGAGACGTCTTACACTAGAGGAGATAAGAAGACCAATTGAAGTGTTAATCATTTCAACGATATAAACGGGTGTTAACCGAATGCATGTGTTGCTTACAGAATTTTGTTAAATCATACATGTCACTGTTGCTTCTGCGGAAAAAAGTTTCTTTAAGTTGAAGTTGATTAAGTCTTATATTCAGTTTAATTTGTCATAAGAAAGGTTAATGGGTTGGATATTTTGTCTATTGAGAATGATATAGTCGACACATTTGATCATTCAACAATTATTAATGATTTTGCATCTAAAAAATGTTAGAAGAAAGATTTTCAATTGATCGTAATTATTACCACCTTGATTAAATACTTTATAAAATTAGAACGTATGATCACTTTGGATCATAATTATATGCTTATTAATGGTTGATTTTATTCTTAATGATTAGCATATTAAATAACCCAAACTTTCATGACGTTGTTATACATAATATTCATGTGGACTCGTATCCAACATGTAATTTAGAAAATTCAGCAACTATATACATTGGTAATAGTGAAGTAAATCATTTATTTAGCATGTCTAATGTGTATGACTCCCATAACTAGACCTCTCTTACTAGTTAACATGATTAGTGCATAAAATACCTAATTAGTTGATTAAACTTCAGCAACGTGAAGAGAATTCGATGATATTTTGGTTGCATAATTCATGATTTATTGTCAATATCTATTAAAGTAACAAATCCATTATATGTTATTGTTGAACATGAAAGCTATATTGGCATAGTATGATGATTGATTTGTGTGTAATGCGATGAGTTTGTGAGAAGTTGATGAGTTTAATGGTGGTTCGACCCTCTCTACCAATTATTTATTGTGACGGTCGATGGGTTCGTATGAAGAGGTATACAGATGTACAACCTTGGTATTGAGCATATAGGGTCGTGCTGACACAAGGTTTTCCTTGTGGGCTACACTCTCATGCAACGTGGATTATGGGAGGGTTCGGATGGTGAAATCGAATCGACTTGATAGATCTTCGAACATTTTAGGTTCTTCTTTCGGCTAAGCGTGAGACTGTTTTTGTGTGATGAGTAATTTATTTTTAGTTTCATATTCTTTCTTTCGTCGGATTTATAGACGGAGAAGGAGTTATCGGTAGGGATGTCTTAGTGCTCAAATCTAAGGACGTGATGCAGCGTGACGGGCAAGTCGAGGAGTCTCCACGGATGAAAGAGGATCTGTAGGAATTGTGGGTGCAATTGCCCAAACGCAGAGCAATGCACCTTCTGTTAAAATATGAATGGAGGGACGACTATTAACATTGACGTGGTGGAATTGCAAAGTCCGATTAACATTGTAATGGAGGCTGAAATGTGGAAACATGCTCATACGTAGAATCCAGTACATGAAACAAGAGCAACAACATAAACGCTGCCGCAACTTCCTGGTGAATTCGAAGCCACCAACTGAGATGACACAGATGCAGTATTATCACCATTTCAAAAAGATGAGACCACCAGTATTTGATGAAACTGGAGGGTTGTTAGGAGCATATCGGTGGTTAAAGAAGATGGATAAAGTTTATTTATAACTCTTCGAATGTTCAGAGATCTACAAGTAGAGACTGACAACATATCAGCTGGAAGGAAATGCAGCTTCTTGGTGAGGCACACAAACCTGGCTAGTGGATCCACTAACATTGACATGAGTACAGTTCAAGGAGTTCTTTATGGAAAATTTATTTCCTTATTCAGAATAACATACGATATCAAGAAAGTTTCAAAATTTGAAACGGGAAGAGAGTCAAATAGTTCTAGAGTATGAGCATGAGTTTTACCGGCTTTCATTGTTTGCGAGCCACTTGATCCCTACTGAACGTGATGTAGAGGAATAGGCCGGAAAATACATGGATGAGATCGAAGCGGCCAAATACAAGGGTGACAGACTAAAACGGCCAAAATCGAAGCTACGGGTGTCGGAACTGGACGAAATTTTGAGGGATGGTGCGAAATAGCGTTCCGGTCATTCGTTGTCGCTTTGCCACAACGGGCCCACTTTGAGGGGCAATTTCCATCGTTTAGGGCCTCAAAACGGACTTTTACTAGTTTTTTTCTATTTTTGGTAATTGTTTTCAGTTTAGGATTACTACTATTCTAGTATTTATTTTTTAGGAGTTTCTATTGGAGTTTGACCAAGATTAGGAAACCCTAAGTCTATATAATGAGGGCTTAGAAGTTGTTTCAGTCATTCATTCAATCAATAAAATTCAGTATTTTAGTATTCTTGTTATCAATTTCGGTTCAGTAGTCTTTAGACGGAGTTCTAAGGCTTTTATCAGTTTTTCCGCTGCGCTAGAACGTGATAAGATTGAGAGATTTGTGAATGGATTGCACTCTGCATTGCAAGACACATCATTGGTCAACCTAGCTTTGACACTTATCAGAATGTGGTGACATGTGCTAAGACATATGATGATCATATTCAAGAAATGAAGAAACAGAAGAATCCTAAAGGAGAGACGATGCATGATCAGAAATAGAGTAGTAACAACAACAAGAATGGCGGTAAGAATTGAAGTAATCGTTATCATGGGCAACTTGAAGCAAGAAGCCACGTGTAGATCGAGATGATAGAGCAATGGTAGCAACTGGTAAACAACCAGAACCACTGAATGCTGATTAAGGAGTACATAGATCGTTCTAAGGAAGTTACTATAACTGTCATGAGAAGGTTCGTAAAACATCTGATTGTCTTAAGAAGAATGAGGCTCAGACCAGAACCAAGGACGAGAACATAAACATAATCCCCAAAGAGGTCACAGGGACGTGACCAACAACTGTAACTGAACGTTCAAGTTCCTAGAGACGCTCGTGCACCAACTGACAGGGACAGACCCACCTTGAAGCTCGTGGGGGTACGTGTCCCCACAATCCAAGGTGGATTTCCTTTTATAGTGGTATAATTACCATTGTTCCTTAAAGGCTTCAAACCCAGTTCCTTACTTCTTTGATTACAAGCTCAGTAGACCACAACATGACAAAACCAATTCCAATAAAGTGCAAGTGTTGGACGAAACCTACTTTAGTTCATTGGATGTTCCTCCTTTAAGGAGTCCTTTAAGGAGGTTCAAGTTCCAATACAACTATATATTAGGGTTTATTAAGAAATTTGAAATCTAAACTCTTTTCATCTTCTTTTCGTCTAGGGAGAGTACTAAAGTTTTTTATTCAAGTTTCTTGTTGCATGCAAACAATTGGAGGTAATATACTTGGTTCTTTATTTATTCATTGTCTTTCTTTTCATGATTTTATTATTTCATCTTAACTAATTTGAGTTTAAACTAAACTATTATTTTTATGTATTGCAGTTATTAATATTCTATTTACCAATGGGATAGCCACATTGATTCATCAAACTAAGAACGATCACAAATGGTATGTGATGTAATCTTCAATGTTTTATTTCTTTTAGTTGTTAATTTGTGTCCATTACCCTAACTTTCGATCTTTTTGTGAATTATTATTTCATATTCATATTAAAATCTCATCAAAAAAAAAATATTCATATTAAAAATAAAAGGGTTATTTCCCGAATAGCCCCAACTTTGGACCGGCTTCCTGCCTAGCCCCCTACTTTATCAAAAATACCCAGATGACCCCCTTTTTCAGTTATCGTTATAACACCGTTAACTAGTCATCACCTCTCTCTCATCCAACTCATCGCCTCTCTCTGCCACCTCACCTTCTCGTCACCTCATCGTCATCACCGGCGAAGGTCGCCGGTCGGTCAATTTTCCGGTCGGCGACCTTCAAACATAAAAATAAAAATTTTCCTTATCTCTCCCTCTCTCTCTCTAAAAAACAATTTTTTTTTTAAATCTCTCCTCTCTCTCTCTCTCTAAAACTCCGGCGAAGGGAACCCCCTTCGTCGGAGGTGAGTCTGTTCAACGAACATACCTTCATCACGAACAGATTTGTTCGTGAACAGACCCTCCGTCGAAGGGGTTTCCCTTCGCCAGAGTTTTTAGAGAGAGAGAGGGGAGAGATTTAAAAAAAATTAGAAATAGAGAGGAGAGATAAACAAATATTTCTTTTTTATGTTTGAAGGTCGCCGACCGAAAAATTGATCGGTCAGCGATCTTCGCCGGTGAAGACGATAAGGTGGCGAGAAGGTGAGGTGGCAGAGAGAGGCGATGAGTTGGATGAGAGAAAGGTGATGACTAGTTAACGGAGTTATAACCGTAATTGAAAAAGAGGGTCATCTGGGTATTTTTGATAAAGTAGGGGGCTAGGCAGGAAGTCGGTCACAAAGTTGGGGGCTATTTGGGAAATAACCCAAAATAAAAATAGTAAAGTAGATATACTAAACTTCGAATTTGTATTCATTAGATTTTCAAAGGTAAAAGAGAGATATTTTAAAAGAACCGGTACCCTTAATGAGTCTTCAAATATTAAGATACTCAACCATAGTCCAATAGTAGGCTAAAGATGTCGAATCATTATCAGAGTCAACAATTTAGAAGAAAATCATGATAACATTGAATTGTCGTCACCAACGATAGAAAAACAAACAATTCAAAGAAATATAAATGACAAAATAAACTTGACTAACCTTCCTGCAGATACTAGAATGAGCACTCCAATTTTAAATTATTATCCCAATAGCCGAGATCAAGTTCGAAGAACATATCTACTAAAAGTTTCTTCTCGGCATCGAACCCGTACATTTGCTTTGACGCTTTTTGGAAAGAAAAAACAATAAGAATTAACCCCGTTTGGTTTAACGAACATGTTAATGGATTAAATATACTATAGCAAAAGATGTTATATTCTGTTTATATTGTTATCTATTTACTGAGAGATGTGATCCATTTGTGGTTGGAAGATTTCCAAAATGGAAGAAAAAGAAAGGTTACAAGTTCATATTGGAGGAACCAACAGTGTCCATAATAATGCTTTGAGAAACAGTGAATCATTGTTTCGACAAAAACAACATATTGAAACATTTTTGTGCAAATAATCTGATGAAGGTCGAAAATATTATCGAATTTATTGAAATGCATCAGTTGTTTGTGTTCGGTTTCTTCTTAAGTAAGGTCTTCCATTTCGGGGCACGACGAATCTGAATGCTCAAGCAATAGGAAAATTTAATAGAATTTTTACAATGGTTGAGAGATAAAAATGAGGGCATAAAAGTCGTCACAATGAAACAAGCTAATAGAAAACCTAAAATTAGTGTCACCTAAAATTCAAAATGATATTTCAAATGCTATTTCATTTAAAATTATCAACAAAGTTATTCGAGAATTTGGTGAAAGTACGTTTCCTATTCTTATTGATGAACCTCGTGATGTATCTATGAAATAGCAAATGGCTAGGGTATTACGATATGTGAATGAAATTCAAGTAATTGAGCGTTTTATTTGTATTCAACACGTAAGTAGTACGACATCGCTCGCACTTAAAACAACTACTGATGACTTATTTCCTAGAGATAGGTTAAGCATAGATAAATTGAGAGGACAAGGATGCGATGGAGCAAGTAATATGCAAGGTGTTCAATGGTCTAAATATACTTATTTTAAGAGAAAATGAATGTGCTTATTTTGTTCATTAGTTTGCTCATCAACTTCAATTAGTTGTTGTTGTTGTGACAAAGAATCATATAAAAAATAATGATTTATTTACTGTTAATGTCGTGAACATTGTTGAGGCATCTCCAAAATATCGTGATCTTCGAGAAAAGCATTCTGATGTGGTATTTGAAGTCCTAATAATAATGAGATTTCTAGTGGACAAAGACTAAATTAAGAAATAAGTCTCGCACGAGCTGGTGACACACGATGGGGACCACACCACAAGACTTTATTGAGTTTGATTAATATGTTTGCATACATAATAGATGTACTTGGGGTGTGGTGGTTAATGATAAAAAAATCCGACAAAATATTTGAAGCAAGGGTTTTGTTGAACTCTATTCAGTCATTCAATTATGTTTTTTCTCCCTTTGACAAAAAGTATATTGGGAACTACAAATGATTTGTCACAAGCATTACAAAAAAGAGATTAAGAGATTGTGAATGATATGAAATTAGTAACAATATGTAAGATACGACTACAAGAAATGAAAGATAATTGTTAGGATTCTTTGGTTAATGAAGTATCTTTTTTTTTGTGAAAAGCACAATATTGGTGTTCCTGATGTGGACGATATCCAAAGGGCCGGCTAGGAGTCCCATCTGGAAATTCTCAGGATTTCTGGCTATCTAACTACACTGTCAAAAGACAGAAAAGAGAATCAATTCCCAAGTTATCTATCTAGTCATAAGAGAACCAATTCTCATCTTCATTGCTCAAGTAAGTTCTATCTAACCAAAAAGGCAGGAGATCGAATCAATCCCTCGGGTGTCTCAAGTAGAGCAGCTGCATAAGTGGAGCTCTAGATCTTTTGTAAGAGACAATCAAGTTAGTACTAAGGAAAACAAACCTAGTCCGACAGAAAAGTGAATTCAGGTAATTCTCTAACTTCTAGTTCATTATTTGTTTTGGCATGAGTTCTAGGCAACCTAACGTTAGATGTATAAACATTGGAGATTTCGCTTATAACATTTGGTGACACCATAACCCAACAACGATTATCCTAGTTAATTTATAGGCAACGCATCTGAAGAGAGATGCTAGTATAATCCTCGTGACAACTAGGTAGTTGACACATTAGGGATTCAGGTACAGGCTGGCAATCGAACCTTAGATATACTACGTCCATTACTCCTCAATAGTTACTTTGGAAGCTTATGGACAACATGCGACGAGTCTTATAGCCCTTCGATGGACGTTCCACACAAGTTGAGTGACCGACCCTTGGATGCCTAAACGGATCATGCAAGCGGCCTGATCCGATGGGTTCGTAGCCCTTCGACGGACGCTGCACACGAGATGAGTGATCGACCCTTAGATGCCCAGATGGAGCTCGCGACCGACCTGACTTGATGGGGGAGTAGCCCACAGTCACCCATGTGACCCGACTCTCATCCCTGCCCAGTGTGACCCCCATTTATTTGCAGGCCGTATTGGGCGTTCTTAACTCGCGTCTTTCTTCTCTCGATCCCACGCCATTAATCCGAATAGTGGCACTAAAAAACCAGTTCAATCGACGAAAGGAAAACCAAAAAACAAACAACCCATTCAAGATCTCATCTTCAGATCTTCTTCACACTATATTTTTTTTTAGAGAGAGAAATACTTTGGAGTTTGTAGAGAGAAAAATGATGATAGATGTGCATAATCACCATTATCAGTCTGGTGGAGGTGGAAGCTCATGGAGGTCGGCGATGGTGAAGGGATCCTTGGCAACAATGGCAATGTGCTTGATCTGTTACATATTGGGTCCTCCCCTTTACTGGCATATAACTGAAGGAATTGCTGCCATTTCTCACTCTTCTGCTACTTGTCCTCCCTGCGTTTGCAACTGTGATTCTACCTCTTCTTCCCACGATTCGATACAATCCCTTCTCTCCATTCCAATTGGTGATCCCCCTTTCTTTCAATTTTATTACTAAATCCATTGACCCTCTTTTGTTTCCTTGATTGTTTTCATTAAGAGGTTATTTGGTAATAGGATCTCTTGATGTTATTTGTAAATTCAAATTTTGTTTCTTTTTCATTGATACCCATCTTGCATTTTGTACTGTTGGATCCATATTTTGACAATCTAATCAAATTACCCATCATTTTGATGTAATTAGGTTACTTGGTTTGTTCAATCACTAACAAGATCATATTCTTTGTGCTCAAATTTTTTCTCATCATTTTTCATAATAAGGTACTGAAATAGAATGCACTAGATAGCAATAGTAAGTGTATAAAAGATCTCTCTTTTGGTTAGGTTGAAGTTTCTCACATTGAAAATGCTATAGAATTTAGGTATAGTACTCTTAGTTAATGTTAAGTGTTGCCTCTTGATTGAGATGCATTTTCGATGATGAATTAGAATTCATGTTCTGATATACTGATCGAAAAGTGAAAAAGGATTCGTGGTTGGGAGTAGACAGTTAAATGATGATTGCTGGTGATGGTGTAGTGTGTTTGTAATAAATTTTGTTTCGCACTCAAACATTTCGGTCAATTTTTACAATATACACTCCGTCGAAGAATTTAAATTCTATTTCCATGGAACGCATTTTCAACTTTACTTCATCCACTAAATGTCCATAAGCTTCAATGTTGGTCTTGGCTCTTGGCCTACAGAACTCATCCAACATACTAGACAACACCATGATCTCCAATGTCGCTTATCCCAAAATCAACCTTTGTACCTTTGCACCTTCGTACTTCTAACATCTTCACCTTTTGTGGAGTAGCTCAAACTAGTCTTAGTATAAACCTTAGATTCAACAAATGAACCGTTCAGATAGAATGTGATTTTACAAATTGAAGTTCACTTATTGTATAAAGCTTAAACTTACATACAAGTAAAGCTTTATATACAGAAGTAGATGACCGACGGAAAAAAGAAATATAAAAGTTATAGGGAAAATTGGGTAAGCATGGTAAAGCAGTAAAGGGGCATCTTAAATTTTTATTTAATTCATTTAGTTTCGATAGCTCTACATACCTCAAGAACCTACAATATCAAGAAACCCCATGTGTTCTATATCACTATCAATAAGAATTTCATTTCCTTTTAGTTATGCACTTAAGCGAAGGAGTTCAATAGGAAAAACAGCTACACACACATCTCTGCTAAATTATTGGCATGAGATGGTTGTTAGTGGATTTGCTTTCATAAAGGAACAAAACAATTCTATTATGTTAGTTTTCAAACAAAACAATTCTATTATGTTGTAGTATGCTCGTATAGTTCTGATATTTCTTTTTGTCTACTTTGAATTGGTTAGAGGTTTTATATGTTACAACTTATAAGAGATATAAACTTTTTGGGGTGCAGACAAAGAAGTAAGGTATTATGAACTTATTTAGGAACTGAAGAAGCATTGAAAATCGTATAGAATATGAGTATATTGTATATTGGGATGTTTTCTCTTTCCCTTCTTTAATCCATAGAACATCAGCACTCTGTTCAGGACATACTAACCATAGTATGATATACAAAAGTGTCTTCTTTTTCTCATATTGGTGCATGTATAATATAGTTATGGGTATATTTATGAGCAAAAATTACAAGGTAATAACTTTCAGAATTACGTTCTGAGAATAAGGCAAATATCATCTCGGAAATTGCCGACAAGATTTAACATTTCTAGGACGGTAGGACCTCACTATTACATAGTAAGAATTGTATTTATTGTGGGGGAACTGTGAAACATTTGACATGCATCCTTTGGTTAAAGATAAACTAACAAGTTGCACTTCTCACTACATACTTTATACCTAGTCAAGACAGGATTTTCTTATCCGTGAAATGTTGAGATTGAAAAAACAGGATTCTTCATCTGATTAGCAGCCAGTTTAGATTATTTTCACATTTCTTTACCAGTTCATGTCACTATTTAGTTCTATTACGTGCACACACATATATGTGTCCGATTTCAAATTTCAGCATGGGTATTCTTAGTCCTCTGATTTCATGATATAACTTTCTCCTGTGAAGTTCCTTTTGAAGATATTGATAATATACAACCAGTTTGTTAATCAAATGAAGGAGAGAGAAAAAAGACCATTTGCATTTAATTGTTAAGTGATTGTTTTATTTGGCAACCTTGCAGATTGTGTGAAGCACGATCCCACAAGTAGTGAGGACACGGATAGAAACTTCACAGAACTCCTCTCAGAGGAAATAAAGCAACAAGAAGCTGTCGCTTTAGAAAACCAGAGACGAGCTGATATGGCTTTGCTCGAGGCAAAGAAAGCCGCATCACAATATCAAAAGGAGGCTGACAAGTGTAATTCAGGAATGGGAACATGTGAAGAGGCAAGAGAGAAAGCAGAAGCTGCACTAATAACCCAGAAAAGATTGAGTGAGATGTGGGAACTTAGGGCTCGGCAAAGAGGATGGCAAGAAGGTGCTGCTGATATATAAAGGTCATGGCCTTCTATATTCCACTCCAACCGGTACAAGTATCAAGTGATTCTTTATTCATTTTTCCTTTTTTTTAGTTATCTATTAGTGAGAAATTTTGAGACGAAACTTTTTGGTAACTACTAACATCGTGGTAGTGTTGTGTCTACTGAGTCAGTCGTTTTCTTCATATTCTTTAGCAATCAAGTGGTTCATCAATTTTTTTCATTGGTTCACCATTATTTTCTGTCATATAGAATCACATGTATTTGAAGTTCGGATAGTTAGAATTCTAACGCATTTCCTTGATTAGTCCTTAGCATTTCTTTGTCTAGAAGAAGATTCTACTACTTACGATTACCAAACCCATCAAACCTATGGTTCTCGATGATCTTCTCGGTCTCTTGTTTAGTTAGTAAGAAACATAAAGAGATTGACCTGTTCATGCCTATTAGCTCCTGTTTGTGTGTCTGTTTATATTCAGGTAACAAAAGAACCCTATCTCACACTTTTTCTTTATGGCATTCAATTATTTCTCAGCTGCAACAGCAAGGTTGCAGCTATTTAGTGTCTAAACCCTAACCATAACCTTGGGTGTGAAAAATAATTCGAACGGATTGTTTTTGTTGATGTATCATAGTTGGTTTCTTCGAAAAGCCTTCATCTATTTTAAAGAAATAAGTTGCTTCGAAGATCATATTTTTTTGTTTAAGAGATCAAATTGGTGAATAGCGATCCACGTCAAACTAATGTTTCTACTATGGTTTGATACCTCTCAATTCTGAATCAGTCACAATTGATTCAAACAAACCCTAGAATAATTTAGCAAATAACTGAGAAACCAGCAGAGCAATGATCATCTTGCAAGTTTATAACCAGCAGATTATCATCTAGAGATTTGAACAACTGCTACGCAGAAGCCATGAAAAATATAGTTTATGATAATATATATATATATATATATATATATATATATTGAAAATATCTAGGAGTAATTCCTTTTTGCCCTCAATTGGTGACCAACTGGTCGGTTTTGACCTCCACAAGTGTCCGATTTGATCCCTTGTGTGATAGTTCGATTCGGCCCCCAATTGTTTCAAACTTTCCATTTCTATCAACATTTTTGTAATTATCATTTTTTCCCACATCGGATCTCTTTCTCTCTTCCACTTCACTCTCGCTCCCAGCCCTCTCTTTTACATCACATTTTTTTCTCCTTCAACCTAGAATATCGATGGCCATCCTGCTCACTGCGGCCACTTCTATTTCCTTCTTCCACCACCAACACCTATTCTCTCTCTCTCTCTCTCTCTCTCTCTCTCTCTCTCTCTCTCTCTCTCTCTCTCCTCCCTCCCTCCCTCTGTTGCGGCGAAGAGGTTCTCCCCTTCATCGGAACTTCCAGATCCCAACAAAGAGAGGTTCCTCTTCCTTTGGAGAACCACTATCTAGATGTTATTCTATTTAGTGATCCACCTCCAATTATAGATATAAATGAATAAAAGAAAGAGGCCCTAATAATTCTATATACCATCCCTCTGGCATTACAACAACTCCATGCCATCCAACTGACTGATGGCCCATATCTTTGTAATAACATCTTTCAGTCTTCTTCCATTACTCAAACCCTCCCAATAAAATCTCTCTATCTTTGGATTTACTTGAAAAGAACAACTACAGTACTTGTATTTGTCCCTCGTCACTATGACACTATCTATGTAGAACTTCTCTCATCTCTTCTTGGAGCACAAGTGCATAACAAAGTAAAGAAGAAGAAATACTTCATTCAGCAAGCTATTCCTTATGTCTTTCAACAAAAAAAAACTATTCCTTATGCCATATGGTGGTCCGTGTGCATAGAAGCAACGACCGCTAAATTATGGGGCGGCGCGGTCGCTTTGGGCCCCAAGTCAATTAAGGGTCTCATATTTTGAACTGTGTGTGTCGTTTTTGAAATAATAATTGTACTTTGAACAGAAGTATGATATGATTTAAATTGTAGTCTCGTGGTTAAGACTTAGGAAATCGTGTCAGAGATCAATGATCAAATCCTCTTGAATGCCCATTAGAAATTTTATTTACTTTTTGTAATTAAAAATATATGGTGCATTTGGTTGCATACCAAAAATGAGATTTTGGTAGGACTCAAGGTCTATTTTGACTACCACGACTCGTGAATCCCAAGGATTCCTAAATCCAAAATTTGTACTGGACCAGAATCTCACCCTACCACCTAAGATTTGCTAGGATTTTTGAATAATAAATCCAAATTTCATACTTCAAATCAAAAAAAAAAATTCCTTATGAACATATTCTTATACAAAATAATTATTAAATTTTTTTTTTCAAAAAACTGCTTTTTCCAGAAAACTGATTTTTTTTCTTCCAAACACTCTTATTTCCCGAAAATCGTTTTTTATTTCCGAAACTGTTTTTTCCCAAAATCCGATTTTTTCGACAATTGTTTTTTCTCCGATAACCGATTTTTTTTCGCAAATAATATCTTTTCCGAATCCCCCCAAAATCGATTTTTTTCCCAAAACTATTATTTTCCCAATCAATCGTTTTTTTTTCGAAACTGATTTTACATGAAAATCATTTTTTTTCTCATAAACTTTTTGCCTCAGTTTTTTTTCTTTAACCAAAATTTTTTGAAAACTGTATATTCATAAAAATCGTTTTCCCCAAAACCTTTTTTTCGATGTTTTTTTTGTAGGAAAAAACGGTTTTCGGAAAAAATAAAAACAAATTTCATGAAAAAAATATTTTTCAGAAAATTTTGGTTTTCGAAAAAAAATGTGTTTGGGAAAAAGGGTTTCCGAAAAAGCATTTTCTGGAAAGAAAAAAAAAAGTTTCCGAAAAGATTGGAAAAACAGTTTCAAAAAAATTAGTTTTGAGAAAATAGTTTCTGTAATTTTTTACAAAAACATTAAGAAAAACAAATAATAATAATAAATCTTAAGATTCTTATTAGTTAGAAGGGAGAATTTGACATACACCCCCACTATTATATGAATATTAGGACTACACCCCCACTTTTTGAAAACTTTTGACATACACCCCCACTTGGACGGAAACCGTCAACTCAGAGTTAAGTTGGGTGTGTGCGAAACACACGCGCCAACCATGACGATTTTACCCTTTTGTAGTTGTTTAAATATTTTGAGCGATTTTGACACACACCCCCACTATTATATGAATTTTTAGACTACGCCCCCATTTTTTGAAAAAAACAAAATTTTTCAATTTGCGCTCCAACGATAATCTTTTACCTTTTGTCTTATAAACTTATTAATCTTAGACAAGCTAAAAGATCAAAGCGAAAGAACTAAGGTGTTGAAGGCAAAAGGTAAAAGCCATATGCTCACTTTTAGCTGAACTAAGTTGAACTAAGTTGACTTATGCTGATAAGGTAAAAGCTAAAAGATGATAAGGTAAAACCCTTAGTTCAACTTAGTTCAACGTGGCATCTTAAACAAAATTTTTCAATTTGCCCCATCTCACTCTGAAAGCCATCTCTTGGAATCATGCTCTCAACGCAGCTCTTCATACACACTCCAGTATACTTGATGCATTCAAGATGATATGGTCTCTGAAGCTATGGTGCAAGATGGGGCCTTTGTCGAAGGATGCATGGTGCAGAAGGCGACGAGAGTTCCGACGGAAGGAGTAGGCCGTGTGCACGGATGCTACGGTGGTAGCTATACTTGGGTCTATGTTCCTTCGAGCAAGAAGGACATATGCTAGATACGAGATGGAACCGTATTGACACAAGGAGTCATATGCAAGCTCAGTGGCAAGAGTTCAGTGTGACTTGGTGTACAAGAAGGTACCATATATACTTGAGTCCTTTGGAGGTAAGGACAAGTGCAGAGATAAGATGAACCAAGAGTGGCACGGTAAGTCGTGTGCGAGCTTAGTGCAGTAATGCTCAGTACGATTTGGTGCGCATTGGGTACATCATATGTTAGAGTCCTTGGAGTGGACAACAAGCTTGGTATGAAGTGTACCAAGATGGCAAGTAGAGTCAGGCTGAGAGCTTGTGGCAAGCTAGTCTGAGTAAGCTTGTTGGATTGGCATCCTAGAGGGGAGCTATGTTGATCCGAGTGATACTTGAGCGTTAGAGCAGGGTATGGCAACAAGGTGTTGAAGGATACTCTCTTATGCTTAAGCCGAAGGTAGCATCGAGTGACTGGTGATGTTGTGAGTTCAAGCTACTTACAGAAGACAGAGGTCGAGAGTAAGATAGATGGACAGAGTACATCGTTGGGCAAGTTGGTGCTAGATCAAGTTGTGCTTATGTGGTATGGTGCACGATAGAGTTCGGCACGGTGTAGTGTAAGCGCATTTGAGTTCCAAAGAGAATGGACTCACTTGAGATGAGACATGGATATGCTAGCACGTTTGTGTGTGGTATGTCGCATGAGTGCTATAAGCCGAAACCAACATTGAAGCTTATGGACATATTGGTGTGAAGTCTATGGAGACAGATTCACGAGACCAAGTGAAGTACTGATGGTAGTTGGAACCGAGTTCAAGCCGTCAAGTAATATGAGGGTCGTTGTATCTGAAGTCGATCGGCCCATGTTTGAGTTATGCATTGGAGGTAAGTTGGAACCGAGTTCAAGCCTACAGTGTGCAATGAGTACGTGGTGACTGAGAAGAGATCAGCTCACGTTATGGGATTTCAGGATGGTGTGTCGTGGTGACATTAAGCATCGTCCAATTCTGTTGATAGTTGGAACCAAGTTCAGATCGTCAGAGACATATGACAACGTCGAGTGTGACAGTGTGTAGTAAGCCGTATGGTGCTGCATGAGATGTGTTGGAACTTATGCGGTGGTACGTCTGGATGTGTTCAAGAGGGACACGAGCCTACCAAGATGCTCGGGTTAAGGAGCATCGCCAATGATTAAATGGCAAGTGTGTGTCTGGATGTAGTCAGAGAGGACGTTCCCAAGAGTATGCCAGTGGTGGATGGTTTGGTACCATGTAGTTCTCGCGGAGAGAAAGCTACCATGCTCGTTTAGTGGACATCGAAGGCAACACAACAATTTCCCGAGGAAGGGATGGCATGGAGGATGCCGAGCGCACGAGGCGCAGGCGCGGAGGCGCATACGAGGCAAGGGTCGTCAAGAGAGGGGCGACATTGCGATACGCATGGCAAGATTGGTCACGAAAGCAGAGGCGTAAGGTGACAATTGAGATGCCAACTCGAGGTGAAGCCAAGGAGGTGAGGTACCTGAGTTTGAGGAGCGGCGGAGGCTGCAACGGAGAGGCGAACCAGAGGGGGAGCCGACATTTGAGGCCAGAGGGCGACATTGAGCATGGATGAATGGTAGAGAAGACCATTATCCTAACGCATCGGAGGATGCATTGCAGAAGATTGAGTGAACCCGGAGGGGGAACCTACGCGACGAGACTGCGTAGTTGAGTTCGCACGGAGGTGCGGTCTGCCGAAGGCATGAAGGTGCAGTGGTAGCATCGGAGTAGAGGCAGAAGATTGAAGTACTCCAAACTTAGTCGACGAGGACGTCGACATTACAAGTGGGGGAGTATGTCACGTGCATATTGTTAAGCGTGCATATGACGTGACGAGTGCTAGGAGAGCACGTACGAGCATATAGGCCGTAGGGCCGAATACGAGGTCGAAGTAGGGCAAGAGTGCCAGCAAGCTTCCTTAGGCCATGCACGGGGACATCCGTGGCATTCAAGACTTTGTCAAGGATACGAAGGGTCATTTGGACGAGAGTATGCCTGGTTAAAAGGATTGATGTTTCCTTGTGGAAATAGGCAAAACAAGAAGTTTGCACCTTAGGAGGGGGTGGTCTCCCTTCCTCATATGCATCCAGCATATGTCAAGACCTCGTGGATGGGAGCTCGCCCATCTTAGCATGGTATGCACGAAAGTGAGCATCCTCGTGGCGCAACCCTTAGTTCAACTTAATTTTGTTTATAAGATTAATAAGTCAAATTTTTGCCTTATTAATCTTAGTTCAACCATTAGTTCAGCATATGTCAAATTAATCTTATCATCTTTTAGCTTGTCTAAGATTAATAAGTTTATAAGACAAAAGGTAAAAGATGATCGTTGGAGGGCAAATTGAAAAATTTTGTTTTTTCAAAAAATGGGAGTGTAGTCCAAAAATTCATATAATAGTGGGGGTGTATGTCAAAATCGCTCAAAATATTTCAACAACTACAAAAGGGTAAAATCGTCATGGTTGGCGCGTGTGTTTCGCACACACCCAACTTAACTCTGAGTTGACGGTTTCCGTCCAGGTGGGGGTGTATATCAAAAAATTTCAAAAAGTGGGGGTGTAGTCCTAATATTCATATAATAGTGGGGGTGTACGTCAAATTCTCCCTAGTTAGAAAACAAACTAACAAATATTAGTTGGACTCTTGAATCCACGGATTCATGATTCTGATATCCAAACACACCATTACTCTTTTCTAACATGCCCTATAAAGGGCTCTAAATTCTACTCTACTCTCCCAATATTTGGATTCATGATTCTGATATCCAAACACACCATTACTCTTTTCTAACATGCCCTGTAAAGGGCTCTAAATTCTACTCTACTCTCCCAATATTTGGGCCGGCCCTCCCACTTATTCTTGATAGTGACCAATGGAGATCTCCTGTGAAAAGTAAATAAGAACTTTCTCTTCAATTTTTGTCACCTACTCAAACCCTCCCATAGAAAGACTTGAAGAAACTCTCTCTCTCTCTCTCTCTCTCTCTCTCTCTCTCTACTTAATATGTTGGATGATGCCCCTCTCTCTCTCTCTCTACTTAATATGTTGGATGATGCCCCAAATCCTAGCTAACATATTCACAATGACTCCATCCCCCAACGGCCAACCTATCCTCTCATATGTGTATTTGTCAGACTCATGCATTTGCATTCCAATAAAAGCTTTACATCATTCAACATATAAATACTATCACACTCAGTCACTCACATGCCCTCACCACCTTCTCTCCATCACTCTCTACATATACATACACCTCTCACACCCATCTCTACCTCAAACCTAGACAGACAGAGAGAGATAGATAGCTTCAAGGGTTCTGTAATGTTTCTTCTCCTCCATCAGCTCATCATAGTGCTAGTTTCTATTGTACTACTTGTATGTCTTTTAGTAAGGACCAATAGTCTATCTTATAATTACTATGAGAATTCATGTCCAAATGTTGAAATCATAGTTAAAAACACAATATTACCCATTTTCTTGACTGATCTTACTGCTCCTGCTGCTCTCCTTAGGCTCTTGTTTCATGACTGTCAAGTTCAGGTAACTTTTGCTAACTAATTAAGGGTAACCAAGTAGTAGTATAATGCAACCTTCAGATCCACTTATGTGAGGATTAGAATCCCCTATTTCTCCTTATCAGCTGTCAGTTAGTACATACAACTCTCTCACATGAGAAGGCCATGGGCAGGTTGTTAACAGACTCAACCGGCCCATCTCAGGTGAGAGATCTGTATGTATAGACCAGCTACCCGTCTATACATTCAGAATTTTTCCATCCCATATATATATATATAGAGGAGAGGGTTTCGATTTCATCAAGACCCACATCTCTCTTTCCTTGAGCTGTCTTACTATTGCCGCTAGTAGTGCAGTCTGTTCACTAGTTTAATGAACTTTATTAAAACTTTATTATATAGATCACAAACATCACTTTTTTTTTAATCTAAGTACAGGGTTGTGACGCATCGATACTCCTTGATTTTGAAACTCTGGAAGACAAGTCGGAGATGTTTTCTCCAAAAAACTTTATGATAAGACATCAAAAATCAATTGAAGAGATAAAATCGGTTCTAGAATCGGTTTGTCCGGGACAAGTATCTTGTGCAGATATTATTGCTTTAGCTGCAAAGGAATCAGTAGCCTTTTCTGGAGGACCCCAAATTCAGATACCTCTTGGTAGGAAAGACTCCACAACTAAATCCAGTTACAGAGATGCTGACATTAGCCTACCTTCATCAAAAATCAGTGTTGATGAAATGCTTCAGATTTTCAAATCTAAAGGAATGAATCTTGTGGAATCGGTCGCCATCTTGGGTAAGTCACCATTTACTAACTCAGTATTTTTCTCGTACAGTTGATTCTTATGTCTATAAAATGCTGGTACTGAACGTTTAGATGATCAGACGGTCGTGTAGGATGTCGAGTAGTGATATCTGCTTTTTCTTAAATTCGAACAATACAATCGTCATTTTCTTATGCTTGCAGGAGCGCATACATTAGGGGTCGGCCACTGCATGAATATTGTAGACCGATTATACAGTCAGAAAGGCAACGACAACAGCTTTGCCAACGTACAGGAAAAAGCTTACGAGGTTCTATTGAGGCTGAAATGTCCAACCAAAGTTCCTCTGACAAACCTAACATTTGTGAGTAATGATCTAACACCAGTAGTATTTGATAATCAATACTATCAAGATATACTTAATGGAAGAGGATTATTTAGTATCGATTCCAACATTGCAAGGGATCCTCGGACTGCAACTGTCGTTAGAACTTTTGCCGAAGATAGAAGCTATTTCTTCCAAGTATTTTCTTCTGCATTCGTTAAGCTTTCCTTGAGTAACATCCTTACAGGTCAGAAGGGTCAGATTAGGAGGGATTGTACTAGAGTAAACTGAACTCGAATTATTACATGATGTAAAAGATATTTTTTATTTTTGAGATACATCAGAATATGTGGTTGGCCGTTGGTGTGATCTTGTATCTTGAAAATGTTATATAAGAGATACCCTTGTTTGCTATCTATAAAGAAGCAAGTACTTAAGTTTCCAGGTAAAATTGTTCAACAAAAAAAAAAGTTTCCAGGTAAAATTTATTTTTGAACACTTTTTTTAACAAGAAATTACCGTCACGATGGTATAATAGGTCACGTTCACATTTTCCGTTAGGAGGGACTAGAGTTCAAATCTTACTGTAAGAAACATAAGGTATTAAATAGGCTCAGGCGTTATAGGAAGCATTTCTTGCAAGTAATAAGGGAAATATTCATGGCACAATTCTTACAACAAAACTTATCAAAAAATGGGAATCAAAAACCAGAAACAGAGATCAATAGTGTTTGAGTTTCGATCCAATGAAGAAACAACACAACTTTATTTAACTGTTGTCTATGTCAGATGACCACAACCTTAAGAAACTATCATGCACACATTACAACAAAAAGTGAAGGAACCCGACTAACTTACAACGAAATGTAACTTATCATGTTTACTACTGTGATGGTAATACAATGACCTCAATAAGAACTTCAGGAGGCAGGGAAATGTACTTGGAGATCGTCCATATTGGGGTTGTCATGAATGCGTAACCCATGCTCGTTAGCCAAATGCAAGAGACATATGAAACAGAGATGAGGGGAAATATCTTCTGGTGCAGCTGCTTGGCAATTGTCCGGAAAGCTAGATAAGATATCCTTGAACGATACCACAGTCTCCTCACGCTCCTAAAGTCAGCGAAAGTCACAAAGCATTAGGAACTAATAATGTTTCCGTGGTTAAATCAATAAAATGAACTGTCAAATAGACAAGGTCTGAAACCTAGTATGGAAAGTGAGTTCCTGAAATTTCATAAGCATAAGTTAATTGGCAATAAATTTTAGTGACTTACTGAAGTGAACATGTTTAAGTATGCATAAATCAAAATAATTTAGTGACAGATATGGGAAGAGACCCAAGACAAAAGGCAGAGATTACTAGAAACTACATTAGCAGGTAGGAACAAGAATAGTATAGTTTGGCTTATATATAAAATTGAGCTAATATAATGGGTTAACTCTGTTTTGGCCCCCAATTTGTGACCAACTCACAGTTTTGGTGTTGAGAAAAACAACCACTCTAAATAGGTGACCAGTTTAGTTAGAGTTTTTCTCTAATGCAGAAAACCAGGATCTTAGGATGCAATGGTGAATAAATAGAACATAACCACGAAGCAAATAAAAAATAACGACACACAAGATTTATAGAGGTTCGGAGCAAGTCCTACGTCCTCTTTCAGCCGCACCATGCTAATCCGCTACGAACTTGAAGTTGCAACATACCTAAGTTACCGTACACAAAGTCTAGTGCACTCCTCGGTTACAAAATATCACTACAACTCTCTCATCCTCACACTTACACAACTCTCTTGATCCTATGTAGTTGGCCTCGGTCTCAGTCCGGTCGAAGGCCGAGACAGAGATGAGACCGAGACGGACCGAGAAACTCGACCGAGACAACATGTATAGCTAATAAGTACTAAGTAATAAGTTTAACTACCTGACTCTTCGTTACCTCGTAACTCTAGACTTTAAACATAAATATACTTCAATCATTCATAATAAACAAAATCTTATCATGATAAATATACTATATTTTAATCTACTAGAATTTTCAAAGTTTCTATAGAATTTTCGAAGGTTGTACAAGGCAAAAGACCTAAGTATCTATATAATAGTATTGCTACTTATCTTAGATTGATTGGGAACATAATAAGTACTTAAGAACGTAATAAATAATACTATACAATTAGAATTTAAAGTTTCCAAAAAAAGTTCCAAGAAATTAAAAGATATTTTTTCGTTCTCGGTATGTCTCGGCCGAGATACTCGAGATTCTCGGCCAAACCCTAACTCGGTGTGTCGGCCGAGTCTCGTCTCGGGAGAGGGCCGAGACTGAGTCGAGACCCGAGATTCTCGGCCGAGACCAACCACATAGTCTTGATCAACACTCTCTCTTACTCTTTCACTCTAATTTACAGAAGAGAACTTGAGAATTAAATTGGTTGCCCAATTTATAGCACTCCATTATCCGGATGAGAAAGAGAGAACTAAATTGGTTGCCCAATTTTATTCCCATCCATTTAATGCCAAGCTACATTTTCTTCCACAAGACAAGTTCTGTGAGTTTGCCACAAAAGTCATTCCTCCACCATACTTCATTTAAAGAAGTTATGGTCTCTTTTTGACAAATTCACATCTAGGTAGTAAATAGTGCTTAGGCTTTGGACTTTTTTTTACTCCGACCATTAAATAACATTTTACCCCATCATATAACATTTGGCCCCCATAAGTGTCTGGCCGTTCGATTTGGCCCCCCCAAGGGTAGTTCCGGAAAAAATGGAAATTATTTTTGCCCTTGGGGGCCAAATCGAACAGTTGGACACTTATGGGGGGCCAAAACGTTGAGTTGGTCACAAATTGGGGGCCAAAACAAAATTAACCCTAATATAATTGAGATCCAGGACATAAACTCGAGCTTTTATATTTCGACTTGTTTTAAGTGACAATAAGAAATCCACCTTCACATATCTTTGGAGAAGTTTAGAATAGAGAGCATAAAAACATGGACCTCAATATTGTTTTGCTAATTAATTTCCAGGACTAAATGTACACAGCTACGCCTTTTTAACATTTGAAAGTAGATAAATCTGTACAGAAATCCTTTTTGGAGACTCTTGGGAAAGGTTTGACTTACAGTTTCAGGTTCAATTGATTCTTGCATGTGGTTCCAAATCGTTCCCTTTAACACGTGAACATCAACTTGCTTTGAGGTTTTATCATATTGAACTTCGATCTTGTTTACCTAGATGGTTATGAAAAGAAAATGAGCATTATCAAACTGTCAAGGACTTCAATATTTTTAAGTAGATTTAGATAGATATTCATCATGAGTTCATGACATTACAAAAAAAAAAAAGTCCGCCACCAACTGTGATTGTCAAATTTCAATTACGCAGCCAAATGAGTAAATACTGTTAACTTGGAAACCTAGACTGCAATTTTCTGCACTGGGTTAACTATATACATACACACATGGACACACACTCACACATGTATAGAGAGATGGGTAGGAGGCGGATACATGCCTACTGTGACATGTACATGATTTTTGTAGTGTTCATACAGAAATGGTAGGAAGACTGATAGTAGGTTATCTTAACCACCATTTGAATCATTTGCAAGGGAATCTGAAGTTCACAACTTAAACTGTCGAAGGCCACTAGAAATCGGTGTATTTCCTGGTCTTCAAAATTTTCCAAGGATAAAAAAAAGTTAATAAAATTGAAGCCCTCAAACAAAGTGATTTACGTGATACCAGTACGTTAGTACGCACAGCTTTTGATCCAAAGACCACCCCGCCCTCGCCATCCCCCCAAAAAGCCTAAACGAAAGGTTACGAAAGTAAGACAAACCTGGCGAGGCTGAGAAACAAGTATGCTCGAGTCTTCTGTGTCACTGTGAAAATCTCCATCGTCAACTTGCCCATCAAATACACTTCCATTGTCCCACGATTGCTGTGGTTCAAAATCATCATTGAACCTCGGTTTATCTGGATAACAGTAAAGCTTTACATCAAGATCTTGAAATAAATTACATGTTAGGGTATCAAAAGTGAAACTAATTCCAGGTAATGTATGAAATGAGCAAAAACTTACAAATAAATTGTCGTACTAAAAAACAAAAATTAATACAAGAAATTGAAGTGTACATGATAGACATGCTGATCCAACGTGAAATGAAAAAAACTGATCAGCATACTGAATAACAGAAATAGTAAAGTATTGAACTGTCATACATATCCAGTTATATTGAAGTACATATATGCTGATTTTCATTGACAACATTGAAACAGTAAAGATAATCATAAAATTCCGTAGGAATTCTCCTTGTTGACAATTAATCACCCTTAAATCATTTGAATCATTAAAGGTGCCATAATGCCATAGTTAGCAACTTAGCTTCTTTAGGAGTTCATAGACAAGATAAAATAAAGTACAATAGAAAATACAGACTGACACTGTATGCCCAGAAGTTATTTCTTTTAGAAAATAAACCACGACTTACATAAAGACAATTATCAAGAAATATGACCACAAACTAAAAGTACTGAGAAGGAAAATATTACTCCCTCCGTCCCATTTTGTTTGTAGTTTTGGGGAATTCAACTTATTAAGGAGACCTTATTTATTGTTGACAAAAAGAAACACTTCCCTAAACTACCCTCATTTAACTTAAAGTATTTCATTAAATAAAACATTGGTAGAACCGTAGAAGTGTAGAACCAATTAGAACTTTTTATTGGTATTGAAACTAAAGGGTAGTTTTGGAAGTGCCATCATTTTAATATTTGAATGAATGTTATAAAAAGAAAGTGACCAAACATTTTGGGACATCCATAAAAGGAATAACAACCAAACAAAATGGGACGGAGGGAGTATGATACAACAACATATAAGGGCAAGCTATCGATTTTCTGCAAGCTACACTCTATACTCCAAAAAAGCCAAATGAGTACCATGTAGAGGGGTATAATTTTACCTGAAAGTTGTCTTGCTCTTTTTCCAAGGCACTACAAACAAAATATTGATCAGCATATGCAAAACCAGTCACCAGAGATATTAAACAATAGAAGTTACCAATAAAGACTTTCAAGCATATACTTGCAGTATTACAGTTTTCAGCCGTGGGCAGTTGATTTGAGAAGCTCTCTAAAACACTCTCATAACAGATGTACCATTTTCACAGAAGGGCCAAGAAAAACGAAAGGTTGAATCATATTACAAAATGTTCTTCATTTTCTATATTAAGGTCTAAGTACAAACAAAAATCTTATTCATTTATGTTGTAAACATCAAATGAATTTAAAATTACCCCATTTCTTAATTTGGAAGTAAATTTTAAGAAAAAAGATTAGAGTTCCGGAACAATAGAAAGTTAGTCACTCACTTTTTGTTCGACATTATTTCTTTAACAATAGCAGCACTATTTAAGGGCCTTAAACAGTTCATGAATTCACGCCATATATTACTCGTATAATCTTTCAAATAGGCTGTTATACTAGTTAAAATATTTTCTTTAATATGTAAACGATCTAGACATACTTCACAGTATCAAAATCTTACCATAACATTAGGAAGAAGAAACAACTTCACAAGATCCTCTGGTTGATAATGGCAATCTTCTGGGAGTACGGTATTACAACGCACTCTGTTTGCAGGGAGTTGTAGCGACTTAGGATTTTTGGGGGGAGCAAATATATCAGGCATTTCATTGTCCAGGGATTTCGTGAAATCAATGTCAGATTCTGCCTGTTTTTTGCTTCTTGGTCTTTTTGTTGTTACTACTGATTCATTTTCTGTAACAGAATCTTCTTGGGTACCTGCAAATAAGTAAACTCTAGGCATCAGAACGACATACAGTCGAAGTATGTAAACTAATACATTAAAGCCCTCCCTTCCAATCCTGACCTTTAGTCTTCCGGAACTTCCAATGATCAGGACCTGCCCAAGCATTCTGGTTTGATGCAAAGCCCAACCCAAACAACATAATTTCAGTAATTTTCTCTGATCTGTCAGTCGTATCCATTTCATTGAATGTGAACGAATCATACTGCTGCAAAAGTAAGCACTAAGTAAATCCAAGTGAAGAGCTCAGCAAATGACCTTTATATTTACAGAAAGAGACTTATTTACTGATGAAGTAGTGTACTACTAACAGTAAATACCACTGGATTATAGAAGTACCTCTTCATGACTTGGGAAAATTGGATCTGTGTTACTAGAGTTCTCATCAATTAGGCTTGAGGGCTCGTCGTGATCAACACTCCAAGACTCACAATGCCCAAACGCATCACCATCCAAATCATCTTGGTTATCACCAATTACGTCATTTGGTTCAGCTTGTTCCGTTGTACCAAGGTGAGCAGAAAATGTATCAGATGGCCTCTGATTATATTCATCAAACTGACCCACAATATTTCTTAGGCTTGGAGATATCTCATTCTTGACAGACATGTCGATTGCCATCTGGTCAATGTATTCTATGAATGAAACAAGGAAAAATGAAGTGAATGTAAATAGTGTTATTATGAAATGCTCTGGCCTTCCGATGATATTTTGCCTTTTGTCAAAAGAAATATAGTATTAAATGTACCATACCTTTTGCAAAAGATATGTCAATTGTATCTGATGTAGCAGATTGAGGTGCACATGACGTACATCTACCGGGTGCTTCCAGCGAATCAAAAACCACCCGACAGTCATCATATACCCCAAGATTATTCAATAGGAGACCTTTAGCCCCACCTTCATCAAATTGTGCAGATGTTTGATGATACAAGGGATCAACTGCAAATGCAACTATAATGCAAAACAAGCCCATTGTAAGTCCACAGACAGATAACCTCTTACAGGTTGCAAGTGAAAAGAAAGAGAATGCAAAGTTACCGTCAAACTTCTTAACATTGAGCGACTCAAAAGATGATTCCAAGGTTGATGTAGGTGACATCTGCAAATGTTGGAAGCTGTCAGATATGCTTAAGAAATGAATACCTTCTAAGAAATCAGAAACTATCAAACCTTCCTATCCAACTCTTTCTTCGTACGGCCTTCGTCTTGTGACTCTTGTCCATCTTTGTTGCACTCACCATCCAAATTAGTTTCTGTGATGTGAAACACAATTTACTGACTGTCAATAACATGAACACAACAAAATCTCAATGCGCATCAAGAAACCGAACTTCATGGGTACCTAATTTGTAGTTGCAAACTTGACACAGGCAGGACCAAGGGATAGCAAGTGGAATATACACAAATGAAAGATTCTAGTTGAACTTCATGACTAGATAGTGAGAAAAGCATATGATTCTAGTGTTTGAGTTAAAATTGCTGATGGGTTTAAGGTTGAAAGCAATCCAACTCTTTACCTAAACAACAATGAAAATTGAAAGAGACGGATTGAAGAAACCCCACAGATAATTCACAGTTGATATATGTACCCGTTTTTAATGAGAAGAATAGAAATGCACTCTTCTTGCATACAAGTCGATTTTGGGTAACTAGTGCAGAATTCTGCATGCGATGTGAGCACATGAAGTAAACTAACATTCACTTCAAAAAGCTTTAAACTAGTTTATGCATTTTACTATCTATTAAATCGGTGTCTGCATCTATTTTTCCCCTATGGATTACGTGGAAAATGTAATGGTCAGACATCAAGTAAATAGGAAAGGTTTGAACTTTGATACCAAGAAATCTATAAATCATTTAGCAAACTAATAAGGTTGCCAAGATGAGGAAGGAAAGAAAAAGGACTTGGTGACCTTAGCTAGTAGTTTCTTGAGGATGCTTTATTGAACTAGGGCATTTTATAAACAATCAAAAATTAAATAAACTGAATCAGTTGGACTGAAAGTAACGTAGTTTATGATGTTTAAGTTAATGAACAAAATACGAGCTGGACGGCCACGATTCAACCTGAACCAAGGTTCAAATTATGATTGTTATGATAGTGATACTAGAGGGTAATGACCATTTCTACTTGAACCCAAAATTCAAACTATGAATATGAATGTTATGTTAGAAAAATTGAACAGATTAAGCTCTGAATGTCAAGGGGTACAAAAAGACATAACCTTGTTCATCTTCTCGACCAGCCCGATTGATCCCACCAAGTACCTTATAGGCCTCTGAATGTACAGAATCCACTCTCAATGCATAAATCTTCACCCCTGCTTCCAGAGTACAACTTGCCTAGAGAGAAAAACAAATTTTAAACAACAAACACTCCTAGTATTTCTTTGGAATGATGAATTGTGCAAAGATATCAGCTCATACCTTTTGGAAATTGGTTTCGTCATCATCTTTTTCTTCAACTTTAACAAGTTCACTTAGATGGTCAATTAGGGTTAGCTCCCAAGTGTTCTTTTGATTGATTTTCTACAAAAACAAATCAAGTTAGGTTTTTAAAGTTCCATAAGAAAAACAGACATTTAAGAATGAAATGAGAGGGAATTACTAACATTCTCGCTTGCGAGCTTGATACAATTCTTCAAAAGGTCGGAAATCTGTTGTTTACTGAAACAAGGATCATCGGGAGGAGAAGAAGGAGGAACGACGATTGATTTCCGACGAACTGCAGCGGCTCGTGCTGCGCGCGCCTGTGCCCGCTCTAATTGATCGTCGTTAGATCCTAAGAAGAACGGGCTTGTTGGAGACTGGAGTAGACGAGAAGCAATTGGAGCTCTCTGTTTTGTCCCCATTGATGGATTAGGGCTTAGGAAATCCGCCATGGTTTCTTACTTCCCCTACAGTAACTGGTCGGATTAGGTTTTATATGTGAATCTTTCTCTCAGGCTACGGAGAGGTAGAGAGAGAGAGAGAGAGAGTTTCGTTTTTCAATTTTTAAGCATTTCCCCCCACATTTGAATCTTTATATTAGAAGAAGAAGTACAAAAGGGATTATTTCCATCTAGCCCCTCACATATAACCAACTGGCTATTGAGAACCCCTAAATTGTCCAACACGTCTTTTTATTCCTTCAACAATTTTTTAGAAGTTAACTCCTTTTCTCCTCCTTCCACCTTTCTTTTCTATTTATGTCTTCATTTTCCTTTTTGTTTCTCTTGTTCTTCTTTTCTTTCATCTCCTCACTCTTCTATTGAAGAGCTCCATCACCTTGGAAAATAGAATTATTAGATAAACTTCACGAAAAGGCAAAACTCTTTCACTAGAGACCATTCTCGGTGAAGAGGTTTTTTCTCTTCGCAAATAAAGCAACAATCTCACTCATGAACGACAAAAACCCTTCACGGTGAAAGGCTTTTTAATCGGTAGAGGAGAAGAAACATTTGCAAAGAAGAGACATTTGGTAGTTAGAACTGCCACGGTTGGTTTCAACATTAAAAGAGAGAAATGAGAGAGAAATATGTGGACGGCGTTGACCCTCCATCTGGCATCTCCCTGGTAAAAGAGTTTGTTTTGAACGAATACGACCACCTAAATATGTTATTAGACTACAATCATATTCTTCAAATATTGGCCTCTCAGACTGGTTGTCCAATACGGGGACAACACCCCCCCCCCCCCCCCCCCCCCCTCTCCCCCACATGGGCCTAACTTTAGATAGTAAAAGAGGGAATGCAAATATTCGTACCACTAGTTTTTTTAACTGCGTCTGGTTTGATCATGGTACAAACTACAAATTAGGATTTTTAACATCAACATTAGCGGTAACATTTGGACCACATCTTATTTTAACTATCAAAATTCGTCCACCAGCCTTACGTGCAACGGTTGAACAACCCCTCTTAAGCCATAAAGTTGTGGGATCGAGTATCGGTGGAAGCACTTTGTTATCAAAATTTTATCCCATGTAATTTAGACTACAAATAATGTAATAAATATATCGGGTTTTAGGCTCTTTCTTTCATCGTTTAAATTAGGCAGTTAACTTGCTTATCACATCTCATCAAATTACGTGGCACAAACGGTTATCCCATGTAATTTAGACTATAAATAATGTAATAAATATGTCGGGTTTTAGGCTCTTTCTTTCATGGTTAAAATTAGGCAGTTAACTTGCTTATCACATCTCATCAAATTACGTGGCACAAACGGCTATTGGCACATGCCATGCCATCCATGACTAAAGTATGGAGGTACCTCTCATCACAGAGAATAAATTTTTAGATCCAATAATTCAATTCTCAAGACTTTCCCAACGATCTCATCTCCAAGTTCTTTGTCATCATCGCCTTAATAACATCAAAAAACCACCCTAAAGTTTTTTGATTTATTTCAACCAAGTTTTTTATTTATTTCAACAGGAGTGATAGTGTGTGTAAACTCTCCACCCAGTTTCTAGAAAAGGACAAGTTTGAGCAATAAACACACAATATAAAGAGAGAAGCTCTATTCTGTTGCATGCAGCAAAACCAAACCCAGGTTGGTTAAAACTCAAGAAATAGGCTAATTGGAGCTATTATAGAAATTCGCATAGGATACGTTCCAATTGTGTAACATCCCAAAATTTTAAGTTAGACGAGGGACCATTCTAAACTCAAGCCAAGTTAAACACTGGACTAAATGTGCAATCAGGTCAGAATCAGGGGGTATTTTGCAATTAGTACAAACCCAGGGACTAAAGTCAAAGTTCGTTTGTTTTAGGGGACAATATCGGCAACTGTTAAGGCTTGGGGCGTTACAAAGTGGTATCAGAGCCGAGGACGACTCTTCGCTGAGGGTGGGGGATTGTAATAGTCTCACATTGCTCACAAGAGTGTCCAGAGACTGGGCTATATGTGTAAGCTCAAGCTTAGTAAGTAGCGAGGCCTTTTGGGGGAGTCTGTGGTGCTCTCGCCAAGAACAAAACCTCCTACCATCCGTGCGAGGGTGGTGCTGAAAGGGAGGACAATATCGTTAACTGCTGGGCTTGGGGCGTCACAAATGAGCTGATTTGAATCGAATATGAGAATATTGGTTTTGATATACAAATGAGCTGATAATGAATCGAATGAGAATATTGGTTTTGATATACAAATGAACTGATTTGAATCGAATATGAGAACGTGGTTTTGATATACGAATGAAACTGATTTTGATAGATCGCATTAGATGCATGGGATGACAAACTGGATTAGTCAGACAGGGTTAGTCAGTGGATTTTCTCAGAAACTTTTGGACTAGTAAATCGCACCTGGGTCGGGGAAAGACCAAATACGGGCAAATGGCAATCATCAAGTGAATTTGGTGCATGGTGGTATGAAAGGTGATAGAGTTAGCTAGAAGGAAATGGAAAACAGAGAAAGAATCTTTGTAACGCCCCAAGCCTTAGCAGTTGCCGATATTGTCCCCTAAAACAAACGAACTTTGACTTTAGTCCCTGGGTTTGTACTAATTGCAAAATACCCCCTGATTCTGACCTGATTGCACATTTAGTCTAGTGTTTAACTTGGCCTGAGTTTAGAATGGTCCCTCGTCTAACTTAAAATTTTGGGATGTTACAATCTTCCCCCCTTAAAAGAAATTTCGTCCTCTAAATTTGGGTCAACTCGCTTCTTTTCTGCTCAAGATCACTTTAGTGCCTCATTTTCCTTTCATTCACAAATAAATCACACCACAAGTCTTGTTTATCACTCCACACTACCATCATCACCTTTTAACTGTATTGACAGGTCCTCGAAGAGATTCTCTTGTTGTAATACTTATGAGCTTATTCATTTCATTTTCTCTTTGAAAACCCGAGTTGTTACAATCCTCCGCACTTACAGGAATTTCATTGTCGAAATTAAACTAGACCCCTACGTTGATCCGTGAAGAATTCTGGATGTTCTCGCATTTCTGTCACCTTCTCTCATGTTGATTCTTCGATGGTGTTGTGCCTCCATACAACTCTCACCAACGGAATTTCCTTGTTCCTTGGTATCTTTAGCTGTTTGTCTGAAATCATGATTGGCGTAACCTCGTTGGTCACATCTTCATCAATCTCAAACTCGTCCCCACTAATCACATTAGATGAGTCTAGTTGATACTTCCTTAGTTCTGAGACTTGAAATATATTCTGAGCTTTCACTAACCATGGTGGAAACTTCATATACCTTCACATATTTTGATATGTCTCTTTTCATTCTTGGCCACCCACAACTTCGTTTCCACTCCTTGTACCTCTTTGTAGTCCTGGGGTGTACTGTATGTCGAGTCTTATGAGTTGTCTCACCTCTTTTCCAATATTCCTTTCAGTCGGTACCCATGGTCTTCCTTTAAATCTCAAACTACCATTCTTTTGTATTTGTCGATCCATTTCCTCACTATATTCGGCTCTTTGTAGCGCCCCAAGCCTTAGCAGTTGCCGATATTGTCCCCTAAAACAAACGAACTTTGACTTTAGTCCCTGGGTTTGTACTAATTGCAAAATACCCCCTGATTCTGACCTGATTGCACATTTAGTCCAGTGTTTAACTTGGCCTGAGTTTAGAATGGTCCCTCGTCTAACTTAAAATTTTGGGATGTTACAAATTGTGATTCATCATTCATGGTCGCATAACCCTGATTTTATTTCAATTCACATTTCAATCATTCTAAGCATTACGAACTTTCAGAATGCATATTCAACCCATAAATACAAAATACATGTTCTGGCAACAAATTTGCAGGCCATGCAAGAAATAAAAAAAAAATGAAATATGAATCAACAATTTCATGTAAATGTATACATCAGAGAAAGAATAAAAACCCTAAACCACAACTATTTTATTTCATCATCTTTAGCACAAACTACCTATTTGTTAGACATACAATAAGTATTTTGGTCAGATTGTGTTCCAATCTACTCTGAGGTATATCAGTCGTCCTACACTAAACACCTACGACTAGCCGCCTAATCTTGCTCAAATTCGTATGGTATTCTCCCTTTTCTGGTTTCAAATAACAGATATTGCGAGGGGAGAGAGAAAGTGACAGGGAAACACCGAAATAATAATAATCATGACTGTAAATCCACTGCTGCTGTAGGGTTGAAGTTACCCAAGATCCCCTCACTCAACAGGCGCATTGCTGCACTCCGTGAAAATTTCCTTGCGAACAGGAAGCAATTAACAAAAGTGGAGTTGTTTCGGCACCACTCAGTTCGGTACTCAGATTCGTAGTACACGTGGTTGATGTCCTGATAGATTGAACAGAGCACGAAGTAGTTATTAAACAATGTGGCAGCATAGGAATCATAACTAGCAGTAATCAAGCACTTGTAGTTTCCATGTGGGGTTAAACAGAAACAACTTAAGATGAGATGACGTTGTAATACTTTTACGATGTTCTTCTGCAGAGGGGTATTAGGTGTCTAGTCGAACGGCTATGTAACACCGGACTCGGCTCAGGATGCCATTAGCCGGAAGAAGAAGTATTTGTGAACTTTAAATTTCATTATACGAAAGTCTGAGTTATCCCTATTAGCCATTCCAGAGAGCCGCACCTCAGGCTTGTGCTACTCTAGGTAAGACCGAGTCCTAGTCTTACTACTTAAAATGGGGTTTTCATGGATTTGCCTTCCTAGGTCTGTTTTTTTTTTGACAATTTCACATTTCGTAGTGTAGAATTCATCCGGACTATAAGTCTTCTAATGCAAACAAAAATCATCTGCTCCACAGGGTAATAAATTCAGAGGAAGTGTACCTGTATTTCTTTGATTTGTTTACGACCCGCGCTGGAGTAACCAAAAGTGAACGGATGCCAAGCTTTCGTTGTCGACTGATTCCACAAACTGTAGGTCAAAGTTCTTCTTTCTAGTTCTCCTTCAAGGTCACTCATCTGATGATAATAAGTATATGAATACATCATGATGCGAGAGAACTTTCGTGTTACCATTTGAAACAAGAATTGAAAATATACTCATAATCAAAGTTAATTAACAAACAATGACAACACAAGTATAGTGGCAGCACTTGTACAAAACGGAAATTAATAAAATATCAGAAAACTCATTAGGAAAATCCAGCATTCCAGACCAAATAAAATATCTACTAAATAGTAATCACTTACGGCAAATAATGTAGGTACATAGTGTTCATCTGGTATACAGTTATGCTGCTTCTGAAGCTTCTGCAAGTGATTGAGATGCAAATATTCATCAACTGAACTGATTATAGATTATGAAAATGTGGTGAGGCAGAAGGCCACCATTAAAGATGAACTTATAAGCATTAAACTACCCTACGTTTGTGGTTAACATCAAAGTGTACCCTTCATATTTGTATTACCCGAGCACATCAAAGTGATATCAGGAATAGTAACAGTTGCCTTCAGCAAACTCCTCGCTACTTTTTTGTGTACAAGTAATTAGGCTTGAACTGGCCTTGGTATATGTACAATTCCTAGGGAGTTGCATGAGAAGAACCACCATTTATAACATGAGGACAATAAACGAGAGTGATTGACCTAACATGTTATGCTTATTTCCACACCAGCATCCATCACTTGGAATTGGAAATAATATTCCTGTTGTGGCTTTCAAGTCCATGTCAATCGACACTTTTAAGTGAAAACCTGAGCAAAACTCCAACCATTTCAGATCTAGTTCCTTTCTGGGTGTTTTACTAACCTACACCTTTTGTGTCATAAGAGTAACCTTGAAAGCGAAGAGCTGTAACTGAAACCATTTCATCAACTAGGAGAATTCAAGAAGTACATTGCTAAAGAGGAGTGAAGATGGTATTCGAACTTCAATAAATTCTCGGAACAATTCTTCAAATGCTAAAAGTTGAATCCTACGCATGTCATCCAAGATTACCCATTCAAGGCGCTTGATTATGGCTAATAGATATTATGTAAAACAGCTGAGCTGAAATCCAAGGATTCCCAGTCAGTGCATTGTCCTCGGGGTTAGAAATGTGCTACGGCAGTATGGCTTCACCATTGTAAGTGGTTGTAGTTTCTACCCAGTTTCTTTAGGCTTGTTTTGTGATTATTGAGACTTCTGACTCTTTCAGAAATGGGAGTGCTGAAAACACTGATTAGGGGAACATAGTTTAAGGCAGAAAAGGTCGATAAAGAAGACTGTTCTACAAGTAAAAGGATTGCTATATTTCAGAAGGATGTGTAGCGCAATCAATTAGTTTTAGACGGATTTTGTCATGTTTTCCTAACATCGGGTGGGGTTTTACTTTTGTGAGCCATTTTTTTCTTCTATTTTATGAACCTCCTTTCTATGCCATTATCTTTTCTCTAATACAAAATTCAGTACCTTTCAGAGTAACAGGGTAATGATAAGTACCACACAGATGTGAAAAGAAATTCATGTTTCCATTAATCAAAGGTGATATTTATATTAGAGCAAACGTCATACACAATCGAAGTCTTGCAATCCTATAATGTTAATCGAAGTCTTGCAATCCTATAATGTTACTACAGTGTGTACACCAAACATATATGTTATAATTCCAAGAGGAACACTCGAGGCGTAAGAAATAGATTAGAAATATGAACCATAATGCCAAAAATTCCTGGGAGATGAACCCTTCTTCAGAAAACTTCATTTCAATTTAAAAAAGATGAACAAGCAAAGGAGCAATCTTATTCCGGAATCATTGGTTTGATACTTTGATCAAGAAAAAGAGCTCAGTAACGACTCTGAATAACTCAAATTAGAAGCTAATGGTGTTTTACTAACAAGAGACAGTAGATAACTTACAATGTTCTGCTTTCCCTTACTAGGATCTACGGGGGGTCGCCGCTGCAGAGGGAAAGCAAAGGGTATTATTAATCATTCAACCACAACAAATGGCATGTCTGCTGAATATACAAATAAACTCTCTCCTGATACGTGTGTCCTGCACTAGTTGCAACATGATTTTGGATGTGTACATTATTTATATAAGGAACTTCAATATCTACATGAAGTATCCCACCTCACATGGAAATAAAGTACTACGGGGTTTTTGCAAAAATTAATAATCTAACATATGATCATATACAAATGCTAAAGTAATGCACACCTTACAGTGTCTCTTGAAGGAAGGGAGGATAACACCGTCATTAACAATCACCTTTGCATGTTTGCGAACTAATGTAATCCACTGAAAATACCAAATCATTATCAAGCAAAACTTTAGAAAAGGTTCCACAGTTCTAATATGTTCCAGTCAGACAGTCCTAAAATGATCTCAAACATGTATGTCATATCCTGCACAGCCGAACACAAGAGGATAGTAGGTGCAGTGACACACTAGCAATTTACGAAGTTGGGATTCCACATGCCACGAGTACGTAGACTCTATTTTTTTCGTAAAAGAAGAAGGCCCAATTACATATCGAGAACACTCCTTCCAAATATATCTCATTGGATATTGTGTAGGTTCAATGTGCATGCAACACAGTTTGGTGATTAAAACTCTGCTGCATTATAACATATTGTTTTCAGCTGTTACTTGCTTTACGTGTACAACCAGACTAACCAGTAACAGATTCATAAGCATTTTGCCAACTGGACTATTATGAAAATATTTGAAAAGTTAATGCCTCAATTTCTCAATCACATACATGTCTCCGCAAAAGTACCAGTTTACTGTTAATCAGAACTAGCAGTAAATTTTTGTTTAAAAGGAAATCATGGGATTTTAACCCAAGAAGCCGAGACCCATGCATTAATTGAGATTGGGTTATTTAGTAATCGACCCCCTCTTATTTAGCGACATTAGGACTACACCCCAAAATGAAAATATGTATGGCGTATTGGCGTTGACCCCCATTCTCGATTTTTCCGTTAAATGTCAGTTAAGTAGTTCTCGTGTCAACCACATGTGTGACTTATGACAAAAATACACTTCATGAAATATTTAGGTTATTTAGACATTGACCCCAATTATTTAACAAATTTAGGACCACACCCCCTAAATAAAAATATGTCTGGGGTTGACTCTCATTCTTGATTTTCCCGTCAAAAATCAGTAAAGTGTGTCGCTTGCCATCCACATGCATAAGTTTTATTATATTACAAGTAACAAGTCTAAGACTAACTAAGACTAGACTTTGTATCTAACAATTATATATCTGAGACATTTTCTAATCTCTCTAGTCAACCAGACTTAGTACGAGGACGACCAGCCACTAGGGTAACCCTTTCTTATATGTTTCCCATCGGTAGTCCATCCAATATATCTAGCCAGATGGTCGAACCCGTCTCGGACTTCGAATAGCATATTTTCCTTACTATTTCTGGTTTATTTGGATTGGGCTCTCGGATAACTTTGCGTTCGCGGACTAATCATAAAAACTGTCTCTGAGAACCTATAGAAATAAGAGGAATTTGAAATCATACGCGAACTATTTAAGTGTTATTTGACGAAAAAATCGAGAATGAGATTTAACCCTAAGCATTTTTGTTTTGGGGGTGTAGTCCTAATATCAGTAAATAGTTGGGGCGGACAATGTCTAAATAACCTAAATATTTCATGAAGGGTATTTTTGTCATAAGTCACACATGTCGTTGGCACCCGAACCACTTAACTGATATTTAACGGAAAAATCGAGAATGGGGGTCAACGTCATACATATTTTCATTTTGGGGGTGTAGTCCTAATATCGCTAAATGACTATGGGCCAATGTCTAAATAACCCATTGAGATTTGTTATTCAATTGTCTGCCAAGTTCTTATTGCTTGAAATGTGCAATCCTATTCATACACTTGAACTGTTCAAAGAGAGTTTTTATTCAAAAAAGAATATATTATGCGACTAGAGTCCAAGACCGACTAGTCTAACTGTGATAGTCTCAACCAATTCAGCTGGCTATACATTGTGACTCATTCACTTATAATAACAAGAATTATCCTTCACTTGAGGTAAGCAACTTTTATCTGTACTTTTCTCATACATTACATATATTTATTAAAGTCAAAAGGATAATAATGGACAATAGCACCCACACCTACATAGATTGGCCACTGCTTGAAGCAATAACTATAATAGATTGGAAAAGAAGAAATCACCTGGGACCCTTTTCGCCATTTGCCCTTTGGTATGACAGGTGACATTTTTGGATTGTAACGACCTTCCTTCACATCAAGAAAGCTAGAAGACAGAAACAACTACAGGTTAACATAGATAGAGTACATTGCAACTCAGCTTAATATGTTCCAATGATAGTGAACCATGTCTAGGAAAATCAGTAGTTCACTAGTTCTTACTATTCCAAGAATTATGGTCATATATTTACCTGTCGACAAAGCTTTTTGGAGAAGCCATTAAATAGTTGTAAATGTGGCTGAAGTTATACAAAGGAACACAGCTGCAGAATCAATAATTTTTAAGAAATCAAATCTGGATTCGAGGAACTATATCTAAAGTACTTAAATAACTTCTACGTTCCTAAAAGAGAAAAAAGCAGTCAATCATATGATGATATTAGGCTATTTATATCAAGGATAGAAATACAATGTGATAATTAACAGTAGGATTCTTATTTGTACCTAAATTTGTATCTCCAAAAAGAAGGATTACCTAAACTATTTGACAAGACGTCATCAGGAGGAAAAGAAGAATCATAAATAGCAGACCACCTCCAAAGGTTTGAAGAAACTGTGAGTTAAAAAAGATTTCCTTGTTGAGTGAAGTCCTAAGAGTTTAAGTCAGTTGTGACTAATAGGGAAAAAAAAAACTACACAAATAACAAAGATAATAGAAAATGGTCATTTGAAAGCTCAAACCAGTAGCATGCCCTAAATAAGATACTTATTACCTACCTACAAGTCATAGATAACCATAACACATGACTTTTACTCTACAAAATTGCAAATTTCATTCTTTTTTTCTTTACAACAAATAAATTGATTTCATACCAGCAACCATTTCGAGTAAGTCGGGGTCATCAGTTAAGAAAATAGGGCAAACCCTACCTTTCAGATAGAAGAACAAATCTGTGGTTAGCTGGATCTTCAAGTGCTTCTTCAAGGAGCAATCTTTCCGCTTCAATCATACTCGCTTCTCCCCAAAGAACCTGCAATAAAACTATGACATTCAATCGAATCATCCAAACAAAACATAAAAATTCGGTGATATCACCACAAGAACAACACAGACGTGCAAAACAAGAGACAACCCCCAAAATTACAGAGATGAAGTAACAAAATTCAATTTTTTTCACCCAAATCAGTTAATACCTGAATGCTCTTACGCAATTGCCGACCATAAAAGAATTCCGACTTAGTTGTAGATTCATCAAACACAAAACCTGGCTTTGAATGAACATAAATTGAGAAATTTCTAGCATCTACATTCTGCAAAATTCCCAAATTAAAACATCAGATAAACCACCAACCAAAAAAGTTCTGATAAGTGTACGGAGAGGAAATAAACACCTGAAAGAAGCTTCCCCATAAAAAATCAAGAGGGAGATTTTTACGAGCTAAAAAAAGAAAAGCGATCTTAGGCGGTCCTTCAAAATGTTCATCTTCTAAACTAAAAGATCTATGGACGGAATATTGAAGCTTGGATTGAGAGTGTATTCTGAGAAGAGAATAGATACAAAGGATAGCAGATAGACCGATTACAAGCTTCGACCCAAACCAAATAAAATTACGAAGAATTAATGAAGGTTTCTTCTTAGTCATGCTTCTCCGAATCCTCCTGCATGAACCCTAAAAAATTAAATTACCAGACACGAATCACGAAGAGAGAGAGAGAGAGAAAGAGAGGGGTTTTACCTTGAGAAATGAAATAGAAGAACGAGAAAGAAGAAGAAGCATTTAGAAGGATTGACTGGTGTTAAATTAATAAACCAAAAACTGCGTGACTTCTCTTTACTAGTTTTCGATCTAGAGAGAGAGAAAGTTTTAGAGAGAGAAAATCAGGAAGTCTGTAATGGAAGAAATGAGGACAGTCGTCGACGTTTCAGTTTGGCGGGGGTTCAGTTTTGTGTGATTTTTTAATAGAAAACGCGTGTGCGATTTTATCAGCATAACACCGACAGATCCTAGCCTTTATTTTCTGTAGATAAGTATCTAACGGTTTATAAGCGCCCAGCACCATGTGCAGTAATTCTATTTTGGTTAGTTGTAAGAGCAAGTCCAATCCCAGCCTGTCTTAGGCCGAAAAAACCACTTTTTCACCTAAAATTATTGGCCTCAGCTCAGCCTCTAAAATTCAGCTCCAGCCCCAGCCTCAGCCTCTCTTGAGGCCGAAAATTTGTTCATGTGAGAAACGCGTGTGTGCACTTTTAGTTGGTGTGCGAAAATCGTGTGTGATTTTATGTATATATAAAATACGTGTTTGAACTATTTTTCGAAAAAAAATATATTCGGGGGCCGACATTTGGTGGGATGTATTTTAATTACTAATATTTATGTTTTTCTAGAATTTAAAAAAAAAAAATTAAAACTAATTAGAATTACAAAAAATGTATTTTGATTTTTAAGTTATTTATAATTTTTTAATTATTTTTAATTATTTAATTTTTTTTTTTTTAAATAAAAAAACAAACAGATCTGGCCGTTGGATAAACCAACGGCCAGATCTGTCCCCAATGTGACCGTTGGGGTCCCCAACGGTCACATGGGGACCCTCTTCAGTCGCCCCTAATGTTAGGGGCGACTGAAGATCGAGCCCCAACCTCCGCTCCAAGCGGCTGGGCTTGGAGCGGGTGGCTGAGGCCATAAATTTGAATTTATGGCCTCAGCCGGCTGGGGCTGGACATGCTCTAAAGTTGTAAGAGGAGAATTTTATAATAAGCCCACCTTGTAGGCGCCCGCTCTATGTGAATGATAAAGATTTAGAGAGAAAAACTAAACACTTTCTCTCTAAATCTTGTCTAGCAAGGTAATCTTGTCGGAACTAGGCAACCCGAAAAAGATAAGATCACTTTTGTTTATAATTGGCGTATCCAGTATTTAATGAGACCAAAGTAAAAATTCTCAACTTAACTTCTTAGACTGAGTCTTTCATCAAAAAAAAAAGTGGACTTTCATCAAAAAAAAAAAAACTTCTTAGACTGAGCTGCATTTGATAGAGGTTTTTACAATTTTCCATGAAGGTAGATAATTAGTTTATGCTTAGACTTTACGATCTAGTGTTGATATCACTTGTATGGTTCAAAAATAAGCCTTGTAACAAAAAGAAAAGTTCGAAAAATCGACTCAAGGTCATACAGATAGAAATAATATTCTCAATCACTTCCAACATACTATTACTCCCGACCAAAACACAGAACTCACTAGGATCCCTGAGCAGGAAGAAATCGACATTGCTATTAGCAGCCTTAAAAAGGAAGCGGCTCCGGGCCCTGACGGATACCCCCCCTTTTTCTTCCAATCTAATTGGGAGACAGTTAGCCCCAATATCTACAATCTGGTGCAAGATTTCTTTGAGACGGCGGTACTCCCAGAAGAAACTAATCATACCCACATTTGTCTTATCCCGAAAACCACAACACCCCAATCACCTTCAGACTACAGACCTATTAGCCTTCTTAACACAACCAATAAAATTATTACGAAGATCATGGCTAATAGGTTTAAACACTCGCTTCACAACATCATCTCTCCTTTCCAAGCAGCGTACGTCCCAGGGAGACAAATCTCTGATAATATTATTATAGGACAGGAAATCATCCACTCCCTCAAAACAATGAAAGGAGCAACCGGCTACTTTGGACTCAAGCTAGACATGTCCAAAGCTTTCGACAGGATAGAATGGAGTTATATCACTGATATCCTGTCTAGATTGGGTTACTCTGATCAATGGATAAAAATGATTACCCAATGCATCACAACCTCCTCAATGGCGGTCCTAATTAATGGTCGTCCGGGACCCATCTTCCACCCCTCTAGAGGAGTTAGACAAGGAGACCCCCTCTCCCCGTTTCTATTTACCATAGCGATGGAAGGGCTTAGTCGTCTCCTTAAAGAAGAACAGGATAGAAATAGATTCACAGGATTCCCCACAAAAAACCCCAATCTCTCCATCTCTCATCTGCTTTTTGCGGATGATTGCATTATATTCGGTCGCAACTCGCTAGACAATATCCACACTCTCAAGCACATCCTTAATACATTTTGCAACGCTTCTGGACAAATGATTAATTATGCTAAATCTAATATTTTCTACTCCAAAAACTCGCACCCTAAATTTAAACGTATGATTATGCGTACACTTAAAGTGAAATATGCCTCGACATCGGAAAAATATTTAGGTACCCAGCTTTTTATAGGTGCTAACAAAAAGCAGATCTTCAACGATATCCTTCAGAAAATAAAAGTGAAACTAGAGAAATGGAATAATAGTTTTCTTTCTCAAGCGGGCCGAACAATAGTCATCTCGACTATTGCTGCGGCCGTACCCCGATACCAAATGCAATGCTTCGCCCTTCCTAAGGGCATATGCAAAAGCATCACGACTTTGCAAAAGTCGTTCTGGTGGGGTAAGTCAAAAAACATATGCACTAAATCTTGGGCAGCTATATGCCTCCCTAAACACATGGGGGGCTTGGGAATCCACCCCCCTGAGTTGGATAACCAAGCCATGTTAAGTAAATTAGCTTGGAGAATCAAATCGGAACCAGACGCGATATGGGTTAAATTCCTGAAAACCAAATATTTTGAGAAGACAGAAAACCCAGGACCGGCGAAACCTCATCATTCCTGGATTTGGAAGAATATAAATAAACACCTCAAACTAATAGAGAACCACACGATTTGGGAAGTGAATAATGGTAAAAGTATAAACATTTGGACTGACAATTGGATCCCAACACTCTCAGCAATCCCTCATAACCAGAACACTAACCTTCAAAAGGTTTCACAACTAATACATCATGGAAACTGGAACGAAACCATCCTCAATAATGAGTTCGATAACGAAACAAAAAATTTAATTTTAGCCATCCCCATAGATTCTGATAGAGACGATCAAAGGAAATGGACCCTAACCAAATCAGGAAAATTTAGTGTGAAATCGATGTACCAACACCTAAGTTTAAGTAATAACTCTCCCCAACCCCAGAACCCTAACTGGAACTTCCTCTGGTCACTCCCAGTCGTCCCCAGGGTCAAACTGTTTCTTTGGAAAATTTGTACTCAAGCACTTCCAGTTAGAGACAGGATCGGCAAATACATCGATAACAACAGAAGATGCCCGAATTGCAATGAAATTGAAACCATAAAACATGCTATTTTGCACTGCCCCATAGCTAAAAACATATGGTTCTATTTTAACATCATTTCTGAAAATATTCCATCTGCATGTGAGTGGATCTTCTCTTGGGAGATTAAGAATCAAAATGAATACACTAATAACAACATCCATTACGCTACTATTATGTGGAACATTTGGAAATTTAGATGTGACCACTGTTTTCAATATGAAATCAACAAAATCGACACGATGATCTCCATTATAAGGTCATTCCCACAAATCAACACAGTAAACGAGACAAAAACAAAACTTATGCAGGAAAAATGGACCCCCCCTGAATCATCCTTCTTAAAAATAAATGTAGATGCATCTTTTATAAATACCCAGAATATAACTGGAATCAGCATCCTGGTACATGATAACGAATCTAAACTGATCGAAGCAGTAGCTTACACGGTAAGATGTAGAAATGCAGAGGAAGGTGAAGCTATTGCCATCCTCAAAGGAATACAATGGGCAGAATCGAATGAATACAAAAAAATCATTATCGAAAGTGACAATATAAATATCATAAAATACCTCCAGAAAGGTAAGAATAATATACAGTGGCAATCCTTTTCTCATATTAAATCTATCAAAGACATAAAGAAGAGACTAGAAACAGTGAAATTCTCGCACACAAACAGGAAATTCAATCAAGCAGCGGACAAAGTGGCGAAATGGGCTAGAAAGAATAACAGATCGAAGATTTGGAAACATGTCCCTTATTTTCTATGTAAATTATATTGTAATAATACTCTTATTTCTATTTAATATATATCTCCTTCAACAAAAAAAAAAAAGCCAACTTGTGGTAGATTAGCTAACAAGGAAGTTGATATATAAGATCCTTTGAGATGGAAACCAAACTTTTTTTGTTGTTGAGATATGGAAACCAAACTTGGTTTGCTTGGTTAGAGAGACACTCAACCTAACTTTCAAGTGAAAAGGATATTTCTCAAAAAAAAATAAAAAAGTAAAATAAGTGAAAGGGATTTGAAAATGGAATGAGATGGGGAAAAAGACAAAGAAGCTTGAATTTGAGCACGATTTCCCCCCAACAATCACATTTTTTGGAATGTCATTACAGACTTATAGGATTACTTTATTATTAGATTATCTCAAATATTAATCTCAGTTAACATATCATTAAATGGAAAATTTACATGTCTTTTAGGTCTTCATTATCAACTAATACTACTTGAGTTTCTTTCCACCTAAACTCTGATTCCGAACCTCGAATGATTTATATTATAGAATGGTCGAGTTTTTGAGTCAAAGTCACAACTTAAAAACAACAGAGATAAAGCCTAGACAAACAAGACGTACCCAAGTGTATGGGCGGATCCACAAAATTCGAATTTAGCGGGTCGGGTGGGTTGAGAGTAAGTCATTACGATCTGTAAAGTGATCTACGTCTCTCATCTGAATCATGCATGACTTATGAATAATAACAAACTAGCGACAATTCGGTGTCTCAAGTAGAGGAGCTCCACTTGAAGCTCTTTATCTTCCGAATACTGGTCGGAATTTAGTTCGTGGGAAAGCAATTAAAGGTATTCTTCTTCCTTCTAGTTCATAGTTAATTCATGTATAGATCCTGGATAACTTAGTGTTAAACATTAGATGTTTGAAATTCCGCTACCAACACTAGTTAGATATGTATTAGATACATGTAAAATCCTACATTGGCATCACGAGCCGTTTGCATGAAACTATCTTTGGCTAGAACGAATTAGATTCGAACTTAAGATTGATATATAGAATTGTTTGAATAGAGATACGGACAAAACTTTGATTAGTTTGAAAAAGTTTTAAACACAATCAAACATGTATTTGAAAGGGTTTCAATGCATATAATCGTTAAAATTTTATGTTTTTGAAAAGGGTTTTCGAAACGGATCTAACGGATCAAAAATTTTGAAAAACGAATTTCAAAATCATGGACTGTGGGTGTTGAATATGAGAAAGGCAGTAGTTTTTCCATGAAAAAGCAATAGGAAGAAGAAGGTAAAAGTCGGTTGGAGGGAGGAATTTTGAAAAATCAAAAGAACTCATAGGTTCGGACCTGCCAGGACGCGTCCGGACCGGCCAGCAGGTCCCGAGACAGAGTCCCGAGACCATAAAACACGGGACAGGAAGTCCCCATCCGTCTAGGACGGGGATTCTTAATCCTGGACGGACTAGGAGTCCGAGATGTTCTCATCTCGGACATCCCAGACGCGTCTAGGACGCGCCTGGGAAGTCCCAGTCCGAGTTAGACTAGGACGGTCCGAGAAGTTCGCATCTCGGACGTCCCAGACGCGTCTGGGATTCCCAGTTGGTCTCGGTCCAGGCACTCTCGAACTAGGAGTCCGAGACAGTCTTCATGTCCAGCCCGCTTGATGGGTCATGAAAATGTCCCATCTAAGTCGTTTAATTTAGTCGAGTTAGTTCGTTTCGGGTCTTTATTATAATAAAATGGTTGATTTTCTTGATTAGGTGTGTTTTGTGGAGTTAGGTGTAAAAAACGGTTAAAAACGAGGAAAAGACGCATGAAGGATATTTTGGTCATTTGGAGAGAAGGAAATTCTGGTAATTTGGCCAAGGTCAGTGCGTGGTTGAAAAGTAGAGGTCGAGACGAGTCCGTAGGAGAAAACGGAAGTCAAATCGGAGTCCGGATGGAGAAATAAATCAAGGTCAAAGTTGGGTCAAATACTGTTGACCAGGTGGGACACCTTCGGGCAAGTTTCTGGCCGCGGTATGCTTGCGGAACACGTGGCGCGCAATGGAGGACGGTATATGTAATTCCCGTGTTTGCGCTTAACATTGAAATGGCCCCTATAGGCCTGATCTGGTGTAGCGCGCTGCAAGTTAGGACGGTGGTCCCAACCGCACTTTCTAATCGTGGCCGTTACCCTCCGCGTCCTCAACATCCAACGGTTCCTGTGCATCTGCACTTTTCGGCTTGATTCAATGTTTCCGTCGCAACTTAACTCCATAGTCCCGCTCCCCCATTTTAATCTTGATCGTTCACTTCCGCGTCATGAAGATCCGACGGTTACTGAGCGTACTCAATCTAATGCTCCCGTGTGAACCGTAGCAACTTAATCCGGTAGTCCCGTGGCCACGTTTTAATCGTGACCGTGACCTTCCGTGTTTTATAGATCGCACGGCTGCGGTGTGTCCCTTGCTTTTATCATTATCCCGTGCACCCGAAGCAGCCTAAATCCCGTACTCCCAGACGCGTGGCTCTCTCCTGTTCCTCCAGATCCGCGCGCTTCAAGATCGAACGGTTGCTGTTTTGTCCCATCTTATTATCTCACAACCGGCTACACCAAATAATCTGAAATTGAAAACCTTATTACCCAGCCGCCGACCAGACTTGGTTATTTAGGGTTTTTGTGCATTTTAACCCTTTTATTCCCAAAATAACCCTTCCTTTTATCTTTTCTACCATTTAACCCACCAAAAACCAAAACCCACCTATAAATAAGTCCATTTCTCCTCCATTAGAGGTAGACTTCAATAACCCTCTCAAATAATGGCTTCCTTACCTAATTTCTAAGCCACTTCTCTTTCTATCTTCTAACCCTAATCCCCCATTCTTTTCTTCTTCTCATCTATTTCTTTCTCTCTTTTCTACTACTAAATCTATCTTCTCCATTCTTTTTCTATCTTCTCTACTAATACTACTACTTCTTCTCTACCACTTTCTTTTCTACCATTAATAGTCATCTCCTTCTTTCTTCCATATTCTTCTACCATTTCTATTTCTCTTCATCTCTTCTTTCCAACTTCTTACTAGATCTAATTTCTTCCTTCTCCTTCTTTTTCTTATTTGGGTTGCAATAAAATAGCTATTACTTGGATTCCTTGGAGTAACATTCTTGAGCATAAATGGAGCAAATCTTGGACAAATTGGAGATACATGGGGATATGGAATTTGAGCATCCTTGGTGATTTCTTTCCATTAATTTCTTAGTATTTTCATTTATTTTACAATGTCAATGAATGTTATTCTAGATTCCATGTATAGTTAATTTAGCAATCTAAGGTTGTGAATGAAACCCATTTTGGATCTTTATAATACTTGTTCTTGATTAATTAAATCCTTTGATGTGCTTCAATGCATATTGATTGTCATTTCATGTTGATTCTATAACCTTATTATCATTCATGTATTATAATTAGATATTTCATGCTTTTATTGATTTATTAGATGAGATATGCCTTTTAGATCTTGAATGATAGTGTAGGAAATTAGTTTTATATGGTAGTCAATCATACATTCTCAATTATAAAATTGTTTTATCTAGAATATCATCCGGAATCCAAATAGTTCATTATATTGGATCCCGAGTAAATACAAAAGAGATTTAAGTGATTAAGTGTTTGTTTTACAAAGTGAAATTATGTGGTGGATTTTATAACCTTAGATATCTTCTTACCTCTCTCTTAGTTAGTTTATTTCGTTCATTTGTTTTCTTATTTCTTACATGCAAATCAAATCAAATTTAGATGGGGTGTGTGAGTGTGTTAGTCTAAGTTAGCTATTGACATTTTAATTATTGGGCTAAACTCGCCTTTAATATCTGAAGTTACCTACCTATCCCTTGGGACGATACTCGATCTTATTTTCAATACTGTAACTTGACCCCGTATACTTGCGGGAATAGACCTAATTTTAGGCCCATCACCGCTCCAACCAAGCATGGCCATGTCGTGCTAGACCAAGTTTGACTTGAGTCTTTTCGAGTTTGACTTGGGCCATTGGGCCTTGACTCGAGTGGGAGATTTTCTGACTTTTTCTTCCGATTCCTAAACATTATTTTTTCGACATTGACCCGGGCTATCCGAAAGCCCCAAACGGAATTTTTCCGAGTTTAATTTTAGAAATCATAAAGGAAGAAACTAAATGGGCCATTAGTCCGAATTTTACGAAAATAGAATTAGAAAGCCCATTAGACATAAATTTGTCACAGTATCCCACAATTAGCTGTATGGAACATAGCACAACCTAGAAACGAATCTAGGTCACATACTTTATTTATGATTGTCATATATTTTGTATGTATATGTGAATGCGTAGTATAGTATTGCCTTTAGTTAAGTAAAAGATTCATGTTTCTAAGCACATACGAGTATGTACCCGAATAATACTTAGAGTATAGGGTCTAGAAAAGCCGTTGATGAATCGAATGATGAGAACATGGTTCGAGTGGGAGTAATCAATGGTGGTTCGAGGATGAAATCCAAAAGAACCATTAGGCGAACAAGAATAAACTAAAAGATAAAAATCTTTTAGGACGCTCTACTAAGGTTTTAGATAAAACTTTACGAGAATTCACATAAAAACTTACGTATAAAAGTCACGAATGGTTACGATAGAGTTCACAATAACACAAACCTGATAAAATACGTAATAATCCCTAAAAGAATTTTGAGTATAAGCCTACCAAGAAATAAGACACATGTTGATCCCTTGTTCGATGGTGGTCTGCCTCCGCAGAGTGCCAACTTTTACCTCGGGACAATTCGGGTAGATCTATAAAGAGGTATACGCGTCTAAACTAGTTTTACTCAACGAGAAAGGGTTTTGGATTTCGAGGCAAAGGATTAAGTTTGACACTCAATGTGAAACTAATCAACCAAAAATCATAGGAGTATGATCAGTAAAGATGTTACTCACCCAGGACGACGAAGTTAAGGGCAGTGCCCTAGTACGCTTAACTTCGAAGAATTGGGATCTTGGAATCGTATTATTCAAACCAGGGATAAGAATTTTGAAGGGTTATTTCCCTAATGGCCCCCTACTTTGTGACCAGCTTCCTGCCTGGCCCCCCACTTTACGAGAAATACCCATATGGCCCCCTTCCGTTATAACACCGTCACTCTCTCTCCTCCATCATGTTTTCTCTCTCTGCCAACTCACGCCACATCATCTGTTACGCCACCTCATCACCTTCTCCGGCAGAGGTCGCCGGCCGGCCAAATTTCCGGCCGGCGACCTTCAAACTAAATTTTTTTTTTTCTTCTCTCTTCCTCTCTCTCTCTCTCTAAAATTACTCCGGCGAAGGGAGACCTTCGCCGGAGTGGTCTGTTCTTGAAGAAGAACAGATCTCGGTTTGTTCTTCAAGGAACAGACCAGGTCTGTTCAGTGAAGAACAGATCTCGGTCTGTTCTTCACTGAACAGACCGAGTATGTTCTTGAAGAACAGACCCGAGTCTGTTCAGTGAAGAACAGACCCGAGTCTGTTAAGTGAAGAACATACCACTCCGGCGAAGGTCTCCCTTCGCCGGAGAAATTTTAGAAAGAGAGAGAGAGGAAGAGAGAAAAAAGAAAAAAAAAATTCTTTTTAGTTTGAAGGTCGCCGGCCGGAAATTTGGCCGGCCGGCGACCTCTGCCGGAGAAGGTGATGAGGTGGCGTAACAGATGATGTGGCGTGAGTTGGCAGAGAGAGAAAACATGATGGAGGAGAGAGGGTGACGGTGTTATAACGGAAGGGGGCCATATGGGTATTTCTCATAAAGTGGGGGGCCAGGCAGGAAGCCGGTCACAAAGTAGGGGGCCATTAGGGAAATAACCCAATTTTGAATGATATGGCAAAATTAGATTTTTGATAAGATAACAAGTTTAAGTCACTTTGTATTCTTTACATGTAGTTTTATTATGACATTCGACGATATCTTCAACCTCTACATGGTGATGGAAAAATTGAACGTCTTGAATTACGTTCAATGGGAAAGAAATCTGAGAAAGGTTCTAGGAAGAAGAGCAGAAGTATTAGACACACCTATCCCGGTACTTACAGAAACCTCTTCTAAAGAAGATCGTGAGCAAGCTGGAATTATCATCACAAAGTCAGCTCCAGTGACTGGACTGATGCTAGTATCCATGGAAAAGGAATATCGAAATACTTTCATTGACATGGATGCATATAACATCATTCACCAACTGAGAATTATGTTCAAAACACAGTGTTAGATGGAAAGATTCAAGATTTTCTCATACATACTTGATAAACGCCAGAAAGAAGGGGGACCAGTCCGACTTCATGTCTTAAGCATGATGGACCATCTGAATGACTTGAAGTGGTTGGGATCCCCTATGGAAGTTTATATGGCAATTGACACAATCTTGTTGTCCCTACATGATGGATTTAAGGAAGTAAGAAACAATTTTGAACAGAAATTTGGATTAGTATCACTGGAAAGATTGCTTGCAATTCTGGAAGTTGTTGAAAGTAGATTCAGTGTACCTGAAAATAAAGAAGAAATTCTTATTGTTCAAGAAGTTACGGACTCGAGAACCGAAGGTGTTAGGAGAAGGAAACGCTCTAGGATAAGAAGAGGTAGACGAGTCCGAAAACCTAGAACCATCCTTCCTAACAACAGTTGTTTGTTCTTTGATAGCGAATCTCATATATGGATAAGAGATTGTCCACGCTACCAGAAAAAGCTGACAACGGAGCAGGAAACTCCGGGCAAGGTAAAAATGTTAAAAGTTGATTCAATTAAATACACTTCCCTTAAAGGTATTGGATACCTAACGCTCATTTCATTATGAATGACAGAAGCAAGTTGGAGCTAGAGTATTTAACTGAAAGGAGACGAACCCATCAAGAGCAGAGGAAGCAATGGTTGTTGAGAAGGCTCATGAATGATTCTAGTCTCCTATAGGCATTACTTTTATTAGATATTAGTAATTTTTCCTTTTAAACATCTCTCTGAAATTGGATTTATGAGAAATAAAGTATTTGGTTTTGATATATTATGATGTTCTAAGAAAGGTGCCCATTTCAACTTACAAACATTAACACCGAACGATTCAATTAGTTATTCTAATCTAGTCAGACAACTAAGATGAACATGAAATTCGGAAGAATAACATGTCTCGAACTAACTAGTCTGACAAGATCTCTTATGACAAAAGAGAGGTCAATTAATCACTAAGACTTATGTAAGACATAAGATTATGATTAATGTGACTAGAATCAACTAAAGTACTCGAATTTAGAAAGTTTTGGTAACTTAACCTAAATCCAGTAATGAAATCGAAATGACTGAAAATATTGATGAGATCAATAGTCTCAGTCATAACAAGACTTCCGAAACGATAGTGTCTAAATACAAGTTGCATACCCACAAGTAACCCTAAACTGCTAGAGAAAATAAAAGGATTTCATACAAGTATGGATTTTAGAAGAATTCTAAAACAAGTCCTTCAATTAAAGTCTGAGAATGTCAGACATAGTTTTTCTTCAAAGGGAAGAAACATGAGGTGTTTTTCCTCACAAAACATCGAAACAAAATTGGATTGTTGCTCTCGATGGTGTCTTCTTTAAAAAGAGTTCTTCAAGAAGACAAGTGGGAGAAAATATTCGAACCTGATTCGAACCGAGCAACAAAAGAACACAATGGGAGTACGAGAAACTCACCTAACTTCTTAAGAAGAGTTAAGAAGGTTTTACAATATTGTTCAGAAACCCCATTGAGTCTTCAGAAGACTCGCATAAACTATAGCAGAACCAGACTCTGAAAATTGGCTGAAAGTCAATATGACCAAAAGTAAGAGTTAGTATCTAAACATTCATGAAAGAAATTCAAGAGTTGATTTTCTGAAAAGAATGATTAGATTCTTGTTCGACAAGAGGGTAAGTGGAAGTGAAACAAGTTAGTTTCACGTCCTGTATGTGAGACATACTAGAATTGAAAAACAGTTAAGGAACTGACTCAATAAGAGACACCTGACGAGGGTAAATAAATAAATAAATAAATAAATAAATTGGGCATCGAAATCTGTAGAGTTACAGATTAACAGATGATAAGACTCGTTCAAAAGAAGTTTTGAAAATTTTAACTAGAAATACTCTTAGAGAGAGATTCTACCCATCTCTCATGGGTCACTGCTAAGCAAGAAATCAGAATTTGGAAGTCCTGATAAGCAAAAGCACACATGAGGAAAATACTAATGCCGCGAGACATGAGATCGATTATGAAGATGATCGATGTTTACCCGCACATCTAGAAATACATCAGTATTTGATGTCGTCACCCATAAAAAACAGAGAAGTTCCTAGGATACTTGGAGTATTGATGTGGTGTGAATTCACCACATTTATGTCACTTAATTTAAATGAGTTAGTCCATTTTATACTTTTATTTTGATTAGTTATAAACTTCTCTTGATTAGGTACGATCTATGGAGTTGAACAAGAAAAATGGGTAAAAATGGAAGAAAGACGCTCGAAGAGTAATTTGGTCATTTGGACTAGGGTGATTCAGTAACTTTGTCTAAAAGTCAGTGTACCAATGAAAAGTAGAGCCAACGATGAGTACAACGGTGAAGACGAGAATCGAATCGGAGTTCGGATGAAAAAGTTGTGATAGAAAGAAGTCGATGAATATTTCGGTCTTTGTTGAAAAGTTAGAAGATGTAGAGACAAAGTTACATGCACTCCCTTTAAATCTAAGTGAGAAGCCCGAGAATTCAAGAGAGAAGAGAGAAGTATAAATTTTATGAGCACTCTTTGAGAGTTGGCCCAAGTCAAATGAGGACCAAGTCAAATTCCACTAGGGTTTCTTGGGGTCTTTTGGAAAAGAGGATCGGCTTCTCAAGAAAAGGAGGGGGGACTGTGCTGAGGAAAAGAAAAACGAAGGAGGGAAGGAGGCAAAGTTTGGGTGGTTTGGACTGGTTATTGCGGGAGGTGGTCAGGATTCGGTGGGAGTTTTAGAAAAGAGCGGTTTGAGGAAAGTTAAAAGGCTGGTTTTCTAGTTTGGCTGGTTTCTTAGTTTTGAGAATTTTGGAGGTAGTTTTGGTTGATTTAAATAGGCGGTTTTAGGAATTTAAGGGTAGTTTTGTTGGCTGGATTTGGAGGGAAGGTGGGAGTCTGTTTGGACAGTGGAGATGGCTAGAAAATCAACTTGAGCAAGGGAGCGTTTGGAAACCCGTGGAGACCAAATCTCAGGTGGAAAAATCCATGTTCTATTATTACTTTCTCTCTTGTTCTTCCATTTTTTCTACTTATTTTTCATCTTGTTCAAGTACTCCAAAAGCATATTAACTTGTGTTAGGTTACTTTTGTCAACTCATTTGTGATTCTTAATATTTCAAATTATAAAATCATGTGTGGTTTCTTCTTTAACTTTGAATCTCGATATTTGCTTGAACATGAGTAGCTAATCAATTTGTTGAGGTCTAGGGATGAAATCTTGATGAATTTGTGATTGTGTTTGTGATAATTTAATGTGTTTGATAATAAATTGATGTTCTCTTATTTCGATTACTTGTTTCAATCGTTTTTCATGTGTCTTATCAAGTACTTCGCATAGTTAATCAATTAGGCAATGTGATCGATGATTCGGTTTTATTCGTTTAGGAAGTTTATTTGACTAAGTATTATCTCCGGACATACGTAGTGCTTATGAACATCCACCTTAGGAATCGAGACTAGGTTTGTATCAATCCATTCGATTAGACCGTACATAGTTGTAAGTTCACCACATCGGATTCCCGGACCTCGACACTTCTCTCACTTGTTGTTCCCGACTCTTGTTCCTCCGAACTCTTCTCTCAAATCTCTCTCGCCCTCTTACATTGATATTTTAGTTTGTTTTACTTACTTTATTTTCTTATTGCTTATTCGATTATAAACCTCACATTATCTTCGTTTATTTCCGCTTTTGTCTAAGTAAGCCTTTGATATCTAAACTGACGAATAAGACCATTCGATATCCAAGCTACATTCATATCCTTGGATCGATCCCGGCTTTGCCGGATTACTACTTGATACCTCCGCTTGGGTTTGCAACCTTTTCGGGTGCATCAAGTATCTAAGAAAGTGTCTCTGAAAGTAAAATTTGAAGAAAGTCATAAAAGCAATCTTCCGAAAATAAAGATAGGAATCTTTTAGGAAGGACAACCAGGTGGAAAAGAAGTTTTTCACAGTGGGAGTCGTTACAAACTCTACGAGTAAAGAAACTACAATTAGGACCAAGAAAGTGTTAGTTTCAGTTTAAGAAAACTAACATTATTGTAAAAGTTGACGAAGGCGTTCTTCAGCATAATAATGATAAGCAATGTGAAAGTGAATAGTGGATTAAATCCACAAAACTAAACTGTCACCTTAGATCAAACATGGGAGATGTATGAATCTAAGGAGTTAGGGTCATGAAAGACTGCCCTAAGAGACTGAAGGAGATGTCCTTCGACCAAGATTGTTATGCGAGAAATTTGTCGGATAGGACAATTGATGAAAAAGATCATCAAGTCCGATTGATTTAGGGGTCGTAGTGTTTAGCTAGAAACCAACTACGATCGTCGAATTACGAAGTAATTCGCGGCTAACTTCAATCGGATCCTACAACGGGTTACACATAAGAATGGCTATTTAATTGGATGATATGACTAGTGGGAGTAAGATATATAATAATAATGGGAGTGTCCCATAAATATATCTCATAGGCCTAAAACAAGTTTAGGCAAAGATAACAAAAAGACCCGAAAAAGGGGTTTTGGGCCTAAATCGATTGGAGCACCTTTAGGGCTCGGATTGGGCTGCTTATCTAGAGGGTCGGTTTCGCTAGTAAGGAACATAAAATCTGCCAATTTTGGCTTGGTTTGGACGTCACCTCCTTAAGGAATTGAGAAAATATCAACTAGTTGCTATTTTCGGCAATTTCCTGAATCTTATTCTAAAGGGTCTTTTAGGAAACCAAATTAGAGGTGGACTCTTATTAGGGTTCTATATAATGACTCTTAGGGCAGAGAATAAGGTGTGTAATTTCTCATATAGTTTTCTTACTCTACCACATCAAGTAGAGAGGAGAAAGTGAGCTAATTCCCAAAAGCTATCAACTAGTTAAGAAGAAGTGTTCTTCGTATCAAACTATCATTGGGGTTCTAGCTGACCTTCAAGGTGGGAGATTAAGGAGTTCATTCGGTGTCCCAAGTAGAGGAGCAACAATTGGAGCTCTTGGTCTTCTAAAGCGATTGGAAAGGTTCGAGGGAAAACTGGAGATTAAGGTAATCTTCTAGTTTTACTTAGTTAATTATTAGTTTATGCATGTGATCCTGGGATACTAATGTTAGACATGAGATGTCTGAGATTCCGCTATAAACATTAGTAGGCGCTAAAACCCTACAGTGGCTTCAGAGTCTCTTGCAAATAACTAATTTTTGCTAAGTTTCAGACTAATCCATGTTTGATTAGGTTGATAGATACGTTTAAAAGTGTTTTAAACATCCAATTTGAATGTGATTCAATGGTTTTCAAATTGATAATCAAAGATTGATGATTGAAAGTTTTTCAAAAGAATCAATTTTGATTGATTTTAGCATTGAAAAGTGTTTTCGAAACTTTGGTTTTCATTGATTTTGATTAATTAGATGAGAATCAAGAAATTGGGTTTTTTAGTAGTTACTAAAAAAATTGGAATTGTCTCAAGAACAAAGAAATTGGATTTTAGAAGTTTCCTTAAAAATCAAAATTGTGATTTTAAGGCTTTAAGAGTTTTGGAAATCAAATTTGAACCATTTTGGAAGTTACTAAAAGTTGGAATTTGATGCTTGAGATGGAAATAGCAAATATGATTTGCAAAGAAAGGAAAAAAAAAAAGAATTGGAAACTCCTAAAATTCGGTCAGGATGCTTGGGAAGCTTCCTGGCCGGATCAACAACTCCTGGGACGCGTCTGGGAGACGCGTCCAGCACAGCTGCTGGAGGACGCGTCTGGGAGATGCATCCAACACAATTGCTGGAGGACGCGTCCAGCACAACGTCTGGGAGACGCGTCCAGCGCAGCTGCTGGGGGACGCGTCTTGGAGACGCGACCAGCAGCTGGCAACAACAGCTTCCTAGACGCGTCTGGGAGACGCGTCCAGAGCACTCGACCAGACGCCTCTTGCACCAGACGTGTCTGGGAGTCCTATGGGTGTCTTGGTATATTCTGAGACACCCCATCTTGGTCCGGTCTTTGCACCAGACGCGTCTGGAGCAAGGACCAGCGTCCTGGCTCGCGTCCAGGATGCGACCAAGTCGAGAGAAACTCGGACCAGGACATGCCGGGCCTATGGGCCGTGCCATGTCTAGACCTTGTCCTAGCCCTTAATGAGCTTGGGTCGGGACTTGTCTTGGGCTTTGTGAAGACTTGTCCCGGGTTTTTTTCGAGGCTTTTTCGGACTATAAAAGGGACCATCATTCGAGTGGGAGTTTTATCCAAATTTTCTTCCGATTCCACCCAAATTTTGCCGAAATTGTTCCGGGCCATCCGAAAGCCCAAAACGGGTTTTTCTTAAAACTGATTTGTGACATCATTAAGAATCAAACCAATTTTTCCGAAATTGACCCGGGCCTTCGAAAGCCCAAAACGGAGTTTTCTTAAAATTGATTTTAAGACAAAACCAAAACGCACCATTAGTCGAATTCTTCGAATTTAGACTTAAAGTCCGTAATGTGACATGTGATGTCGACAAAAGTATCTCCCGGATTATCATGCATATATAATTCTTAGCCTTGATATATTATATGAATGCATGTGATGAGAATGCGGGAAATTAGTATGGCCATAGAAAGTGTTTCTTTATTCTTGTTTTAAGCACGGATGGGTGCAAATTTGTAATTAATTTTAATTTCAAGTTCATACGATCTGTGAATCGTTAGAGTCTTGTAATTAGAGTTTAGGGTCTAAGAGTCCATTGAAGAAGCTCGAGGATGGAATCCAAAGGCGAGTGGGAGAAATCAATGGAGGTTCAAAGATGGCGATCTAAGGCGAAGCAAAAAGCGAAACAAGAAGAAATCGAAGGAGATTAGATCTTCTAAGTTAGGGGTCATATTAGGATCCATATCTGCTTGATTTATTTTCTCGCGCGCATTTACTTACTTATTTATGCTTTATGTCGTGGATGTTAGTTAGGCTAAGTAGTTCACTATAACAAACGTCAGACTAGCGTAAAAGTCCCTAAAAGTAATTTTGAGTAAATGTCTACCCAGACTAAGACACCCTTTGAACCCTCGATCGAGGAAAGTGGGTCGGCCTTCGCAGAGTACCTCCTCTATCTTGGAACAAAGCGGGTAGACTCATTGCAGGGGTCTACACATCTAAATGGTTTTACTCAACGAGATCAACAAAAAAGTTTTGGATACTCGAGGCAAAATGATAGATTAGTCATTCATTAATGAAATCTATCATTCACCTGTATTGACGGAGTGGAGGGCAGGGCCCTAGTCCGCTTTACTCCGAAAGTCTGGGATCTTGGAATCATGTTATTCAATCGGGGACGGTTTTATATTGAATAATGTGGGAAAATTGTATTTTTCCTAAAAAGATAACGAGTTTAAAACTTTGCAATTCTTTTATTTAGAATTAAGATGATGAAAGAGAATTTCAACTTCCGCTCACTTATCGACAAGGAGAAGCTGAATGAGCACAATTTCCTCGACTGGAAGAGGAACCTGGGAATTGTTCTCAGGATGGAAGGCAAGCAAAATGTGCTAGATACTCCAATTCCTATATTGGATGCTACTTCGACTCAAGAAGAAAGGGAGCATGAAAAGAGTGTACGGAAGAGGGCAGAGCCAGTAACGTGCTTGATGTTAGCAACCATGGAACCGACTCTCTAAGAGTAGTTCATAGACATGGATGCCTACTCCATGATTCGACAACTTCGAAAAATGTTCCAGAAACAATCGAGATTGGAGAGGTTTGAAACCTCTAAAGCACTTATGGACATGCACCTTGAGAGAGGAAAACCAGTTGGGCCTCATGTTCGTCAGATGATTAGGCTCATTGGCAAGCTGGCTGAACTGGGTTTCCCTTATAGCCAACAGACGACTACCGACACTATCCTTCACTCCCTCCATAGTGGTTTCAATCAGTTTAAGATGAACTACAACATGAATGAATGGGATAAAACATTGGAGGAACTTCATGCCGTGCTTCTAACCGTCGAACAAGACGTAGCAATAGTGGAGCATAAGAAGGATGTTCTTATGGTACAAAAGGACAAAGGGTTCAAGAAAGGTGGGAAACAGAAGAAGAAAACTGCATCAAAAGGAAAAGGCAAACGGATTGCCAAACCCAAAGACAAAAGTCCTCCTTCTGACACCAAATGTTTCTACTTTGATGACAAAGGCCACTGGAAAAGAAGCTGCCCTAAGTTCTTGGAGGAAAAAAAGAACGGAATAATGGTTTCGACTCTAAGTATTGACAGTTAATTTATCAAATACTGTAAATTCCCAAATTTGGTATTAGATACCTAAATTTCCCTATCATTATGAATGTATAGGAGCAGTTGGGAACTGAGTACTTGACTGGAGGAGATAAAGATCCAAGAGGGAGCAGAAGCCTAGACTGCTAAGGATGATGAAAGGGATCGGAATCTTCTTCAGGCACTTATCTAGATTAAGTATTTTCTAGTTTAACATCATCTCTATACTAAGTATTATGGAGAATCAATAAAGAAGTTTATTTCTATATTGAAGATGTTATAAAAGTGCTAAATTAACAAACTATGCCAATAGATTCTAAACTTGGTTAAAACCTACAAAGAGACACGAGACTCTCAAAACAGGTTCATCCCAATGCAAAAGGATGAGAACAGAATGTCCAAAATAACCAAGAATGCTTAAGAAGCATTGAATCAACTGACAAGAAAGAAAGTCTTGAGTCAGAAACAGAGTTCTATCGATGACATACTTCTAACCTATTCCATTTGGAATGTCCTAAAGGATAAAAATGAAGAATGAAATTCAAACTCTATCTTCCAAAATCCACTAAGTCTAGACACAACTTCCCACATATTACCTACACCGTCTAAAAGCTAAGCCAGTGTAAAAACGTTTTACAAGGATACAAAAATTAGCTCAAAGTCTGACGCAATTTCTTTAGAAGAAATTTGGGGCTTCTCTTACAATCAAGAACACAAAGTGTTTGTTGCTCATGATAGTATTCTTATTATAATTAGCGTATAACAAGGTACTAATTATTACAAGAATAAGTGAGAGAAAAGTACAAGTCGAATTTATTCGACCATGAGAAAAATCATGAGTAGTCATGAGGAACAATCATGAAAATTGTACAGGCCGATTAAGTTCGACCAGGAGCAACAAAACTATTAAAAACGGTTAACCGCGGTTCCTCAGAAAATGAAGAGGTAAAGATGGCATCTTAAAACCGCACAAAAGCGAATGCGATTCACAGGGGAACTCTCAAATAGTTGAAAGTGTCTCAAAAGGAAACTCTCAAGTAGTTGAGAATATTCCAAATTGTTGTTCAAAATCCCTTAAGGGCAAAAGTAATCTCAGAGACTGAGAAGATTAAATTCTTTCTGAAGAGATAAAAGACCTGCTCAGAGACGGAAAGCGACTCTAAATTTTGGCGTCAAGCCAAAACAATATGGAATCCATATCTCATCAAGACATGTAGCTTGATGATATAAGTCAACGGAAGACCTAAATTAGTTTTCCATAGTAGAAAACTGAGAAGGATGCAAAACATTCGTGTTTCCCGAAACTAGACAAGACGAATGAGATTCTTCTAGTCCAGTTATGTCCATAAGCATGCTTCAGAAATCCATCAACGGATTAAAAGCACGCAAGAGTTGGAATCTTCGATTCATAGAGGCAATCAAAGTAGTTTGATTCCTGAGGAATGAAGAAATTCTTGAATCACGAAATTTCAAGAAGGTAAGTGGGAGTAACGAGCTTTCCAGGTCTGTATGCAGAGTATATACAAGAGATTGAGTACGACATAAAAATGTTGTAAAACAGTTTAAGAACTGACTCAATAAAGGACCACACACAAAAGGATAAAATGTCATTTTGGACATGGAAGATCTATAAGCATAGATCGAAAAGATGATAGGATTAAAAGAATTTAGTACGCTAAAATTCTTGAAATCCAAAATTCGAAAATTTGAGACCCGAAAAAATCTGTAAGAATTTCGACCCAAAAACTCATGACAGAGAGCGTTGCAAGACTCAGAGTCTACAAGACACTGATGAACAAGCACGCATGAGAAGATATTTATGTATAACACATAAAATCGGTCATGTAAGACATGATTGGCATTTAGACATCTAGAACACTGATGTTGACATCCAAACTCAGATTGGAGAATCCGAAACACTACTTATAGCATTCTAGAAGGTCGCAGGATGAAGTAGTTTAAAAGTTGAACAAGTCATCGTTGCAAACTTCCACATATGGAAGGAAAGTAGGCTGAAAGAGTTTCAAGCCGCCGGGAACTGTTGCGAATTCTACAAAAGAATCAAGCCTTGATACTAGTAAAGGGTTACTAGCAATTATCAAGGTTGAAGAAAGCGATCTTCAAATTAATTGATAATTAGCAGAGTTTAAAACGGAGTACATCCGCAGTCAAACTAAACTGTCACCTAAGACAAAGTATGAGAGTCATACATAAGTCTAAGGCATGAGGTATAAACCTCGAGAAGTAAATTGAGTAAGTAAAAGGAGTTTTACGAAAAAAACTCAAATTTACAAACTCTCATTATCGGAAATAAGTTATTTATTTCACCGTCGTCTAAATTAAGTTTAGTATTTAAACGACAGTCCACAGATAATATAACATTCCGAATAGGTTTTTCAGATACGTGATCTGATGAATGAAAATCTATTAAGTGAACTTGGAATATTTGTTATCATCTCCCTGGTCCAGGTCGTTGCATGGACAACAACGACTAAGGAAGACTAGCATGGGAAATCGTTGAGATAACGCAGTTTCAAGGGTTATAGAATAGGAGTATTCGATTCGACTACATGGGTGTGTAAAAGGTTTATACACTGGATAATCCTCAAATGAGACGTACATTACTCGTGATGTACGTCAAACTCTTCTCATTAAGACAAAATTGGAGAGATTCCTCAAAACATAAGTGCTTCACTCATCTTATGTAAGGAATGTCTGACTTTGGTTCCGTTAAACGCCGCGCCGAAAAGGAGGTTATAAAGGCGGATACTGGTGAAAACAGGATATGCCTGAAGTTAAGTGGGAGTACAAGAATGGATTGTGTCATCCTAATCACATTAGGTATAAAGTGTCTCAAGGCCACTTGATGAGTTAGCAACTGAAAAATGCGTGGTCACGCTCAAACGGATTAAAAGTTAATCGTTTGACGTTTACGGTTGTGCTCGGATATCAAGAAAGTCTGAAATGACGTGACGTATCAGATGGGATACAAATTGACACGGGAATCGAGCATTGCACTTGTTCTAAGTACAAGTGGGAGTCTGAAGGAGATGTCATTCGAACAAGATTGCAATGCAAACAATTTGTCGGATAGGACAATTGATGAAGAAGATCATCAAGTCCGATTGATTTAGGGGTCGTAGTGTTTAGCCAGAAACCAACCACGATCGTCGAATTACGAAGTAATTCGCGGCTAACTTCGATCGGATCCTACAACGGGTTACACGTAAGAATGGCTATTTAATCGGATGATATGACTAGTGGGAGTGAGATATATAATAATGGGAGTGTTCCATAAATATATCTCATAGGCCTAAAACAAGTTTAGGCAAAGATAGCAAAAAGGCCCGAAAAAGGGGTTTTGGGCCTAAATCGATTGGAGCACTTTTAGGGCTCGGATTGGGCGGATTTTTGGAGGGTCAGTTCCTCTAGTAAGGAACATAAAATCTGCCAATTTTGGCTGGGTTTGGACGTCACCTCTTTAAGGAATTGAGAAAATATCAACTAGTTGCTATTTTCAGCAATTTCCTTAATCTTATTCTAAAGGGTCTTTTAGGAAACCAAATTAGAGGTGGACTCTTATTAGGTTCTATATAATGACTCTTAGGGCAGAGAATAAGGTGTGGAATTTCTCATATAGGTTTCTTACTCTACCACATCCACATCAAGTAGAGAGGAGAAAGTGAGCTAATTCCCAAAAACTATCAACTAGTCAAGAAGAAGTGTTCTTCGTATCAAACTATCATTGGGATTCTAGCTGACCTTCAAGGTGGGAGATTAAGGAGTCCATTCGGTGTCCCAAGTAGAGGAGCAACAATTAAAGCTCTTAGTCTTCTAAAGCGATTGGAAAGGTTCGAGGGAAAACTAGCGATTAAGGTAATCTTCTAATTTTACTTAATTAATTATTAGTTTATGCATGTGATTCTGGGATACTAATGTTAGACATGAGATGTCTGAGATTCTGCTATAAATATTAGTAAACGCTAAAACCCTACAGAGACTTGTAAAACTGGGTACGTACAAGAGTTTAGTGGGAAACTCACTTTTACAAACTCTTGTTATCCGAAATAAATTAAATTTATTTCGTCATCTAAATTGTGGTTTAGAATTTAGACGACAGTCCAAAAATAATGGAAAATTCCAGGCAGGTTTCTTAGATACGTGATCTAATGAAAGAAACCCTGCTGAGTGAACATGGAAGCATTCCATTATATAAAATAACCCTAGTCCAGGACATCGATTGGACAACGATGACATAAGAAGACTAGCATGAGTGATTGACAAGATAGCGTTGTTTCTTCGGTTATATGAATTAGAGAATTCAAATCAAACTTCATGGGTATATACACTGGAACCCACCAAGTGAGAGTACTTCAAGAAGTTTAAGATATGAACGTCATAACTCTCATTTAGCAAATCAAAGAGATTCCTCAAAACATGAGTACCCACTCATCTTATGTAAGGAATGTCAAGCCTTGGTCCCGTCAAAGGTCGCGCCGCAAAAGGGGGTTATAAAACGGAGGCCGGGTGAAACAGGATAGACATGAAGCTGAGTGGGAGTACAAGAATGAAATATGTCTTCCTAACGAGAGTTAGGATTAAGTATCTCTAGGCCACTTAAGGAGTGACAACTGGAAATGCATGGCCGTGCTCAAATAGATTAAAAGTTAATCATTTGATTTGACAGTTTGTCCTCCCGATCAAGAAAGCCTGATAAAGTATGACGTATCAGATGAGATATGAAAGACATGGGAATAGAGCATTGCACTTGTTCTAAGTACAAGTAGGAGACTGAAGGATATATGTCCTTGGAGTCTGAAGGTATATCCTTCCGAAGGAATGACCTTCGACCAAGATGGCAATGCGTACGATTGGGCTCATAGGATAGTGATGACTTTATTGGAAGATTAATCAATCCGGTTCAATTAGGAATCGTAATGCTTAGCTAAAAGCCGCTTACGATTGTCGGATCACTTCGGTTATCCGCCACTAACATAGACCGGATCCTACAACGGGTTACACATAAGAATTGGTCACTTGAACAGTGAGAATATACTAATGGGAACTAGTGTGTAGATGGATATGATCCAGTCTAAGAGATAGAAATAATCGGGCTCGAAAGAGAAGTCCGAAGGAAAAAATCCACTTTAAGGGGGCAATAAGGGATTCCTTTAAGGGGCGATCCCTGGCCGGCCTTATTAAGGGGGTGGGCCGGGCAGAGTAAGCATTAAGGGCTACTCTGACCGGCCACACCATGGGGAAACCCTAATTAGGATTTTCCCATATTAAGAGTCTCGGTTAGTTTAAACACTAACTTGTACTTATCTTTTCTGGAGACTTTTAGGATTCCTTATTTGAGCGGGACTCTACTAAGGTAATGCCTATATAAACCCCCATTATGAGTTCAGAAGAGGTGTGAAATTTTCTCTAAAGAAAATCATTCTCTTCACACAACTATTGGAGTGAGAGGATTTTAGAGAAAGTTCCTATTTTATTTATCAAGTGTAGAAGAAGCAGATCTTCATCTCAACCTTCAAGAAGGTCCTAGCTGACTGAAAGAAGGGAGTTGGAGTTATACAATTCGGTGTCTCAAGTAGAGGAGCTCCACTTGAAGTTCTTTATCTTCCGAATACTAGTCGAAATTTAGTTCATGGGAAAGCAATTAAAGGTATTCTTCTTCCTTCTAGTTCATAGTTAGTTCATGTATAGATCCTGGATAACTTAGTGTTGAACATTAGAGGTTTGAAATTCTACTACCAACACTAGTTAGATATGTATTAGATACATGTAAATCCTACATCTGCCACTTCATCTTTTTGCCACTTCATCTTTTTGCCACCTCATCGTCTTCAGCGGCGGAGGTCGTCGGCCGACCAATTTCCCGACCGACGACCTCAAACATAAAAAAAAATTCTCTCGCTCTAAAAACTCCGACAAATTACTGGCACAATACAAAACCAATTAATCCTCTCACTTCAACTATTGATTTAATTTACTTCCTTGACAACAAAATTGAGAGAGAGAAAAAAAAAGTTAGAGAGAGAAAAAGAGACAGTGTGTAGTTGTGGTGGTGATGGTATATACATGGCTTCGGTGCCGCTGGGGCTTCATCCGCCGGAAAATGAAGCAGTAAAGGTTGTTGTTGTACCTCGTAGGTCAGAGATGGGAGACGATAAGGTATTGTTCAGCTTACCAGTGAAGTTTTTCTGTTGTAAATCCATGTGTTTCCGATAACATGTTCACGATTTTTTTTCCTTCTTTGTTGTTGTTGTTGTTGCTTGTTTGATGTCGTTTTTAGTCATATTCTTGGTGTCTGGTCTAAGCTCATGATCTAAGCTTACTTTATTTGGTTTCTCCTATTTATGTCGATGTACGATTTTCATATAATAGTGAGAACCGGAGATCGATCAACTCGAGATCTGACGAGTGTCTACTCATTTTTGTCATCTGCAACTGCTGATAATTTCTAGATCTTCAAACAATCCTATTATACTTACTAGAATTTAGAGATTCAGCTGAATATTTCGCTTAAACAATGATGACTTACGATTTTACTTCTTCTATGGCTTTTGAAGCTCTTGTTTTCATGTTTGATATATTTCCCCCCTCTTTTGTTACTTGCTTTGTCAAATTTTATTATTTTGGTGGAAAAATAACTCTTCCCTCCATTAATTTTATTTTACTTGTTATTCTTATGTTAGGGTGATGAATAGACCTCCGACGAAGGGAAACCCCCTTCGCCGGAGTTTAGAGAGAGAGAGGAAATCGAAAAAAAAAAATTTAGAGAGAGAAAGAGAAGAGAGAGAATTAAAAAAAATTGAAGGTCGCCGGTCGGAAATTTGGTCGGTCGACGACCCTGCCGGTGAAGACGATGATGTGGCTGAGAGAGGAAATGAGATGGAGGAGAGAGAGTAACGGAAAGTTAAAGATAATTGAAAAAGGGGGCCATATGGGTATTTTTGCTAAAGTAGGGGGCCAGGCAGGAAGCTGGTCACAAAGTTGGGGCCCATTTGGGAAATAATCCTTATTCAAATTGGTTTTCAAAGTTGATGATTGAAAAGAGTTTCAAAAGATTCGACTTTGATTGATTTCGGTCTGGAAAAGTGTTTTCAAATGAGTTGATTTTCATTGATCTTAGAAGTTTCTTGGAAATCAAATTTTGGGTTTTAGATGGTTTCTAAAAGATTGGGACAACAACTACTGAGAATAGCACTTCAACAAAAAAAAAAACTACTGAGAATAGCAAAAGAAAAAAAAGGAAGGAAACATCAAGTTTTAGAAGTTCCTAAAACTTGGGAGCATGTTGGGCACGCGTCTGGGACGCGACCAGGAAACTTCCAGGACGCGACATGGACGCGTCTAGGACATGTAAAGGAAGCTTCTAGGTCACGTCCCAACCCTTATGGGTCAGAACAAGTCTGGTCCAGGCCAAGGAGCAATTGACTCAGGCCAGAACGTGTAAGGCCATGGCAGAGACATGCTTGGCCCGTTCCAATGCATCACCTTGGCCTTGGCCGAGACAAGCCCATGTCTTGGGCAGAGAGGGTCTCGGGCCTTTGCCAAGGCTTGTCCCGGGCCATTCTTGAGATAGGTCTCGGAAAAAGGTTAAATTTTTCGGGTTTTGACCCGAACAGGAGTTTTTCCGACGAAAGTCCATTTTTTCTCCCGGTTCCACCCAAATATTACCGAAATTGTTCCTGGCCACCCGAAGGCCCGGAAAGGGTTTTTCTTCTTAAAATTGATTTTGGAAATCAATAAAAGTCAAACTATTTTTTCTGAAATTGACCCAGGCCCTCTGAAGGCCCAAACGGAGTTTTTCTTAAAAATTGATTTTCGAAATCATTAAGATACCGAAATGCACCATTAGTCGAGATTCTTCGAATATAGACTTAAGGTCCGTATGTAACATAGAGATGTCGACAAAAGTATCTCCCGGATAATCATGCATATATAATTGTTAGCCTTCGATATTATATGAATGCATGTGATGTGGATGCGGGAACCAGTATGTCCATAGAAAGTTGTTTTCTTTCATTCTTGTTTTAAGCACGGATGGGTGCAAGTTGTAATAATTTTAATTTCAAGTTTTATACGATCTGCGAATCGTTAGAGTCTTGTAATTAGAATTTAGAGTCTATGAGTCCATTGAAGAAGCTCAAGGATGTGATCCAAAGGCGAGTGGGATAATTTGATGGAGGTTTGAGGATGGTGATTTAGGCGAACAAAGGAGAAAACAAGAAGAATCCTAAGGAGATGTCCTTCGACCAAAGATGCAATGCGAGCAACTTGTCGGACAGGACAATTAATGAAGAAGATCGTCAAGTCCGGGTGATTTAGGGGTCGTAGTTTTTAGCTAGAAACCAACTACGATCGCCGAATCGCAAAATTCATGGCTAACTTCGTCTGGATCCTACAACGGGTTATACAAAGAGTGACAACTTGATCGAAAGATATGACTAGAGGGATGAGACATACATGTATGGTTAAGACCCATAAATATGTCCCTAAGGCCTAAAGAAAGTTTGGGTAAAGATTGTACAAAATGGTCGAATAAGAGTTATTTGAGTTGGGGCTTAAAAGGAGGTTTTGGGACCATGAAGAGGTCGGCCTAGGCATGGCAGACCACCTCATAATGAGACCGACCAGGTCTGACCTTTAGGGTAATGCTATGGTCGACCATGACAAGGAAATAAGAAAATAGTAGGTAGTTTCTATTTTCGACTATTTCTTTAATCTTATTCAAAAGAAAATTTTCGGGAAACCTAATTAGGGTTATACTATAACTTAGGGTTATATATAATGTCTCTTGGGACTTGAATAAGGTGTGGATTTTTCTCAAGGAGCTTTCTTACTCTACAACATCAAGTAGAGAAAGCAAGAGAGATAATTCTCGACTATCTATCTAGTCAAAAGAAGAAGCGTTCTTCATCTAACCACCATTGGAGTTCTAGCTAACAACAAGGTGAGAGATCAAAGTGATTGCTCGGTGTCCCAAGTAGAGGAGCTATAATTGGAGCTCTTGGTCTTCTCAAAAGCGATTGGAAAGGTTCGAGGGAAAACTAGCGATTAAGGTAATTTCTAACTCTTAGTTCATCATTAGCTTATGCAAGAGATCCTGGGGATACGATTGGAAAGGTTCGAGGGAAAACTAGCGATTAAGGTAAAGTTCAATTCAAATACACCAGAAGAGAACTAAACTCGCATGTAGACAAGCTAGCAAAATGGGCAAGAAAGAACAATAGAAGCAAGAAGTGGAAAATGTACCTTATATTTTAGTAGACAAATATTGTAATAATATTTTATCTTATTAATGATAAGAAATAGTTCAACAAAAAAAAAAAACTTTAAGTGGTGGGATAGAGAGTTGTAGTTTTTTTTTTTTTTTTTTTATGAAGATGGAGAGTTGTAGTTAATGGAACTAATCTTACATTTTTGGAGTGGTGGAAGATTTGGGGATTTTTTTAATTAGTTTGACCAATATTGACTTAGTGGTGACCAAACTAACCTAAGTCAACGTGAAGGTGAGTGTGGCATGTAAAAATGGGGAGTGTATATAAATTTCCTAACTCAAAAGATGTCAGTTTTTTGCTATAGGCGTGCTCTTGCATCTATGGGGTGCACTCGTCAAGGGGCCGTCTTTAACAAAAAAAAAGGGAGTGCCTGTAGAACCTCTCTTCCCCCTATATCCTCTGTTTTTCAATAGCCCAATGAAAGCTGAGCACAAAACCGTTTGTCAAAGCTCATTTTCAAATAAGAAAACCAGAAAACTGGTTAGTCAAATCTCAACGGAAATAGAAAGATAATGTTGTCCAACGAGTGAGGCGGCTACCGAATTAGTAGGTTACCCGGGCTTTCAACGAGTATTGATTTTTTGACATAAACTACAAGAGTCATTAGAACGCATTGATACAAAACTAATATTGGTTATGTATTTTCTAATGAATTTTGAATTTGGTAGCGGAACTCTTTGATGCCCCAATTACATCATCTTGTGAAAAAGAACAAAATAGTTGTTAAAACCAACTGTTTTCTATAGGACACTGAGAATATAGGTAAAAGTTAGTTGAGTGGGGTTGAGGTTAGTTGGGTTGAGTCAACTGTTAAATATTCAGTCACCAACAAAGGAGCATTTTATTCCCCTTGTAAGAGAAGAGAGCAAACTACAGAGGTTTACGTTTCCAGTCTCTGTATATGTAGTTTGTCGTGGAGATGACTCATAGTAATTTGTAGGTGTATATATAATCATGGAGTATTCAGGATTCTTCTTAGAGTCTGTTTTTTTTTTTTAAATTGTCAGCGTACCTCGAATCCTTGACCTGTAAAGTGGAAGACTAAACTTCTTACCGCCCTAACCAAGAGTTGTTGGCTTCTTCATCTAGTCTTTATGACAAGTATCTGTTTCGTAACAGCCGTATTCTTATTCAATATTCTAATAATCAATTCTATGATTTTTTTTATGATTTTTTTTACATCAATTGCGTGCTAATTGATTTTGAAATATTTAGTTATATACTATGATTTATTATTTAATGAAGAGTTATTTTGCGAGAGGAGCAAAGAAAAGTACCGGGTGGTGAGTTTGAAGCATGAACTAACTTTGACTAATTTTACCATAAAAAAATAATGACATCTAACAAACCCTAACGATAGTTAACTCTAGTAAAAAGGTAAGATGCTCCAAAAACTATTTTTTTTAAAACTTTTCTGCCATTAATACTAACTTCTTAAATTTAGTTCCTTAACAATAGTTTTGCAATTTTTTCATAAATATTCAAAATAAAAATGAAAATTGTATTTACGTAAACCGGCGATCTATGAATCAAACGAGTGGAAAAAGTTTCAGGTGAAAATCTCATAAATTATTTTGTTTGAAGCTTTAAAATCCTTGAGCGTGGGTTCTAAATTTTTTGTTAGTTAAAAAACGTGTGATGTCATGTCCCGAATAATAATTTCTTTAAACTTTTGATGCCCAAAAACACAAATTTCTTAAATTCAGATGGCCTGACACTAGTCTTGCGCTTTTTTTCCAAAAATATCAAAAGAATATAAATATAGGATGTGATTTTGGATATTAACGTTTTGATTCAGAGGAATCTAAGATTTTGGTTGGGAAAAAACTTGGATGGCCACCTCAATTGTCACTCTTTCCTCTCACTACTCTTGAAAAGGGAAGGGTTCTCCTTCGTCAGAATCCCTGTCGTCTGAGATAAAGGGCAGAGGTTTCAAGGGAACCCTCTTCGAGAGTTTCAGAACCTCAGAGTTTTAGAGTTTCAAGTGAAAACATTTTCCTTCGTCTAAAATGAAGGGGGTTTCGGCGAAGCAAAACATTTCCTTCGTCGGTACCGTGAAAGGAAAAACAGATAGAGACGTGGAGAGAGTGAGAGCGAGAATCATGCAGGGTTTATAAGGGGATCCTCCTCGAGAGTTTTAGACCCACAATCAAGGGTTTCAGAACACTCGAGTGTTTTAAAGTTTCACAAGAAACCATTTATGAGATTTTCACCTGAAACCTTCTCCACTCTTTTGATACGGAGAGGGTTTCATTGGCTTGTTTACGTGAATATATTTTAATATATAAATGAAATTTTCATTTTTATTTTGAATATTAATGAAATAAATTTGCAGAACTATTGTTAGGGGGTCTAAGGTAAGAAATTAGTATTTGGAGCATAAAAGTTATAAAGAACTACTGTTTGGAGCATCTTACGTTTTTTTTACCAGAGTTCACTAATGTTCAGGGTTGTTACACGTCATTATTTTTGGATGGTAAAGTTAGTTCATGCGCAAAATTCAGAAGAGAACATCTTCATCCCCAAACTCATCACCCGATATTTATCGTTGTCTCTTTCACAAATAACTCCTGAATGAATTCACAAAAAGATATTTATGAATTAAAATATCTCCATCAATAATTTTTTCTTTCTTATTTTTATTTTAGTAAAAAATTTCAAGACAGTGTTTTCCGTTATGATATTTGAATATTCTGATAAAATTTAATTATTTTTGTTAAGATGATCCCAGAAAGTCAAATATGAGAGTTGTTATGACTTAATAGTCAACTTAAAATACCTAGATCGATAAATATGTATTTGAAATCGTAAAGCAAGAGAACGTTATTATGGTAAACTCAAAATCTTCTCTAATTTGACAATTCTCCTTTTTTTTGACAATTCTAGATCGATAAATAATTTGACAATTCTCCTTTGTAATCTCTATTCTCTATCTTCCACCAAAAACGTTTTACCTTCTCTTTTTAAACTAATGTAGTCTAAACTTTTTTTTTTTATGAGAATGTAGTCTAAATTTAAAATACCTAGATCGATAATATGTATTTGAAATCGTAAAGCAGAAAATTGTAGAGTAATAAAAGCTGAAGATCAACTGTGGATGTTTTATTGTGTGTAAACTTTCCGAACTTATTTTTCTAAGACTATTTCTCCAAATGATTTTAAGAAATACCATATTCACAAAACTATGTAAATAAAGTAGAAGATTAATTTTGATTGAGATTGGAGGCGTCATAATATAGACTATAGGAGCAGGTGACGACATTATGGAAGGTGCCAAAAACAATTATAAAGCTTTTTTTTTTTTTTTTGTTGAAACTAAAAACAATTATAAAGCTTGCTTCTACAACTTTAACGTCAAAGACAAAATGACGAGTTAGGATGTCGGTGGTGGCATCCACGTAAGCAAGAATTAGGGCACCGACGACTCCAGTAGGTCTACATCAGATTAACTCACCTTGCCAAGAATGAAAACAACCAAATCAATAGAAAAACCAAGAACAAAGGCAAAAGGTAAAAGGCAAAGTGGTGGTGGAATTTTCATATTTCCAATTGCTTCTTGCTCCACTAAATTCCGATTCTCTAACTTCGCTTTCACAAAAGGAGAGGGGAAAAGTGGTAGAGGAATAAATTTGATTCTTTATTGTTGCAAAGAATCTAAAATTTTGAAATCCTGTATTTTGAATTTTATGTAATTATTTTATAGTATTTCAACCGCTTATTATACTTATTTTCAAGCCAGTTAAAATTTATATAAATCTAGTCATTAATGCAGATATTCACAAAATGCATATTCCCTCATTTTTTTAAGGGATTTGATTCAATGAGCTCAAGCCCATAAAAGAAATTATGAGCTTGAGCTCCTATTGGTTGATTTCGGAGAGATCTCTTACCATATCAATTACTCCGCCTTAATTTAAAGAGTAGTTAGTAACAGCCCATATTATATTCAAGGAATTACAGAAGTGCCACATTTTGATAAAACTCACGTTAACAACCCTAACTACTATTAAAAACACTGCTTTGGGTTGTCATTTTTTATCATCATATTTCTTCTTGTCAATACTTTAATCCTTTTTTATGTATCTCTCCAAAAACACTGCATCAAGATAATTGTAATTAATCTTTTACAAAATTGAAGTGAAATTTGTTTTAGTCCAAAAAGAATAATGAGAAATAATTTTAATTGGTCCTTTTCTATGTATCTCTTTCTTCGTATCATCACGTTATCATGGAAATAACATTGTTTCAAAATCCATCATCATCAATATAAAATAAGGAGTTAGAGAAATAAAGGACCTTGTTTTTAGAGAAAGAAAGAGAGTAAAATTTATGGGAAGAACTTTGATTTCAAACCCAGCGTCATGGAAATGTCATTGTTTCAAAACCCATCATCATCAATTTAAAATAAGGAGTTAGAGAAATAAAGGACCTTGTTTTTAGAGAAAAAAAGAGAGTAAAACTTATGAGAAGAACTTTAAGATTTCGTGAAGAGGTAGAAAAATAATATTTTTTTGTATAGCTAAAACTAAAAATTGTGTTGTAATTAAACTTTTTTGGTTAAAAAACTTTAAAATAATGAAAAATAAAAAAATTCTAATATTAAAGAGAATAAAATCTGAAGGTTCCATAGAAAATTATAGTCATGTTTTTACGACATAGAAACGAAAACAAAAAGTAAAAGGTATAACTATTTTCTTTTTTGTGAAAAGACACAGAAAAAGTTGGGTGGAATTATGTAAATAGTTGGTTTTAATGGGTCATGTCCAAATGGCAGGAAAAAAAAAAAAAAAGAAACAAACCAATTACCGAGAGAATTGGAGCTTTCATTGGTATTGGTGGTAAATATGTGAATACTAGACTTTTGATGGGTTATATTTATTACCCTTAAAATTTGGAGAAATTCATGGGATGATAGCTGTCCTCCTTTAGGCCAGAGAAGCATCTCAAGGTATAGCGTCTAATCCTGACCGTTAATGGCTCGAGCTCATACCTCCGGATATGAGCTCGAGCTCATCCAATCACTGCTCTTTTTTTAATGGTGGTCGGACAACAAAATTATGTTTTAGAGTACCTGTTTTTGGGTGGAATATTTTTGTTTCTCTTTTGTATCCCAAGCCCCCACCACCTATTCTCTCACTCAAGCGAGGTTGTCGACGATTTTAAAAAGATTCTTGTTTCTCTTTTCCTTCAACTGCAACCAGGGCCGTGCCTGAGAATCAGGGGGCCCTGTGCGAAATTTGAACATGGGCCCTTCGTGTAGTAAAAAATTACAAAAAAAATAAACAAATACAAGATAATTCATTAGTCGTAGATGAAATCATAAATGAAAACAATAGCATTTTGAAGAAAGTAGTCGTAAGAGAAAAAAATTATTTTAAAGTTTCTTTTTCTATTAGAAATCTAGTCTAAGAATTCACAATCACTGATCAGTAGACAGATTTATTTATTCTATCTTGATTACGTATCAATGCACCTAATTATTATAGAGTCCCTTTCCCTTATAGTTGTTTAAGGCGCCCAATTATAGAGAGAATTTTCAATTTTGTACCCAATTCGGTGTCAAACACAAAAGCAAGGGCCTATAGATCCTAACCACTAACCAATAAAACAAATAAAAATGGGAGCTTGATTAGCCCAATTACAAAGAGAATGCCGAACTCAGTTTAAGGCGCCCAATTACAGAGAGAATTTTCAATTTTTTACTCAAATTGGTGCCAAACACAATAGCAAGGGGCCTATAGATCTTAACCAAGAAAACAAATAAAAATAGGAGGTGCGGCCTGTGGGAGTCGAACCCGCGTCTACCACATGAAACGCCGCTCAACTAACCAATTATGCTAGCTGTTTGTTTTGATTAGACTAGATATCTGTCGTTCTTATATTACTAGCATCTATAAGAAATAAAAAGTGGGCCCTTTGTGTTTGGGGGCCCAGTGCGGGCGCCCTGCCCGCACGCCCCCAAGCACGGCCCTGACTGCAACCACTGTTGGTCGACACACCACCACCATCGCAGATAAAACCACTTATCACGATTTCTCTCTCTAATTCTCCTTAGCTAGCCGGAACCTTGACGAAAGAGAACCTTTCTTCGCAAAGGAGTTGCATATTGAAAATTCGTCAAAAGTCGAAACTAAGAAGAGTTTCCGGTAAATAGTCAAGAATAAAAATTAAATTGGGTTTAAGGTCCAAACTTAATATAAAATAGGTGAATTTTTTTTAATATTTATTTTGTCTCGTAAAAATACACAAATGTATCACTAATGTGTTGATTGTGTTTGTAAATGTGTAGATATATGTAAGAATAAGTTTGTTTTGTACGCAACACAAATCAAATTGCGTGAACTTTAACAATAAAATGTATAGGGTCATTTACGTTTTGTTTAATGCAATAAGATAACGATGTCATACAAAAATGATTTTTTTTGTGAATCTTCAAAAATGGTATATACAAAGATGATTTGTTTCGTACATTTTAAACTTTGTAATGTTTTTGGACTTTTGACCCATTTTGTGTTAATAGTTGACTTTTTGTGCTATTAGGGTCCATATTTTGGACCTTCCACCAATACTTTCTTGATTATATTATAGACACATATTATGTGGAAGAAAAGAATAAACCAAGATTTAAAATATGACTCAGTCCACTGGATAAATCTAAATTCAAATCTTATCGTTGAAAAATAGGCTTCAATTATCGTACTGAAAAATAATACTATTAGCGTACAACATAACAAATTAACATACTAGCAAATCGATGTAAATGTATTTACCGAATATCTGAGTTCTATTGGTCTTGTTAGGAAAAATAACCTAATTAACTTGTTCAGGAATATGAAGATAAACGATGTGAATATAAAGGCAGAGACACCAAGATTATTAAACGTGGCAAAAAACCCTCCAAGATGGAAGGTAAAATAACCACGGGACCTAGTCCAGCAATCTTCCACTATGATTAATAATGGGTTACACAATTCTTCACCAAACCTATGGTGGATAAACCAATTGTTCAAGATGTGTAGAAACACTCTTGGATAACAATTCTCCCCTAAACAAATAGAGGATTAACCAACTCTTCAAGATGTGTGGAAACATTCTTGGATCAACTCTTCCCTAAATAAATAGAGGATTAACCAATTCTTCAAGATGTGTGGAAACACACTTGGATAACAACTCTTCACCAAAACTATGGTGGATAAACTGAACAAAGAAACAAAGAAACAAAGAAATAGAAATCTCTCTTGAAAGAACCACTTCAGAAATCTCTCTTTCTCTGACTTCTCTTTGTTCTAAAAGTTGTGTATAATCTCTTCCCTTTCATTACCTTTTTATAATGATAAATAGGGAGGTTTAGCAATAGAAATAAGAATTCCTTTTTAGGCCCCAAATAAGGAATAAGAGAAATCCTATTTCAACTAGGAGTCCTTTTATTATAAGGAGGGACCCCAACAGGTCTAGTCTATTTTTTCATAACTTTGTGTATCACGGATTTCACGACTATATATACTTGCAGGACCGCAAAATCAAAAGCCTATAGAAGGCATGGTCCTATCGCAATCTTCTCGGATTTAATGAAATAAAAGTAGCAAAATAAGGCATTGTGTTTTTTAGAAGCAAATGTTGACGAGATGAAGAGTATTTTGGATGACCATAACTTGCAACAACAAAAAAAAAATTTGGATGACCGTAAAAGACTGGCCTTATTTTTTGATCTATAAAAAAATTCCTGTATATTTTGTAGGAGTCATTATATTCTTTATGCTAGTATTAGTTATAAATTATATATAAATTGTGCGTGATCGTTTTGCTTTTAGGAGATTCTTATAATGTCTAGTTTCTTGTCGTCTTCGCCCTTTAAAATCATTTTCGTTACCGAATCATTGCCTATTTCAGTAAATTACAACAACAACAATCTACATTCAATGTATACCAAAAATTATATGGCTTTAGACGAATAGAGGGGTGTCACACAACCATTTATGGATTTTTTTAAACACTGGTTTCATGTGATCTTAAGGCTTTGTAATAGTACTTCATGAATAAAAAAAACTTGAGGAGGCAAGGAAGAAATCATTTTTTTATAAAACAAAATCAGAAGAATCAAACCAAATATACTTCTTACTCTTCTTTTCAGGAGAAGAATGGAGATATAATGCACGGGTTAAAGCTTCTCTGTTCAACTTTGTACTTCTCTGTTTTGAACTTCCCAACTCTTCTACTTTTACTCTTCCAAATGCAAAATAGGAACAGAGAGCATCCTTAAAAATACATTCACAGCCCAAATAGCAAGCAAAGTGAGTTCTTAAATGACTATCAAATAAACTAATAAAGTTTACCAACTCTCTTCTTGTCTTCTCTTTGACTCCACAGAATCATTCTACAATTCCCTTTTTGAAGGAATCATTCTAGTATTTTTGCTTTGAGTTTGATAATGAGCCTCTAGAGAGAAGGCAATACTCAATTTGATGATTTTTGGGGGGCAAGAGAGTTAAGAAGGGAGTTGGATAAATTATGTAGATTAGGGGTGGCGATGGATACCAGTCTACGTGGAAACAACCCGACCCGGAATTGTTTGTGTCGACTTTAGGTTCTCATTTTCATACTCGATAAATATATAGCACCCATCGGGTATTATTATTGGAATTGATAAAATTTCAATACTAATTGAGTATACCTGTTGGATATACCCTATACCTTACTTTAATAGGTATTGATTGATTCTTCAATAAATTTTAAGGTTATTTTTCAAATAGCCCCCAACTTTGTGACCGATTTCTTGCCTAGCCCCTTATTTTGTCAAAAATACTCAGATGACCCACTTTTTGAGTTACCGTTATAACACCGTTAACTAGACATCACCCTCTCTCCTCCATCTCATCACTTCTCTCTGCCACTTCATCGTCTTCACCGGCGAAGGTCGTCGACCGGCTACCTTCAAACATAAAAAAAAAAATATTTTGTCTCTCTCCTCTCTATCTCTAAATCTTTTTTTTATTTTCCTCTCTCTCTAAGTACTCCGGCGAAGCGGAAACCCCTTCGTCGGAGAAACCAGACTGGAATCTGGTTTCACCAACCAGACGGTCGGGTTTCAAACCAGACCTTCTGGCGAAGGGAAAATCCCTTCGACGGAGTACTTAGAGAGAGAGAGAGAGGAATAAATAAAAAATTCAGAGAGAGGAGAGAAAAAAATTTGCCGGCTGGCGACCTTCGCCGGTGAAAACGATGAGGTGGCGAGAAGGTGATGAGATGGAGGAGAGAAAGTGATGACTAGTTAACGGTGTTATAACTGTAACTCAAAAAGGGGATCATCTGGGTATTTTTGACAAAGTAGGAGGCTAGGCAGGAAACCTGTCACAAAGGTTGGGGCTATTTGAGAAATAACCCTAAATTTTAATGACTCGAATACTTATTATCAATAATTGTTCAGCTTTGACCAAGTCGACGAATTAACCTGAGTAGTGTTAAATTTGTGTTCTTTGAGCTTTACATGTACTTTTTTTTTGCTCAGAGTACTCAAAGAACGAAGCAGAGAAGCATATACTTTGGAATCAACAGAAACCGCCTTCTTCAAGCTCTGAAACAAATTCTAAGCACTTTCGGTGTCCTTTTACTTGCTCAAAGTACTCAAAGAACGACGTATACCATGTTAAATTTGTGGACATCCAACTAAAAAACAATTGCCTATACATTATATTCTTGTTACGAGATCATCTTTCTCTCATGTGTGACTATTCTCACATAATCCTTCACGTGTGGCGTTCTTTGAGGCCAACACGTGCCTCTTCTTTTCGGTGGAGTAAAGAATGTGTGGCTTTTAAACCAGTGATGTGTGAGCTTAACTCTGATACCTTGTTAAAATTGAGGGCATCAAACTCAAAATCATTTGACAATGTGTGGAATGACCTATAAATTATATTCTTGGTTACTAAATCAGTTGTATCCCATGTGAATCTATTCTCACAATTATCACGTGATAGCTTCAACCGCACATACAATGAACGAACCTTTGTTGAGCAAACAAAGAGGTCGACTCAAAAGAACTTTACAATCTGAGCCCAACTTTAATCGAAGAGATCGTTGAGAAGTCGGTACAAGTCTTCTAGGCACCTTCAACTCCGTTTAAAGGCAAGTAGAAAGGTAGATCCGAGTAAGCTCTGCTCTGACTAGAGAGACAAAGCACGGAAATCTGGAAAAGTAAGCTCGACACTTTAAACTATACTTCGTTTGGAAGAATGACGGTTTCATAGAAGATAAGATAAGGCCAAAGATCCGCTTTTCTCACTGAAGTCGTTAGTGACAAAGATACAAACACGATAAGTGACTCTTGCCTCATACCATCATGCCACGTGGTTATCCATTGACGATAAGTGACTCTTGCCTCATACCATCATGCCACGTGGCTATCCATTGACGATAAGTGACTCTTACCTCAAGTATCCATAACAGTAAAATAGGAGGAAGGAACCAATCAGAGGGCATAAAGCTATTTTTCTAAGGATATCGGGAAATTACTTTCCGACATCATTAACCAAGCATTAACTACGTTCTTACTACGTCAATTTAAATTATCTTTTGGTATAGCATTCTTAATTTATAATCAAAATATATTATCATAAATTTTATAACAACTTTTAATTTGTAATAATAAAATTTTAATACCTTACTCGTGTACTTTTTGGAATAGTTTGTTATTAAATATATATGTCTTAAAGAATAATATTTATAATTAGTGGTTAAAATAATCAAATATAAAGTCTTATAAACACTGATAACTACCCAATATCTGACGGCTCCTTATTTCTAGATTTCGGTTCTGGATTCTTGTATTATAGAATCGGAACCGTTAGAAGTAGTATTGTAATTTTGGAAACTAGACGAGTTTCGATGAAGGGACTCCTCCCTTTCGCCGGAGATAGAGAGTACAAAAAGTAAAATGAGAGCGAGGAAAAAGAGAGAAGAGATAGAGAAGAGAGAGAGAGAAGAGGGAGAAGAAGCAAAAAATGTCGCCGGACAATTCCAGTCGGCAACTTTAAAGGTGTGTTTGAGAAAAGGGTTTTAGGTATTTTTGATGTTTCAACCTTTTTCCCCACAAAATTTTCTTTCTTCCTCAAAACAACCACCTTGTTTTATTATAGTTAACATTTAGTGTTATTTTATAAGAGTTAGGTCCATATTACACAATCATGATGTAGTCATTTAATATAATGATGTGACGAATCATTAAAGACATGCAAAATAATAAATTTAGAGACCATTCGGTCAATTAGAGAAACCCAAGAATTAACAACGTTGAATCGACTAAACGTAAGAATTAACAACATTGAATCGACTAATGGACAATGCAACGACCTGGCCAATCAAGTCTAACTAAATATAGTCGAAAGGGGCCTTGTGAAGTGTAAAACCTACGCAAAAATATCTAAATAGATATAACACTAGGGTCAGATTGAATTGAAAGAATTTAAGAAAACTAATTGTTGATGGGGTCAAATGGTTTCACCAAACAAATAAATGGTGATTTTTAGTAGTACTAGTTTGACTTCATAAAAAGTATCAAGAAATAAGAAAAACTAGAGAGACTCTGAACATAAATCTCATGTGCTTGTCATATTTTATGCGTCTGATGATTCTGTTTCACTGAACTGCGAATCACCTCAAACCACATAGGAGTTCTGTCAAGATCTGTCTAGTTCTTTTTTGTTCCTAGCAAATACTCTTTGAAACAAACCAATTTAATCTCATTCTAATTCTTTTAGCTCTCTCAATTATAATATTTAACCTATTTGACTCTCTAATTTTTGTATTTGGTTTCTCAAACTCTAGAAGTTTTAACATCTTATGCAAGTCACGCCTAAATCTTCTCATATTTTACCGTTGCAAATTTTGGGAGTTTCTACACACAATTCAACATACAGGTTAAACCGTTAGAGTCAACATTTGGTTGTCCAAGTGGTTCAAAGTGTTGACTTAAACTCCAAAAACCTGGAGATCCTAGGTTCGGTCTAATGGGAGGTGGAATCCATGGTTATTGAACTTGGGTTATTAAAGGTATAACTAACGTGACTTTAGGCCTCTTTCATGTTATTGGGTTGTAAGACTTTAAGGCTCTTTCATTTTAAGCTTAACTTAGGCGGTTATCGTGCGTATTACATCTTAATGATTTATCAATGCCTTATAATGACTAACGTAGAGCGTAGTCGAATTCTCAAAAAAAAACATACAGGTTAGGCAAATCTAAATCTTGATCGTTCTTTTCGAATGACAAAAAAAAAAAACATACGAATTAGACAAATCTAAATCTTGATTGTTGTTTAAAAAAAAAACTTTCTTATGTAGTTGACGAATTATTTAGCATTTCTATTAAATTTTTAAGTGGAAAAATTCTTACTCTTCTTAAAAATAGCGAGAACTTATAGAAAGGGAAGTTTTAAAGGGGCCCCCGTTCTTGTTAAAAAGACCCCTCCTTGTGAATTCAGTGCGAGACTGCGAGCCCACCGAATTTACAAGAGCCCACTGGATTCACAAGAATCCATTCAGTATGAACCCACAGATTTCATAAGAACTATTTTTCAACAAGACTGGAGGACTCCTATAAAAACTTCCCTAGTCGAAATTGTCACACACCAACCTAATGTTGTCATCTAGACATGTACTTTAGGGCACACAACAAAAGTTTATTTGATACAAAAAAACAACGCTTCACATTTCTTTGTTTCTTTAATACTCCATTTTTCTCTCTCTTACTCTTTTACTACTACTTGTATTGCCGACACACATTTACACACACACAGTACATACTCTCTTCCTTCCTTCCTGAAAGCTTCGAATCTCTCCCTCCCCCACTTCTTTAATGTCGAAAACAAGAAAAGAAGGTGAAGAAGATCTGGGCTTTCTCAGTTTCTCATTCTTCTTTCTATTTCAATGGCTGATTTCCATCTCTCTTGAATCAATACACCAACATTGACTAACTTATACTCAAAACAAACATTATGATGAACAATATTTCGATTTCTCTCTCTAACTTTCGATTCTTAATCACTTGTTCTATTGGTTTGATCGTGTTTGTGTTATTCTTTACTCCGTTTCTCGTTCACGGTGCCACTGATCCTTCTGATCGTAAGTTATCTGGATTGATTTTGAATGTTGATGAAAGAGATTTTAGTTTTGTGGTTTTTAGGTTTTAGGAACTGAGAAATTTTTTTTGTTCATTTTGCAGTTCGAGCTCTTCAAGTTCTTTATACCTCATTAAATAGCCCATCTCAACTATCTGGATGGAAATCTGATGCTGGTGATCCATGCGGAGAATCATGGAAAGGGATCACTTGTGAAGAATCCTCTGTTGTTGCTATGTAAATCTCTCTCTCTCTCTCTCTCTCTCTCTCTCTCTCTCTCTCTCTCTCTCTCTCTCTAGCTTTCGCTCTTTGCTTTATTTGATTTGATTGGTGTTTCTAATCGACAAAATTAACAGTCAGGTTTCTGGAATGGGGGTGACCGGGACGATGGGATACTTGCTGTCAGACCTTTTGAGATTGAGAACACTGTAAAGAATTTCATTTTATTTAGTTTGACCTAACATAAGTAAATGTTTTGATTTGAACTCTTTTTCTTCTTTTTGTTTGTGGTACTAATTTGATTATTTTTTTGATGTATTAGGGATTTAAGTAACAACAATGTTCATGATACCATCCCATATCAGTTGCCACCCAATCTTACAAGCCTGTAATTTATCGATATCTTTGTTTCTTTGTTCTTTAATTTTATAATGATTAATGAACTGTTATTTTGACTGGTTAATTATTGAATTTTCTCCAATTTACAATGCAGAAATCTTGCCAAGAACAATTTAAGTGGAAATCTTCCTTATTCCCTTTCTAATATGGTTTCACTAAATTACTTGTAAGTGGGTCTTCTTGGGTTTCTCGTTTGTTGTTTTGGTTTTAGAATTCTATGATTAGGGTTAATGTTTTATTTTCATTCTAGGAATGTTAGTGCCAACTCGCTCTCACAGTCTATTGGAGATGTTTTTGCAAATCTTCAAGCTCTCTCTGTCATGTAAGATCTCAGTATCTTGTTTGCAACTATTGTACTTTACAATTTCATTGTTGTAGTGTTACTTTTCTTCATTGGATGTTATAATTGCTCCGGCTGATTTCTATAGTCTAATATTTGAACTCTCGTCTAGTTTAGAAGGATGGTATTTGACATGCCTTAGTAAGATTGCTACATGTATACGCTCTTAAAAAGGCTATTGGGCTATACTTTCACTTTTCTCTCGAGGTATAGCCTCAACATTGCCGTGTTTGGCTGATGTTTCCATTTATCCTCTCTTTTTCGTTAATGTGTCTCTTTTAAGCTTTTGATAGTAATAAAATAATCAATTAGGAGTTTATAAGCTGTGTATTATATAAGTTTGCAATTTCGAGCCTTAAGGATTGCTTCCTTTGCTATTTAAGGAATTTCACCCAAGACCACCTTAGCCTTTTTAACTAATGAACATACAGCTGGTGATAACCAACCTTACCACATAGATTCAGATTATAAGATTTAGTTTCAAAATTTGATGGTTCGTCAAGCTTGTTTTCTATACGTAATAAACATTTATGTCTTTTGAATTAACATTACTTCTTCCACATTAAAGAATGACAATTTAATTTAAATTCATTAACCTTTTTATGTTCTTTCGATTGCAGGGATCTATCATTCAACAACTTTACTGGAGATCTTCCCAATTCACTTAGTTCAGCATCCAATCTTTCTAGCCTGTGAGTATACTTGGGAGCATTGCAGTTGCGATTGAGCGTCTGTCTGGCATATTCTTCTGTTTTCTGTGGTTATTTGTAACTTCTGAATGTATTGCAGCTATTTGCAAAACAATCAGTTGACAGGTTCGGTTAATGTTCTTGCTGACCTGCCTTTAGCTAATCTGTAAGTTATTTTGATTTGTCTTCTTTTCTTCTCGTGCTTCTAGATGGGAAAGTGTTGTTATTTTTGGATCTGTTTTCACACCTACTCTTAATTCTCTACAGAAATATTGCAAACAACCAGTTTACTGGATGGATCCCAGGGGCATTTAGTTCAATCCCAAATTTAATGTAAGTTATGTATTTCTCACCATGATATATGGGTATGGCCCATTTAACTTCCAAAATACATGGCAATGCTGCCAGTGCAAGGCAGTTAGAAATACTTCTTTGATTTGGAAGCGGTCCGATTTTGGTTTGTTATACTGAGCTTTTTCATTTTTCTAACTCCATATTACAATTAAACAGATCCAACGGAAATTCTTTTACCAATGGCCCGGCGCCTCCTCCACCACCATACACCTCACCTCCACCTGGCAGATTGCCGAACAATCGTAACCACACTGGGCGCGACATAGATAAGGCTCCACACTTAAGTCGTCAAAGTAACAATGGGCTGAAAGCTGCCCCTATTGTGGGCATAGTTGTGGGTTCTATATTGGTGCTTGTGTGTGCAATGCTAGCTCTGGTGTTTTGCCTTCGGAAGTTTTCGCAGCATAAACATGAGAATGAAAGGAATGCACGGGCTCCGCTGGGAAGTCTTTCTGTTGGTGCTGATAAAGGTTTGTATGCATCTTGATATTCGAATTTAAGGTTTTTACATTTATTGGACAAATGCTTAAATTGAAATTTAAGGTATCCTTTGTTCTCAATACAGAAACACAAGAGCCAGGGGCCAAAAATGTGACTGCCATGACAGATATGAAACCACTACCTGCAGAGATGTTGATGGGTGAACGTGGATATGGGAAACCTGGATCTGTAAAGCGAATTAAAAGCCCTATTACTGCCACTTCCTACACTGTTGCATCTCTTCAAACTGCAACAAACAGCTTTAGTCAAGAAAATCTTGTTGGTGAAGGATCTTTTGGCCGTGTTTATAGAGCAGAGTTCCCTAATGAAAAGGTATCAAATTTAATGCCTGCAAATCTTTGATATTTCCCTCAAAATCTCCGTTTTTGAGTCTCATACGCGTATAACATATGTTTTCTGGGGGTGAGGCGATTAGCCTCTCGCTTTGCCTAGGCATGCCCTAGGTTGTAATTATAAGTCATAATAAGGCAACCCAAATACGTTTTTCCCTTCAGACTCCTGCTTGTGTTTTCATTCTTTTTCATGATATTTACTTGCACACACCTACCTATGTAGATTATGATCACCAGTCTACGAAACATTCAAGAATCAATAGGAAAAAGATTAAAAATGAAATACCTTGGTCACATAGTTAGCCGACCAAGTTTTTTGACATGTCAGGTTGGTGCACGTGCCGCTGCCCTTGACAGATGCTTTTTAGAGATTATCTGATTCACACTTATAATCAAAGTTTTACTATTTTAATGGGTATCAGCTCCTTTCTTCATCAACTATCTTCACGTAGCTGTTTACCAGTTAATACAAAATGAAGATGCTCTGAAGTATCCAGGGGTCTTTTTCAGTTTCATTTTGCTTAGCTTGTTGCAGTCTTGATCATCAATTAGTTCACTTCGTAATTTTTACTACCCTTATCCCTCACAGATCCTCTTATATTTGTTTCTAGATTTTGGCGGTTAAGAAGATCGATAGTGCAGCATTATCGTTACAGGAGGAAGATAATTTTCTTGAAGCTATTTCAAACATGTCACGTCTAAGAAACCCAAACATCGTTACACTGGTGGGATATAGCACAGAATACGGTCAACGCCTCCTGGTTTACGAGTACATTGGGAACGGTAACCTGCATGATATGCTGCACTTTGGGGATGATAGAGGCAAGTCACTTACGTGGAATGCCCGTGTTAAGGTTGCACTTGGCACTGCTAGAGCTCTAGAGTAAGTTTAGCGTAAAATTACTGCTCAAATATTATTTGGTTTTTAATTGCGGTTCATTTCTAAAGGTCTGTTCCACTATTTTCAGGTACTTGCATGAAGTTTGCTTACCTCCAGTTGTGCATAGAAACTTCAAGTCGGCAAATATTTTGCTTGATGAGCAGTTTAATCCCCACTTGTCGGATTGTGGACTAGCTGCATTAACACCAAACAACGAACGACAGGTGAGCCAAATGGAATCAGCAGTGCTACTCATAGTTTCTGAATACTTCTGCTTTCATAAGATGACTTTAGCATCCATATAAAGTAATAAATCGGATATATATGAATAGACCTCAATAATGAAAATAAGTTTCCAGGCAGAAAGTTGGAGTTCATCCTATCTGTTTGAACTTTTACAATGGACATCCAATTTTTTTTCGCCTTCCTATGAGTGATTGTTTGTGATTAGTCACCACTACTCAATATGAACTTCGAAATAGATTGGCGGAGTAGTTCATCTTACCTAATATTTTAATGGCCCAATTTGATTTTGTATAGGTTTCGACTCAGATGGTTGGCTCTTTTGGCTATAGTGCTCCTGAATTTGCTATGTCAGGCATTTATACTGTAAAAAGTGATGTGTACAGCTTTGGAGTTGTTATGTTAGAGCTGTTGACAGGCCGAAAGCCATTTGACAGGTAAACCTTTTATAAACCCACAGGCCACTAGTCTTATACTCTTATGTTTATGGAATAGTGTCCATGTTACGGATTTTGGAAGCTTCGACTGATTTCTTTGTTCTGCTTTCTGATTAATGCAGTTCGAGGGTAAGAGCAGAACAATCTCTTGTGAGATGGGCTACTCCACAGCTGCATGATATTGATGCTTTGGCTAAAATGGTTGATCCGGCACTAAATGGCATGTACCCTGCCAAATCTCTTTCACGTTTTGCGGACGTCGTTGCCCTATGTGTTCAGGTTTGCTTCTTTACTAATGCTTGCGAAGAATAATTTCACCACCATAAACTATAATAATATTGCATCTATATTCTAAATGAGTTTTTGTTTGTAAAGTAAATAACTAGAAAATAAACAACCATAGATCAAAATGATTTTAACGTGGTTTGGCTAGACCATATGAGAGTGGTGAGGAGGCACAAAGTTACAAGAGAAGTAGCAAAAAAAGAGAAGGTTAAAATTACATGTTTCCAACTAAAACTTCTCAATTCGTACCATGTCCAATTGCGATTTCTCACCAGTTTGACCCGAGAACTTTAGGGTTTTAAAGGTTGAACCCCTGTAGTCTCTCAACAATATAAATAATGGTATAGATAATCTTAACCATTACGAACCAGGACTCCTTGTCTAGAAGCACAATGAAGAAAGTGAAGGGCTCTGATGAGCGGCTTCATTACCTTTAAACCCCAATGTGTGGACTCTAGGCCACAATCCTTCTCCTAACAAGACAACTGACAGAAAACTCTTCTGAATGAGATCTCTCATTCCAATTTCTTTAGCTCTACACTCTGATATTTGATTTAAGAATTTGAAACTTTCTTTTCTCCGTTCTCCTTTATATTTGTATTACTTTTCTTCTCATTTGCAAGTCTTACCTAACCCTACTTGATTTCTTAAAGTGATTCTGGAACTATATTTATTTCTACATGGTTTGTGTAGCCGGAGCCAGAGTTTCGACCTCCGATGTCAGAAGTAGTACAAGCATTGGTTCGATTAATGCAAAGGGCAAGTGTAGTTAAAAGGCGTTCAAGCGAGGAATCTGGATTCCCTTACAAACTTTCAGATTACGAAGCAATCGAAATGTCATTTTAAGTTGACGCTATTGATTTTGCCTACCAGAAAACAGGTTTCGTTTTGCGACGACCACAATATGAATATATATAGAAGATGAGACATACAAAGAAGAGATTCAAGAAGTGAACTATGGTTATAGTAATTTGAGTGATACTGGTTTCATATGGAAAGTGCCATACCAAGTTGTACATTCTTAGGACAATGCTGAACACAACACTGCAGAACACGTCAAAATTCAGAATTCTACGGTACCGTATGGTTCATCTTCGTGCCTCATTCACATACTGGCAGCCGATTCATGCGGGATTTTCTGTCTTTTTTAGCATTTTTCATATTTTTAAACATACTTCCAAAATCATTTGTATTTAAAATCTTTTAATTGAAGTTTTCCTGCAGATATGTAGTGGATATTGATGGAGTAAAATAAAAGCTTTGAACTTCCCATCTCATTACTGTGAAACTTTGCCTGCATATGTGGGTCTAAGATGGTCCTTTTGATGATTTCCTCACACTTAGTATGGTGATGGTAAACTTCAGTGCACAACTTTTTGAGAGATTATTCTTTTCGTTAGTCTTACTCAAAGGTTGATTGACTGGCTAATGTGTCATGTTGCTGACTATATACTTCAGTCATCAACTTGTAAAAATCTCACTTATTTTAAGATCATACGTATGGATTGCGACATCAATGTTTTGAGTAGACTCTTAGAGGCTGTTTGATTTTTTTTTAGCACTTATAAGTGCTACCACTTAGTGATAATCACTAAATCATCTTTGGCCAAAATACCCTCGATAACGTGCAGAACCTTAAACAAATCTTGAAAGATTTCAATGAGGCCTCTGGATAAATGATTAACTATGTTAAATCCAACATAATCTTCTCCAAAAACTCCCATCCCAAATTCAAGCGAATGAACATTCGCAACCTCAAAGTCCATCAATCCTCGTCCGGCGATAAATACCTGGATACTAACCTATTCATTGACAGAAATAAAAATCATGCCTTCAAATTCCTTCTCACCCAAATCAATAACAAACTCTCCAAGTGGCAAACCAACCTTCTCTCTCAAGCTGGTCGCTCGATAGTTATTTCAACTATTGCAACAACCGTTCCCCGATACCAAATGCAGTATTTTGCCATTCCCAAAGGCATTTGTAACAACATCGAGTCCTTTCAAAGGACTTTCTAGTGGGGGAAAATCCAAAACATTTCACACCATCAACTGGTCCGCCATATGCAAGCCACGCAAATTAGGTGGATTAGGGCTTCGTCTTCCTCTCCTAGATAATCAAGTTTTCCTCAATAAGCTGAATTGGCGTCTACTCAACAATTCTCATGCGATTTGGGTCCAAGTTCTCAAAGTCAAATATTTCCCTAAATCGCAAAAACCCTCCCCTCCTAAAGCTAACCACTACTGGCCTTGGAAGTCTATGAGCAAACATTTCAGCCAAATGGATGGTCTTGTCTTCTGGGATATCAACAATGACGCTCACATCAGTATCTGGCATGATTTTTGGATCCCGAACCATCCACCCCCTATCACCAATCATAGTAACTCTAACCTCAATCGGGTTGCCCAACTCATCACAAATAATACCTGGAACATTAATTTGATTAACAATTGTTTTGATAGTGACACATGCATCGCGATTTTGAGTATTAATTTGCAGACAGATAAGGAGGACAACATGATTTGAAGCATCATTAGTTTCAAGTCAAAAAATGGAAGCTAAGAAGAATTTCTCAATATGATTTGAAGCTTCCAAAAGGTAAGTTGGTCACAACATGAAAGAAGGAAATAAAAAATAATTCACTCAAAATGGTTTCTCTCTAACAATTTAAAAAAAGAACGAGTGACTAATTTTTGGGAACGGGAGTGCTACATGTACAAAATCCTTGACATTATGAGTCATTTTCACTAAAAAGCAAAAGAAATTCAAAGTTTTTCAAAGTTTGACTTTGATCTGGATCGTTCTTTTACCCGTGTGACTCATCGTGCCAAGAATCTTATCAAAGATTCTTTGTACACTTAGCATTTCCCTTTTGGGGAAGTCTTTGCACCCCAGTACTTTTCTTATTTCCCCAAATCACCCACCAAATTATTTTTGTCTTGTTTGCCAAAGGGGTGTAATTGTGGTCGAGATTAGGTTGGGCTCACTGGTTATATTTTTGCTCAACTCTCTCTGTCTACTTTCATCAAAAAAAAAAAAACTCTCTCTATCTACTAGTGCTTTTTTAGAACGGGTCAGGGTCGAGTTTCACCATCCGAATTCGGGTTTGACCCTACTTTCTGCCTTCATCTAATTCCATCGGGAGAAAGAGAAAGGGTTTTACAAAACCTACGATTCCTCACTGGCAACCCAACCGGACTACAATTTACTTACTCGCCCTAATCCGGCAGTGTAAACAGGAAATATGGCTTCATCCATTTCCAAGAAGATCCTTCATTCACTCTTATCATCTTCATCACTTTCTCGTTTCCAAATCTCCAATACTGGTTAGGGTTTCTCACTTCTCTCTCTCTCTCTCTCTCCTTGATTAATTCAATAGTATCCTGACTAATTCATTATATTGTTCTTTATTGAACAGCTTCTTCTGCTCTGGAAGCCTCTCAATCTTACAAGGTCCTCTAATCCAAAACCTGATTTTAAGTGAAATCCCAAATTTCCAATCATGGGTTCTAAACTGTTACCATTTTTGATGTTGTATTTGTTGTTTTCAATGCAGAGTGTTTTTTCATCTTTCATAGCTAATAGAAAGTTTTCAACAACCATTCTAACTCCTCAATCATGTGAGGGTCAGTTTCCCCCTGAATTGCTATCCAACAAGACTGTTTTAACTCCTGACCGTACTCAAGGTATGAATATTAAGAACACAAAATTAAAGATCTCATTTTATGTTTTTAATCGTTTTAATAGGTTGCCTGACTATTTTGTGTATTTGGGTAGCTTGAAATGTAGAGAAAATTGGTATTGAGATCTAAAATTCCTGCATTATGAACTAGCTCAGGGCGGTTGATGCTTTCATAATATATTGAACTGCTCTTTGTTTCTTAAGTTAACTATGTTTTGGAACATACTTATGTGCTTTCTGGTTTATTCATTCGTTTAATTTATGTTTTAGGATGCTATGAGGACCTTGTAATCCCTATAACAAATTTCCATAATGAAGAAAAGGGCTTCATGGTCCTGGCAGGTGATGTTTTTGATGTACCCATCAGGAAAGATATTGTCCATCGTGTTGTACGATGGCAGCTCGCGAAACGGCAACAGGTATGACACTTGAGTCTTCTCAATGCACCACAAGTGTCGTATTATGCTCATAACTTAATATCTAGTAATCGCTAGTGACCAGTCTTGTGATAAGACTAAATAATTAGTATCTTGTAGTGTGTGATTTGAGAATCCATCCTCAATAGGGCTGAAACTGTAATCAAGGAGGTGAGATCAGGCACACCCTAAGGCTGTACTCGTCTATTTGGCTTTTAACCTCAAGGCGAGGGCCTTGAGGCACATTGAGCAAAGCGTGCAACTTGTTTGCCTTAAACAAGGAGCGAGACGCAAGAGGACGTGGGGTAATAACACAAGTGATCAGACAAATAATAACTTATTATGCTAGGGAGTACTTAAATACTTTATTTTCATGACTGTAATGCCCTAAGTCTTGATTTCCACATCGCGCGCCATGAAAACCATGATTTAGAGCACTCCACCAAGGAAGCATAACCCAATAAATATGAGAGCCAAAATCATGACAAACAAATACATCACAGAGCTAATAAGAAGAATAAATCAAAATAACGATGAGTAAAATGAATCTTAAACTTTCAAGTGGCTAATTACATACAATTGGTAAACAAAACTGAATGAAAGTATTACGAATATAGGAAAAAGGAACTCCAAATAACTATATATCTCGAAACAAAAAAAGGACGAACAAAACTTCTAACCTCGTGGGCTAAGATTAGCATGTGACAACTCTTGACTTCTCTCACCTGAAAAAATAATAGGCTCTAACTAATAGATTTCCAAATACTTGAGGTCTCAATTGACCAATTTAACAACAAAACAAAGAGTCAAACAGAAGAAAGACAATATCATAGTCGAATGGTATCAACACTTTTTAACCAACACCAAATCCAACCCGTTACACGGTTGAAGAAATTCATGCAATTCGATTTCCGTTTTTGATGGGTTATAACCAATTTCGAGGTCCACTAGAGTCTCACTTGGTACCTGTGTTTGCATCACTTTATCTTCTCCAATAATCATGAGACCTTTGCACTTGGGTACCCGAACAAACGATGCGCCCCCAAGTGGCGGGGGAGGGGGGTTGCAATGAGCTAATTTCTCTAGATATTAGAACTGTAAAAGGCTTCAAAAAACAATTTAAAATAAGGTGGCTAGGCTTTAAAACAAGAGTGGGTAAAAACTTTCAATGTTAGTGGTATAATGTGGTACAAATTATTGGAAGCCAGATGGTTCCTACACGGGTGTAACAGTTATGCACTGGTTGGCTTTTACAATTTTTTCCTCTTGTTTCTCTGAAGCCTGTCCTTTGCCTTGCGGCTTGCACCTCAGACATTATAACTATATACGTTCCTTCAGAACTTGTTACACCCTTACGACACTTTTCTTGTTACCTGTAGGTCCTCGGTTTATTTATGTTAGTGGTGGCTTCTACTTTTTATCGTATATTTTTTCGCTTGACTTTTTTTTTTTACTGAACTTACCATAGCCTAGAATCCTACTTGTACTTCTATTTTCGATTTCTAGTTTCCTATTGTTAACTTGTTTGTGTAAAAAAGTAGTTCTTATTTCTTAGGATATGTCCAATTACTTATGATAAAAGAGATCTTCAGTCTGTTAAGTACTATTACCGATTTCTAGTTTTCTATTGTTCACGTCTAGCACTGACTTGCAGTTTACTAAGTAAACTTCCTTAAACATTCTATGATATATATCAAACCACACATGGTATGCTAAGTTTCTGCTGAGTAAGATGGAGGTATGATTATGATTTCTAACATCTGCAGGGTACACATTCAACAAAAACTATCAGTGAAGTTAGTGGAACTGGAAGAAAGCCATGGCCACAAAAAGGTACTGGACGAGCAAGACATGGGACTCTTCGTGGCCCTCAGGTGATACAGTATATCTATTTGTTTTTCACTATCAAACTTTTATCTTGCCCCCATATCTATGCTTTTCTTCGCCTAGACTTTTACACTTTTTCCTGAAATTAATGAAACCGACACTTTAACAGTTTAGGGGTGGTGCTACCATGCATGGCCCTAAGCCTAGAAGTCATGCAATCAAGCTACAAAAGAAGGTTAGGCGCCTTGGTCTGAAATGTGCCTTGTCAGCTCGTACTGCAGAAGGAAAGGCAAGTTTATATATCGATTTTATTCATCTAACTCTACATTTTTCGTAATTTTATGAATATTTGTTGTGAGGTTCTGTATTTCAAATTCGGTCAAGTATTTTCATTTTTTGTTAGGAATATTGGTCAACTTAACTAACCCAATTATAATTGATTCGATGAGCAGCTTCTGGTTTTCGATGATATGGATGTACCCACCCACAAGACTAAAAACATTGTAAACTACGTGTCACAATTGGAAGGCAGCAAGAAACTTCTGCTGGTCGATGGCGGTCCCATAAACGAAAAGCTCAAGTTGGCTACTCAAAACCTCCACTATGTCAACGTTCTCCCTTCCATCGTGAGTAATGAATGCTACTTCAGTCATATATATATATATATTTCGTATTTATATGCATCTTTGTATATACGTTGCCTAGTTAAAGATACATAACCAATCTCTTGAAATTACCAAAAAGACAATTCAAAATCTATGTTCCTGAAAACCCAATAAAAGGGCTATGGTTGATTCTTTGTTGGATGTGAGCCAGTACTATAGTTCTTAGTTATGTGGTTACAGAGAAGGGTTGGTTGGAAAATTTGGAATTTGTTCTCTCATTGTTTGATTGCTATTTGCAGGGTCTGAATGTTTACAGTATTTTGCTACATGACACTCTTGTGATGTCGCGTAGTGCTGTTGAGAAGATCGTTGAGCGTATGCACACTCCAATCAACCGATGATTCATGTCGCCACTGCTAAATTCTCTTCAAAAAACCCCGGTAAAAGGAAACCATAAATTTCATCTGTAGCAACAAGAATGCAAACTCTCTTCCCAAGTTTGGTAAACAGCAGGGAAGAGAAACACTATTTTGACCTTCTAAAGTAGCTTGCGAAAAATGATGGAATCCATCAACTTGAACTACTCACTGTTTGTTTTATTAGTTTTATATTTCATGGATCATTTTCTGTATTTCCTTGTTAATTTTTATTTGTGGAGTCATCATTATGATCACTCCCAGATGGATGGGTTCAGTAATTAGCTCTTGGATTTCATAGTTTACTACTTACTTTCTTCTTTTTAAGGTTGTAATTGATGGTAAGATATGAATTACTTCACACTAATGTTATTGAAAAATGAGGTTCAACCCATGACCTTATTAATGTGAATTGAAAATATTTATAGGCAACCAAACGGCTTTGGGAAATAAGAAATTCTTTTCACCTACAATAAATAAAATTGTAGGTTATATTACAGGGAAATTTGGTTAGAACTCGCTAAAAAAAATTGGATTTTAGTTAAAAATGATCAATTAATTTCTTTTAGTCTTCAGCTCTCTGAGTAATTTTTTAATTTTCGACAGTTTTGCAACACCTTCCGACAATTTTGGTGTGCCTTGCAATTGCTTTACAACTGCTTTGGAGCGCCTCCCCTTGCAACACCTTTAAAAAGATATTGGGTTTTTAATCAAACAAAATATAAATATTTAGAGTTTCAACAAAAAAAAAAGTTAAAAATTTCAACAAAAAAAAATAACTTGTCATTTTAACTAAAAATTTTTTTTTTTTTTTTTTTGAAACCAAGGGAACAATTTCCATTAATAAGTGATTAAATCACAATGTTTACATGGATGAATTCTTATTTCTCTCCTCTGAAAACTTCATGAGAGTTACATACCTTTAAATGCAAAGTGCCTCATGAAGAGAAAGAAATTGGACTAGACAGACTCAATAAAATGACCGTAAAAGTCGAAAAATGAAAGGATCCTAAAGATCACGGATGGAAAGACCCTAAAGGTCGCGAATGAAAAGACCCTAAAGGTCGCGAATGAAAAGACCCTAAAGGCCGTTAATACAATACTACTACTAAAAACCACCCTAGTCTTCACCGGAAAAACCGTCTTCGTCACCGGAGAAAACTGTTTTCATCACGGAAAACCATCTCCATCGCCGGAGAGCCGCCGCCATCTTCCGGAGAACCACCACCACAGAGGAAACGCCGCCAAAGCAACCCCCCACTGCCCCATCGCCGCCGTCATCGGAAAGCCGATTCTATCGCTGGAAAACCGCTGCCATAGCCGGGAAGGAAAACCGCCATTACTCAATGCCACCACCTCCTGTACATTAAATTTCTCGAAATAATAAATCTTTTTATCCTAATCTCCTCACACCTACCACCACCTCAGGCTACCACTTCGGACCATCAACACCACCGCTTCTCTCTCTTTATATATCTATATCCTCTCTCTCCCAAGTCTATCTCTTTTTGAACTTCAAAGAAAAAGTCTCTATTTCTTTCTCAAAATTTGACTTTTTCTCAATTTGTCCTCGTACTGCCACTCCCTTCCTCTCAGAGGAGGAGGAAGGATTTCAGGCACAACCCTTCATGAGGGTTTCCCCTAAGACAAAGGGGGTTCGGTGAAGGGAATCTTTCTCTTCGCCAGAACAGTGGGATAGAGAGAAAAATATAGTCAAAGTTTGAGAAAGAGTGGGACTTAGCAAAGAGAGAAGTAGAGGATTAAAGAGAAAAAAAATAAAAAGGAGAGAGAAAGATCTGAAGAAAAATATTTAAGGGTCACCGACAATGATACTTTGTCGGTACCTACTGACCTTATCGATGTAGAGAAGCAATGAAAGTGGAGGCTTGGTTTGAGAGAGAGGGAGGGAGGGAGAGAGAGATGACATAGCGAAAATGAAGAATCTTGGCGAAGGTCTGGTGGTGGGAAGAAGAGGGGGAGAAGAGATGGGTATTTTTTTGGATAAATCAAATATCTTCACTCAAAATGTCTTGTTTCACTGAAAAATGTTATTGTTTTTCACAAAACACCCACGTATCCAAAACTCACTTATATGGAAATAAAGGTTATCAATCGAAGTGTTCAGAAATGGATGGTGATAACAAAATCTTGTCACATACTTGTACCATTTTCTTTAAGAGGGGTTGGGCAAAAGGCCCAATCCTTGACCCAAAACAAGAAGCAAGTCCACTGCAGGAAGAGAATAAGAGGCAGGTCCAATGGTCAGGAGGTGGGGGTGGAATTTCCGAAACACCCTTCTTCTTTTCGAAATTTACGAAACGACCATCGAAAAATTTCCGGGAAATCCTCAAATTTCTGAGAAATAATCTGACACGCCTCCCATCATACAGTGTACTTTCCATAAATTTACAAAATTGCCACCGAAAAATTCCCGGGAAATGCGAAATTTTTTGAAAAATAGTCTGACGCACCTGACATTAAACCTTGTACTGTCCACGAATTTACAGAATTGCCATTACAAAATTTACCAACTTGCCATTTTCGTTCTTTTTTCCAGATTTATTTCTTATTTCTTTTTTATTTTCTCCCACACATATTTATCTCTCCAATCTTTTTAAATTTCTCTCTCCAATCTCAAAAAATTTCGTTCTTTTTTCCAGATTTATTTCTTATCTCTTTCTAATCTCAACAAATTTCTTCATTTTTGGTAGTTTTTCTTGAATTTGTACAAGGAAATTTTCTTGTGTACCGGGAATTATTTAGTGTACTGGTCATTTTTTGGATATGTACTATACGTTTTTGTACTGGGAATTTTCTTGTGTACCGGGAATTGTTCTGTGTGCTGGCCATTTGGTTATGTACTAGACATTTTTGTAGTGAGAATTTTCTTGTCTACCGGGAATTGTTCTGTGTACTCGCCATTCGGCTATGTACTAGACATTTTTGTACTGGAAATTTTCTTGTGCACCGGAAATTGTTCCGTGTACTGGCCATTTGGTTGAATACTGGACACTTTTGAACTGGGAATTTTCTTCTGTACCGGGAATGGTTCTGTGCACTGACCATTTGGTTATGTACTTTGATGTTTTTAGAGATGAAGAAGATAAAATGTGAAACAAATAAGAATGATGAAGAAGAAAAATAAGAACATAAAACTTTTAGAGAGAGAAACACAAGAAACTTTGATGTTTTTAGAGATTGAAAGAGATGAAGAAGATAAAATGTGAAGCAAAATAAGAATGATGAACATCCAAAAATAAGAACATAAAACTTTTAGAGAGAGAAAGAACAGAAAATTTATGTTCTTGGAGATTGAAAGAGATGAAGAAGATAAAATGTGAATGTTTTCAAAAATAATGAGAGAAAGAACAGAAAATACAGTGGGCAGGATCCAAAAAAATTGCCTGAAATTTCGTCAAAAAATGGCGCCATTTTTGAATTTTCAAAAAATCTGAATGTTTCTCTGACATTACGTCATGTACGGAGAATTAATTGCTTCGCTGTCATCCGTCAGATTGTCAGAAAACACGAAAATTTCCCGTAAAGGGGTAAAAGAGGGATAAATAAAATAAAAACCAGAAAAGTGTGAGCTGTCCTGACAATTTGGACTGGGTTCTCATTTTTGTTTTAGGCTGGGGGTAATACTTATTTACCCTCCATTTTTTGGGCCTCTCACTCAAAAAATCCTTTCTTTAATGTTACATTGAGAATTTCTTGTTTTTTACACCTCATGCTCGGTGCAATGTAATCCATATCATTTTTCCTCTTCATGTGTTTTAATTATTTTTATTTGATGTTAGACCCGTTTTCAACCGGAGAAATCAATGCTCCATTTCCATATAATTTTGAATGTAAAACTTTAATTTCAACAATCATCCATCTCCATATAATATATTATATGCCCATTGTAGCTCATTAAGACCATCCTTGCATATTAAGAGCAACCTATATAGATCTGTCATTATTGTCTTTTCAACCGTTTCCAACCAAATGAGAAAACAACTCAAACAAATAATTTAGTGAATTGGGCAAGCTTAATAGTAATGCAACATTTTAGGATTAGGTTCCCCATTTTCTTCTTCATACCTACTATGATCTTACTACTATTGCATAATATATTTAACCAAAAAAACCTCAATAACAAAGTAGTGCAAGAAAACGACCCATTACAAACATTTAATTTTGAAACTTATAATTTGAAATAAAATCACATGCCTCCTGACCCCCTCTCCTCCCGCTCTGGGGTACTGCCATCTGAATACAGCGTTTCAATTCTATAATAACTAATTGGATAGAGAGAGTTTTAGAGAGAGAAAGAAGGAGAGTTTCAATTCTATCTTCAGTCATTATCACTGAAATCTGAATACACTGCCAGGATGCTTAATTATACAGCGTTAATTCAAAACCCTAAAAAAGGAAACATTATCCTTCTACTTTTAAAGTGTGTAAGGGAAAAGAGGAAATATTCAAAGCCCTAGTAAATAGGATTAGATTAATTACTCTTCAATTAACCAATTTAATTAACAAAAGTTATCTTCTTAATACACTTTCTTTGAGAAGAGGGTGCGTAGATTAAACATTTTAACCCCATTTCCACCACCATTAACGGTAGCGCCACCACTGCACCTCTGTTCACCACCACCACCACCCACCAACCTTTGGTTTTCATCACTTCTGCAACTTGAGTTCTGCCGATACCCCATACACATCTGAACATTCAAATTCAAACCACCACCACCGCCGCTACTGCCGGCGGTGCTACCCATACCTAACCGACTTTTACTCCCTCGGGTATCCGACCCATCTTTCTTCACATCTTTATCGACATTCCGAGCCACAGGTTCGGAGCTTCTCAAACCTCCATTACGACGAACCTGCCAAACTGGACTATTTCTTCCCAAATGAATCCCACCACCACCACCACCACCTCGATTTGGACTAGTCGGCCATTTCTTAGATTTTGACTCACCGGCTGAGTTACTCCTTGAACAGGGAGCGCTACTCACTTTCCGAGTTGGTGCCGTTTTTGGCCGATTCCCACTATTTCCAGCCGATCTGCTCCTTGAGAAAGGCCAAATGTTGATATTCAACTCAGCTGTATTGTTGGTTCCATTTTTCCTATCTTTTTTCTTCTCTAATTTCTCTCCTCTTTTTTCTTCCTGAACAATGGCTGTGTTTTTTTGTGTATTTTTCTTATCACCCACCTTGAAAATGTCTCTCCATCTCTTTGATGTTGATACCACTGAGGAAGAAGAAGAAGAAGATGATGGTTCGGGTTCGGGCCCAGGTCCAGGTCCAGGTTCTAAGCTGGGTTCATGAACATCTGGCTCTCTTTCTGGTTCTGGGTCTGGGTCTGGGTCTGAAATTAGGGTTTCCAATTTGGGTGGTTGAGGGTGATCAGAGAGAAGACAGAGAGGGAGAATGATGCCGTCGACGAACAATTCGTCGGCAGAGTGGAGATTAGGTTGTGGGAAAGAGGGGTTTCTAACCATCCAAAACTCGAATTCAGGTGAGTTGAGATTGTTGGTTCTTCTCTGACTAGTGCTTGGTGAGAGAGTATCATTACCTCTTAGTTTTGGTTCAGGAGGAGGGTCTTCTTGTGGTCTAGGTTTCTCCATTGAAGAGGAAGAGGAAGAAGAAGAAGGAGATGGGGAGGGGATATTTCTGTTAAAATGAGGAGAGAGAAAGAGAGATGAGGTGGGTGGGAATTGGGATGGTATATTGGTATTAAACTATAAACTGTCCAAGTAGTGTGAAACTTCCTTCTATCGGAAGTCAGCACATGGTTCCGTGCACCAGTATTAAAGACTCCCAACCCCAAGTAGAGAGAGATTTTATATAGAGAGAGAGAGAGAAAATAATAAAGAATGAGACGAAAAGTTACTTTGTTTTGGTGTTTGGATGGGATACTTGTGTCATGCCTAATAAGATGCTACCATGTCTATTTCAATTTTCACATAAAATAATTCTACCAGGTTCACCTAGAGATGGTGTAAGGGGTAATTCTTATAAAGGTCAAAATAATATTGAAAATGAGTAGAAAAGCAAAAAATATTTGAAAATTATTATTGAGGTCAAAAAGTGTGCAAATACTAAAATACCTTTTTTTTGTCATTTGTAACTAAATTCTTTTATTTTTCATTAAACTTTAAATTGATATAACTTTTGTTTGAGATGTCGGATTTCTATAAAAATTATATATTTAGAAATGATTTTTTATTAGCTTTCTAACAAGATCCATTTTTAATATTTTCTTTCAAAAAAAAAATCCAGAAAAAAACGGCGTTTTTTTCCTTTACGTTTTTCTGCAAACGTGTTTGCAACAATCTGTTCTGCAAACGTGTTTGCAAAAATCTGTTCTGCAAACGTGTTTGCAAAAATCTGTTCTGCAAACGTGTTTGCAACAATCTGTTCTGCAAACGTGTTTGCAACAATCTGTTCTGCAAACGTGTTTGCAACAATCTGTTCTGCAAACGTGTTTGCAACAATCTGTTCTGCAAACGTGTTTGCAACAATCTGATCTGCAAACGTGTGTTTGCATAATGTAAATTGCAAACATGATTTGCAAACAATGCATATACGATTTCGGGTTGGAGATCTTGCAAACTCGATTTCGTGAAGAAAATTCAAACTCCAATTTATAATCAACAATTTATTACAGTCGGTCTGTTGGGTCCATAATCAATGCACAATTGTAGTGCTGCACCATTACAATCATCTCCAGCACCATACCCAGAAACCCCACCTGTAACTAAAACATAAAGACTATGGTAATGCTACGTATCCGGACAACAATTTCATTCTTTCTTCCTCAATCTGGAGTAGTGGTACTCCACCACCACCATTGCCATCACCTCCACTGGATGAGTGTGATCCTTCAAACACATTTGACAAAAAATCATAAGAGCTTCTCTTGGATACTCACAGTTAATATAACAAGCCAAAATTAAAGTCCATGAAATCACATCTCTAATAGGAAATTCATCAAACACCTTCTGTGCACCTTGAATAAACTTACATTTTCCATGCATATTAATGAATGCATTCCCAAGTAAAAGATCTTACCCAAACCCATATCTAATTGCATCTTCATGAATATCTTTGGCTTTAACTAGACTCCCCAACTCAGAACAAGCCTTAGTTTCAATCGGTTTAAACTAAGACAAGATCTCAACATATAGTGTGAAGAAATCCATGTCAATGGATACTAACCCAGAAATGAGTTTCACATAGGACAAACATAACAAACTTACTTCTCATTGGCGTGTAATTCATATATAACCCAACAATATCCTTTGAAAATTATGAAGATTGTTTACTGTTTTTACTTCTATAAGTAAAGGGTGAGGATACAAGTCAAACACTATCAATCAACTAGCATTACTAACAGAAGGAAGAATATATTTTACACTAAAAACTGAACTATACTACATAAAAAGATCACACAAATAGGCAAAATAAAAATCTCACCTTGATGGTGTCATAATAATTCCACCCAACCTCACTTCTTTTTTTGTTGAGATCACAACTTCACTTGATAATCTGCCCAACAAGCAATACTTGACTGTGTCCAGGTTGAAGCCTCAAAACCCTAATAACCATCACCAATGAAACATTAATACCTAAATAAACATTACCCAAATGACTACATCAATTAAAACCCAAAATCAATAAAGTCCTAACTAAGAAGAAAATAACTAACTTCAGGGCATCAAGGATAACCATCCTCTTAGTCTTATCATATGGTGGTGGAATACCCTCATAAGCTTTCAATCATGAAAGTGCAGCAGCACCTTAATTTTATTGTGAGGAATCATCATAACATACAAAGAAAAACAACGATTTCAATCTTACTAGCTCAAATCACAAGTCTAGGGTTTATTAAATTGACATTTAATGAAAAATAATCAGGGTTTTAAAGACTTACCCACGAATGGTTCTCCAGAGGATTTTAGCTGGAGCAGGGAAATGAATAGGACCATGAGAAGGTTAGTGTTCATCCTCTTCCTGAGAAAACGAAGGTACTTCATTTTCTGACGAACAAGTCCACCGGAAAGACAGATCTCTTCACAACGAAAGAAGACAACTTTCTGGCTATTGAGAAGTTCCTTGGCGACAATGGAAGCTAGGCGACCGAGCATGTGGTGACGGGCAACAACCACCACTCTCTTAGCACATATTCCTGAACCAGAAACCATTTCCTCTCTCTAGTTTCTTACTATCCCTCTCTCTATCACTCTAGGTTTTGCTTTCTCATCATTTTCCTCTTTCATCACCTTCTTCTCAACAGTTTCTTCTTTGTCTTCTTCGTAGCTATAACTAGTTTAAGTTCTCTAGGTACAACACCTATTGAAAAAAACTTTTGCATTTGCAAAATCGGGATCCAATTCAATCTCCTTCCATGAATTGCTGCAAAAACCGATTCATATTTGTGATGCCATTGTTGCCGATAACATCGGAACTCGATTGGGTACTGGTACTGCCATAGTCGTCATTGTTTAATGGCAATCAAACTTTCCAGTCACGATTAAATTAGAGAGAGAAAGTTGAGAAAGACTGGGGAAGGAGAGAGATGGGAAGAAGAAAGAAATCCCTAAAAGTTTTAGAATTTTTCTCGAGAGAAAAAGATTTTAGAATGTGAGGTTATTTTGGGAATGAAAATAAAAGAAAGTGACCTTAATCATAATTATCAATATTATTTCAAACTTTACCTATTGTTACACATAAAATTTTGGTCACTTCTATCTAATAGAAAACAATCTAGGTTTTTTTGGTTATTATGATAATTTTCTAACCCTAAAGAGTCATTTTTCCATGGTGTAACTTGCAAGAAATATAAATGAACTGTGTTGGTAAAATATGATATAAATAGTCCTACGCATACAAATTTTATCTTATCTTCGTTCTTGTAAATTTTGTTTTTTTAGTTGTCCAAGTGGTCGATAGTTTGACATAAACTCTAAAAATCTGAAGCTCTCAGTTACGATCTCAAGTACGATCATTATATGAGGTGGAATCTATGATTTATTGAACTTGGGATATAAATAAAGGGATGATAATTTAAAAACTCAGAATTTGGGGTCTAATAAGAAACCGAGATACCCAAATCTAAATAATAATAGAAAAAACTCATTTTGTGAAAGTACAGTTTTACCCCCAAAATCAACGTGAAAAACATTTCTGAACAAAACTTAATTTGCTCTCAACAATTTTGTAAATTTCTGAACAAGTTCGTTTTTGCTCAAAAATTATGTTGCAAAAAATGTTTCGTATTTCGTCTTTTGCATTTGACAAACACGGACTGATACTAACATTTTGGCTAAAGCATTTTTCGATTTGTCTTGTAAAGAGAAAAATAGCTCCCGCATTTTTTGTTTTGCTTTTAGCAAAAACATTTAGGCTAATGCATTTTTTTATTTGTCTTTTGCAAAAAATTAGAATGTTATGCATATTATCCTTTGTATTTGACAAACTCATTAACTGGCAAATAATATTTTGGCTAATGCATTGTGTATGTTGTTAACAACATAGTTGTGTATGAAGTCAACATTTTATAACAAGTCAGAGCAACTATATATGTTGTTAACATTTTATAACAAGTCATGAGATTATTGCATGTGTTATCAACAGTTTATAACAACACAATTATATATATGTTGTCAACCGTTTATAACAACATATTTATATATGTTGTTTATTAACAAAAAAAATATTTATATATGTTGTCAACATAGAAGGGTAAAAAAGGGGATTACGGAAAAAAAAAAAATATAACTCTCTTTTTAACAACATGATTATATATGTTGTAAACAGTTAAAAAAGTGTTAAAAATGAATGATTTTAACATTGTTATTTTTGGATGATTTTGTTCCAATTAGGGTCCAGATTTTGGGCTTTTCACTCATTTTTTCATAAATAAGGTAGTTTAGTTGGGCTTCAGGCATGTAATTCAGTTGGCTTTAGGTCGTTACTTAATTAGTAGATGTACTTTAGATTCGTATCTGTAAGAGTTTAAATTTGGAAATTATCATGCTTATCATATCTCATTGATGTATCAATACCATTGTAATGACTATCATAGTCACTTTTCAAAAAAAAGAAATCCTACATGTAAGGTATCATGTGTAATAATACATTGTCATTTCTTCCCTAGTTATAAATTAGGTTGAAAAAATTAGGATAGATAATAATGACATGGCCTTGTGCTTTATGTGTTGTTAGAGTACAAGTCGACTCAAATGCTTCTCTTTTCTTCAAAGAGAGAATCACTTTCTCTCTCACTTCTTATGCAATCGAGTAGATCGCTAAAAGACATTCACCTTCAGTAGACAGACATGTATGAAAGACTTCAGTGTAGGAAAAAAAGAAAGAGAGAATCCGAGAAGAAGATAGAAGAGTAACTTTCTTTCAACATTACTGTTGAAAAGGGGATTAAATAGTGATTTTGTCGCATTTGAGGACCAAAGTTGATAGATTTTCACCTATGAGTCGCTACATTTGCAATAAGAAGCAATCTAGACTATTACCGTACTTTATGAAACGGTTCGATCGTTACTTAACATTTGATGCTTGGCATATATCTATTATAATAAAACAGATCAATCTGTTACGTGAGGTATAAGTCTTGACGTCCATTTTTATTTTAAGTTTGATAAAGCAACAACTAGTATAAAATCTTTTTCGTGTAAATAGTCTCAAAATAGAAAGATATTAGTGTCAACAATTAAGTTCTAACTTTTTGAAACTACCATTTGACTTTTATACCCTCATTTATATTAGATATTATCATATATGTCAACTTCTAACAAAGTAACTTTAGGGCTATTGCTTTACTAGATGCCCAACACTTATGGAATTTACTAGATACCCAACAATTATGGGAGGAGATCGCAAGAGGATTAAATTAGAGGAAGAGGAAGTCGGTTACAATATCCCTAAACTACATAAATCACTTCCCCTCACCCGCACATATATTTGTCTGAACTAAATAGGGTTATATTTCTCTCTCCCTCTCCACTCTTCTCTGCAGCTCTCTCTATTAATTTTAGAATCTAATATATGAAGATTACTGAAATTATTGAAGTTGTTAATTTGCAGGAAAGAATTTCAAAATATTAAGGCGTTAGCCAAGAGGAATCTCTAAAATCACAAAATCACACTGATGATAACCTAGTTCTAGTATAAAAGGAGGACACGAGAAAGAGAAGAAAATGACAAATTCAAACTGATGATAACCTAATCTTTAAGATCACACTGATGATAAACTAATTTCCCCCATTCATCTTGGACCCTCACAACTTGAAAAAATGAAATAAGGTGTGTGCACCCGAAGACATGTGTTAAGCATAGGTCGAGACGACTTGTTACAACTTCCACCTTCAGAAGATGTGGACCAGGAAGAACTTGAGTGTTCTATAGTATCAATCGAACTACATCGTGTGACGCATGATTAAGAAATTAATGTAATTCGCTACGCTGAGCTCACTCAAACTAAAGACGATTAAGCTTCAGACATATTAAATATTGTTTAAACGAGTTAATCTAATCCTAAAATGGAAATCTATAGTAGAATAGCAAAAACCTATGATTGATAATGCATTTAATTCATTTAAAAATAAGTTATCTTCTTAGTGGGATTGGAAGAAGATATTTTGGGACGCCCTCGTTAAACAATGCATCCAACTTAGTATTTTATTAACAAACAAGTGTATTTTATTAGTTTATTCTCAATCCAAAGAAAAAAAACTATAGTTATAGATCTTTATGTTGAGTTAATTCCTATATGGCCCCCTACTTTACGAAAAATACCCATATGGCCCCCTTCCGTTATAACACCGTCACTCTCTCTCCTCCATCATGTTTTCTCTCTCTGCCAACTCACGCCACATCATCACCATCTCCGGCAGAGGTCGCCGGCCGGCCAAATTTCCGGCCGGCGACCTTCAAACTAAAAAAAAAAAAAAAATTTTTTTTTTCTCTCTTCCTCTCTCTCTCTCTAAAATTACTCCGGCGAAGGGAGACCTTCGCCGGAGTGGTCTGTTCGTGAAGAACAGATCTCGGTCTGTTCGTGAAGAACAGATCTCGGTCTGTTCGTGAAGAACAGATCCCGGTCTGTTCGTGAAGAACAGACCCAGGTCTGTTCTTCAATGAACAGACCGAGATCTGTTCTTCACTGAACAGACCTTGGTCTGTTCTTCACTGAACAAACCTTGGTCTGTTCTTCAATGAACAACCAGGTCTGTTCTTGAAGAACAGATCAAGAACAGACCGAGATCTGTTCTTCAATGAACAGACCACTCCGGCGAAGGTCTCCCTTCGCCGGAGTAATTTTAGAGAGAGAGAGAGGAAGAGAGAAAAAAAAATTTAGTTTGAAGGTCGCCGGCCGGAAATTTTGCCGGCCGGCGACCTCTGCCGGAGATGGTGATGAGGTGGCGTAACAGATGTGTGGCGTGAGTTGGCAGAGAGAGAAACACATGATGGAGGAGAGAGAGTGACGGTGTTATAACGGAAGGGGGCCATATGAGTATTTTTCGTAAAGTAGGGGGCCAGGCGGGAAGCTGGTCACAAAGTAGGGGGCCATTAGGGAAATAACCCAAACCCATTCACATTCTTTCACTATTAGTTCTTGTTCTTGCCAACTTAGCTGGAGTGTTCGCCATTTGATTACATAACTGAAAAGAATACAAACGAACGGTTTAAAAAGGAGGCAAATTTCTCTGAGTAGTTGCTAAGCTACTCCAATGACATTGAGTTTATTTGTTATTAAAAGAATATGAATAGGTTTTGAGTGAGAAAAACATGAACCTCCCTTGTATGTTTACAAGGCATAGGCACAGACAACTCCATTGTGATTCAAAATTTGAATCGATAAAAAAGAAGAAAATTTGAATCAGAAAAATGATCATTTATCTATAATTAAAAAATGATCTTAATTTCACAAATTTTTGCGTTTTATTATATAGATACATATAGAGATCTTTACGACTTACCTCCCTATGTCAAACTGAAGTGAAGTGACAAGAAATAACAATGAAAACCAAACTACATAAGTAAAAGAAAATGAACAGTGACAGTAAGTATGGTATTTATGTTTGAACGAACAAATAACTTTCAGAATGAAATACAAAAACTAATAAATATTTAGAGGTAACAACCTTCAAATTCACACATAGTTTTATCCATCATTGGAACTAAAACCCCAAAAGATATTCCGTCTGATGGGGAGAAGACCCAAATTACAGAGATCATAGAACACTTATGTTTCATCATCATCATCATCATCATCATCATCATCATCATCATCATCATCATTCAATAATAGATAGACAAATGAACTTTTTTTTTTGTTGAACTGACAAATGAACTTCAATAATAGATAAATTTAAAATTTGTGTTCACCCTTCTTGCTTATTGTTTTTTGCACCCAAACTAATAAAGAATCAAAGGACTTCTATCGTAAAATCTGTCCACTAAGGTTACTCACAAACGATAAAATTCAAATAGAGTAAATGCTCTGATTTTTCATGCAGAATCGATTCCTTATCGTATCATATAGAAAGAAATCACTGAATTAGAACCCCTCCTTGAAATACCAAAGACTGGAGCAAGAAGAAACCACAACACAATAATGATCGTGGGCGTCTAGTTATGTCACCCCAGTAGAAACTTGAAAAACGATATCGGTGAATAACCATCCAAAGAGCAAAGAAAAGCTTATCGAACAATAGAACCCATTATTCATACTCATTACTAATAGCATTTGAGATTCCAGCCACGTCACCGAAGATATCTATTATGAGCAATGTAGTTAGTGGAATGAGTTAGGTAGTTGGTGAAATTAGCAACATTGCCCACTTGAATGTATATGACTAAAAGAAAGACCTCATCATTCCCAACCTTTGATGTCATAGTAAAGTTGGTACTGGCTGGCATAAGCCAATACTTTCATCAACCGTCGAAGACCGCAAATAGATGAGAAAAAACACCATTAGTAACTCAAAACCGTTCGTTTTTCCACCCTTCATAACATCTACACCACTCCATCTCATTTTTAGGATACCCATAGAAAATATACATATGAAAAGTGATAAAAACCATAATCTAGCAATATTACTTAACGGAAGAAAAGAAAAACAAGAAGTTATAATACTTTAGATTCAGATTTTGCGAGACTGAAGGAAAGCGGTAAAAACATGGAAGTACTTGGTTAATGACATACCCTTGGAGTGATAAATTTTCCTTTGGTAGACAAATAGGTGGTAAGATACAAGAAGCGAACAAAGGAATTGAAATTCATTGATATATGGTGGCATTTATATGAGAGAATATCTTGAGCCATTAAGTCCATCCACAAACCGTTCAGATAGGATCATTTCCGCTCAAGAAAATATCAATAGAACCAAGTGTTTGCCGGAGGACTTGATGGAGATGATCAGAAAGATTGATATTGACAGATCCCAGAAAGATAGGTCTGGAACGAATGCAATAAATGAATCTCCCTCCATGAAAATGCATCTTAAAACCTGTCAAGATATATTCAATAAGGAACAAACTCAACCAAAGCAACATATAAGTAGAAAACGATATGGTGAAATGAAAAGACAATAAACATTTGAAGTATAAATCTATGTCGAATTGTTAGCAAAGAAAGTCCATGTAAGTAGTCAAAATTTAAAGTTCTAAAATACGATCAGTTTATATTTAAAATACCATACTGATTATAAACTTTTGCAAATTATTACTCTTAGCACTCCGCTTAAGGGTAAGTTTGCAAATAAAATTTCATTTGAAGGTAAAATTACAAATATTATATATTACTGATACTTGAAATAACCATATCTTGTAGAAAATTTTAAGGTCAACCAATCTCAACATGCCTAATATTGATATTAATTAATGTAAATGAAAGGGAAGATAACAAAAGGTTACCACATCAATGCTCTGCCTTTTCTCTTTCTTATCAACATCTTTATGTTCTTCCCTAATTTCTTTTTTGTTAATCTATAGCATAAACAAACTAAATTACAAACATCAATAAAAAAAATAGTTAATATAGATCGAAGAAGATACAAATTAATTAAGAGCATTGAGAGTATGAGGTCTGTTTAGAATCGTTGCTTTTAAAAAAGATCAATGTTTAAGATGAATGATTATAGAAAGTTTGGAAAAACTATACCTGATTTACGAAATCTTCTTCCTTGGGGGCATAAATAAGTTGAGCAGATAAATGATGGGAAAAAGGAGATGAAATGTTTTTCTTTAGTTAGCAAACCCTACTTGAAACCTATCTCGATAATAGAATCATTATAAATAGTTACAACAAAAAAAAATTCATATCCCTAAAGAGATACCTGCGAGAGCTGGAAATTACTGTTCAGATTCCCCAATGGCATGAACTCGAACATGTCCGTGAAATATGTGTTTGAAAAATAAAACCATTAGAAAGAGAGACGGAGAATAGGAGAGATGTTTTTTATGAAGAGAGAGACAGTTAAGTTAGTGTTGATTTTGTTGTTAAGAAACATATAGTGGAAGAAGATGATGAGATTGAGAATCAATTTAAAGTAAATGAGGGAGAGACGACTCTTCATGGCCTGGTACTCTACTCTCCTTGCAAGGGATTGCTCTTTTCCTCTCTCTCTTCGACTTTCTTTCTTTGCAACGGTTTAGAGGAAAAGAAAGGACAGAGGAAGGGTTTCGATGGTCAAATCAAGAGGGATGGGTTAGGATGCACATGAGACTCAAAGGTTGAGAGATGTGTATTAATTTTGTCTTAGTCAGTCTGTATTTATTTTGTCCCAGTCAGCACAAACCCGTTCTGTTTTGTTATATAGATATTGTTAACAGTTTACGTAAATATATAATTGACATAAATAAATTTACATAAGAGAGGAAAGAAAATACATAAAGTAGGAAATAATATATCAATATATTGAAAAATATTAAGTCTAACATCATCCAAAATCCCGACTCAATTATTTTCTGATCTGATCATTATTACCCTTCCACAAATTGAGCTTCCAAGAGACGCAAAGGTTCAATTTGGGACAAAACTCCAATAACCGGAAATGAGATAAGATTTTTGTCAAAATATCAGCAAGCTGACCAAGAGATGAGACAAAACTAAATCTTGACTGAGACGACTGCCACCTTTTCTCGAACAAAGTGATAGTAAAAAACAATGTGCGTGGAACAACCATGAACTACAGGGTTGGCGGTTATGAAGATGGCACTTTTATTGTCACAAACTATACGAATATGAGTAGATAGATGAATATCAATTCTTGAAGAATTTAACTAATCCAAGTTAAGTCAGCAGTCATGGAGGCAAGGACCCGATACCCAGCTTCAATACTGGCACGAGAAACCGTAGGTTGCTTATGAGCACTCCAGGTGAGAAGATTTCGGCCAAGAAAAATAGAGAAGTCGGATGTCGAACGACGTGTGTCAGGACAACCTCCCCAAAGAGCATCAAAGTAGGCATGGAGAGAATTAAAGGCAGAGTTCCGCAAACAATTATAAATCTATGTGAATCGTCCTCTTAACATAACACAAAATGCGTTTAATAGCCTGAAAGTGGTCAACTGCGGGAGCATGCATAAACTGACACGCCACATTTGCGGCATATGCCAAATCTAGACGGGCAATGTAAGATACTAAAGAAAACTGACCACCTTACGATATAAAGTAGGATCTTTAAGAGCAACACCTTGTCTTGACAACTGAATGATGGATTTGTGGATCTAAGTAAAGAAGAGCACGAAAAAAAAAACTATGATATTTTTATTATCTTAACGTTAGTTTTTATCTTAATCAAATTTAATTTATTCGATTTAAATAAATAAAAACATTGTCTCTTTTTAATTGGTAGGAGACTTAAAATCTAAAAATATGATATTTTGACAATGTCTAGATACTATTTAGTTGGGTCCTATACAAAACACCAACAGATTTCATATTTAGAGTGGTCCTTAACATGATTAAAGTTGTGTGGGAAAATATTTGTATGAACCGGACGCCCTCAAACCCAGCATAACTTAGACCTAAAATATAAAAAATGTCATTATCTAGGATGAGCATAGATCCTCTCTTCAACTGGATTAGGAGAAACTAGTGGATCGTCCGTGATAACTGAAGATAAAACTTCAAAATCTCATGATCTTTAAGTAAATCTTGTCAAACGTATGAAAAAGAAGTTCGTCTGAAGGACCAGAGACTTGGGGACCGCCATGAAACGAAAGAAGTGACCAAGTATTTACAGGACAACTAAGTGCAACAGGGACCTAAACTTAGTGAGATAAATATTGCGCCAGGAAGGTACAATATTCAGGCACGCAATTTAAGTGCCAAACCTGTCCCGAGGCAAATATTTGATTGGCAGTTACAAAATTTAAATCTTAAAAACACGAAAGTAAGCCTGCTCCGAAAGAGAGAGAGAGAGAGAGAGAGAGAGACGGGAGTCATTCGAGCCTCCCAATTTAAATGTCTTAAAGAGCTTCGTGGATAGTGTTGGGTTATTACCTATTTTAGTGTTTTTAAGTGGAATATCAAACATCTAATGTCTAACACTAGTATTTCCAGGATCTCATGCATAAGCTAATAACGACGAACTAATAAAACTAGTTGCATAAATACCTTTATCGATAGTTTTCCCTCGAACCTTTCCAATCACTATTGAGAAGACCAAGAGCTCCAATTGTAGCTCATCTACTTGAGACACCGAGCAATCACCTTGATCTCCAACCTTGTTGCTAGCTAGAACACCAATGGTGGTTAGATGAAGAACACCTTTTGACTAGATAGATAGTTGGGAATTAGCTCACTTTTTCCTCTCTACTTGATGTGGTAGAGTAAGAATGCTTAATCAGAAATCCCATACCTTATTCAAGTCTCTAAGAGACCTTATATAGAGTTCTAAGTTAGAGTCCAATCCTAATTAGATTCCTAAAAAGTCTCTTTTGAATAAGATTAAGGAAATACTAAAAAATAGAAACTAGTTTCTATTTTCCCTAATTCCTCTATAATGGCCGCCCCACACAAGGGGTTGTGACCTGATCTGGCCGGCCCCTTATGGGCACTCCAGATTGCTTGGTCGGCCATCCTCTTGTGTCCAAAACATCCCTTTGGTGCGCCGACCTAAAATCCCTTCTTTCGGGCCTTTCGTACTATCTTTTCCTAAACTTCTTTTAGGCCTTTATACATATCTTTATGGTATTATCCATTATATATGCCCAATCCCTCTAGTCACATCTTCCGATCAAGTTGACACTCTTTGTGTAACCCGTTGTAGGATCCGAACGAAGTTAGTCGCGAATCGCTTCGCGATTCGACGATCCTAGTTTGTTTCTAGCTAAACATTACGATCCCTAAATCATCCAGACTTGATGATCTTCTCATCAATTGTCCTATCCGACAAATTGCTCGCACTGCATCCTTGGTCGAAAGACATCTCCTTCAGATAGAACTCATCAGGAAAATGGCAACCATTACGTATGTTCCCATGAACCAGATTTCATTGTACACGTCAGACTTTTGTGACCGTCACAAAGGACTTGGGAAGCGTGCCGACTACAAATCCGTCGTAAAAAAAGGCCGCAACAAAAGTTTGACACTGAACCCCTAAATTGTCAGTCACGACCCTGCCTAGATGTCAATATCATTTTTCTTTTGTAAAAAAGGTCAATATCATTCTAGATGTAGTAGTAGTAGTTGGTTGACAACCAATAAATGACTTTATTTAAAAAAGTAAAAGTTAGCTTAAAAAATGAGTGAAAAATCTAGGTTTGAAGAGTTGTCTACTTATCATATTTGTATTTTGATCACTTGGATCAAAATACAAAAAAAATATTTGTATTTTGATCATGTAGCCCACTCTTTTTCCTATTTCAGATAATTCCTTTATTATTTCATAAAAAAAAAAAGATAATTCCTTTATTTAGAAAGAGAAGATGTAGGTTGAATGTCTAAAATTATGTACCATATATTTGTGAGTAAAATGCTTCCATGTTTGAAAATGACCAAGACAACTTCAAGGTTATCTTTAACAAAATACAAAGACAACTTCAAGGTTTAACCATTCAAATTATTGTTGTTACAGTAATTTCGAATTAAATGAGGGCAATATTAAGTTAACAATAATTAAAAGCTAAGATACAAAAAATAGTTGTGAATCTTGTGGTTCAAAATGATGACTGAGTGTAACTATTTACATTTTTTAGGTTATTCAAACAGAATAAAATATGCTTATAGCCAAACTAGGAAGCAGTAGTATAGTTTAAATTCATACCACCAATACATATATAATGTATAGCATTAAAGTTAAAATAAATATAACTATTTGTAGTTCAAAATCACAAAAATAAAAATAAAAGAAAGAAAGATAAACTATAAAACTGTAGGAACACAATATTTCTTTCTTAAAGTGCAATTGGATTCCTTGGATAATTGATCTTCTTTCACTTAAAGTGCAATTGGATTCCTTGGATATTTTATATGATTATTATATAATTAGGAGATGACAGAACACTCATTACTACACCAAATAAGACTAATGAAGCACATTGCAGTAAAAATGACCTTTCTGGAGCCATGATAATGTGTGAAAAGGTCAAATTAGAGCCCTAAAGGGTCATAAATTACCTACTATTTATAGTTAAACAATATTATTGTCGTTAGCATCAAGTTTTACCGACTTAACTTTCACCAAAAAAAAGTTTTACCCACTTGATGAATTTCCACTACATTTATCTATTCGGACATGGTTAATTCTAAACAAAGACGATACTATGCCTAACCATAGTCTTTGACAGAAGATATGAATAATAAGGGTAAAAGAAGTATGCAAGTCAAATATTTCTACTCAAGAAATTCAAAGGAAGAAATATAGGCAATATCTAAGTATGGTGAGTTTGGTTGTTTTCCAACTCATATCCTCCGTCAGTCTTGACCAGGGTACGTTGCCGTGTCAGATTTAGAGAGAGAAAGTGTTTGTCCTTCTCTCTCCAAATCTGGCCCGACCACTTACTCCAATCGGAATTCGGCTGGCATTATGGCCGGCCATAGAATCATAATTCAGTTCTCAAACTAAAAGATTGCTTCTAAAACCCTGTTCTTTGACTCTTAGCCTATCCCTCTCTTAGAATTCTTCGTGGACTCAGACTGAACAGTCTGAGAGTCGCAGATTGGGGCAGTCCCAAAGCACACAGGTTGGTATTTTTCAAGTCTAGTATGAATTAGACTCTGTCAGTGTGCCTTCGGACTTCCCCAATCCTTAAGGCGCGAAGAGAGATGAGACTCGAGAGTAAAACGAAGGAACTTTAGAAGCACCTTTTTTATTTTACAGTTGAATTATGACGGTAAAAATGTCGACCAAATTCCGGCCACAGAAAGCAGCCGGCCAGATTTGGGTAGACATATAAGTACACTTCCTCCCTCTAAACCTGACCTGGCCACTACAACCACCTTGACCACTTAATTTTGAAATGAAATTTAAGTTTCAATGAAAAGCATACCTACTACCTTCTTTCGGTTCCAAACATAAACCTAAAAGTATAAAGAAAAATGGATTATTGACTTAAGATGGGAATAATAATTGAAAAAGAAGTCAACTTTAGTGAATAAAAAAAAAAAGAAAATGTTATTAAGCATGTGAAGGGGACGTGTGAGAAATTTCATGCTTTTGTGAATTGGTCCACTCTCCTTGCTGATATCTTTCAAAATACGAGTGGGACCCAATTCAGGTCCTGCCAATTTTTTAGTTACAGACAGAAATCTGAAGCATCTGGTGAGGGCTAGTACAATGTAACGTGAGATAAGTAAAAGGGAAAGAGCATCACCGATTGAAAGTTTGGTATCCTTCACAGAGAGCTAGCTACTTTATAGAGAGAGAGAGATGTGGTTGGGAAATCAAAAACCAAGAACCAAAGCCAAGTGGTGTTCACAAAAAGTTAATGACAACTTGAGTTTGAATAAAGAGATTTTAGGGAGGAGGAATGGGATCCCTAAGTGGTTGATGATGGAGAAATGTTATTTGATCTAAATTGGGATCCACCACCAGGCTTGATGTGGCCAGCTTTTATTGATCAAACCATTTCTCTCAGCACATGGTCCAACCAATGGGTGCTGACCCCATCAGCCTTCAACCTGTGGCCAGCCTCAGGCCAAATGGCGTTTCGTTTATTAATGATAACAATAAAATGAACTCTTACAAGGCGTGTCCCATGCCACATCTCCCTACACCCGAACCAGACTTCACTTTGAATGGGTTTCCTAATCTGGTGTCGAATTGTTCGATATCTGTTGCGTGTCGATAAATGAAAAAAATGTCAAGTAAAGTATAATTGTATACTCAACAAAAAAAAAGTATAATTGTATACTCAATTTTTCCGAATTTGTTTAATCTTTGAAAATTGAACTTATTAAGAGATTTGATTTATTGTTGATAACTAAAAATATTTTTAAATTGCCTATACTTAGAACATTTCATTAAATATAACAGGGTAAAAATAGAGAACAAATATAAACCTAATATAGAAACTAAATGGTTGTTTTGGAATGTCATCGCACAATTAAGTAAAAAAATGTTTTAAAAGAAAAATATAAAATGTTTTGAGACATCAATTAAAAAAAAAATAACGTCCAAATAAAATGAGTCCAAGGGGTAACAATTTTCTTTTTCTTTTTGAATAGTATTACAACTATTCTATGTTTTTTTGTATCAAACTATCATTAGATTACTCCATATATCTTTATAGTGCCGCCTATTTAACATAATTATAATTTTCAGTGCTATTTTGCAAATTCGACTAAGAGCAAAGATAGTATAACATTTCGAAGTGAAGTCTCATGTTACAAGTTAATTTTCTCCACATGTATTTTTCTTGGTAAAGTAAATTTAAAATTGTTTTCAACTGTGAGAGCCCAACCCAAAAAAATCCTATGTTTGTATCACCTTGTAGTTGCACCCATTCAGGTGTCGTCATGAAAATGTAAACCCAACATTGCCGAACAATCGTATACTTGTGTACATAAAAATGTCTGAAATTTTATAACATACAGTTTAACAAGAATCTGTAATCGATACGATGAGTCGCATACAGTGCATACTAGTATGACAACAAGGGATTCCACATTTCCAATCTTAGTTATTAGATTTCGATTATAACTTACAACCTTAACTTTCCCATCAGCCTGTTATATCATACACAGATAATTCAAGCTAGACTGCTAGGGTCATGCTGTATTAATTATAACATGATTTTAACAAAGACAAATAAGATGTTCATCAAAGTCCCACATTATACTCACTGAAGTAAGTACGAGCCGAACCGAAAAAAGAACTACTAATAGGCATTGAGTGTAGGTATTATGTGAAGATAAACATATTGTAGTTGAACATTGTCACTTAGCATATGAAACACTAAAAGTGATGTTGATTGAGCATCCTTCAAAAAAAAATATCTTGATTGAGCATTGAAGCTTTTGTATTAACATTGTCATGTTTATTATTGTTCTTGTTTAAGATAATGAAATATAATAAGAGAAGATAACAAGAAATCTAGTTTGATTCATGTCATAGAACCATCTAAATAAAGTTATATGAAAAGGACAATCATACACATAAAGTTACCTTACAGCTAGGTATACAACCAATCATTAAGCAAAAAATTCAACCAATAAAATTAAATTAAAGAAATATATTTACTAATTGAAATTCAAGTATTTCGGCTATAACAAGAGACTAAACAAAACCTACAGGCTGGATGGTCTGAGGCTTCTCTAACCTTAAAGGTAGTTGAAGAAGGGAGGTTTTAATTTCCTCGCATAAATAAACACACAAACACTCCTATAACCGATTCTAGGTCTTCTCCTTGCGTACATTAGTATATGAAAGACCGTATCTTTTAAAATAGAATACGATAGACCTTGATAACCCTTCGATGTAAACCCATTTGTTAGGCGGACTTGGTAATTTATCACCTTCCTAGTCGATGTGGAATAACACACAATGACACCAAACTACCACAAAAATTTGTCCTTTGAGACCAACCTAGAAAAGAAATGCCTGCATATAACTAACTTGGTAGGTGAGAATATAAAAATTTTCTTTCATAGAAAGACCAAAAGATTCAATTATTGATTTTTTTTTCTTCCACTGACATCTGGTCTCAGTGTTCAATCTCACTGTGAGAATCCACTTCCTTTCATTATTAGATAATAATAATAATAATCCATCTTTGCTTACCTTTACATCCATGGCATCTTGGGTAGATCTGTCATCCTCCTTCAATAAAAAAATCCCAATAGTCCATTGACCTAGAGTCATTGTCATACATGAAACTCACTGAAACACTAGAACCCCACAACTTTTTCTCAAGTTCTAATGCCTTAATGGTAGTTTCTTGTTGAATGGAAAACTAGGGGAGGATAATCAAATAGGTCCTACTCTAGATATCTCTAGGCCAAAATCAACCCAATCTCTAATGTATAATATTATTCATGGAACCATTTCTTTGGATATTGTAAATTAAGTAGAGTGATAAATATACCAGGAAGGGCTTACAGTTTAGAGTTACTCAAAATATTGTTAGGAGTATTAAATATGTCGTTGATTTTATACGACTTAGATTTTTAAGTATCATAGCAGTTGAAAGTGCGTGTTCAAAATTAACACTAAGAATTTGTAGAACCGTACAAAACATTGGTGGGTGATTTGGAGAATTAAAGAAATTATCTGGGGTACAAAATTTTGAGTGGAAACAAAACAAATTTGGTACCTTTTGTTTCCTCCAAACACTTGAACCGTTATATTTTTCAGCTTCTTCTTCTCTCTTCTACTACCACCATCAACTCCGGCGACTTCCACCACTAATTCTGGCGGCACCTCCATCATCTCCGGCAACACTTCTTCTCTCATCTTCACTCTTCTCTCTCTTCTTCCCTCTCTCTTTGTTCGTCTGGAAACCAGAGCTCCGACGAAGGGGTTCATCCGCCTCGCCAAAGACAAAGAGAGAGGAAAGATAGAAGAGAGAGAGGGAGATAGAAGATGAAAACATAGACGAATTTCGCCGGCCGAGGACAATACCGACCAAAGAAAAGAAAAGGGAGTGTGTTTTGGGGGTGCATTTTAGTTTTCCACCCTTCTAGAGGGTGTGTTTTGGGGGAATATTTTAGTTTTCCACCCTTTTATATTTTATTCTCCCATTAATTTTGTTTTCCCAAATCATCCACCAAAATATTTTTTAAGTGAACATTTTCAGCAAGAATTTGATATGTAATAAAACTCTTGCCGAAAATAAACCCCTCAAAAGAAATAAAATCTAATGAGGTCCATTAAGTCATTTAGACATGTACACCTCCCAAATTCTTCTAAAAAATGGCAACCTCTGCACCCACCAAATTTCATGCCAACCGAAAACCCCAACGAGCCGACCCTCGTGAAGAAGATGAAGTTAGAGAGAGAGAGAGAGAGAGAGAGAGAGAGAGAGAGAGAGAGAGAGAGAGAGACTTCAAAAGACAATAAGAGTGAATAATAGTACTCCAAATACTTCTCTCTTGGGCTCTCAACTTCCCTTTTCACTGCTGCCAAGAAGTTCTACATGATATGAGCCCATATTCACTCATTCATGAACCTCATGGTACACTTTAGAAGCACAAACAACTAATAACTAGCCCTGCAAAAGTTGCCAACAATAGAAAGAAAATGGATATCAATCATTCATTCACAAAAGCTAGATTTTAGTCTTCTCTAACAAAACATTATCTTTCAAATCCCTCTGAGTTTACCGATATTGTAATTAAACCTAAAGTGTTGCATGAATTACAGACACAATAGAAATATGTGAGAATCCCTTCCTTAGTAGAAACTAGCTGAGTCTTTAATTTTAGTAGAGTATAGAACCACCAGTTTGGTGCAGCATCGCATCAATCTCATCTCCTTCTTCCATTTCAAGCTACAAAAAGAAAAGATCACACAAGTCAAATACTTGGCTATTATAACTCGCAATTTTATTTAAAGATGTGAGAAGGAGAAAAAATACTTCATCAGGAGTCTGCTCTCCCCTAACACGACGACCATCAAACAAGAAAGCAATTGAGTTCAAATCCACAGACTGTCGATCACAGTATGCATTCATCAGCTTTCGCAATTGAGTGTTCCTCTTAATCCTGAAGAAAACTTCATTCCCATCCTATAACCAAAGACAGCCAAAACCTGTCAGGTAAGAAGCCATCTGACACAGGCGAAACCAGGAGCTTTACTGAAAGGGGTTGTTTTATACACTTGGCTCTTCCAAATTGCTGTAATAGAATTGGCTTTTAATTGTAACATACTAACATCACTTGACATAGGTGCATCATTGGTTTGGAATTTGAGCTATGTAAAAGATTAACCTCCTTCCAATTCCCAAATGTAAGACGGATCATAATCAAGATTTCAAGCGAAGAAACCTAATGATAATGTTGCATATCATGATTAATTATTAAACTCAGTGGGGGAGAGAGAATATCCTACTCAACCGACAGTTCGCTTATGAAATACTATTTAGGACACTTCAATAGAAGATGCAAAAAGTAGAAGATTTAGTGCCTCCGGATAGAAAAGAGAGTAAAAAATTAGTGCTTTGTCCATAAGGACCTCAAACACCACATTCAGCATGCTCAAATGAAGATGGAGATCACTTTTGATAGAAATGATCTCAATCAGTGATTGTGAAAGATGCTTCTAATAGGACACCCGCATCATATGATGTACAAACAATATTTAATCTGCTAGCTGAACTACTCAAATGCTATGAATGAGAAACACCTGTGCTATGAAGCAAAAAATTGGACCATTTACAACTCCACTCTAACCTTCAATCACCTCAGTCTATCACTTTATTATTTTTCCAAGTTTGGCGGTCGCTTCACATTGCAATAAACCAGAACCAAGGAATCAGTCAACCCAGTGACTCACCAAACATATTGAACATAAGGTCAGTCGACTCAGTCCATAACTGAATTAGAAGTATTATAATGATAAAACGAACCAAAACATAATGAGCCGTTCTATATTTAGACTCCTTGAAGCAATACCAATGTTGAAACACATGCTAAATTGCTAATTGAAGTTCAATCTCCCATTCACCTGTTTCTGCTGGTTTTAGGCATTATCATTGCCCATCTCACAGCCACGAAAGAAATACAGTCCTATGTTTAAGAACAATGTCACGTGGAAAGGGTATTATTCTATTACGTAATACGCTACCATGTTGATATGAGGTATGCTAGGGATAATATGTTATACCTCTTCGAAACGGTAATTTTTTTTTAATTGGGTGTAGTATGTTCTGGATAACTTTTCTTTGAAGATTTGATTCAATTAAAAATAAAGAGGAAAAAGATACAAGGGGCCGGCCTAAAAAGGCGGAAGACACCTCTTAGCAGCCAAGGGCCAGTAGCAAACATAAATCACATCTGTAAAAGCCTCCCAGCTAACGAAAAGAATCTAGGAAAGAAGGTGCTTTGCCCAATGCATTTGCTTGGTCCAGTAGAAGAGGGTTGTTTGAATAGTTAGGATAGTCCACTTTCATCCACAATTTTATTTTCGAAAATGATATTGCTCCTTTCTTTCCAAATCCCCTAGAAGATTGTATGGGGAATGATCTTCCAGAGATCTTTCCCTCGAGTAGGGAATCTCAGGCTGTCCCATTGGACTATAAATTGGTCAATGCCCTCTGGAATCACTTAAGATAGGCCAAGCGACTCAATGAAGAAGTTCTGCATAGAAAAGGCCCTGAGCAATTGAGGAGCAGGTGACGTTTGCTTTCATTATCCCTCTTGCATCTGGGCACCAACTTGGCCGAAACATACCTTCGTGACACAGGATTTCGGCTGTCATAACTCTGTTTAAAACTGCCGCCCAGATTGTAAAGAAATCCTGGTTAAGATGAACTTGTTCCACACTGCTTTCGTCTTATTCAATAGATACAGTTACCCATTCTATAATGCATATGGAATAGATGGTAGATCCATAAAACTTAACACCCTAAATAGTTAAGTGAAAAAAAAACTTATTGTTAATTCAATGGTACCAAAGCATATTACTCTGCTATGTAGTAGAACAAGTATCTGTATGCGACACTCTACCATGCGAGTATCCAGTACATTGGGGGTGTACCTCTTTGGTACGCTATTTCGGCTAAACTACGTGTTGGGATATTTTTGTAGACATCTTTTTACCAAAATTTCCCTAAAGAATATGTACTCTTTATGATGCATATATATTAGACACACTCAGTCCAAAACAGTATATCTTTATGAAGCTTAAAATCTTAACAAGCTAACTAAAAAATCTTGCAATTAAAAACTCAACTAGGTGAGCATCATAGATTTTCACAAAGAAACTAGTTAATTACGTCTGAAAATTTCGACTCTCCAAATTCTGGATACCGGATCTCAAACCCACACAAAGACGGTACCGATTATGCGGTACACGAGGAGGCAGAGAAGGGGGGATCTGAGTATCTCGTATCGTCGGGTTAATTACTCAACTAGTGAAGTAGATAGATTATAAGACAAAAATTGAGTTAATAAAGGGCGGACATTTCGGTATGCCAAATTTGGAGTATTGAATCCCAAAAGTACACAAAGACGGTACGGGGAATCCAATAAGTGATTCTCTACCACAGCTTCCTGAGAATTCCATGTTGACACACATTTCATGCTTTTAATCACTTAAATCTCTTCTTCTATAACAATTGGAACAGAGTAATCACTCAAAATAATACTGAACATACAATCAAATCCATACAAGTATATAGGTAGAAATAATAAAGATGGAACAAATACCCATCACCAAAAGGCAATTCTCCAAACTTATTATACTTTCAAATTAATAAGGCAGAATAAAATCCAACCAAAAGCATCATATATATTCCCCCTAAGGCTTCAATCATTTAAACAAAAACAGTACTACTTCTTTCAGCATAAAACAAACCCTAGGATTTCAAAAGTAGTGAAGATTGTGTACAACAAGAAAGAACAAAACCTCAAATTAACAGTCAGATAAGAAAAAAAAACATGCCAGGAATAAAAATAGATCAAATCAAATAATAAAAATAATAAAAATCAAATCAAATAATAAAAAAGTTGAATCAGATATTACTATTCAAAACCCTAGAGAGAAAAAGAGATATACCTGGCCCTTAACCTTGAGATTGATGTGAACAGCTGCAGATTGATCGTTGGGTTTTTTGTCTTCCTCCTGGTTTGGCGCTGCAGCCGACATTTTCTAAGCTTCCTCCGATATTTGGGTGTTTCTTTCTTTCTTTAACAAATTATTCTCTCTCTCTCCCTCTCTCTCTCTCTCTCTCTCTCTCTCTCTCTCTCTCTCTCTCTCTCTCTCTCTCCTTCAAACTCACCCTACCGAGTCAGTTTCTGCTTTTTATAATAAACCCCTAAACAAAAACAGAACATGATACCCTTTTATATGGTTTTGACTTTTGATCGGATGGTGGATGATTGGAGGTCTTTAGATTTGGATTTTCTGAAGTTTTGTTTTGGGGAAATACATATATTTTCTGGGATACAAACTTCTGGGTGGAAACAAATAAAATTTGGTCAGTGGTTGGACACCCCTCTTAAAGTCCATGAGGTCATGGCATCGAGTTTCGGTAGAAGCAGTTTGTCATCAAGATTTATCCTATGTAATTTAGGCTATAAATAGTAATAATTTATCGGGTTTTTGGGCCTCTTTGTTGTTGGACTTTAGGCCACTTTCTTTCTTAGTTTAAATTAGGCGGTTATCATGCTTATTACATCTTCATGATGTATGCCTTGTAACGATTAACGTAGATCCTAGTCGAATTCTAAAAAAAAAATTGTGATCTTTTGCATTCTCCAAACATCACTCACCACTAATTTCGGCGTGTTATTTTCTCTCTCTAAGATCTTTCTCTCTCTCTCGAATCTCTATCAGATCTCTCTCTCTTGAATCTCTATCAGATCTCTCTAGTTTTCATTTTAATAGTTGTTTCAATTAAGAAACAAATCAGTTTTTTTTAATGATCAAATTGATAAGCATTTGGATTTACTAAACAAGACAAGAAAACTAACCCAAACCCTAGAATCTTAGTGATATTAGTTAGTAAAATCCAATTCAGAGCTGAAGCAGATAAGCAATAATTTGGGATTCTGGTTTTTCGTATAATCATCAATCAGTAACATACGGAGGATCAATTTCAAGAGCGACGTGAAGTGATTAATCGAAGTACTAACTAGATTCGTCGTTTTATACCCAATTTGTTGATGAAGGAAAAAAAATCTTTCATGATCATTCCTTGAAGACGATGAAATTGTTGTTTGAAAACCCCTCCTAAATCTCGGTACCCATTTTTCCAATTCTTTCTGTGATTTCACAATTAAAACTTTCTCACTCTCACTCTAAACAAAGAACAGGTTGGAATTTCGTTCTCAACAGATTGGAGAGCGAGAGAGAATCTGAGAGGAAGAGATCAAAGAGAGAGAATCTGAGAGGGAGACGAGAGAGAGATGGAGATTAAGGTGTGTTTGGAAAAGAAAAAAAATTCAACTTTAAGAAATTTTGTACCCCAAAAACTTTTTTTCCCGCCAAAATCCCGACCTTTTTCGATAGTCCAATTCTTTTTTTTTTTTCTTTTCTTTTTTATTAACAGTTACACGGTTTAAAGGGCATCCATCAATGTTTTGGGTCTAATCGCTATTATAAGAGCAACTTTAATGCAACCACTGCAACCCTGACTTAGGCCTGAAATTTCAACTCAACTCAAAATTAAAAGCCTTAGCTCTGCCTCAAAAATCAACTTCAACTAAAGAGAGACCTAAGCCTAAAATTTGTGCATGTGGGAAACGCATGTGTGAGTTTTTTGCGGGTGTGCGAAAAAAGTGTATGATCTTTTGTATGTGTGAAACACGTGTGTGAAATATTTTCGAAAACAAAAAACTAATTAGATTTAAAAAACAAAAACAAAAAACTTATTAACTTAAAAAACAAAAACTAATTGTAGTTTAAAAAAAGAAAAAACTAGATATATTAAAAAAAATTATGGTTATTAGATGTGATCGATTTCAGAGTTTAGAAGAAGCTTAAACTCAATTTCAGAGTTTAGAAAAAGTGATGTAAAAGGTGTAAGTCAGGTGTGAATATATTAAAGGTTAATGAAAGTGTTAGGGAACTTAGTGAGTGTTAGATGTTAGTTAACAGTGGGTTAACTAACACTAACTAACTTTTACTTTCTCTCTTTAAGATCTCACTATATAAACAGAGGATCAACTTTTTTGTGATTATTGAAAACATTCTAATAAATTCACACTCTGATTTCCTTTATGGTATCAGAGCCACTCCTTTGAATCTCAGGTTGTTCATCAAAACCTAGAAATGATAATGGCGTCACCGAGTGAATCAAGTTCTTCCGCTTCTTTAACACCAAGTGAAAGATTTAGGTTTTGGGTGAGGAAAACCATATACCTCCATATCTATTTATACTAGAAGAGAATTACAATAGATGGAAATAAATAACATAGATATAGAATTAATCCTAATTGTAATATATTCATATCTTGGAGATATATATGAGAATATTTCCTTTGAATTTCTTGGGTAGGAACATTTGACTCGAATACCTCTTTTACCCTTATTACCCTCCCGCAAATTGAACGAAGGATCAAACTAAAAGTTCAATTTGGGAAATAACTTCATGGAGAGAAACTTCATGATACGATTCTACGGCATATACTTCATTATAATGGATTGATTGTTAAGAAGCTTTTGTTTGGTGTAGATTACACAAATAACCAAGTAATTTAGGACAGTGGTAACGAGCAAACATGACATAATCACAACGGATTTAGAGGTCATTTAATAAAAAGGTTGCACTTAGTGAGCATAACCACTTTAGGTCCAGAGGCCCATGGCAACAAGATTGCACTTAGTGAACGTAATCACAACGGATTCAGAGGTTCATGGCAAAAAATAATCAGCGTCAAAACTGAGGTAATAATCAAAGACCGAGAAGATTTCCAAATGGGAAGAAACAAAATAACTGCTCCTGCCAAAACTGCCCCTTTTTACGATTATTTTATGATACCGATTTTCCACCAGCACATAACTAACTTGAATAATAAACCATTAACATGAACTGAGTAACACTATGAAGATCATCCTGAATATCTTTCCTTAGATTGATTATAATCTATTTATTAGCAACTACTCCTATATAAGTATCACCCAAACTACGATTTGTTGAATCAAATATACTGAGAATACTAAAAAAAACCTAATTTAATTGAAACTGATAAAGAAAAAAAATTTAACGATTCCGGCGGACGATGGTCATTGAAGTGACAACTGCCGCCGGTTAAGCGGAAGCAAAATATGATCGAACTATACTCGTTAGAGTTTTCTAGGCTCAGATACCATGAAAGATTTAGGTTTTGGGTGAGGAAAACCATATACCTACATATCTATTTATACTAGAAGAGAATTACAATAGATGGAAATAAATAACATAGATATAAAAATAATCTTAATTCTAATATATTCATATCTTGGAGATATATATGAGAATATTTCCTTTGCATTTATTGGGTAGGAATATTTGACTTGAATACCTCTTTTACCCTTATTATCAAGTTCTCCCGCTTCTTTAAACACCTAATCATGAAATTAGAAATTTTCAAATTCCTATTTCAAATGCTACGAGTTTGGTTTTAAAAAAACTAGATGAATCAAATTATCTGATATGGAAAAATCAGATCGAGAGTATGTTAATTATAGATCTAATTTGGATATATTGAAGGTTTAGTTACAGATGCTGAGATGTTCATTGAAGAAGATGATTGTCAAGTTCCAAACCAGGCATATCTTCAAGGGCGAAAACAAGATAACTTCGTTAAATCCTACTTGAAGGCAACCTTCTCTAGATCAATTTCTTTAGATGTTTTAGGTCTGAAAAAATCTCGTGATATCTGGATCTATCTTGAAACAAATTATGCTCAATAATTTGAAGCAAAGAAATCATTACTTCGAAAACAACTTCAGAATGTTCAAAGAGGTTCACAATCTATAACTAAATTTCTTTAAAAGATCAATAGTATTGCAGATGCTTTGAGTTCAGTCAATGATAAAGTTTCAGATGAAGAACTAGTTCGTAATATTCTTTAATGTGTTGGAGATGATTATGATCATTTCGTCATTGCAATAGAGCATCAAACTGATAAAATTACCTTTCAGACCTCGCTTGCTTCATCATGAGCAATAGTTACTTAAGAATCAAGAACAAGTTGGAGATTCTACTTGTGCATTTTTTTTACTAAGAAATCATCTCAAAATCATAGATTTGGTTATAATCCAAATCAAAATCAGAGATATAATCAACATCATGTCTCTTCTAGTCGGAATCAAGGTCAAAACAGATCAAATCAAACAGAAATCCAAATTTAGCTCAACATTTGAAGCCAAATCATCAGAACAAACATTCAACACATCAAAATCAACAAGAAATTTCATCTACTAAACGAGGTCTTGCTCAGAACTTTGATTTCTCTGTTGTTCCTTGTGGTATTTGCTAACGATGAGGTCATTTAGCCAATAAATGTTTCTGTTGTTATAATCCACCTAAAATAACTCAAGTAGGTCAGTCATATACAAAACCTCCTCAGTCAAAATTTGTTGGACTTCATCTCACAAAAGAATGGGATAACCAAGATGGTTCAGATGATTCAGATGAAGAATGTAATGTGGTTTAAGTTGGATATGCAGAGTTCTATTATGACAACACTGATAAAAATTGTGATAATTCCACACCTTGGTTGGCTGATTCAGGAGCTATCAGTCATATGACTTTTGATGATTCTCTTCTTAAGGATATTCAACTCTATATAGGCAAGGAAGCAGTTAAAATTGGTAATAGCAAGAGATTTCCAATTCTTCGAATAGGGTACACAATTCTTAGTACCTCATCTCATAATTTTCATTTGAATAAGGTTCTTCATGTTCCTCATTTAGCTAGAAATCTACTTTATGTTTCCAAGTTCACTAAAAAAACTCATGCTCTATTGAGTTTCTACCTAGTGGTTATCTTATTAAAGATCTTTATAGTAAAGAAATACTTGATGTAGGTCCTGTTGTAAATGATCTATACCATATAAACTTTGATCAATCATCTTATGGTGACTCTATGACCTCTCCTGAAGCCTATAGTTTCAGCTACTTCTTCTCTTTGACATAAGAGATTAGGACATCCAGCAAATCAGATTGTTCATGATCTTCAAAAATCTGATCTTATACAATTCACACACTCAGATTTTCCTACTGTTTGTTAATCATGTCAAATGGGTAAGAGTAAGCGTCTTCCCTTTTCTCTCTTAGTTACATATACCAAAGCTCCACTTGAATTGGTACATTGTTACATATGGGATCGTCCACTAAAATTTCTACTGGTGAGTATAGTTACTACATTATGTTTATTGATGATTTCTACAGATATACTTAGATTTATCCTCTAAAGCAAAGATCTGGGAGTCTCTCTTGCTTTAAACACTTTAAAACTCAAAAAGAGAACATTTTGACAACATTTATTAAGCATTTTCAGGCAGATGGTGCTCCAGAGCTTGAAAAGGGTGTGTTTGAAGCCTTTCTTAGTGAGTATGGCATTTCTTTGAGGTGTTCTTGCCCTCATTTTCCTCAGCAAAATGGTTTAGCTGAGAGAAAACATAAAAATATATTTGAGATGGGTCTTACATTACTTGCTCAGGCTTCTCTTCCTAATGAATTTCAGTTGGATGCTTTTTTCACTGTTAAGGTGTTGGGTTATGATTATACCTTTCAGGTACTTTTTCAGACTACACCTGATTATTCACTTCTTAATTAAAGTCTTTGGTTGTACTTGTTATCCTTATCTTGGTTCTACAAGAAGGACAAGTTGAGTCCAAAATCATTTAAGTGTGTGTTTCTTGAATATAACTCTATTCATAAAGGCTATAAGTGTTATGACTATGTTAAACCCAGATTATATTTTTCCAGACATGTCATCTTTGATGAGTCTGATTTTCTATATGCTACTATGTTAGTTCTTCATCTACTTCAGTGACTCTTGAGTCTTGAGGTTGTTACTTTACCAACTAAAGTTACAGACACTCATTCTCCTCCTTCTTTATTTCTACCATCTGTGGCTACTCTTAGTTCATCTTATCCAACTATGGCATTTTCTCCTTCTTCTCAATCTCCTTCTGTTCAGTTACATCTTGTACCCTATACAGCTACTATGGTCACTCGAGCTTAGAGAGGGATTGTGAAGCCTAAGTACTTGCCTGATTATGTATGGTATATGTTATAGCATTTGTCACCCTTTGGCAGCTACTTATGTTTCTGAATTGACAAGTCAGGAACCAACTTTTTACACTATGTCCTCCAAAGATGCTAGGTGGGCAAATGCTATGAAAGAGGATTTTGAAGCTTTGTAGAGCAAGGAAACATGAGAACACGTTTCATCTCAACCTGGTATAAAAATCTTAGGTTGTAAATGGGTTTATAAGCTTAAACAAAAGGCAGATGGTAACATTGATAGTTACGAATCCAGATTGGTGGCTAAAGGATACCGTCAACAAGATTAAGTTGATTATCATGAAATATTCAGTCCTGTAGTTAAAGCTACTACCATTAGAACTTTCTCACTCTTGCAATGTCTAAAGATTGGCCGTTCGACAGTTGGATGTTTCATATGCATTTCTTCATGGGTCTTTGCAAGAAAATGTGTTCATAAACAACCTGCTGGTTTTGTTGATCAATCTAAGAAGGATTTTGTTTTCCATTTAAAGAAATCTTTGTATGGTCTAAAGCAGACCCTAAGGGCATGGTTTGAAAATTTTGGAAGATTTCTTCAGGACTTTGGCCTTCAGAAAAGTAGCTCAGACACTTCCATGTTTGTTTTATGTCATGGACCTGATATGATGGTTTTATTGCTCTATGTTGATGACATTGTCTTGACTGGATCTTCTTCTTACCTTATTGATTCTTTGCTTGCTTTTCTTCAAAGGGAATTTGCTATAAAACATTTGGGATCATTGCACTATTTTCTTGGCATAGAGGTTGTAAAAGATGGAGATTCTTTGTTACTGACTCAAAGGAAGTACACTCTTGAAATTCTTCAACAACAAGATATGTTGGACTGTAAACGCTGCTCTAACCTGTTCCAAATATACCTAGAGTCTCTCTTCATGATGGTGATCTTCTTCAAGATGTTACTTTTTATAGAAGAGTTGTGGGTGCCTTACAATATCTCACTTTAACTCGAACAAATATTTGTTTTGGTGCTAACTACCTTGCTTAATTTCAGCACTCTCCCACAACTGCTTATTTGCAGCTTCTTAAAGGGTACTCTTAGGTCAGGAATCACCATTTCTAAGACTGATTTGTCTCAGCTCAAGGCTTATTGGGTTGGGTGCCCTGACTCTCGTCGTTGGACTTCTAGTCTATGTGTGTTTTCGGGTTCCAACTTGCTGGTTTTGGTAGCCAAGAAGCAACCAACTGTGGCACGCTCCTCTGTTGAGGCTGAGTACAAAGCAATGGTTATGGATGCTAGTGACATATTATGGGTATCTTACTTACTTACTTCATGAATTGGGTATTCCAGTTTCATTACCATCTTCTCTCTTCAGTGATAGTTTGAGTGCTAAACACTTAGCCAATAACCCAGTTTTTCATGCTCGAACCAAACACATCAAGGTAGATTATCATTTTGTGTGTGAGCTGGTGTCGAATGGTCCTCTTCTTCCACAATACATCTCTACCACTTAGCAATTGGTAGATATCTTCACCAATTGGCTTTGTCTTGCTCAATTTACCTTCTTTCGTGACAAACTCATGTTGGTTCGACATTTGTTTAAGGGGGGGGGGGGGGGGGTTAGGACTGGGAAAACGGTCCGGAAACCCGAGATCCGACCCTAACAGCCCGATCCGCAAGAATCCAGAGACCGGAAAAAACCTGAGGCAGGATCACCCAACCCGTTTAGACGGACTCTAGTGTTGGGTTTAACATGTATTTAATACATAATCTAATTAGTGTTGGTAGCGGAATCTCAAATATCTAATGTTTAACACTAAGTTATCCAAGATCTATACACGAACTAACTATGAACTAGAAGGAAGAAGAATACCTTTAATCGCTTTCCCACGAACTAAATTCTGACCAGTATTCGGAAGATAAAGAGCTTCAAGTGGAGCTCCTCTACTTGAGACACCGAATTGTATAACTCGAACTCCCTTTTTTCAGTCAGCTAGGACTTCTTGAAGGTTGAGATGAAGAACTGCTTCTTCTAGACTTGATAAATAGAATGGGAACTTTTTCTCTAAAATCTTCTCTTTCCAATAGTTGTGTGAAGAGAATGATTTTCTTCAGAGAAAATTCCACACCTTTTCTGAACTCATAATGGGGCTTAATATAGGCATTACCTTAGTAGAGTCCCACTCAAATAAGGAATCCTAAAAGTCTCTCAGAAAAGATAAGTACAAGTTAGTGTTTAAACTAACCGGGACTCTTAATATGGGGAAACCCTAACTAGGGTTTCCTCATGGTCTGGCCGACCAGAGTAGCCCTTAATGGGCTTACTCTGCCCCGCCCACCTCCTTAATAAGGTTGGCCATGGATCTCCCCTTAAGGGAATCTCTTGTTGCCCCCTTAAAGTGGGTTTTTGCCTTTTCAGACTTCTCTTTCGAGCCCGATTCTTTCTATCTCTTAGACTGGATCATATCCATCTATATATTAGTTCTCATTAGTCTATTCTCACTATTCAAGTTACCAATTCTTATGTGTAACCCGTTGTAGGATCCGGTCTATGTTAGCCGCGGATAATCGAAGTGATCCGACAATCGTAAGCGGCTTCTAGCTAAGCACTACGACTCCTAATTGAACCGGATTGATTGATCTTCCAATTAAGTCATCATTATCCTATAAGCCAAATCGTACGCATTGCCATCTTGGTCGAAGGATATTCCTTTGAAAGGATATACCTTAAGACTCCAAGGACATATATCCTTCAGTCTCCAACTTGTACTTAAAACAAGTGCAATGCTTGATTTCCATGTCTTTTCATATCTCATCTGATGCGTCATATTTTATCAGACTTTCTTGATCGGGAGGACAAACTTTCAAATCAAATGATTAACTTTTAATCCATTTGATCACGGCCATGCATTTTCAGTTATCACTCCTCAAGTGGCTTAGAGATACTTTATCCTAACTCTCGCTAGGAAGACATATTCCATTCTTGTACTCCCACTCAGCTTCATGTCTATTATGTTTCACCCGACCTCCTTTTTTATAACCTCCTGTTACGGCGCTGAGTTTGATGGGACCAAGGCTTGACATTCCTTACATAAGATGAGTGAGTACTCATGTTTTGAGGAATCTCTTTGATTTGCTAAATGAGAGTTATGACGTTCATATCTTCAACTTCTTGAAGTACTCTCACTTGGTGGGTTTCAATGTATCTTTATACACCCATGAAGTTTGACTTGAATTCTCTAATTCATATAGCCCAAGAAACAGCGCTATCGTATCAATCACTCATGCTAGTCTTCTTAAGTCATCGTTGTCCAATCGATGTCATGGACTAGGGTTATTTTATAGAATGGAATGCTTCCATGTTCACTCAGCAGGGTTTCTTTCATTAGATCACGTATCTAATAAACCTGCCTGGAACTTTGCATTATTTTTGGACTGTCGTCTAAATTCTAAACCACAATTTAGATGACGAAATAAATTTAATTTATTTCGGATAACAAGATTTTGTAAAAGTGAGTTTCCCACGTAAACTCTTTTACGTGCCTAATTTTACACGTCTCTTAGGGCAATCTTTCATGACCCTAACTCCTTAGATTCATACATCTCCCATGTTTGATCTAAGGTGACAATTTAGTTTTGTGGATTCAATCCACTATTCGTTTTCATTTTGCTTATCATTATTATGCTGAAGAACGCTTTCGTCAACTTTTACAATAATGTCTGTTTTCTTGAACTGAAACTAACACTTCCTAAGTCCTAATTGTACTTTCTTTACTAGTAGAGTTTGCAACGACACCCACTGTGAAAAACTTCTTTTTCACCTAGTTGTCCTTCTTAAAATACTCCTATCTTTATTTTTGGAAGATTACTTTTATGACTTTCTTCAACTTTTACTTTCAGAGACACTTTCTTAGATACTCCAAGTATCCTAGGAACTTCTTTGTTGTTTATGGGGCGACGACATCAAAATACTTATGTATTTCTAGATGTGCGGCTAAACATCGATCATCTTCATAATCGATCTCATGTCTCACGACATTAGTATTTTCCTCATGTGTGCTTTTGCTCATAAGGACTTCCAAATTCTGATTTCTTGCTTAGCAGTGATCCATGAGAGATCACATGCATAAACTAATGATTTACTAAGAGTCTAGAAGATTATCCTAATCGCTAGTTTTCCCTCGAATCTTTCCAATCGCTTTAGGAGACCAAGAGCTCCAATTGTAGCTCCTGTACTTAAGACACCGAATGGTCTACTTAATCTCCCACCTTGAAATCTAGCTAGAACTCCAATGATAGTTTGATAAGAAGAACACTTCTTCTTGAATGACTAGTTGATAGCTTTTGGGAATTAGCTCACTTTGTCTTCTTTACTTGATGTGGTAGAGTAAGAAAGCTAAATTTCACACCTTATTCACTGTCCACCTCTAATTTGGTTTCCTAAAAGACCCTTTTGAATAAGATTAAGGAAATAGTCGAAAATAGCAACTAGTTGATATTTTCTCAATTCCTTGAGGAGGTGACGTCCAAACCCAGCCAAAATTGGCCTATTTGGTCTTCCCTATTATGGGAACTGACCCTCCAATTTTTAGCCCAATCCGAGTCCAAAAAGTCTCTTTTTGCCTCTAGGTCCAAAACCCCTTTTTCGGACCTTTTTGCTATCTTTGCCTAAACTTATTTAGGCCTATGAAACATATTTATGGGGCTCTCCCATGATTTTATATCTCACTCCCACTATTCATATCATCCGATTAAGTATCCATTCTTATGTGTAACCCGTTGTAGGATCCGGTCGAAGTTAGCCGCGAATTACTTCGTAATTCGACGATCGTAATTGGTTTCTAGCTAAACACTACGATCCCTAAATCAACCAGACTTGATGATCTTCTTCATCAATTGTCCTATCTGACAAATTACTCGCAATGCAATCTTGGTCGAAGGACATCTCCTTCAAAACCTAGTACTAATAAGTCATGCTCGAGTAAGATGTCTGGTAGTACTTCAAAACTCGTGTTCGTTATGAGTTTCACGTTGTAGGTCTTGTTTCCAGTAAATAAATGTTCTGAAACTCTTTTTTTTTGTTGAAAAGATGTGTTGAAACTTGGTAAAAATAACTTCTTATGTGAAGGATACCAAACGGTAAAAGATGTTGCCCCCTTTGCCTAGTTCCAATGATACTATTTCTGAAGGAAAATTCTATAGACACATCGAAACGCTATAGCACCACAGAACTCCTAAGATCATTCTTGGTGTTTTAAAGATTCTTGTCATGGCCGGCGGTAAACTATATCATGGTCTTTAGGAGAGAGAGATTGGTAGTGGTTAGAAGTTGCGGCGGTGGAGGAGAGGTGAAGATGAATATTTAGGATGTCCCAAAGAATCCACACAGAAGAAAGTTCAATAGGTGCCTCCTGCCCACATAAATAGCCCACAAATATCGGTTGTAGGGTGCCTTTAGCGATAATAGGGTACCTAGAGGACTTCCGTAGTGTAGATTTTGGCCACACCCATTTCGCTGCACTTGACCAAGTCAAGTTTCAGTTACACTTTATCCAGCCACTTCAAGGTTCTTTTTTAGTAGTAACACTGATATCATACTATTCTTTCCTTCAATATATAGTCTAGTTGTTGATACTTTGTATTAGCGTTTTAATAATGAAAATCATAAGATGGGGATAAAAATTCAATTTTTTATATTGATCTGAATAAAACGATAAATACAGAAAATCCTTCAAAACATATAAACCATTCCATAATCTCCGTTTCAAGTTTTTCAATGAAACTGGTGCTTTATTTGGAATGTTATAAATTTGTGAAGGTAACCTATCAGACAGACACGTCTAATAGGTGCATAAACCCATTGATCTGAAGCTTCCGCTTGATAAGAGAACATGTCATTACAAACCGATATGTTGTAGAACTTATTTATGAGTTTGTTACCGATTTTTTTAATAATCGTGTTGGCTGGTGGCCTCCGATGAATGGCAGTGAATAGCTACTATTTTTTTTGTTCCCCAAAGCATATAGAATGGCCACTTCTTACATATTCAGACAGACAGTTTTCGTTTATGAATTCTCAAGATTTTGCCATACCAGCGGACAACGGTGAAGATAATTAACATGAGTAAGTAAATAAGTTCATCAACACGGAGATTCCTGAATTTCTATAAACGTCTCTTTTGTAAATAAAAAATGAGTTATCTTTAAACCTAAACATATCGTCTTCAAGCGAAAGTAATATATCTTCCAATGAACCACTTATAGAGGAAAACCTAGGGGTCTAATTAATAACAAAGGGGTCCTAGTGTTTATAAATCTTCGTAAAGTTTTTTGAGAAAGACAAAATCTTTGAAAGTTGGAAGAAGTTTTTAACATGGTGTAAAAAAATTGGTGGTAAACACAAATTCGTCGTTTGTGTAAGCAACTCGGCCAACTGTAAAAAACCTCGACTACTATTTAGTTGTCAAAGGAGTTGTTCCGTGACGCAGATGCTCCTGTTTTACAAACGTGAGACCGTTTTAGTCAGACTAAGTAATCAATAGCAAATGTTTTTCACTTTTTTTTTTCAATGATCAAAATTATATACAGAAGTAAATGTTCTACCAGTGATAAACCAAAATGAATGAAAATTGTTGGAATCAGTACCTAGCTCAAAAGCAACTGGACCGGTTTTTGGTTAATTTGATGTACCTATATTCATTAGAATCTCGAGCAAGACGTCTCGTTGGATTCGTCTCGTCGAGCTCTTGAATTTAGACTCAATTTTGTCCAAATCCGATTCCGTATGAGTGAGTTATTACAAAATTCGTTTGGTATGGGTACCATTAACTCAAAACAAGGATTTTGAGTTAGTACCAGATTTATGAAGGAGGAAATGGTTTATTTCCTAATATATGATCCTCCATATATTTATGGTATGTTCTTTAAAATAGAAAGGTGACTCACGTGGTCGCGCGGCGTGGGCGTTTAGGGCGCATTGGGCGCTTTTGAGGCGCCCGCACGCACTTCGCACGTACGCATCGTCGCGAGGAGCGATTAAAGCCTTTGATTTTATGGTCATAGATTTGATCCGACGGTCAGGATGATTGGCGCCATTAAGATAGATCCGTTGATGATCTAACGGTGGGCGTTCAAGGCGCGAGATCTTGGTAGATCCGTTGAGATCTGACGATCAAGATGGCACCTGAAAACCAACAGACAAATATGACTGTTGGAAAGCATCCATTCGTCTATAGGCACCTATATGGAGTTTCACCAATACTCCTATAAGTACCAAACAAAATCCAACAAACAAAGAAACAAAAGTTTTAGCATTCAAAGATACAAGAGTATTTAGAGTTTAAGAAGTTAATTCATCTGTTGTTCTTACTGCTTGTTCTAAGTTCGCACGCTTTCAGAAAAAACGAAGTACTCTTAGTCGTCACACTGAAAGTTACAACCGTTGTATCCTGGGAGACAAACATCTTACTGGTTTTAGTACTAATACCAGGGTGTTCACTGTCTTAAGGAAAGAGACAACTCGACTCGGCTTTCTCTCTCTAACATTCTAATTTATCATTGTTTTAAATTATATTAATTTTTCCTATTTAATCTGTTAGAATACAGTAATAATTTTAGAGTTAAAGTTATCTCTGAATTTATTTCAGAAAGACACTTTAAAGTGTATCCCTGTTTTTATTAAAACATGAAGACTGGATTCTTGATCTTTTGCATAATATCAGATAAACAACAATCTTAAGACAGTGAAACGTATATTTTAATTTTTCTGGCTGAAACAGAAAATTAATTTGTCGTGTTATTTTGATAATCAGAAATGGCAACAACAACAACAGAATCCGCTGTTAAGGAAGTTGGTCCAAATCACGAGGAAAAACCAGAGAAGTTTTCTGGAGTTGACTTTAAGCGTTGGCAACAAAAGATGTTGTTTTATTTGACTATTTTAGGGTTAGTAAAATACCTATCTGAACCGAAGCCGACTCTTGAAAGGGATGGAGATGTTCAGCATGTATCCTCCATTGAAGCATGGAAGCATTTAGACTTTCTATGTAAGAATTACATCCTTAACTCACTGGAAAATGGTTTATACAATGTCTATTATGGTATAGACACGGCTAAGGAACTCTGGGAGACCTTGGCTAATAAATAAAAAACTGAAACAGTAGGAGTTAAGAAATTTATAGTGGGTAGATTTCTGGATTTTAAAATGACTGATATTAAACCAGTAATGGTTCAAGTCCAGGAATTTCAACTTCTTTTACAAGAATTGAAGTCTGAGAATAAGGTTGCAAACGAATCATTCCAAGTGAGGGCTATGATTGAAAAATTACCTCCATCTTGGAAGGATTTTAAGAACTACTTGAGATATAAGAACAAGGAAATGTCTCTTGAAGAAATTATCCTCAAGTTAAGAATTGAAGAGGATAGTCGTAATGCAGAGAAGAAGATAGAAAAGAATAATTCTTCTTCTGGAAAAGTCAACATGGTTGAGGGTGCACCAAACCCCAAACAGATAAGAAAGAGAATGAGACCAGGTAAGCCATCAAAGAAAAATAATGACCGCTTTGATGGTACTTGTCACAATTGTGGCAAAAAGGGTCATTTTGCTAGAGATTGTCCTACTAAACACGGCAAATTCAACAAGAACAATGATGGCGGCCATCAACTAGTGGGACTCTCGGTCAGATCATTAGTGGGCCTAACGGCCAGGTTACTACATTAACGTAGTTTCCAGATTTTAATATTTAGGGTTTCCATGTTTAGAGTCCTAGCAATCAAGGAAAGTATCCTTAGTAGTTATCTTCTTTCTTTATTTGAGTCTAACTAGGAAAGTATAATCTCTATAAAAGAGAAGTCCAGTCTGTCTTGTTATATATTGAATTGAATTATAAACAAAAACCCCTTGATTGCATCTTCTTTCTTTACAGTTATTTCAGTTTATCGTTATTATTTTCCGTTTCTACTTTAGTTTAGTAATGAATTATACTCCTTTTACGCTTCCGCAACAATCTACATCAGCTGGTATCATGAGCCTAAAAAATCCTGAAATTTTTTCACCAACAAATCACCCGGAAAGAAATAAAGTCTTCAAATCACGACTTACAATTAACAACAAAGTCTGTGATTTCATCATAGACAATGGTAGCGAAGAGAACATGATTTCCCAACGCCTTGTCAATGCTCTCCACCTACCTACAACCGAACACCCAACCCCATACAATATTGGTTGGATTACTAATCATAAAGAATTATCGGTACGAACCCAATGCACGTTCTCGTTCTCCATTGGTTCTCACTATCGTGATTCAATTTGTTGTGACGTCGTAGACATGGATAATTGTCATCTTATCTTTGGGAGACCATGGATTTTTGACGTCGACGCCACCTATCATTCCCGGGCTAACACATTCGAGTTTTCTTGGTTCCGACGAATTCTAACACTAAGACCATTAACGGAGGAACAAACAACTATAACCGGGACAACACCACCACCGAAACAGCAACTACCACCCAACCGTGATAGCACCACCATCGATATCGTGACACCACCATCACCAAAACAGCAACAACCATCCCACCATAACAGCACCACCACCGAAACCTTGACAGCACCACCACAGAAACAACATCTCACACCAAACCGGGACAACATCACCACCGAAACAGTGACAACATTACCAAACCGGGACAACATCACCAACGATGAAGAAGCAGATGATAATGATTCACAAGAAACCCAATCGAAGCTACAAGAAGATATTATTCATCTAATATTCACTAGAAATTGTGGTATGCCTGAGTATACTCTTGGGAGTTCCTTTCAAAGATCCCAGATGAAGGTTGAGTCGGAGGATGACTTTTCTAATCACTCAAAGGTACAACATTCTGGCCTTGCTGCTCATCTTAAAATTGGACCTTATGTTCATGGGGATGGTGATGAATTCAAGACTCTTGTAGAGACAACTTCGACGACGAACAATGATGATGAAGAACTTCTAATTTCAAATCATAAAATCCCTACACACCTACACAAACCAGTTTTTGGTCGACTTTGGGAATCAGTTTTGGAATTATCTAAGGGAGATGTCAGGGTTTTGATTCATAGAGCTGCTGAATACTGGCATCTACATGTTGATCTTTGGCTTGCTTTTGAAACTTATTATAAGGCAAAGCAAAGTATTAATACAACACAGAAACCAACTAATTGGATTCTTGACGCTAAACATAAAGAAGCTTCCCGTTTTCTATTAGGCGATGGCGTCAAAGAGGTATATTGTTTGGTGGGTGTGATGTTGAAGCATCTAGAGGAAATACCAATAGAAGTGAGCATGCGGGAAGAAGAGTGTTTCGTGTTTGATAAGATAGTACTATTGAAGCTTGGTTTGGGTTCTTTCACAATTTGTTACGGGAGTAAGCATCAAGTATGTGATCCTTATTCTAATTTTACTTCGATGTGTTTGAAAGAACATGCTTGGGGTGATTTTCAAACTTGTACTATCAAACCATTGATAATGAATTCTTTAGTCACTGGTGATAATATAAGATCACTTTTGAATCCAAATACAACACAAGGAGGACTTGATGCCCATCAAATATATTTTCATGATATGAGTACTGAGGTGGCAATGCTTAAATTCAAGAACAATGATTCGTTTGTAGTATTTCACAATTGCAAAAGAATCGAGAAGTTAGAAGACGACAATCACCCGTATCGTACATTGTTCCTACGAAGTTTTTCTATTCCTCGATTGTTTTCATTCAAGGAAGAAGTCCATACGGCATTAGTTCTTGACACATTAATTCTTTCGACAAGAAACAAGGTTGACTACGTATTGCATGGGGACACAAGATGCATTGATTTTCTTCCCACAAAGAAAAATGTTGTCTTTAGGGTATCTTTAATCAAACTAAAAGATGACAAAAAATTATTCAAGAAGGATGTGGTATTTTCACTGATTTTGTTCAAAGATGATGGGAGATGGTATTTTCAAGTTGTTATTAAACGTTACAAGTTCATATACGTACCGGATGGGATGACGACATTCATGGTTTATCCAAGACCGAAGAAGGTAATATTTGTGGTGTCTTTCATCAAACTAAAAGATGACGGGCGATGTCGCAGTTTATTGGACTTTTATGCACCATTATTATTTTTTCGAGTTTCTTAGCATCATACGATTCAAATTATATTTGGTTATATGGTCCTTATTTGTCTTCTACGAATTTTCGGCAAATGTTGCGCAATGTGGGAACTCAGGATTGCCTTGGTGAAGTCATTGTATGAGGTACCGCCAATCTTTTCTTTCTCGAAAGGTTCCAGAAGAACTTTCTCTAACGATATCTACCAGTTTTATCCAGAAGGGCCAATTTATGACGACACCAACTTGGGGACAAGTTGTTCCTCAGAGGGGGAGTATGATGGCGGCCATCCAACTAGTGGGCCTCTCGGTCAGATCATTAGTGGGCCTAACGGCCAGGTTACTACATTAGCGTAGTTTCCAGATTTTAATATTTAGGGTTTCCATGTTTAGAGTCCTAGCAATCAAGGAAAGTATCCTTAGTAGTTATCTTTTTTCTTTATTTGAGTCTAACTAGGAAAGTATAATCTCTATATAAGAGAAGTCCAGTCTGTCTTGTTAAACATTGAATTGAATTATAAATAAAAACCCCTTGATTGCATCTTCTTTCTTTACAGTTATTTCAGTTTATCGTTATTATTTTCCGTTTCTACTTTAGTTTAGTAATGAATTCTACTTCTTTTACGCTTCCGCAACAATCTACATCAAACAAGAAGGCTAAAAATCAGGTCTCTCTTGTGGAAGATGAAGAACTCCAGAACCTATGTGCTTTGGTTACTGGAGTGGAGGAAAAAATATAAGAAGTGACAGAAGACCTTTAGAAACTTAATATATGTAATGTAGTTTCTGAAGTCAACTTGGTTGGTGGAAATCCAAGTGATTGGTGGGTTGATACAGGAGCCACTAAACATATTTGTGGAGACAAAAATTTGTTGTCTACAAATACCAAAATTCCAGAAGGAGAAACTCTCTTTATGGGAAATGCTTCTACTACTCAAGTTGCTGGAAAAGGGAAGGTAGTCCTGAAATTTACATCAGGAAAAGAAGTTGACCTTGAAGGGATTTATACCCTTATACTAGTGTTTATAGCGGATAACGACATCTAATATCTAACACTAGTATCCCCAAGATCATCATGCAAAACTAGTAATTAACTAATAGGAAGATAGTAGATTACCTTAATCGCTATTTCCCTCGAGCTAGTTGAATAGATTAAAGAAGACCAAGAGCTTCAAACGTAGCTCCTCTACTTGGGACACCGAATAGTGTATTTAATCTCCCTCCTTGAAAGCTCGCTAGCACTCCAATGGTGGTTTGATAATGAGAAGACCTTCTTCTTGCTTGACTAGAAGATAGCTTGGGAATTAGCTTACTTTCTCCTCTCTACTTGATGTGGTATAGTAAGAAAACTTAGAGAGAAATTTCACACCTTATTCTCTGCCCTAAAAGTGTTTATATAGAACCCTAATAAAAATCCACCTCCTTTTAGGTTTCCTAAAACACCCTTTAGAATAAGATTTAGGGAAATTATCGAAAATAGCAACTATTGATATTTTCTCAATTCCCTAAGGAGGAGGTGTCCAAACACCACTAAAATTGTCAGATATAATTTTTATTATATTAGCAACTAACCCTCCAAAATTCAGTCCAATCCGAGTCCTAGAAGTACCCGAATCGGTCTAAGCCCAAAACCCTTATTTCAGGCCTTTTTGCTATCTTTTGCCCAAATTCTATTTAGGCCTGTGAGATATGTTTATGGGGCATTCCCAATGTTATATCACACTCCCACTAGTCATATCATCCGATTAAATACCCATTCTTATGTGTAATTGATGGGTCATGAAAATGTCCCATCTAAGTCATTTAATTTAGCCAAGTTAGTCGGTTTCGAGTCTTTATTATAATAAAATGGTTGGTTTTCTTGATTAGGTGTCTTTTGCAGAGTTAGGTGTGAAAAACGGTTAAAAACGAAGAAAAGATGCATGAAGGGTATTTTGGTCATTTGGAGTCAAGGACATTCTGGTAATTTGACCAAAGTCAGTGCGTGGTTAAAAAGTAGAGGTCAAGACGAACCCGTAGGAGGAAACGGAAGTCGAATCGGAGTCCGGATGAGTGAACTAGGCAAAGTCAAAGTTGGGTCAAATGTTGTTGACTTGGTGGGATACTTTCGGTAGCAATTCGGGCATGCGGTATACAAGAAGACACGTGGCGCGCTGTGGAGGCTGGTGTATCCAAGTCCCGTGTTTGCGCTGAGCAGTGAAGTGAAGCTAAAGAGCATGATCCGGTAGATTCCCTTTCAACTTAATCCGGTAGTCCCGTGGCCACGTTTTAATCTTGTCCATCCGTTTCCGCACAAATCTCATCCGACGATCTCTGTAAGTCTTCCTCATTATTATGTTTCCGTGCTCCCGAAGCAGCTTAAATGGGTAATCCCTATAGGCGTGGCACAATCTTGGCCTTATCCATCCGTGCATCTTCATCCAACGGACAATAGTTGCGTCTCACGGTACTTCGTACCACTGGTACCAACTTCCCAACCAGCCACCGAACTTTGTTGGGAAACCCTAATTTTTGTTGCCCTTCTCATTAGACGACACATGGCAGCCCTCCTTTAGTAAAATCCAACCCTAGCCAATAGGAAGTATTTTCTACTACTAATTTCCAGAAATAACCCTCCAATCACTACAAACCCTATCATATAAATAAGAAACTAATCCCTACCATTGAAGGAGACTTGCAAACCCTCTCAATATCCCTTCTACTCTATTCCTAAGGCTGGGAATTTGGCCCGAGAGCCCGAAACCCGGCCCGGAACGCCCGTGTCCGATAGGAAAAAATGCAGCCCGAAACCCGACATGGGTACTGCCCGCCCGGCCCGACTCTAGAAAATGGGCGGGCTTGGGCTCCATTGTAAAAACCCTCACCCGAGTGCTATACCCGCTCGCAAAGCCCGGCTATAGGGCCAGGTCATTATGCACATTACATAGGCACACTTCCTTAGGTTTTCAGTATAAAATGGTAACTATTCCCCGTCCTCTTGTTCAACCGCCTAAAGATAAAGTTCAGAAATAAGATATAGAGGGAGAGAAAGGTATCGAGACAAAGACAGAGATCGAGAGACTGAGAGTCACAAAGATAAAGATAGAGATTGGGAGTGAGATGCACAGAGAGAGACAGAGATGGAGGGGAAGAAGATAAAGATTTCTTCTTCAATTTCTACAATGAAAGAAGCAATGATGAATGAATAGATTTACAAGTTGCTTCCTATAGTTTCTGTCTGTCTAAATTTTGTTTCTCTATTTCATGTTTATTTAGATTGTATCTATGTTTCTTGTATAAATTTTTATCTCAATATTTTGTGTAGTTCTTATTTATGTATATGTTTCTTCAGATCTGTATTTTGTGTTCTCTAGATATGAATTTCTATATTATATAGTATTTTTCTAGATTTGTTAGTTTTAGATCTCCATCTCCATTTATGTATCTCACTCTGTACCTCTATTTATCCCTCTTTTTGAAAATAAAATGCTGAAGATTGAATCTGTGTAGATCCGACTCTTTTGCTTTTCATGTTTGATGTTAATGTAAAAAAAACTCGGTAGTGATGATGAACTTTCTTATCAAAGAAAATTAACAATTTTGTTAGGGTTAAGGTCCTAGTGAAATCTGTTTTTTTATCACATATTTGAAGATTCATAGGGTTAGGGTTTTGGTAAAAAAAGTGGATTATTTGCGATTAAAAAAAATTCTCATGTTTGTGCCCGAGCCCGGACCGCCCGAAGCCCGTCATGGGTACCAACGGGCTAGTACCCATGGCGGGCTTTATTCAGGGAATTTCCAAATCTGCCCGGCCCGAGCCCGCTTGTTAAGCCATGTAGGCCATGAGTGTAGGTACCCGGAACGCCCGAACCCGAGATAATGATACCCATGGGTACCCGAGCCCGGCCCATTTCCCACCCCTATCTATTCCCATATACCTCTTCTTACCTATCCCTCTTCTCTATTCCCATACTTCCTCTTACCTAATCTTTCTTCTCTACTCAACTTATCCCTCTTCTCACCTATTTCTTTCTCTCTTCTCTACTACTAAATCCACTTTATCCATTATTTTTCCATCTTTCTCTACTACTACTTCTTCTCTACCACTATTCTTTCTTCCATTAATAGTCTTCTTCTTCTTCCTTCCATATTCTTCTATCATCTTTACCCTCTTCATCTCTTCTTTCCAACTTCTTTCTAGATCTAATTTCTTCCTTCTCTTTCTTTTTCTTATTTGGGTGGCAATAAAATAGCTATTACTTGGATTTCTTGGAGTAAAATTCTTGAGCATAAATGGAACAAATCTTGGATAAAATGGAGATACATGGGAATATGGAGTTGGAACATTCTTGGTGATTTCTTTCCATTAATTTCTTAGTATTTTCATTTATTTTACAATGTCAATGAATGTCACTCTAGATTCCATGTATAGTTAATTTAGCAATCTAAGGTTGTGAATGAAACCCATTTTGGATCTTTATAATACTTGTTCTTGATTAATTAAATCCTTTGATGTGCTTTAATGTCTATTGATTGTTTATCTATATGGATTGGATTTTCTTTCCATTACTCATGCCTCATAATTAGATATTTCATACTTTCGTTAAGTTGTTAGATGGAGTATGCTTTTTAGATGATGAATAATAGTTTAGCAATCCGAATCTCTATAAGGTAGACAATTAGAATTAGTAATTATAAAATTGTTTTAACTAGAACATCATCCGGAATCTAAATAGTTCATTATATTGGATCCCGAGTAAATACAAAAGAGATTTAAGTAATTAAGTGTTTGTTTTATAAAGTGAAATTGTGCGGTGGATTTCATAATCTTAGATATCTTCTTACCTCTCTCTTAGTTAGTTTATTTAGTTTTATTCTTTTTCTTATTTCTTACATATCAATCATCAAATCTATGAAGTGGGGTGTGTGTGTGTTAGTCTAAGTTAGCTATTGACATTTTGATTATTGGGCTAAACTACGCCATCAATATCCGAAGTTACCTACCTATTCCTTGGGAAGATTTCCCGATTTACTAAAATACTATAACTTGACCCCGTATACTTGCGGGAATAGACCTATTTTTAGGCCTATCAGTAACCCGATGTAGGATCCGATCGAAGGTAGCCGCGAATTACTTCGTAATTCGACGATCGTAGTTGGTTTCTAGCTAAACGCTACGACCCCTAAATCAATCGGACTTGATGATCTTCTTCATCAATTGTCCTAGCTGACATATTGCTCGCATTGCCATCTTGGTCGAAGGACATCTCCTTCAACTCCTTCAGACTCCCACTTGGACTTAGAACAAGTGCAATGCCTCGATTCCCGTGTCAATTTAGTATCCTTGCTGATATGTCACGTCATTCAGACTTTCTTGATCTCCGAGTACAACTGTAAAAGACAAACGATTAATTCTTAATCCGTTTGAGCGCGGTCATGCATTTTCAGTTGTCACTCATCAAGTGGCCTTGAGACACTTTTGACCTAGTGTGATTAGGATGACACAATCCATTCTTGCGCTCCCACTTAACTTCATGTCTCTCCTGTCCTTCCCAGTATCTGTCTTTATAACCTTCTTTTACAGCGCGGTGTTTGACGGAACCAATGTCGGACATTCCTTACATAAGATCAGTGGAGTACTCATGTTTTGAGGAATCTCTCCAATTTTGTCTTTTGAGAAGTATTTGACGTTCATCAAGAGTGATGTACTTCTCATTAGAGGGTTATCCAGTGTATAAACCTTTTAAACACCCAAGTAGTCGAATCGAATACACTATTCCTATAGCCCATGAAATTGCGCTATCCCATCGACTCCCGTACTAGTCTTCACGAGTCATTGTTGTCCATGCAATGACCTGGACTAGGGATTTGACAATAAATATTCCAAGTTCACTTAATAGGGTTTCATTCATTAGATCACTTATCTGACAAACCTATTCGGAATGTTTTATCATCAATGGACTGTCGTTTAAACACTAAACCAAATTAAGACGACTTGTGAAATAACTCTATTATTTCTGATAACGAGAGTTGTAAATCTGAGCCTCTTCCGTAAAACTCTTTTTACCCACTCAGTTTTACTTGTCGAGGTTTATTCCAAATTTACCTCATGCCTTAGACTGTGTATGTATCTCATACTATGTCTTAGGTGACAGTTTAGTTTGACTACCGTGGTAGTCGGTTTTAAACTTTGCTTATTATCAATTAATTTGAAGATTGCTATCTTCAACCTTGATAATATCTAGTAATCATTACTAGAGTTAAGGCTTTTAATTTCTTATGTAGAATTTGCAACGGTTACAGCTTAAACACTTTTAAGCCTACTTTCCTTCTATGTCTGGAAGTTTGCTATGATGACTATTTGTACTACTCTCATCCTTTAGCCTTCTGGGATGATTCAGTAGTGATTCGGGTTTCCAATCCGAACTGGATGTCTAAATGCTCATCATGTTCAACATGACTTAACTTTATGTTTTCAAACATAAACGTCTCTCTCATGCGTGTTTGCTCATCGGTGTCTTTTCAAACTCCGATTTGGCAACGCTCTTTGTCATGAGTTTTGGGTCGAAATTCTTTTAGACTTTTCCGAGTCTTAGATTTCTGTTTCAGATCTCAAGCATCTCAGCGTACTGAGTCGTTCTAATCCTATCATCTTTTTTATCTATGCTTATAGATCTTCAGATGCCCAAAATGGCATTTCATCCTTTGTGTGTGGTCCTTTTATTGAGTCAGTGTGTTCACTGTTACACAACATCTTATGTCGTACTCAATCTTTTGTATGTACTCTGCATACGGACCCGGAAGGTTTGTTTCTCCCACTTACCTTCTTGAAACTCGTGATTCAAGATTTTTCTTCATTCCTAGGGAATCAAATTTCTTTGATTGCCTTTTTGAATCGAAGATTCTAACTCTTGCGTGCTTTTAATCCGTCGATGGATTTCTGAAGCATGCCTATGGACATAACTTGATTGGAAGAATCTTATTCTTCTTGTCTAGTTTCGGGAAACATGAATGTTTCCATCCTTCTCAGTTTTCTACTTTGGAAAACCAATTTAGGTCTTCCGTTGACTTAAATTATCAAGCTTCATGTCTTGACGAGATATGGATTCCATGATGATTTTGGCTTCTAGCCAAAATCTAGAGTCAGTTTCCGTTTCTCCGCAGGTCTTTTATCTCTTCAGAAATAACCTTTATTTTCTTAGTCTTTGAGATTTTACTTTTGACCTTTTAGGGCTTTTGAACAACAATTTGGAATTTTCTCAACTACTTTGAGATATTTCTTTAGAGACACTTTCACTTGCTTTGAGAGTTCTCCTGCGAATGACATTTGCTTTTGTGCGATGGATTTATAAGATTATATCTTTAACCTTTCCTTATCGGAGGAGCCGCATTTTGTTGCTCTTGGTCGAATTTAATCGTCTTGTACAAGTTCTATGATTGTTGTTCATGACTCTTCATGATTTTTCTCATACTCGAATTAAATTGACTTGTACTTTTCTCCCACTTATTCTTGTAATAATTAGTGCTTTTCTCCCAGACTACTAGGTGTGCTAATTACTAGAAGAATACTATCATGAGCAACAAACACTTTGTTCTCTTGATTGGTTGTGGAAGAAGTCCAAATTTCTTTCAAAAAAGAAATTGCGTCGGATATTAGCTAGTTTTGGAACGCTTTTTACAAATTTTAGCTTTAGACAGAATTTTAGTAGTTTTGTGGGAAGCTATGTCTAGACTAGTGGATTTTGGAGGATAGAGTTTGATTTGTGTTCTTCATCTTAATCCTTTTGGACACTTCAAATATGTATAGGTTAGAAGTACGTTTGAAGATCAATCTCTGTTTCTGACTCAAGACTTTCTTTCTTGTCAGTTGATTCATGTTTTGGTTATTTGAACCTATCTTGTAGGTGTTTAACCAAGTTTAGAATCCTTAGGTATAGATTGTTTGATTTAGCACTTTTAATAACATCTCAATTTAGAAATAAAGTTCTTTATTGATTCTCCATAATACTTAGTACAGAGATGATGTTAAAAACTAGAAAATTGCTTAATCTAGATTAGTGCCTAAAGTAGACTTCGATCCCTTTCAGCATCCTTAGCAGCCAAGGCTTCTGCTCCCTCTTGGATCTTGTCTTCCTTAGCCAAATACTCAGTTCCCAGCTGCACCTGTACATTCACAATGATAGGGCAATTTTAGGTATCATATACCAAAGTCTGGGAATTTTACAGTATTTGATAAGTTAACTGTTCATACCTGAATTGGAAGCCACTGTTCCATTCTTCTTGTCCTCCAAGCACTTAGGGCAGTTTCTTTTCCAGTGGCCCTTGCCATCACAGTAGAAACATTTGGTGTCAGGAGGAGGACCTTTGTCTTTAGGTTTGGCAACCCGTTTGCCTTTTCCTTTTGACGCGGTTTTCTTCTTCTGTTTTCCACCTTTCTTGAACTCTTTGTCCTTTTGTACCATAAGAACGTCCTTCTTAGTCTCTACTATAGCGATGCCTTTTCAGCTGTTAGAAGCATATAATGAAGTTCCTCCAACATTTTATCCCATCCATTCATGTTGTAGTTCATCTTAAACTGATTAAAACCACTATGGAGGGAGTGAAGGATAATGTCGGTAGCCGTCTGTTGGCTATAAGGGAAACTTAGTTTAGCCAGCTTGCCCATGAGCCTGATCATTTGACGAACATGAGGCCCAACTGGTTTTCCCTTTTCTAGGCGCATGTCCATATATAATTGCTTTAGAGGTTTCAAACCTCTCCAATCTCGACTGTTTCTGGAACATTTCCCGAAGTTGTCGTATCATGGAGTAAGCATCCATGTCTATGAACTGCTCTTGCAGAGTCGGTTCCATGGTTGCTAGCATTAAGCAAGTTACAGGCTCTGCCTTTTTTCGCACACTTCTTTCTTCATCTATCTCTTCTTTAGTCGAAGTATCATCCAATACATGAATTGGAGTTTCTAGTACATGTTGCTTTCCTTCCATCCTGAGAACTATTCCCAGGTTCCTCTCCCAGTCGAGAAAGTTGTGCTCATTCAGCTTCTTCTTGTCGAGAAGTGAGTGGAAGTTGAAAATATCTTTTGTCATCTTTGAACTACATAAAAGAAATGACAAAGTTTTAAAACTCGTTATCATTTTGAAAAACTTAGTTTTCCCACATTATTCAATAAAAACGCCCCCGATTGAATAAGTGATTCCAAGATCCCAGTTCTACGGAGTAAAGCGCATGACACGTCCAGTAGCAATCTGGTTACAGCTGCTGGACGCGTCTCCTGGACGCGTCTCAACAGCTGCTCTGGACGTGTCCAGCAGCTTCTGTCCAACCAGGAAGCTTCCTGGCCGGACACTAAGGTTTCCAAAAGTTTTTTTTGTTTTTTGTGCAAATCTCTATTTGCTAACTTCTAATTTTTAAAGTTCTTTCTAAATTTTGAAATCCTTTTAGAACACTTCTACAAAATTTTCAAAACTTTTAGAAACTTTTAAATTTTCCAAATTTTGTTTTGGATCAAAATTCTAGGTTTTTGAAATTTTTTAAAGAACAATTTTGAATACCAATTCAAAATCAATGAAATTCAATGTTTTGAAACACTTTCAGTCATCAATTTTGATTTTTTAATTTGAAAACTAGTTGAATCATATTCATTGTAATCAAATCATGAGTTTATAACCCTTTTAAAACACTTTTAAAACTTAATAAACTCAAACTATCAAACTATCAAGCATATCAAATATCAATTAGTTCGATTCTTAGCAAAAACTAGTTAATTGCAAAAGGCTCTGACGCCACTGAAGGGATTTATACCCTTATACTAGTGTTTATAGCGGATAACGACATCTAATGTCTAACACTAGTATCCCCAAGATCATCATGCAAAACTAGTAATTAACTAATAGGAAGATAGTAGATTACCTTAATCGTTATTTCCCTCGAGCTAGTTGAATAGATTAAAGAAGACCAAGAGCTTCAAACGTAGATCCTCTACTTGGGACACCGAATAGTGTATTTAATCTCCCTCCTTTAAACTCGCTAGCACTCCAATGGTGGTTTGATAATGAGAAGACCTTCTTGCTTGACTAGAAGATAGCTTGGGAATTAGCTCACTTTCTCCTCTCTACTTGATGTGGTAGAGTAAGAAAGCTTAGAGAGAAATTTCACACCTTATTCTATGCCCTAAGAGTTTTTATATAGAACCCTAATAAGAATCCACCTCCTTTTAGGTTTCCTAAAACACCCTTTAGAATAAGATTTAGGGAAATTATCGAAAATAACAACTATTGATATTTTCTCAATTCTCTAAGGAGGTAACCGAACACCACGAAAATTGGCAGATATAATTATTATTATATCAGCAACTAACCCTCCAAAATTTCAGCCCAATCCGAGTCTTAGAAGTACCCGGATCGGTCTAGGCCCAAAACCCTTATTTCGGGCCTTTTTGCTATCTTTTGCCCAAATTCTATTTAGGCCTGTGTGATATGTTTATGGGACATTCCCAATGTTATATCACACTCCCACTAGTCATATCATCCGATTAAATACCCATTCTTATGTGTAACCCGATGTAGGATCCGATCGAAGTTAGCCGCGAACTACTTCGTAATTCGACGATCGTAGTTGGTTTCTAGCTAAACGCTACGACCCCTAAATCAATCGGACTTGATGATCTTCTTCATCAATTGTCCTAGCCGCCATATTTCTCGCATTGTCATCTTGGTCGAAGGACATCTCCTTCAACTCCTTCAACCCTCAACGATGTATTTCATGCACCAGATATTCGTAAGAATTTGGTATCTGGTCCCTTGCTTTCAAAAAATGGGTTCAAGCTAGTATTTGAGTCTAATAATTTTGTATTAAGCAAGACTGGTATGTATGTGGGTAAGGGTTATCTTTGTGGGGGGGTTATTCAAGATGAATGTAATAACTGTATCTCTAAAAATTATTAATAAAGATAATGTTGCTTATATTGCTGTTGATTCTTGTAGTATTTGGCATAAAAGACTTGGCCATGTAAATAACCATTCATTAAAGAAGTTAATGAATATGGATTTAATCCCAAAATTTGAAGTTGACACTAAAGAAAAGTGTCAAACATGTGTTGAGTCTAAATCAACAAAGACTTCATTTCATTCCATAGAAAGAAATACAGAACCACTAGATTTAATACATAGTGACATATGTGATTTAAAATTGGTTCAAACAAGAGGTGGAAAGAAATACTTTGTCACTTTCATTGATGACTCGACTCATTACTGTTATGTTTACTTACTTAGAAGTAAAGATGAAGCAGTAGACAAGTTTGAATTATACAAAAATGAAGTAGAAAATCAACTTAACAGAAAGATAAAAGCATTAAGAAGTGACAAAGGAGGTGAATATGAATCTCCCTTAAAGAATTATGTGCCAAAAGGGGCATTATTCATCAAACGACAACTCCATACACACCTCAACAAAATGGTGTAGTCGAGCGTAAAACCAGAACCTTAAAAGAGATGATGAATGCTTTGTTACTAAGTTCTGGTTTACCATAGAACTTGTGGGGGGGAGGCTTTACTCACAGCAAACCATCTATTAAATAGATTGCCCCATAGAAAATCAGGAAAAATTCCTTATGAAATATGGAAAGAAAGGAAACCTTCCTTTAAATTCACAAAAGTGTGGGGGTGCCTTGCAAAGGTATTAGTCCCTCTTCCTAAAGGAGTCAAGATAGGACCAAAGACAATAGATTGTGTATATGTAGGACCTACTATGAATAGTGGTGCTTATAGGTTTTTATTACACAGATCAGAAATATCAGATATTCATCCAAATACTATTTTAGAATCAAGGGATGCTGAGTTCTTTGAACATATCTTTCCTTATAAACAAAATTTGGATAAATATTCTGAAACCAGAAAACGAGATAGGGAAGAAGATATCCAAATTCCAGAAACATCTCAAAGAGATAGAACGGATGAAAAGGAAAAGAGGTTGAACCTCGAAAAAGTAAAAGGATAAAGGTATCTAAGACTTTTGGTCCTGATTTTTTCACCTATATGATCGAAAATGAGCCTCAGACATTCACAAAAGCAATGGCTGTACCCCAGAAGCTCCATTCTGGAAAGAAGCTGTGAATAGTGAAATAGATTCCATTATGCAAAATCATACATGGGAAATTGTAGATCTTCCACCTAGATGTAAGCCGTTAGGTTCCAAATGGATTTTTAAGAAAAAATTAAAAACAGATGGATCTATTGACAAGTACAAAGCAAGACTTGTGGCAAAAGGTTTTCGACAACGAGAAGGATTGGACTATTTTGATACCTACTCTCCGGTGAGTCGAATAACCTCTATAAGAATGTTATTATCCTTAGCATCCTTATGTAATTTGGAAATTCACCAGATGGATGTGAAAACAACTTTTTTAAATGGACAGTTAGAAGAAGAAATCTATATGAACCAACCTGAAGGGTTTGTGGTTCCTGGCCAAGAAAAGAAAGTTTGTAGATTAAGGAAATCACTATATGGGTTGAAGCAAACCTCAAAACAATGGCATGTTAAATTTGAAAATACATTATTATCAAATGGATTCAAAATAAACGAATGTGACAAATGTGTCTATATTAAAAACACAAATAAAGAGTGTGTTATTTTGTGTCTATATGTAGATGACATGTTAATTATGGGAACTAACTTAGATGTCATCAACACTACTAAGAAAATGCTTTCTAAGAATTTCGATATGAAAGATTTAGGAAAAGCAGAAGTAATCTTGGGAATCAAACTTACTAAGACAAGTAAAGGGATAAGTTTATCTCAATCTCACTATGTTGAAAAAATTTTGGAAAAATTTAGTAATAATGATCTCAAGACTGTAGTAACCCCATTAGACCCAAGCATTCATCTTATGAAAAATACTGGGAATGGAATAAGACAATTAGAATACTCAAGGATCATATGAAGCCTTATGTATCTAATGAATTGTACTAGACCAGACATAGCTCTCTCGGTTAGTAAACTAAGCAGATTTACTAGTAATCCAAGTAAAACTCACTGGGATGTCATAACAAGGTTGTTACGGTATTTAAGGTATACAAAGGATTATAAACTCCATTATAATAAGTACCCAGAAGTACTTGAGGGATATTGAGATGCAAACTGGATATTCGATACAGATGATACAAGGTTAACCAGTGGTTATGTATTTACACTGGGAGGGGCTGCCATATCTTGGAAATCTTCTAAGCAAACCTGTATAGAACGATGGATTCAGAATTCATTGCTTTGGATAAAGCTGCAGAAGAAGCCGAGTGGGTTAGACAATTTTTAGAAGATATACCAATATGGCCTAAGCCTGTGCCTGCAATCAAGATTCATTGTGATAATTAAGCTGCGATTGCACAGGCACATAGTAAAATGTATAATGGTAAGTCTCGACACATCCGTCGAAGACATAATACCGTGAAACAATTACTCTCTGAAGGAGTTATTACAATAGATTATGTAAAATCTAAGGAAAACCTAGCTGATTCTTTCACTAAGGGTCTGCCTAGAGATCTTGTAATTGCTTCATCAAGGGGAATGGGAATACTGCCTAAAGTAAATGAGTAAAGGCATGATGAAACCCTACCTAGAAGACTGGAGATCCCTCGATCTAGGTTCAAAGGGAAACTGAAGTTATATCCTGATTCGAACATAGCACTGAAAGAGAATTTCTCTCTTTCCCATTCCTAGGATGAAATCAGTATTATCTGCAATGCAGAGGTTAAGCTTACAACTTTTAATGTATCCGAAAAATTTATAAATTTATCTATAAATAAGGTATAGCAGTGTACCTGAGTAGGAAACACCTATATGTGTGGGAGTTGGTGTCGGTTCTATGAGAAGGTCGTATTAGGCTGACTTCTCTAATGCACACACGAAACTAGGAACGTTCATGACCACAAAGAACACAACCGAGAACTTAAACAAGTAAAGAAATAGCTGTGTGTTAATTATATTTGGCTTACAATTACCAGGACTCAATTCAAGACTAACAGTTCACTGTTGTCCTTGTAAACCTGATAGTTATCACTATGAAAGGTTCAAAGCTTTAAAGCCACCTTCATCCGATGCAGCGACACTCTGCGTAAGAACTATTGTCTGTCAGCATTATAGCATAGTAAGCTCAGTCAGTTTGGTGTGATTTTTGAACATGTAATAATCATTCATGTGGGGGATTGTTGGAATCAGTACCTAGCTCAAAAGCAGCTGGAACGGTTTTTGGTTAATTTGATGTACTTATATTCATTAGGATCACGAGCAAGACGTGTCGTTGGATTCGTCTCGTCGAGCTCTTGAATTTAGACTCAAATTTTGTCCAAATCCGATTCCGTATGAGTGAGTTATTACAAAATTCGTTTGGTATGGGTACCATTAACTCAAAACCGGGATTTTGAGTTAGTACCACATTTATGAAGGAGGAAATGGTTTATTTCCATATATAGAATCCTCCATATATTTATGGTATGTTCTTTAAAATAGAAAGGTGACTCACGTGGTTTGCACCACGCAAACCACGCACGCCGCGTGGGCGTTTAGGGCGCATTGGGCGCTTTTGAGGCGCCCGCATGCACTTCGCACGTATGCATCGACGCGAGGAGCAATTGGAGCCTTTGATTTTATGGTCATAGATTTGATCCAACGGTCAGGATGATTGACGCCATTAAGATAGATCCGTTGATGATCTAACGGTGGGCGTTCAAGGCGCGAGATCTTGATAGATCCGTTGAGATCTGACGGTCAAGATGGCACCCGAAAACCAACAGACAAATATGACTGTTGGGAAGCATCCAGTCGTCTATAGGCACCTGTATGAAGTGTCACCAATACTCCTATAAATACCAAACAGAATCTAGGAAACAAAGAAACGAAAGTTTTAGCATTTAAAGTTACAAGAGCATTTAGAGTTTAAGAAGTCAATTCATCTGTTGTTCTTACTGCTTGTTCTAAGTTCGCACGCTTTCAGAAAAAGAAAAAAAAAAGTACTCTTAATCGTCACACTGAAAGGTACAGCCGTTGTATCCTGGGAGACAAACATCTAACTGGTTTTAGTACTAATACCAGGGTGTTCACTGTCTTAAGGAAAGAGACAACTCGACTCGGCTTTCTCTCTCTAACTTTCTAATTTATCATTGTTTTAAATTATATTAATTTTTCCTGTCTAATCTGTTAGAATACAGTAATAATTTTAGACTTAAAGTTATCTCTGAATTTATTTCAGAAAGACACTCTAAAGTGTATCTCTGTTTTTTATTAAAATAGGAAGACCAGATTCTTGGTCTTTTTCATAATACTAGATAAACAACAAAGTTAACACCTTTATCCACACTTTTGTTCCGCAATTTTGTCACATTGCTCTCCATTTTCCGTCGGCAAGATGAGTACCGCCGAACAAAAAAACATTTTTCAGATGAGTACCGCCGGCGACCCCTTACCGGAGAAGATGATGATGTGGCATTGTAGGTGACTTGGCAGAGAGAGAAAATGAAGTGGAGGAGAGAGAGTAACGGACAGTTAAAGTTAACGGTTTTAGGGGGCCATATGGGTATTTCTCGTAAAGTAGGGGGCCAGGCGGGAAGCTGGTCACAAAGTAGGGGGCCATTTGGGAAATAACCCTTTTCAGATTTAATTAATATGAAGTCGGTGGCCTGCTTACAACTACAAAATTGAGGTTATATACTCTCGGTTTTCCATCGGTAGGATGCGTCCACACGTCAAAGTCAGATGCATATTTTTGATTTATTTCAAATAGTATTAGCAAGCTTAATATCCATGAAAATTTGAGAACCATCCTTATATTGGTCTCAGTTTTTCTTCGATAGGGTGAATATGGACGACCAAAAATCTAAATGTTCAGAAACAACTGTTGGATTTAGTTCAAACGAGGTTGACAATTGTGTTACCGACAAAAAGATATTTCACCAAAATTTGTGTTTATATCAAAAGTGAGCGCATAAGGGTAAAAACTGTTGGGGTCCCTCCTTATAATAAAAGGACTCCTAGTTGGAATAGGATTTCCCTTATTCCTTGTTTGGGGAAAAAAATAGAAAGTTCTATTTTTTCAAGCCTAAAAAAAATTCCTATTTCTATTGGTAAACCTCCATATTTGTCATTATAAATAAGGAATGAAAGGGATGAAATTATTCATACTTTCAGGTTAGAGAGTATCATACTTTCAAGTAAGAAAGTATCCTCCCAATTGGGACTCCCAGTTGGGAGAGTTACTAGAGAATCCTTTCAGATCATTGTTAGGTTAATCCCACATTGGTTGTGGAAGGGGCAGGGGTGTGTTAATAAGTGTAGGAGGAGCTTTACCTCTTGAGCTAGCTTTTGGGGTGAGAGGGGCCTAAGACCACCCACCACTGGTATCAGAGCCCAGGTATAACAAGTCTCGACCCAATAACTATTGAAGTTAAGAGTCAATGTATGAGGGGGAAATTGTTAGGTTAATCCCACAGTGGTTCTGGAAGGGGCAGGGGTGTTTAATAAGTGTGGGAGGATCCTTACCTCTTGAGCTAGCTTTTGGGGTGAGAGAGGCCTAAGACCACCCAACACGTTGTATCAGAGCATTAACTTCTTTTCTTAAATGGATGTAGGAGGGATCCCAAACAAGGAATAAGGGAAATTGTATTCCAACTATGAGTCCTTTTATTATAAGGAGGGACCCCAACAAACTCCCCCTCTCGACTTATGAAGAGGGACCTACCATCCCCAAACCTGCCACACTGCTACATAGCTCATATTTGCCTTCGGGTAATGGTTTTGTCATCATATTTGAACCATTGTCGTCAGTATGGATTTTCTCAATCTTCAACACCTTGTCTTCAAGAACATCTTGGATCCACTAGTATCTCACATTTATATGCTTGGACTTGGAATGGAAACTAGAATTCTTAGTGAGGTGGATGGCACTCTGACTATCACAATGAATAACACGATAATTCTAGTTTTCTATTCCAACTCCACCTCACATTTATATGTTATTCATTGTGATAGTCAGAGTGCCATCCACCTCAGTGAGAATTCTAGTTTCTATTCCAACTCCAAGCATATAAATGTGAGATACTAGTGAATCCAAGATGTTCTTAAAGACAAGGTGTTGAAGATCGAGAAAACCCATACTGACGACAATGGTTCAGATATGATGAGAAATCCATTTCCCAAAGGCAAACATGAGCTATGTAGCAGTCTTGCAGGTTTGGGGATGGTAGGTCCCTCTTGATAAGTCGGGAGGGGGAGTTTGTTGGGGTCACTCCTTATAATAAAAGGACTCCTAGTTGGAATAAGATTTCCCTTATTCCTTGTTTGGGGAAAAAATGGAAACTTTTATTTTTTCAAGCCTAAAAAGGAATTCATATTTCTATTGGTAAACCTCCCTATTTGTCATTATAAATAAGGAATGAAAGGGATGAAATTATTCATACTTTCAGGTTAGAGAGTATCATACTTTTAAGTCAGAAAGTATCCTCTCAGTTGGGAGAGTTAGTAGAGAATCCTTTCGAATCATATCCTCTCAGATTAGAGAGAGATAGAGATCATAGAGATGAAACAAAGAGAGGTCAGAGAAAGAGAGATTTCTGAAATGGTTCTTTAAAGACAGATTGAAAGAGAAGAATATTGGTTTGAAGAAAAGAAGATTATTAATCTTGTGAAGCAATTTAGTTTGTGGTTATCTTCTTCAACCTTTAGTAATCTAGGATTTGTTCAAATCCTAAGGAGTAGGAAATTTCTATTTTTTTGTTTCTTTGTTTGGTTTATCCACCATAGGTTTGGTGATGAATTGGTTAATCCTCTATTTGTTTAGGGAAGAGTTGTTATCAAAGAGTGTTTCTACACGTCTTGAACAATTGGTTTATCCGCCATAGGTTTGGTGAAAAATTGTGTAACCCATTATTTAATAATAGTGGAAGATTTCTGGACTAGGTCCCGTGGTTTTTTACCTTCTATCTTGGAGGGATTTTTTGCCACGTTAAATAATCTTGGTGTCTCTACTTTTACTTTTACGTCGTTTATCTTCATATTCCTGAACAAGTTAAATAGGTTATTTTTCCTAACAAGTGGTATCAGAGCCCAGGTATAACAAGTCTCGGCCCAATAACTACTGAAGTTAAGAGTCAATGTGTGAGGGGGAGATTGTTAGGTTAATCCCACATTGGTTGTGGAAGGGGCAGGGGGTGTGTTAATAAGTGTGGGAGGAGCCTTACCTCTTGAGCTAGCTTTTGGGGTGAGAGAGGCCTAAAACCACTTAACATGGTATCAGAGCTAGGCCCACACGTGATAGGCTTAAAAGTCACACGTGTTCCACGTCGACCCCAAAATTACACGTGTTAGGCTCAAAAAATGTCACACGTGAGGGGGCGTGTGAGAATAGTCCCACATGAGAGAATGAGTATCTAGCAACCAAGAAAATAAGGTTTAGGTCCTCTCCACTCATTGCCAATTGATTTTGAATTGGATGGCCACAAACTTAACAAAAACAAGTCTAGATTGTTTGTACAGATAAAGGTGAGCATGGGTGTGAGTGTTTGACGGCTGACCCATAAAAACCGTAAGTGTATATAAATATCCCTATTATGATTTATTTAGCATGGGATGGCCACAGCTCAGTAGTCAAAAGACTTTGGTGAGTATGTAAGACGAGTTCTTTTAAAGGATTTACTATGCGGTATAGCGTTGTTATATCCATAAGCTCTTAAGACAGTGCATTAGAGAAGGAGGCCAGTGTTTTTAGTATAGGGAGAAATACATCTTATTAATTTCTAAAATATTCGAATTAAAAAAACCGTCTCTCTCATAAACTACTCGATTGGAAAGAGACGGAAAACCCTAAAACCTAATTGATCAACACAACACTTATCTACATTAACAATAGGGGTTCATGCCTCTTGTTACTTTGATCGATTTCCTTACCTTATTCCTAGATTAAACTCCATAGCTTCAAGGGTTTCAAGTCTGATAGCAATAATTCGAAGATTTCAACTTCATTAATAACTATCAGTTTTGCAATGAAGAAGTTCATGAAGAAGGAAAATATATAACCGACAATATTTAACAAAAGAAGTTTCGGCTTAGCATAAAAAATATCATGAATCAAAATAGTGAAAATTATCAACCAAAACTACTGAAATTGTAAACAAATTTCGTCCACAATAAATGAAATATGACGTATTTTGCCTGTAAAGAATGGTTGAAAAAACAAATCAATTTCCTTCGCTTTGGTTGAAATTTGTTGACTTTTTCATTCAACCCAATTGAGAGTCCTGTATTCTTTGGAATAAAAACCATCTTGAACCCAAAATGTTTGTTCAACTATGAAGAAAGACAAAAAATTATTTTATTTACATGAGACATATTATCTTCATTATATATGTTTTCATTTCAGTCGATGTTTTCATTTAAGTCGATGTTTTCGTTTAAGTCAAAGGACTCTTCTTTCTTTATGTTTGTTCTCTCCTTTGTCAATGGTGGTTCTTCATTCACGAGATCATTATGCATCAGTAAGAGCTTGCAACTAAGACAATAATGATGGTAAATTTGTGTATTTTGTAGTTTTGTTAGTTAATGGTCAGTATGATAATAGTAATCGATATTAGGTTGAATTGTTTATGTTACACAAAATAACAAGAGTGAATAATGTTTTAAATTTATTGTTACTTTTTACTAAAATCATTATATTTTAGTTATTTATTAAGTGATCCTTATAACGCTCTCCTTGAACTAATTTAATAAAGAAATAGCAAGTAAATAAAGATATGTAAGATAATTTTTTTTTTAAAGAGAAAATGGGTCCATGGTCCAAAAGTACTACCCTAATGTGGGTAAGATCCACAACCATTTGAAAACTAGTTGCAGGTCCAACTAGTTATTAATGGGTGGGCCCAAAGACAAAAAGTACCACTACAAGTCTGTCATGCTTTATTAATACCCCCCCCCCCCCCCCCCCCCACCCCCATTCCCTTTATATCACCTATCCGTATTTCTCTATCTCTAAGAAATTTTTCAACATCTTCCTCTTTCTCTCTCTAAGAGATTTCTAAAGGGCTACAACATCTCTTTCTCAATGTCCTCTCTCTTAGAAATTTTTACAAGCTCTCATTTTTCTCTCTTTCTCTCACATAATCCAAAAAAATCTAGATCAAGTAATCCTATTCCAGATCTGTTTGGACTTGAAATTTTGGTGAAGATTCAGATGAAGTATTTTTCGATTTAATGGTGAAGAGTTAGATTGGTGATGTTTTGGTTTATGGAAAAACCAGATTCGTTGGATGTGTAAGCAGTAAATTTTGGTTTTGTGGAAAAAACCAGATTCGTTGGATGGAAAAACCCAGATTTCTAAATAAATTCTGTGATTTTTCTAGATTCATGAATCTTAAAACCCTAAAATCAAAATCTACGGTTTCTCAAAAATTAAGCGTATAATAACAATCTTAAAACCCTAAATAAATTATGTGATTTTTCTAGATTCATGGATCTAAAAATCAGATCATTGGGATTAGAAGCAACAAATATGAATTTTATATTTAATAGTTAAGAAGTTTATTTTGATTTGTGTGTCTATCTCTTTCTTGTCTTTACACAATCTTAATCTAAATGGAAAAACTATATCCGGATTTGGCGAGATCTAAAGCAACAAATCTGGATTTAAGGTTCAAAGTGCACTGAACATCTCCCAGTTCTTTTAGATATTGTACCAATTTTTGTTATATTTAACGACATAGATAAACGTTTACGTGTTGATATGTAGTGTACATTCCTCAGTTCCCGCTATATTTTACCGTTCTCAATCAGTTCCCACGTTTCCTTGTTATGTGGATGTTTACTGTACCTTTTTTAGTTTCCTTCGCCTTATATTTCTATTTTTTTCTTATTTTGTGAAGGTTGCAACATGATATCTTAAGTCCTTTATCTTCAAATGTTGCAAGATCATCAGCGACAATGATTCCACAAGAACTGAATCGGCATACTAATTGTTGTATTCCACATTCTTAGAGTGGGGATTGTAAAATGTGTGGTGCACTACTAGATTTACTGTACATTTTTAAGTTTCCGATTGTTTTTCCTTTCAAACTTTGTTGTAAGAATATGTCAATATTCTTCCCATACAGTTTTGTACAAAATTTCTTTATGTTTTCTGGGATACTACACCAATATTGTTTTGTCTCATAGGTACCCCTTTTCGTGTTCAAATGTATTGTACATTTCATACTTTCCAGCACATCTTACGTTTTGTGCTCAAGTTTACGTTTATTGTACATTAATTAGTTCCCTTTTACTAAACTTTGTCTCTTTTTGTAGGTCGCAAACTGATTTTTTCTCGAGGGATAATTGAAATTTAATGTGTACAAAAATATTTACTATACATTGATAAATTCTCTGTATCATTTTTCACTACACATCTTTTGTCTTGGAATATTGAAATGTAGGGTGCATAGAATGTCATACCTAACATCTTAAAGTTTCCATCGAATATTTTACTAGTGTCTATTACATAACCAAATGGTCAGTACATAAAACAATTCCCGGTACACAAGAAAATTCTCAGTACAAAAAGTGTCTAATACATAACTAAATGACTGGTACATAACACAATTTCCGGCACACAAGAAAATTCTCAGTACAAAAGTGTCTCGTACATAACTAAATGCCTAGTACATAGAACAATTCCTGGTACACAAGAATAATCCCAGTACAAAAGTGTCTAGTACATAACCAAATGGTCAGTACATAAAACAGTTCCCGGTAAACAAGAAAATTCCCAATACAAAAGTGTCTAATACATAACCAAATAGCTAATAAATAAAATAATTCCCGGTATAGAAGACAATTCCCAGTACAAAAGTGTCCGATAAATAAAAAAATGTACAGTACAAAGAAAAATGTCCAATAAATTTTCCTTGAAAGTAATTTAGATTTTGAAAGGAATGTCTTATAATTGTCCATCATATAAGGAGAAAATGTTTGAGAGATGGAAAGAAGTTAAAATTGGAGAGAGAAAATATGTTTAAAAAGAAGAAAAAATATAGAGAGAATCAAATCAATGGGAAACTACCAAAAACTATATGGAAACAAATTAATGAAAAACTACGAAAAATGAGGAAAATTTCTCTTTGTATAGTTTGTTACCAAACCAAAAAATTTTTAGAAGGAATATTATTACACGTAAAATAGTTTACCATTTCGAGCCATCTGTTCTTTGATTTGTTTTGTTTGCTTCTGTGATTTTTTACAACAAACATATATAAAAAAAAAAGAACTTTAAGATTTTAAGAAAAAAAAAACATACCTAAAACAAAAGAAAAAAAAAATCACAAAGAGATAAATTATTTGAAGAGGGTGAGAAACATATTAGTAGAAAGAGAAAGAATTTAGTTTAGATTTGAGAGAGAAAGAGATGGAGAGGACAGCGGTGGAGAATAGAATATAGAGAGAGAAAGTGGAGAATGTAGTGTAGAGAGAGAAACGTGAAACACGGGATTTATTAATGACATTTTTGTAATTTCGGGTGGCAATTTATGTAAATAAGATTAAAAATTTCCTTATTGTTTGGGCACTTTTGAATTCTAGGAACTCAATAATCTTCTCCGACAAGACAGGGACTGTGGAAGATATAATTTTTTCAGCTAAATGTTTTGTGTTTCATTGGAGCCGAAACATTCCAAGGGCTAAATATAGATCGTTTTCGGACATAGTGGGGAATTGGGGGGCTTTCATTTCTTCGATGTAATCTCGATGGTGTCGGGTTTTGTTTCTCGTTTCTTGTATTTTGTTTTTTTTTTTTTTCTTTTTTCTTTTGTCGTTTTCGCCGATTTGGCTTGTACATTATTGTCCCTTTTACTTTATAATTCAATCACCTTATTCCAAATTTTTTTTCCTTATTGTTGTAATTTCCCATAATTATCTGACTAGTGGACCTGCCCCTCATTCTTTATGTGCAGTAGGCCTGCTTCTTCTTTTGGGGAAAAGAATTGGCCTTTTGCCCAACCCCTCTTTTTAAAAGTGAACGGTTCCATTAAACAAAAGAAGCCAATACACATGAACCGTTCATCAACAAGTTTGGCCTATTCAATCACCAATTTTGAGAGCATTTGGATCTTCTAGTTTGCTTCGCATGCTCATCGGCTTTGCGATTAGCTGAATTGTTTACATAATTACAAGAAAATGTATCAAAAGAGGGTCGGAGAGCTCTGATGGAGTATATTAGACTTCAGCTTGTTTAGTGAGCAGCATCGGGTTCACCCTTAATGGCTCTTATTATGTTGCCTGAGTTTCCTTCTGAATTAAGTTAACAAAATTTAAGTCTTTGGCTATTGATAGAGCTTGAAAAGCAGCCAAAGCTTCACCTTCATCTACTATTCTGCACCTGATTTTGGAGGCCTTTCCTGCAATACAATTAGATGATGAATCATAAAACACAAGTCCTATTGTCGCATCATCAGTTGTCTCAGTGAAAGACACATCAAAATTGCATTTGATCATGTTTGGTAAAGGGGGAATCCATTATTTGTTGATGGAAGGGGACTGATCTTTCTGATTTAATGGGAGGGCAGTTAACTGAGCACCAACAAGGCTAAGAATATTCACAATACAATTAATACAATTAGAAATAGAGGGCATCTGGTTTTGAAAAAGAGCTTCACATCTAGTTTTCCAGATTTGCCACTAACCTATTGTAATGTGTAAAGTGATATGTTGGTGATCTTCTTCAAAGGCCAATACTGCTTTCAGACTTTCAATGAAGTTAACTTTTTTCAGAACATCAATTCTAAAAGGTATAAGTAAAGCAAAACACACAGCTCGAGTGAAAGGACAATCTAAGAAAAGATGGAGAATTGAAATCCTCGGATTTTTAAATGCTCTTTACATAAATCTCCATGTTTCTTTTATAATTACATAAACTTCCATATTCTGTTACATTTAACTTTAATATTTTGAATATTACTATCTTGCCCCTTTATGTTTTAAACCACCTTTACTAACATATTTACATTTTACACCACCTTTACTAACAGATTTACGTTTTACAATAGGTTTTCATAATGAAGGGGCAAGATCAAAATGAAGGGACAAGATGAAACCAAATTATGGTCGTTTTTTGACCATTTTTTTCTCTTTTTTGAGCCTTATTTTTGCTAACTAAACACATGAAATCACCCTAAAAACTTCACCCCTACCATCAACAACCATAGCTTAGCATTTATTTAATGCCTTATGTCACCTCATTATACCAGAGACCTCCATAACCTCATATGATATATGTCGAATCTAGTACTAAGTGAACTCGAATTAGTTAGGTAGTTGATGTCATATACAGTTAAGTTGTTAATTCATCATTACATTGTTGATTCATTGGTTATGCTAAGTTGAAGCCCCTGATTAGATGGTGTAAGTTCCATCATTGAAATAAGATAAGAGCCATGTCGAACTTGAGAGTTTGAGCAGCACCTTTGGCTCCACGGCTGATTTTCTCCATGATCTCGTAATGATCCATGTGTGACTCCATGATTTCCCTCTCGGAATATCAAATAGTGAAATCACATAGACAAACTGAAACTCCGTCATAACTGCTCGAGCCTTAATACTCTCTAACGCTTCTTAAACAATTATTTTCACTGAATATAATAATACTTGTAAGATTCAATTAATCAACAATGAACAAAATTTTCAGTCTAATTTTCTACAAAAAATACATGACATAAAAACATGCATGTGTACACTATATATACAAAAAAAAAAGTAAAACTACATAATCAGATGATATAAACAAAGGGTGTTCTGAACTAGGGTAAAAGAGATGGTCAGTATTGAAACTTCGCCCATTTGTATATCATAGATCTAAACAGAACAAATTCTCAATAGGCATCTAATTAGCACAAGAATTAGAGGATTAAACTCTTATACGGAAAGTGAAAGAAAAAGGAAAAGGCAAAGTTGATTATTGAAAAATCACGAGTGAAGATACCATTTAACCAGTTTCATGCTTCAAAACATGCTAGAAAAAATGTACTACAAGAATATTTGGGCATAACGAGGAGAAACTTTTTTAACCTCTTCAATAATTTAGAGTGCTAATTTTACACAAGTGAAAGAATCCCTTTACATCACAAAGTTTTTTGTCATTGCAGCTGGTGAAAAGGGTCGCAAATAAAAGCCCCTGATGCAGCGTAGTAGGCAAGAGATTAAAAGTATAGAGATCGCTCATCTATGATTGATTAAATCAAACAAAATTTTATTCAATAAACTAAGCTTCCTTAACAATGAATATAAAAGGCCTATTTATAGGCTTCAAACCCTAAAATAATAGAAGTCTAAAATTACTAAAACTCTAAAATATCTAGAATGTAGAAACTACTAAAAACGAAGAAAATAACCAAAACTGGGAAACTGCTAAAAACTAGGAAAACTTCTCTAAAGCAACTAATATTCTGAAACTACTAAAACTAAGAAAATATAGAATTCGGAAACTACAAAAAATAGAAAATCTTCTTCTAGGTCATCCAATCCCTGACTTGTCAAACCCCCACTTAGCATAAAATTTTAATGTTATTTTGTCAGTTGCATCATCTTCCCCGGGTTGGACAGAATTCGACCTCGAATTTGAATCGTCCTTATCCGAATCATCTCCAGAATATGGTAATAAGTCTTTGACATTAAAAACATCCGAGGAGTGCACACTTAGCAATTTCAGACGGGGACATTTGCTGTTTGGACCCCCTTTCTTATAATTGATTTGCTGTTTGGACTCCCTTTTTCTAGTGTTGCACTTTGGACTCCCTTTTGACGGAATCAACCGGAAATATTCCTTTTCTAAAGTTATATTTAGAAAAATTCCCATTCTACCCTCACAACCAATATTGCAATTTGGATCTATATATCCCTCTCTCCTGTTTACTTTCTCACTCTAAAATGACCATTCAATCATCCTCCAAGACGCACCATTTCAATCCAAGCAGCAGCTATTGAGTTTGAAAAACCAATTGGGGTTAATAGATTATTGGGTACACCAATAATAACATGAATTTTAGAGTCAAAAGGGGCTTTTTAAATATCAGGGATGGTATCACAGAGACTTAATGTGAGTAATTTTATGTAATTAAAGAAATGAAACTAGGTTAGTTGGAGATAAAAGATTAGAGACATGTGTTCCTATATTGATTCCAACAAATGGTTGTTTTTCTTGGGTTAATTCTGCCATTCCTGTTAAAAAAAATGGAATGGAAAACAATGAAGTTACATAAACACATACACATATTCATACTTTCTCTCTCTAGATAAAAGGTGTTGAATTGATAAAGAGGTTGCTTACCTGAGGTAGAGAGAGAAAATAAGACAAGGGTTGAAATAGAGGGCATGAGTAATTTGAAAACCGCCATGAACAAGAAGTTGAAGCTCTTGTTTTGCTTCAGCTTGTTTTTTTTTTCTAGAGGTTGAGTTAAAGATCTGTGCATGATTGAAAGGGTCGTCTTAGAGAGAGAAAGTAAACACGAGAGAGGGAGATAGGGTTTCAAAAGGCAATATTTATATATGTAAGGGTAGAGTGGGTATTTTTCAAATTATAATTTTAGAGAAGGAATATTCTCGGTTGATTCCGTCAAAAGGGAGTCCAAAGTGCAACACTGAAAAAAGGGAGTCCTAACAGCAAGTCAATTATAAAAAAGGGAGTCCAAACAACAAATCTCCCTTTCAGACGATAAGCATTCAGACTAATTTTTTCAAGTATCCCGATTTTTCTTGTTGATAACATTTTATTTTCGCCCACTACGAATTTGTCTTTGGTTAAACCAACCCAAACATAGTCGCTCTCCTCATACTCCACGTGTTCTTCTAGGCTCACTCTATAATGAACTATATTCGGTAAAGTCGCACTAGGAAATTGATTTATTTAATGTTGAACATCCTTTAGTCGGTGGTAAACCGTCAGATAGATCTGTAGGAAAAACATCCGCGATTTCTTCCAATGTTGGGGAAATAGAATATTAAATTACCTCATCCACAATATTACTTTCCTTACCAATCATCATATATTCAACATTAGTTTGTTCAACCTCCTCAGTGAACAACCCATGAGATAACAAACTTGAAGTGTCACCTTTGTTAGTTGTAGGAACATCAATTTGTTCAACCTCCTCCAACGAATAACTCACGAGATAACAAATTTGAAGTGTCACCTTTGTTAGTTGTAGGAAGAATCTCTCTACTAGGTACCAACATAATTTTCTTCTTGTCGAATTGAAAACTATAAGTGTTCTTTCTTTACTTCACTTGTTGCGGTTTTTGATAAACTAACTTGGTGTAGTTATGGGGAAAAAAATTTGCACACATATATTTCTTCATCTTCTCCCACGAAGTTATTTTTGATTTCCCTGTTCTGGACCGCACCAACTTATGTTGCTGCCACCATGCAGCAGCCCTGTCACGAAGTCTAGTAGCCACAAGATGAACCTGTTTATCCTGAGGTATCCCCTTAAACTCTAGAATATCCTCAACTGCAGTCATCCAGTCGAGGAATTCTTCAGGTTGACCACGCCCACTGAATTCCGGGATATCAATCCTCAATTCCGCTTCCCATCTCCGAGAACCGTGATTGGTTTGGTTCCTTCTTCCCATAACGTCCCTAACAAAAGGATTATGAAAATCATCTTCAGTAGATTCATCATCCCTTACTGTGTGACGATTTGGTGAAGTCAGTTCCCTTTGATGACCAATGTAGGCATTTAACCGATGTGTAAATTCTTTCATCATTCGAGTCATCGGTTGTCGCCATTCGTCAACACCGTCTAATCGTTGATTTATAGCTTCAACTCTTTCATTAACAATATCCATGGGATCCTCCCTACCTCTAGCAGGTTGTCTTCTCAGTGACATTGTTAAAGATCGACGCAAGCTCTGATACCAATTGATGCAACGCGTAGTAGGCAATAGATTAAAAGTATTGAGATCGCTCCTCTATGATTGTTCAAATCAAACGAAATTTTATTCAATAAACTAAGCTTCCTTAACAATGAAAATAAAAAGCCTATTTATAGGCTTCAAACCCTAAAATGATAGAAGTCTAAAATTACTAAAACTCTAAAATATCTAGAATCTAGAAACTACTAAAAACTATGAAAATAACCAAAACTGGGAAACTGCTAAAAACTAGAAAATCTTCTCTAAAGCAACTAATATTCTGAAACTACTAAAACCAAGAAAAAATAGAATTCAAAAACTACTAAAAATAGAAAATCTTCTTCTAGGTCATCCAATCCCTGACTTGTCACCACCTCACTTAGCATAAAATTTTAATGTTATTTTTTCAGCTGCATCAGCCCCTCTGTCTAACGGTTTGTTTGCAAAATGCAGCCAAGATTGCAGAAGAAAATAACACAATAATACTAATAATGGTGTGAATAAAAGAAGTAACTTACTTTACCGGCAAGAAATGTACAAGCAGAGAGAGAAAGAGAGAGAGAGAGCCTTTCATTCCAATCGAAGGTGCCCCATGTTTTTTGTTTCAAAAAATGTGGTTATTTAGCAAATGGGCAAGTAAGTAATTTCACATGCACTAATCTTATTTTTCCGTCAAACGTAACGAAACATGTGGGTTTATGTAATTATAAAAGAAACATGGGGATATACGCAAAGAGCATTTAAAAACTCGGGGGTCTAAGTAATTCTCCCAAGAAAAGATGCCCCTAATCTTCATGTTGATTACTACATAACATACAAGTCCTGCTGCCCAAGTTGATGAACTTGAAACTAATATCTGATGTAGGCAACTACAATTCAACTTCTATATCTTTTTCCAGTAACTAGTTTCCTACATTTCATATTGATGGTTCCTTGATAACATGTTATACATGGACTCCATTGAAAATTTTCATCTAGCAAGCTCAGGTTCCATTCAGACCTATCAGTGGACTGAATCAACTGATTAACAACTTGAATAACATTAGTTGAGGGGGTTATATGGAGGGGTTCCGTGTTTGGGATCCATCTAAACATTAATATTTTGGCCATGACCCACCTCCCAAAAAAATCTTTTCTCACAATTGGCAGAATTTTAAGAATACACCTCCACCACCAAGAAGTAGTACCTTGAGTTTTGGATTGTCTAGTATCATCACGAGTATAATATTTAGCAGAAACAAGCATGGAAACCAAAGAATGAGATTTAGTTTTCAATCTTCAAACTTGTTTAGCCATGAGAGCCAGGGACGGATCTACATGCAGGCCAAAGGGGGTCATGGCCCCCCTTGACTTGCCGTAAATTGTTTTAGAAATGCTGATAGCTCTCTGGTTTATCGCATAAATAAAGTTCGAGTCATACTCACAACATACATGTTGCGTGGGTGAGACGGTAGAGGTCCGAGTTTTGGACGTGAGAGACCTGGGTTCGAGCACTAGTAGACTTAGATTTTTCACTTTTTTTTTTTTGGTTCGGCCCCCCTTGACTACTACTCCTAGTTCCGTCCCTGAATTGAGAGCCATATTATCATTTTTCAGTTCTCTGAACACCAACCCACCCAGAGTTCTTCTCTTTGTTAGTATTGTCCATGCCTAGAGCCATAGGCCTTTAGAGCAAGTCCAAGGCTAGCCGGTACGGGCCCTTAATTTCACTTTTTCAGTCAAATTTAAGGGCCTCAGCTCAGCCCAAAAATCAACCCCAAGGCTAGCCGGTCCCGTACCCTTAAATTTGAAATTTGAAATTTGACTTTTGAATTTATCTCTTTTCTACCCGGTTGAAGGCAGATCTTGTTGAACACGTGTGGAATACGAGAGTTAACGACAACGAATAGATTATTTTAAGTTTAAGTTTTTGAATTAATGTGTTGGATTATTTTAAGTTTAAGTTTTTTAATGAATTTTAAGTTTTTAAATTAATAAGTTATTTTTAGTTTTTTTTTAAAAACAAAGAAAAAAAATCCCACCGTTGAATGTGATCCAACGGTGGGATCACAACCCCCAACATGACTAGTTTCTGGCTAGCCAATGCTAATCAGAGGTCCTCCCCTTTTTGGAAGGCTATCAATACTTCTAAATATACAATGAGAAAAAATGTTATTTGGCTAATAGGTGATGGTAAATCGATTAACATTCTTGCGGACCCTTGGGTCCCTAATTTAATCGATAATGTCCCTACGTTAGCTATGGATTTGCCTACTAATATTTGTTGGGTTTCTGATTTGATAAACCAGGACACAGGACAATGGAAGATGGAGCTAATTCAAATGTATTTCACAACAGAATCCACAAATGCAATTAAAAACACAGATATTGGCAATGGAGTTCAAAGGGATACCCTCATTTGGTGTCCGAAAGATAATGGCAAATTTTCCCCCAAATCCTACTATACTGAGATTAAGAATATCCCAATATTGCCTACTCAAGTTCAGTCTTTTCAATGGAAAAAGTTTTGGAATATACCAGAGATGAATCCGAAAGTACAGCTGTTCATATGGAGATTAATTCAAGAGGGTTTACCAACCCTAAACAACATAGGTAGAAGAGTTCAACACATACCTCAACTCTGTCTAATGTGTAGCGACAATGAACAGGAAACTTCAATTCATCTCTTTGCCCAATGTTCGAAATATAAGGACCTTATCCAACTAGCAGGGCTGCAACACCTACAGCACATTCACGAGGACCCGGTTAGAACATTGAATAAATTATTGGAACAAAGAAGTAACGGAAGAGATAACTGGTTCAAGCTTACGTATCTTATGTGGGAATGGTGGAAGTGTCGAAATAATCGCCATTTTCGAAATGAAATAGCTGATTTGAACAGATGTTGGTGGTCGGCCAAAGAGAATTTCAGGTATCTGATAGACTTAAATAATCCTTCAACTTCTAACCTTTTATTGCAGATAAACGACTGGATTCCTCCTCCGATGGGAAAAATCAAAGTAAACTTTGATGGATCTTATAGAGGTAATATAGCTTCTTGTGCTGCATTAGCCAGAAACCATGAAGGGACGGTGATTGGAACGAAAAAATGGAGATTGAACCCTAGTTCGGCTCTTCATGCGGAGATGAAGGGGCTAGAATGCGGTATGGAGCTGGCTCAAGAGTTAGGGTTGCTGGGGTTTATATTAGAGGGAGATTGTAGGGTCTTAATTGACCTAATATCAACGGACGAGATCGATCCACCATGGAGACTTATAAGAGATATCGACGGTTTAAGAAGAAGGGCTATTAGACAACAGCTGTCTCTTAGTTATTGTCCGAGAATCCAGAATGAGGACGCTCATCTCCTGGCCTTTTCGGTCAACCCCCCTGACGCTTAGAAGTTTATTATTTAATACCTTCTGTTGTTAATTCTGTTATGTTTTAGATCCCATAGGTTAATTTCTTGATGAATTTTTCCATTGGGGTATTTGGATGTAACATACTGTTTGATTAGTAAGGTTTTACTCAAAAAAAAAAAAAAAAAAAAAAAAAAACCCCCAACATGACCGTTGGGAGCTCCCCAACGGTATGTTGGGGAGGTTCAGCCGGCCCCTAATAAGGGCCGGTTGTTTGTCCAAGGGGACAGACCGGGGGGGGGGGGGGGGGGGGGGGGCTGGGCCCTTAATTTGAATTAAGGGCCTCAGCCCCGTCCCCCCTGGACTTGCTCTTAGCTTTGTTCTTTCAAGGGGGCAGCAGATATGTAAGATAAGTTGATACCTTGTAACTTAGGTCCAGGGTCCACCAAACCAGAGCGACAACTTTGTGCCTAAACTCAAGGAGCCTAGATTATGTTTATAAGCACCCCAGAGCGACAACTTTGCGCCTAAACTCAAGGAGCCTAGCTTATGTTTATAAGCACCCTAACTTAGATATTGTGAGGACTTGGTAGGGTTATTGGAGTGTAGGAAAGAATAACGTATTTTCTCTAAGCTCGCTCTGTCTCTCTCTGAAATCTCTAACTGTCTGATATCGTATGTGGCGCACATGTTATGGAATCTATGACATCGGACCGTAGGGTGGGAGGACTATACCTAGTAGATACATCATTGTTCGATGTGGTAATTTGCAAATTTTATATATTTTTGGGATTTCAATTCACCTTGTTACTGACTAGCTAGTTTTCCCACCTGAAATAAAGATTATACAAATATTATACCATGTTTGATTAGTCGTGACATATATATGTTAGCTACAAGTTTACGTAATAGTAAACTACGTATATACCATATATTAACTTATGTAGTAATCAAAATAATTTTCTTTTAGTTTTTTGACTTATAATTGGTTTTTTCCATATGTTCCTACCAAAAAAGAATAAACAATCTCATCAAGTGGCCAGTTAATGTGGTCAACTAATACAGTTCAAACAACATTGTCATAAAATACATTTGACAATTTTTCTAGTTTAAATTTTTTAATTCGAATATAAAAGTAAATTCATATTTATACGTGTGTTATGTATTGATTGAATATTAAGGTGTATAGACTCTAGATGGTTATGAATGTAAAACCAACTTATTTTATTTTATTTATTGAAGAATAAAAGTACAATAAAATTAATTTTCTATTTGGTCGCGTACACATAACAAATTAAAATAGTAAGCTTAATGATAGATAAAGGAAGAAAGTTTAATGATAGATAACCTAACTTAGAGATAAACTCAAACTCTAATCAGCTTTTTGTGAGATTCCATCTCTCAAATCTCATTTCTATCAAATAGAAGGAGAAGATCAAATTAAATTCTGTTCTCTTGTGAAACCAATACACCATTTCTTACACTTCTTGTAGTCTTCATTATTAAAAGTCTTACCTAAAATCCTAGTCCATTTCCTTAATGGTATACCAAATGACTAGTACATGTTTTTTCCTCTAATGTTTGCCCATCAGTAATTATGATTTCTTAGTTTAGATTCAACACCTAATTAAACAGGTAGAGAAGAAGATGGTTGACCACTTGACCAGTTGACCTCTGTCATTTAGAGGGCGAATCCCTAATGATCTAATTTCAAGAGTATCCAAACTGTACGTGTAAACTTCTCACATGATGCTGAGGCTAATGGATCTGGCTGGAACAAGCTCGCCACATCTAACAACTCGCACCTCTCATGTGGGAATGTATTCTATTTTAGTTCGACGTGAATAATTTTGTCTACATGACTAGTAACACTAGCTTTAAACTCGTTAACTCTTCAATATAATCCAAACAATATTTAGCTGTACTATATGCATTGAAAAGTTAAAATAATACTATTACGATGAATAACAAGCAAATCAAGAAAAACATATATAGAAATAAACACACACAAACACAAGAGATTTATGTGGTTCAGTTAGGAAAACCTACTCCATAACGAACAACGGTGCAATGATATTCACTATGAATGAAAAAAGTATTACAAACATTTTTCTAGACTTTTAATACTTGTAGCTAATTAACCCTAGCACTCAACTGCCTCTTAACTCTCTCCCCAAAAGTCGACTCCAGGATGCACCCTTTACACCGATAACAACCCCTTATAGAACTAGGGGCAAATATAAATAAACAGATCGGATCAAAGAACAGTTTTTCGAGTCGAAAACCAAGTCAAATATCGACTTATATTCAAGACACTTTTAACAAATATAAACATGGGACAAGTGGACGCTTGCAAAAGCAAAATGCTTACGGTAAGAATCTAACCATCCTGCTTTTACATCAGTACATGTACATCCTATATATGGCCATTGCTTTTTTTTTTTTGTCAATTACTTAATGTCTTTGTCTTCGGATAATTTGTATCTATATGGTTGTTTTGTATTGTTTTGAGGAAGAAATTTGCAAGAAATGGAGAACAACTAGTAAATAGAAGTACAGTTGGAGCCTCTCATAATCTTTTCAACATAAAAGGGCAAGCTATTTCATTTTGGTTAACCCTTCCAATTTTATTTAAGTTTCTTCTTCTCTTATTATAGTTTGAAGGTTTAATAAGGCACCTCCTTATCTTCTTTCTATTTCTATATAATTGTGATGTACTTTTACTATTAGCACAAAGGTTAGATAACTTGTAATATTATTTAGTAGTTGTTGAGCTTTATCTATCAATCTGACTATACATGCCATAAATATTTCCTACCCAAATAATCCAACATTCTAAATGAAATTAACTCTATTTTCATAATATTAAAGTTTTATTTCATCTATCTGTACTTGCCGACGTGATTTATTTCATTTGTATTTTGATGCCTATTGTTTTAATAAAATAATACGCGATTACATGTATGAAACTATGAATGATATATTTGAATGGATAAGTAAATTTGTTCATATTGTACCCTACAGTAAGGTCGTACTTATATTATCAACCAATTTTAAAAAGACATTAGCATTAGATCAACCTTCTTAGTGAAAAATTTAGTAATAGTTGTAATGTCAACCATAATATTCCAAAACTATAGCTCAAAGAACAAATTCGTGAAGGAATGTTGGAAGTTAGTCCGACATCAACAAAGAAAAATCTCACATCCAAGACGAAGAATAATATCAAGGAGTTATCAATTTGATTAAAGAAAACTAACAATATATGCACAGGGTAAATAGCCCAATGGCTGCATCGGCTGGTTCGAGTCATAAGTTGCATATTTTTCCCATGAGATTTACTTTATTTATACGTACTAAAATACGCGTTCTTGTTTTCTTGCCCCGTACTATCTGTGTTCCTCGTCATGTTATGTGTTTTATGACTGTTATATATATTTGTTCTATGATCCGGTGTTTCTGTATCATTTGATGTAATGATGTTTTACGACAATTATGTATCTATTTTATACGATGTAATGAATTATTGATAAATATTTCAACAAAAACAAATGAATTATTGATAAATGAATTTCACATATCTCTCAAACATGCAGAATAAGAAGAGTTCTACTACGCATGTATAGAGTTGTTTGTGTCAGTGGACAGCCAAGTTGTTTTTTTTTTTTTTTTTTTTTGTTAAAAGTCAGCCAAGTTGTTGATGACGGATACTTTATAGCAATGACGGATACTTTATAGTAATAACTCGTCAACAGTCGTACAAATTTGTGGACCCTTGGGGATTAAAAATGGTGTCATCAAGTGGGCCAGTTATTAGCCAAATTGGTGCCGTTATGGCTATCCGTTGTGTCCAAAGTCCAACTACTTCTGTTCATCTGTGGCCCTCTTACATTTATTTACATTAAACCTAAAGTGGCCATATATTAGGTCATTTAGCCATGTCCTGAACTTACCCAAACCCTAAGGTAAATATTAATGATGTGTTTGGTTGCAGGATTCCTAACTAGGATTCTGTAGCGCCCCAAATCCCAAATCTCAAGCTAACCGCCTTGAAATCCAAGATTTGAGACCTTCAAACTGGATCCACGAGCAACACCTACCATGAGTGCACAATAATTACCTGAAAAACAAAATAGCTGGGTTAAAACCCAACTGCAGTAGATTTCCTCAAACCTAAGTCTCGGGTAGGCAAGCTCAATCCCCAATCAAGGAAGCATTGCATTCATATTCATTATTGGCATTATCTGAAATTTAACGGTGAATACTAACATAATATATCAGATTTATCCAATCCCTCTCGAAACTAATAATTTATGTCATTTGATTAATTATTAGGTTTTTCGGTTCTCGTATTATTTTAATCTAATACTAACCCTGATAATACAACGATCTTTTTTTTTTTTTTTTTTTTTTCAGCAGATAGAAAATATCATGCCTTTAACTAAGGTAAACCTTTATGGCCACAAACTTGACATGTACGTCGACAACCACATTATGTCGAAAGACACAATCATCAAAATCTTGTTCAGGTATCTCAGACCAATACACAACAAACATAGACTCTTATCAAGACTTACAAACAAACTCACCAAACAATTCAAGTCAACAACACATGACAAGTCAGAAGGGATGATGCTTATAGTAGATCCTCACGTGGATCGCAATCTCAAACAAACGAATAAAAATATTAATTAACAAACATAGGCTCACCATTAGAAGGTATCTACCTAGGAGATACATTGCCTAAAGAACAGAAACCATGTGAATTATCTCAATAAATTCGTCCATCGGAGACTGTTCTGACACCTTGTACGAAAACAATCATAACTTCTCACTCGAAAATCGGATTAATGAACCGTTTGAACTACTAAAAAGTAGACGAACAGACCTTTCCAACCATATAAGAATAAAACTTAGATTAATTATATATCTACACCAGATTTAATTTTAATATAAACCGACGTGCAGTAGACACTGTTCTGACACCTTGTACGAAAACTATCGTAACTCTTCACTCGGAACTCGGATTAACAAACCGTTTGAATTAATAGAAAGTAGACAAACATACCTTTCCAAAGATATAAGAATGACACTTAGATTCATTATATATCTACACCAGATTTAATTTTAATATAAACCGACTGCAGTAGACACTGTTCTGACACCTTGTACGAAAACTATCGTAACTCTTTACTCGGAACTCGGATTAACAAACCGTTTGAATTAATAGAAAGTAGACAAACATACCTTTCCAAAGATATAAGAATGACACTTAGACTCATTATATATCTACACCAGATTTAATTTTAACATAAACCGACTGCAGTAGACACTGTTCTGACACCTTGTACGAAAACTATCGTAACTCTTTACTCGGAACTCGGATTAACAAAACGTTTGAACTAATAGAAAGTAGACAAACAGACCTTTCCAAAAATATAAGAATCACACCGAGATTCTTCATATATCAATACCAGATGTAAGTTGAATTTAGACCAAAATACTGTCCTCTCTATATGTTTTATGAAATTCTAGATAAAACTAGTCTCTAAGCCATTTAATCGTTCTTTCATGTGATTAACAATACTATACCTATCATGGAATAAATTGAAAGAGCCTACAAAAAAATTAGTAGATAGTAAATCTACCTCTTTTCGCGTTAGATGACTTTAAGACCACAACCATGGCTTGTTCTCTCACTAGAGAACTCTATTTCCATCACTTTTCTTCTTTATTCCTCCTCCCATCACTTAGGAGCGGCTGCACCCTCTTTCTTTTCTATAGGGTTTTCTCAAAAGTGAAGAGAAATAGGGTTTTTATACCCACCAGTATTTCATCTAAACAAAACTGACCTAGACTTTTATTATTTCCACCCAATTTGGTATATCAAGAAAATAGGGGTGTTACAGATTCCTAAGTAGGATTCCTATCAAAAGTGAAATTTGGTAGGAATCATGAATTCTTGGTCTGTTTGGCTACCAAGAATCCTAAGACTCTTTAATCCTAAAGATTCTAAAAAAAAAAAAAATAAAGATTCTTAATTCCAAAATTTATATTGGACAAAAATCCCACTCTACTCCCTTAGATTTGCTAGGAAAAAATCAACGAAAAAATATTTCCTTCTACAAAATAATTATTTTAAATTTCAAAAATATTTTTATTTCTCAAAAATTATATTTTTTTTCAAAAATTATATTTTTCCCGAAAGTTATTTTTTCCTCCAAAAATCATTTTTCTTCAAAAAATAGTTTTTTCCCCAAAATCTGAATTTTCCGACAACCATTTTTTCTCCCGATAATCGAATCTTTCCCAAATAAGTTTTTTTTTTTTCGAATATCCAATTTTTTTCCCAGAAAACAGATTTTCCCTTATAAACTGTTTTTCCTCCAAATCCGTTTTTACAGAAAAATTGTTTTTTTTTTTGAAAATATTTTTTCGAAAATTGAAAATTTATGCTTGATAGAGACCGTGTTTTCCCAAAAGAAAAAACGGTGCTCGAAGAAAAAGATTTCCGAAAAAAAAAAAGATTTTGGTGAAAAAATACTTAAATAATAATAAATCATAGGATTCTTGTTAGTTGCCAAACAAACCAAAAAATATTACTTGGATTCATGAATCCGTGGAATCATGAATCCCAAGGACTCGTGAATCCGCGGATTCTTGATTCCGTCATTCAAACACACCATAATTATGTTTTTCAAGTTGCTAATTTGAGAAGTGATTTTGTCTACCAGGCAGCCAAACAAATTAAGTAGTCCTTCTCAAAATATTTTGATCTTGTATCGTGCAAAAGCCATGTGATATGTTCGTTTTACGTGGACTCCAAGGGTCATTACATTCAATATGACGTGGATATACTAACAACTGTTTAGCCAGTTGGTTGTACATCTACTCTTAAAACCCAGAGGTCTATAAAGTAAAAGTAAGAATGACTTTCATGCCCTTACAATAGACTTAAGGGTGTTTATATGGTTTTTAGGCCCAAGATGTCTTTAATAATGGTAGTTATCAGACTTACTCAACACATGTATTTATTCATGATGTCTCCATACTATATTAAATGTAATAAATCTTGAGTCATATCAAAAGAAAAAAAATAGGCATGGATACATTGTAAATAAATGCATGAATTGTGTAAGTACAATAACTACCATCATCATAGAAATTTTGGGCCCTAAAAGGGCGGTCCTGAGGGGCAAGCGGACAAAGCCTCGCTTCGGGGCCCCAAGGTTAAACGGCCTCATAAGAAGATTACAACGAAAGAATTAAGTGGTTCCCGATTTATTTCATCTTTATAAAAATATTACCAGAAACAAAAAGTAGTCTACTATAGCTCAATTGGTAGAAAGCATGTTAGAGAGTCTAAACGATCTAAGTTCAATCTCAAACATAAACATTTTTTCTTTATTAAATTGTATCTTTTTTCAACTACATCACTTGGTATTTTTAACCACCACCACGATTACTCTCCTAGCATTGTACCTCTATTATCACACAAATTACTAAATCCCTATCACTATACCTCCACACCACCACCATCACCACCGCCATTACTAAACCTCAACACCACACCCATCCCCATCAATAAACCTCCACACTACAATCACCATCGAACCACAACAAACACTATCACCATAGGAATAAAACAAGATTGAATTTATTTGCACTATTTTCTTTAAGAATTATTTTCTAATATTTTTTCGGTAAAAAAAGAAGAAGAAGAAACGGAACAAGCTACGGATTCGTCGAGTTCCGAATTCGCTGAACCACTTGATTGAGAGGTCGGTTAAGGACCGACGAGGGCTCTGTCCGAGCCCGAGTCGATATCACATTACGTGGAAAGAAAAATTACAAAGTTTCGATATACACATTTTTTTTCTTATGAAACGCAGGTGGATCTCCTAACATAAGTCAATAAAGATGGATTCCACCTCCACCGTGAATTGAACTTGTGACCTCCGCAGTGTGGAGGATATGCATAACCAACTGGTCAAACAATTGTTGACTCTATGTAAAATGTCCTACGATATTAAAATAAAGTTCTTTGTTAAAACAAATGACTTTTATTCATAAATAATCAAATTTTTCGTTTTGATGTTCTTTTTATTTTTGGTATTATCATTTCTGGAAATTGACTACAATAGTAATCATAATGACATTTATACATCAATAAGATGTGATAAACACGAAAACTGCCAAAAATACACTCTTACAAGAATGGGCTTAAAGGCAAATTAAACTACTTTATCTATATCCTTAATACCCCAAGTTCAATAAACCATGGATTTCACCTCCATCGGATATCGAATCTGGGTCCTCTAATGTTTCAGAGTACATGCACCACTAATTGAGCTCAGTTGTTGGCTTTCTAAGAATTGTTTGACTTGATTTTCCTTAACAAGCGACTTGCTACCAGGAAATTGTTTCCCAAAATTTATTCATTTTACTAATTCAAGTGTTGAGACAATCACGGATAATGTTAATTTTAGGCCTAAGGTTTCTAAGAGCAACGTGATTGCCTAATATTTATCCACTTTATAAATTTTGAAGGCCAGTGGCAACCCGGGATAATGCTAATTCCCCCCTTAGATGGTGCTAGAGTGATCACTTGCCACTTCCCTTTCATGTTTGGCTAGGTTATGAAGTTTTAGTTCATCTTTGTTTTTTATTTTATGTTTAAATGGATTAGCTTTGTTATTTATTGAATATGAGTTGTCAGAGAATGTTGTTGGCTATACAAACATGTTTAGTGATTTTGCATCAAAATAATGCAAGAAGATTGGTGTTTAATGTAGTATTTGTTTCATGTCTAATTTTTACAGCTATAAATTTTACAAAAGAAAAAAGGTTAACTTTTACATTTTTTTTTTTTAACTTAGAGCGTAGGGGCCCCCGTCGATACGTTCGTCTAGGGCCTCCCAAAAGTTAGGGTCGGTACTGACTAGTTTATGATGGTTGGATTGTTCGTTTTGGTATTTTAAGGAAAAGTGTTTATGATACTAGAAAGAAAACATGAAACACTTTCTGGAGATTTGCAATGGTGGTTGAAGATGACGATGATGGATGAAAATGGTAATGAGAAAGAGCAAAAAAAAAGTAATTGTCTGGTGGAGGAGGAGAGAGATAAATAAAGTAAAATAACAAGAAAAGAAAAAAATGAAAGAAAAAATATTTACAAAAATTGCACAGGGGCAGAATCGAAAAGTTAGACAAAAGTTGGGGGCGAAAACGAACTGCCGGATACAATTGGGAGCCAAAACAAAATTAATTATATAATCTTTTAAGGGTTTAATTTTGTTTTGGCTTCCAATTTGTGACCAACAGGTTCTTTTAGCCCGCACAAGTATCTGATACTTCGATTTAACCCTAGAAGCACAAAAATATTTAATTTTTTTTCTCGAAAAACCCGTAGGAGGCTAACTAGAAGTAATCTTAAGAAAATTTTAAAACATTAATTTCAAAACCGAAACCCTTTTTGTCATCCCTTTCATCCCATCTCTTTTCCACTTGACTGATCCCTCTTCTACCTTTCCTTTGTAGCAAAATGTTGTCGGTAAAAGGTCACTGACCATCAAGCTATGCCCGACGACTAGAAACCTATTGTCGACGACCTTCAACCTAATATTTTTTGTTTCTTCTTTTTTCTTCCTTTATTTTCTCTTTTTTTTCGTCCCTTTTTTCTCTCTTCTTTTTTCTCTTGCCTCTCCCTTCCCTTTCGTGAGGGGTTTGGAAATTAGACCTTGAAGGTCTAAAAAGTAGACCCTGACCCTGAAGTTTCATCTGGATTTTGTAAAAATCATACTTCCGACAAAAGGGCCCACCCGTATGCAAGAGAGAGAAATAAGAGATGAAGACGAGAGAAAAAAGAGAAGAAAAAGAAAGATATAGTAAAGAGAGAAAATAAAACAAGAAGGAGATAAAAAAAATTAGGTGAATTCTAGTTTGGCCCCCAAATTTGGGACATTAGATGAATTTGACTCTTATATTTGTCTACATTTCAAATTTAGAACCCAACGACCATGATTCTGTTGGTCAAATTTAACAGTAAATAAATTTTCCCTTGTTATCTTTATTTCAAATATTTCTTTACTGTCCTTTCTTTTTCTTATCGCTCGAAGGGTTGTCGGAAATTGTCGGGTAGCAACGGTCAGACTACCATTGTAAACTACCTTTTACAACATTGTTTTTTAGGATAGTTTTCAATGTCTCCTAATGTCATTGTTATTCAGTTGGGATACAAAGTCACATATACCTGAAGACAAGTTAGTTTCATTGAGATTTATAGACATTTTTGTGTAAAATCAGAGAGCTTATGGAAGAAGATAATAAAAGTAAATAATAATGATAATAATAATAATTATTAGATTAATGATAATATAACAATATATATATATATATATATATAGTATAACAACATAATTATATTATTATATTTCAATATTATTATAATTATATATCATTATAATATTATATTATTACAATGTTATATTATTATAATACTATATTATTATATTATTTTAGATTATATAATTAATATATCTTAATAATGAATATCTACCAATTGTCCATCAGTGTCTAGTGGTATTCAGACATCCTTGAAAGTCGAGAAGTATATGTTTAAAGTATTAGTAAAATATGTTATTTCATGGGATAAGATAATAAGAATAAAATTAAAATAAGAAATATCCACCAATTGTTCATCAATGTTCACAGACGTCCACGAAAGTTTAGAAATATACATTGAAATATTAGTAAAAGTATGTTATTTTATATGATAAGATAGTAATAATATCACTAAAATAATAAATATCCACCAATTGTCTATCACAGATGTCTACGAAAGTAAAAATTATGACAAATATTTCATATGGTAAGATAGAAATCTACCTACATCTATTTTAATGGAGACATACAACAATAATGTTATACATTTTTCATAATAATAATAATAATAATAATAATAATAATAATAATAATAATAATAATAACATCTACCATACATTTTGTGTATGAACTAATGTCCAGAAACATATAAAACTCCTAAAATGTGTACGAGACACTTTGTCTGTGAATGTCCATCAGTATTTTTATCGATTACATCCCTGTAAGCTTTGATGATCACTAAGTAGCTAGTGGACATTGCAACAAACAAAAGGTAGATCAGGGGCAAAACTAGAATTAACATTTTCTTTTTAATTTCTTCTCTCGTTCTCGTCTTTCTGATGAAGACATTTTCTTGGATGCTACTATACGCAACTTTAATTTTACTAAAGACAACTATTGGATAAAAATAACTACATAAAACTAATAAAACTAGTGTCCTAAATTGCTAACCAACACCAAAAATAAAAATCAAATATAACAAATTTCTCCTCCATACTATACACAACTCTATTTTACTCAAAAAAACTATTGGACAAAAATAACTATATAAAACTAATTAAACATCTCCTAAATTGCTAAACCAACACCACAAGAAAAAAATTAAATATAACCGAATTTTTTCTCCAAAAATCATGGGGTTCAAATTTATATTACCATAATTAATTTTTCATAAATAAAATTGAATCAAACATTAAGATAAAGAGTTAACCAAATTTTAACAAATAACAAAAAATATTATATTCCAGTGACAGCATCCCATGCTGTAATTCCTGGTAGAACCCAATAGACCCATTCAAATGCGCAAGGTTAACCATACCGATTCCAACCAACATATAATTGTGGAACTGAAACATTTTTTTTCAAAATTACCTTAACAAACCCTCTCAGATATAGCAAGTGAAACAATTTTTGAAGTCAAATTAGTAATCTTTTAAAAAAAAAAAATTGCTTTAGAGTCGAAGTAGTAATCCTTTTTAAAAATAAATTCTTCTATTTTATATTTATTATTTTTCGGGTTTAATTTGGGATAATGTTTTTTTATATTGTCAATATAATATTTTCTAGATAACACCAATAAAACAAATTTTATTTTTGTTTAATAATTTAACAAAAGAAAAGGATGGGTCTAGTAAATAATTTTGTAGAGTTAAAACATTATTGTATTTAGCAATTTAAGATCCAACAAAATATTTGTTAGATAAAACCAATAAACCAACTTTTGATGTTATTTAGCAATTTAATAAAAAAATAACGGTTGTGTCTAGCAAATAGCTGTAAGAAACAATTATACAACTTCGTTTAGCATTAGTCTTTCTCTTTTGTTATTTCAAGTTTTTTGCCTACATTTTTTTTGTAAGTTGATGAAAACATACTTCGAGGCGTATGGAAGCGAATGTTTGAAAGCTAGTATTTTTTTTGATGAGATATATTAAACTTAAAACGAAGTTCTTACAAGGAGAAAACTTTAATTTAAACAGAAATAAAAGGTGGGATTACATTCCATATATTTTTCTGAAAATGTTTCCTTTCCCATTTAGCTAGCGCATCTGCTTTAGAGTTGCATTCTCCGGGAGCGAAAGAGAATTTGATATCTATGAAATGTTGCTTGAGTTTGAGAATCTCATAGATATATAGTTTAGACTGCCAGTGAATTCCCTCATCTTGCCTATTGATGTGATTGATGATATTTTGATTGTCGCTTTCGATGTGAACATGCTGTATTTGAAGTTGGATAGCCCATAAGATGCCATAGTGTATCGCTAGACATTCGCATTCTTCTGCATTTTGTCCTCTAATTGTGTCTGCTATCGCTATGATAAATTGTGCTTCATCATCGTGGATAATGTAACCTATTCCTGCCGTTTCTGTGAGTTTCGTAAAAGAAGCGTCTACGTCAATCTTAAGAAATGGTGTCGATGGATCTCCATTGTTGTTGTCGTGGGTTTTCCTTGCTTTTATTGGTTAATATGGATTCGATTTTGAGTGGTGTCGTTGTCGTTGTGTTGATTCGGTTGATCATCTGTATGAGAGTTTGTTTGTGAGCGGTGAAGCAATTTTCGCACCTAGCTTTCCATATAAACCATAAAATGTTTGCATATAAAGTAGTTAGATTGTCGTCCAGTTCTTTCCATTGATGTATCCATTGCGTTACCGTGGTTAATTGTTCTGTTCTAACATGAAAGTGAAACCAAATAGCTCTGGCGTAGTTGCAGTGTAACATAACATGGTCTAAAGTTTCAATATTATCGCAATTGATGCAGGTGTAGATATTACCAATATAACTGCCAATTTTGTCCCTAACTGGTAGACTGTTCGTACAACATTTCCATAAGAATAATTTTATCCGAGGTATGGTATTTAGATTTCATATAAGTGGGAAATTTCACTACCCAGTGTGAATCTCCACGGAATCTACCCTTTAACATTTGTTCACCCTGGTAATTTTACATTGAAATTAGCAAGCCGGTCGGGTATGCCCACTCCAACCTAATCGGGTTTGGGTATATGATCTCATGGGTTTGGCAGTTGGCAAAGTTTACGTACAATGTTTGTCAAGAAACTTTCTTATGTCTTGGTTAGGTATAATTCAGATGGCATTGTTGCACCAATTAATACTTACTACCAAACATCCCAAGCTATTCCAACCCCTTCTTCCAACGTTCGGAAATCGGAAACTCCAATAATCAGTAAGTGTATCAGTATCACCCGTTGATCTAATCGACTTCCATTCTCGAAATTCACTTCTTTCAACGGAAGGATTCGTGTGGGACAGTTAAAGAGTTTCCGTTGAAAAAGAAAAACGATCTGTTTAAATGGCACTTTCTTGGGAGGGTGAAAGAAGTGGAAGACGGTCCATCCGATTAGTCCCACAAAACCCTTTATTATAGCAAATTGGACCCCACCATAATTCCCTTATTTTTCTCAACTTCTCTTCCCTCTTCTTCCTCAACTTGGACCTCCTCTCCCAGACTCCCACCATTTACACTTTCACACCCACACACTTTCTCTCTCTAAAATTATCTATAAAAGCATGATATCACATTATCACTACCTCCTCCAAGAAAAAAAACAACTCTCTTCCTCTTTTCTTCTTTCTCTAAAACAAACAGAAGTTCATCGACTAAATAGAGGATAGTATTTGCTTCTCTCTCTATCTCTCTATCAAGTCCTCTGTTTCTCTCTCTAAAACAGAGCATGGGGTTTATACCAATCATTTCCTTCTTCTTACTCTTCATAACCACAGCTTTTGGAGGTAAAGAACTGTTTTTTCTTTCTCTCTCTATCAAGTACTCTGTTTCTCTCTCTAACATTAATTTTGTCAATTTTACTTTTTATTTACAGATTCAGGTCTAATAGGAATTAACTATGGAAGAGTAGCAAATGATCTACCATCACCAAATAAAGTAGTAGAACTCCTCAAATCTCAAGGAGTTAACCGAGCTAAACTTTACGATACCGATTCAGACGTACTCAAAGCTTTCTCTGGTTCTGGTATCAAACTCGTTGTTGCTTTACCAAATGAACAACTCTCTTCCTGTGCTAATTCAGAAGCTTTTGCATTTTCATGGGTTCAGAAAAATGTAGCTTCTTTTTACCCATCTACCCAAATTGAAACTATTGCTGTTGGTAATGAAGTCTTTGTTGACCCTAAAAATACAACTAATTTCTTAGTTCCTGCCATGAAAAATGTTCATTCAGCTCTTTCAAAATTGAATCTTGATTCTTCTATTAAAGTTTCTTCCCCAATTGCACTTAGTGCTCTTCAATCTTCTTACCCATCTTCATCTGGTTCTTTTAAAACAGAGTTAATTGAACCAGTAATTAAACCCATGCTTGATTTTCTTCGTCAAACTGGTTCATTTGTTATGGTTAATGCTTACCCATTCTTTGCTTACATAGATAATTCAGATGTTATTTCATTAGATTATGCTCTGTTTCGTGAAAACCCAGGTAATGTTGATTCAGGAAATGGACTTCGTTATTTAAATCTTTTCGAAGCTCAATTAGATGCAGTTTATGCTGCCATGGCTTCTCTCAAGTATGATGATTTGAAAGTAGTTGTTTCTGAAACTGGGTGGCCTTCTAATGGGGATAAAAATGAGATTGGTGCCAATCAAGATAATGCTGCTGCATATAATGGTAACCTAGTCCGGCGAGTTCTCACCGGTGGTAGAACTCCATTAAAACCCAAGTTTGATCTTGATGTTTACTTATTTGCTTTGTTTAATGAGAACAGTAAACCAGGACCAACTTCAGAGAGAAATTATGGTCTTTTTTACCCTAATGAACAGAAGGTTTATAATATTCCATTAACACAAGAGAGTTTGAAAGAATGGAAGGGTGGGAAGAGTCAGTCAACGCCGGTCAATGGTAGTACTACACCGGTCAACGGTGGTGGGTCCGGCGGTGGTGGTGGTGTTTCGACGAGTTCTTCTGGACAGACATGGTGTGTGGCGAATGGGAAATCTGGGGAAGAGAAATTGCAAGCAGGACTTGATTATGCTTGTGGTAAAGGAGGTGCTAATTGCCGTTCGATTCAACCTGGTGCCACGTGTTATGATCCTAATACATTAGAAGCACATGCTTCTTTTGCTTTCAATAGCTATTATCAAAAGAACAACCGTGCCATTGGTACATGTGACTTTGGTGGAGCTGCTTATGTTGTCACCCAATCACCAAGTACTAATTTTTCACTTTCCCCTTCTTTCATTAACTTTTACTTTCTCTATTCCCATAGCTCACATGAGTCTGAAACCTCTTGGAATGTGTTTAGTCGTGTTGTTTAAGCTCAACACAGATTAGGGTTAGTTCGAGTGTCCAATTCCTCGGACCTAAAGAGAGGGAGACCCAAGACTAAAAAGAAAAAGTTGGTCATCAAATTAGATAGTCCGACGCTCTCGGTGGAATCCACTTTTTTCTGAATGAAAAACCTTAATTATTGTATTATTCATGCATATAAATATAGAAACCCTAATTGTTTCCATGGCATCTTTTTTTTGTGATTGCAGAGTTTGGAAAATGTGAGCTCCCCACAGTTTTTGAAGAGAAGAATGATTGAAACATTTTAATAGAAGATTTGATGTTTTAGGGATTTAATTTTTAATTTCAAGTTTATGGGGTTTTATTTATTAAATACTATATATATTTGTATTTATTTGGTGAGTAGTTGAGAGGTGACAGGTAGGGATTTATTTGATTATTCATGTAATTAGATAGAATATACTCCCTGTGTTTTGCTTATTATGCAGTAGTAGTATTAAATTTGATATACTGTTATTTTTTAGATTTATGCTTTAGTATCTTAGAACTAAAGTTACATTCAGAGGTGGTCACTTTGATGATCATGGATATGAAACTCTTTTTGTCTCTCTCTCTCTTTAAATATCTCTCTAGATATAACTTTTATAAGATATTGAATGATAAGGCCAAATGGATGAAGAGGGCCTACTTAAAGAAAGCCTTTCCAAATAAAGTTGTCATTTGGAATGCATGTAGAAGAAAATCAAACCACCAAGTTGACCAACCTTTGAAATTTGGGATGAAACTGAATGCTACCTAGTGAAACCTAATGGATGACCTGAAGTCTATTTTACTTCACGTTGTTATTTTAAACTTTTTCGTACTATATTCATATTAGATCGGAAAATGTTTGGTGCTAATTCAATATTAGATCGGAAAATATTACCTCTTTAACAGACTGGATTTTCTCGTGGCAAGACCCTTTACAACAATGCTACACTTGTAAGAATATACACTATGCAACCATTTTATGGATCATATAGAAAATGAGATGTGACCATTGTTTCCAACACTCTATTAATGATATTAAAACTGTGATCAACATGATTATAGCATTCCCTAAACACAATAAAAAGATAGTGAAAAACAAATGAAAGGCAACCGAAAAATGGCAACCGCTGGTCGAACCTTACCTCAAAATTACTGTAGATGCATCTTTTACCACAGTTGAATCTAATATTGGCATAAGTTTAATCGTTCATAATGCAAAATCTAAATTTATTGAAGCTCGGGTTATAACCTCCTGGGCGAAAAATAGTGAAGAAAGTGAGGCAATGGCAATCCTCAATGGCCTAGTTTGGGCGAAGGAACATAATCAAACATCTATAATCATAGAAAGTGACAAAATAAACATCATCAAGCATATCCAAAACAAAAGACATCCAGTTTAGTGGCAATCCTTGATGCACCTAAGAAGAATTTTAGATATCAGAAGAGAATTTGATAGAGTCCAATTCAGACACATCAAAAGAGAACTAAACTCACAAACAGACAAGCTAGCAAAATGGGCGCGAAAGAAGAATAACATCAAGACGTGGAAAAATGTTCCTTATCGTTTAGTAGACAAGTATTGTAATGACGTTTTATCTTATTAATATAAGGAAACACTTCAACAGAAAAAAAAATTCATATATACTCGTGTCCATATATAAGATTTGGTGCTATTTAGAAAAACCAATTACAGAGATCAAGTTACTTTGTTTCTCGTATCTTCAAAGTTGCAAACATCGTTGGTTGCAATCGTTTGTGTATAACAAAATAGTTAGGTTTTTGCCATGTCATAACTTGTAATTGTAAATCTCATTCGTCAAGTATCTATCACTAAATTTTTCAACACCAGATTTCTTTCTACTAATTTAACTACATCTCAAAATAACTCCTCACTTACATGGTTAAGCAGGTCTTAAGATAACCATCCACAATTCTTAGGCTTTATCTTTCTTAGTTGAATCGTCACCACCATGGAAACCTCAAGTCAAGAATCACACTATAACACCCATGTTTACCTATATTTCCAGCTTCTCATACACTCAAGGTGATAACTTTTAAGGCGTATTCCTATCAACAATCGAAAATATACTAAAACTTTTCCGGCAACTTGAAATCTTGAGAGGATGTAAGCGAACATAAGAAATTAAGTTTAGATCGTGTAAAACCTTCCGACTTTCAGAAAAACCCGTTACCTATATAACGATGCTCATTTTGGCCTTTGTAACTAAGAAACTGAGAAGAACATAACTATGAGACATGAAATATAAGAGAGAAGATTATTTACCCGATACTTTCTAACATATTGACTATAAAATGGATTTGTTGCCGCACCACTCCTGCAATTTGTAACACAATAAGAGAGAAAGAGAGAGGGAGAGAGACTACTATAGAGATTATAATGGAGAAACACAAAAACTGAGAAGATTGAAAATAAATGTCGAGTTACTCGATGTACGTTAATCTAAAACTTTTCTCCTTCTATATTATGATTTGGATCATTATTCATTGGACTCTTCACTCTTCTTCTTTATTAAATTCATAGATCAGAATGAAAGTTATCTTCTTAGAATGAAAGTTATCTTCTTAGAATGAATATGATTTGAATGGGGCAGATAAGAAGAAACATGAGTAATACCGCTTGAGTGGCTTAGAGGTGTTGTGGTCGTTTGATTGAATATGAAGGATGGATCAAAATGGGAGTTACCTTTCTAGAATGAATATGATTTAAATGGGCAAAGAAGAATAACGCATGAGTAGCGCCACTTGAGTGGCTCAAAGGTGTGGTGGTTTTTGATTGATATGAAGGGTCATTTGCTCACCAAATAGTTGAAACCTCGTGGGGAAAGATTAAGTGATGGAAAGATGAGATGGAGACATTTATTTTGTCTCAGTCATCAAGCATTCATTTTGCCCCAGAGTCAATCACCCATGGGAGAGAAGAAAAAAACATATCTGTTAGGTTGATAGCTGACTCAGAGGTGCCTGCAAATTGGGTGCTTAGAGCAGGACAGTGGTTTTCTATGTGGTTGACCAAGTGGTTGTATTGGTCCAAGCTCATTGAAGTGGCTGGAGGCGCCTCATCGGTGTGAACAACAACAATTTGGGTTTGGTGAAGAGGGCGTCCTTGATCCGGGTACCTGTGTCGTTGATAACACATGGCATTAACATGGTTGTGGATGCGAAATAATCACATAAGGAACATGAACGTTTCCCACATGCTCGATTAGTGCAGTCTGGTTTGCCAGATTGGTCCGCCCGAGACTGACCGTTGTCATGGTGCCCGACGACTAGGGTAACTACCTCGGTGTTTGCGGAGGTGTTGATCATAATGTTTTGCTGGATTTCTTCTTATTTAACAAGACTGTAGATCTTGAGGAGAAAAAGAAACGAGTTCATGATAAGGATTTAACTTCTAATAGCAGAAAAATGATTATGAGGCCCTTGCAAAAATTCCATGGACTTCTCTTGATTTGAATGATCAATGAGTGATTTTCCATGATTACACATACACGGTTCAATAGTCATGAGGGATTTAATTTCATCTTGGAGTGAGTAAAGTATGTAGAAACATCTGTTCAGTCTTGTTTTAAACAAGAGATTGCTCTTTTTAGTTGAAAAACTTTAGGAGCATTAGTTTGATAAAAATGATCGTAAAAGTTTCTACAAATATCCGCGACATTGTCATCATAATGAAAAGATGATCGAATGTCCGGAGCAACAAAATTGATGAGCCAACTAAAAACAAGATCATTACACGTTCCCCAAGAATGTAAATCGAGTGGGTTAGTTGGCTTAGGGATAGTGTCATCGACAAAATCAAGTTTATCTTTTGCCCGAAGTGCCATCTTCATGCCTCGATAGCAAGAGGCATAATTATCTCCAAAGTGGAGTGGACTAATTAATACCGTGGTAGGAGAAATGGTGAACATCAAACACGTCTGAAGAATGAAAAACCATACCTTGAGAGGTAATATCATCAGTGACATACATTTATATAAAAAAATCAAGACTCTTATACTATGTGAATGTCTAGAACCTTTCTAGATGAAATAAAAGAGAAAGGGAGAGCTTAACCGAGAGCTATATAGAGAGAGATAGAAACAATGGGATTGAATACACCGAGTTTCTATCTTTGTTAATTGTAATATAAGGTGTACAGAAGTACAAGTTAGGGTAAATATAGGGTAACTACATTAAATAAGGAAACACAAGATATGGCAATTGCTCTTGCTTGGCCGACTTCATGGGAGTGATGGCGGTTATGTCTTGGTCGGTCAAAAGCATGGGTCGGGTATCCGAGCCAGTCAGGTCGGTTCCTCTACCCATAATAATTTAACTTATTAATATACTAAGTATAGACCGTGCTCGTAGGGCACGGACGCGTCCATTTATCACATCATAGGAGGGGAAACTGAAAAATAATAGACTAACTAAAATCACCATTCAAATATTTTTTTCTTCGATTGTATAATTTCTCTTTTACATTTCAAACATATCCAATATATTAGTAAAAACTATCTATTACACTTATTGAATAAGTTAGATATCAAGTTCTTTTAGAAATAGTATAGAGTCTAAAATTATTCAACAACAAAGTCCACGTGATAGTCGATGCTAACGTAGTAGGTACAATGATGGATAGGAACCCAAAAGTGGGTATCCTGATTTCACTTCTCTAAGCCCTAGTTTAATTAGGAAAAATATAAGATTATCCATTGCAACTTTATCATACAGTTAGCTAAATGTAAAGTACTTATTTGATACTTCTGTTATCATCAAGCCAGGTATCCACCTTATTATTTACATTATTTCCCCCTAGTTCTACGGATCACTAATCCAATTTTGGTTTTAGTAGTCCCTTAGAGCTTATTACACACACAATTGTTATAGCCAGACAAATGTACCTTGTCTTTTTCTAATGACAGTGTTGTTAATTGACGATTATGTGATAATCGGAGAACTACAATAAAATAATTGACAAGATAATTTAACGTGGGACGGTCGGATAATCATGACTTACATCCACGGAGAATAATTTCTTTATTAATAATCACCACGTACAATTGTGAGGTTGATCAGTTACATTGGTCAAACATAACTCGATAATTTAATTCCTAGAACCCTCTCCTATTTATCGTGTCAATTAAGGTTTAGGGTTTCCCAGTTTCTCTAAACTAAACTAGGAAGGAATATAAAGATCATTAGAAGAATCCTAAATACATGAAACTAAATATCTCTGGATCTTCATATATCTTGGAATACATCTTTAAATATTCTAAATTATTCTTGATCGTCGGACCTCGTCTTCTCGATCCGTCACATACATATATGTCTTCTCGATATTTAAATATTCTAAATTATCCTATCACCCTCGCAGGTCGGAGCACGAAAATTTTGAAGTGTTCGATTTGGAGAGAAAAACTTGTTGATTCTTCTTATTTGTCTTCTTGCTACTTTCGAATTTTTGATGTTTGGTGAAGATGAGTGAATGATGATTAAGTCACAATGAGAAAGTTGGAAATGCGGTCATAGAATTAAAGAAAATCAATAACAACGAAACTAAATGTATTGTTGTCATGTATGTAAAGTTGGTTATTGTATGAAGAATGTGAAACAAAATGTCAACCAAAAATGTTGTGAAGGTGAATGTTGACAAGTAAGTCATTGTCGGGTGAAAATGGTCAAAAAGTGACCGAATGAGTAACAACAAAATATGTTTTGTTTAAAATTGACAAGAAATCATTGTTGGAATGCCAGATAAAATATTGGATAAGTAACACCCAAAAATTAAGGTATCGTGCAAATTGTCGACAAATGATTGATTGTCAAAAAATAGTGTAAGAGTCTAAAATAGATTGATTAAGTAATAACACAAAAGTTTCGTTGTTATGGCTCACATGAAATTCATTGTAAAAAAATGTAAGGTCATGGGTTGAAATCCGAAATTAAAAGTCATATAGTGATTTTCTATTCGTGGAAAGAAAAGTCCAAAATATAATTGTTAAGAAAGAGACGTCATCATTGTGGATGGTAGAAAATCACACAATTAATAGATCGTCGATTGGTGGGCCACCGACAACTTGGGCTTTAGACCTCGAGACGGGCGAAGTTCCGGTTAGACCTGTAGACAGAGAAAAACAAGCAGAAACCGTGAAGTCTTGAGGACACCGGGACGGTGTCTTGCCAAGGGAACTCCGACGGTCAAGTTAGCAAACTATAAGTGAAATAAATATAAGTCGATTGAATGTTGAGGGTGTCACCGTGTTGTATAATCGGAGCTTCGACTCTACGGGATAGTTGGTCGGATTCGTCTCCTGGAGCAAGTCGAGAGGTCGTCTCGATCGGAGATTTTGGGTAATGGAGAAGTGGGATGTAACGAGGACTTTAGAAGGACTTCCAGAGTGATGATAATATCGTCGTCTGGAACGATCCCCTCGAAGATTATCCTTCAAGTCTATTGGAATTTGAAGGTCGGTTCTTTTCGTCTAGATTACTGATCAGAAGATGATAAATGGGAGAGAGAGAAGAGTATTCAATAGTTTTCTAGCTGATATTCGATGCCTTTGGAGTCTGAGTCTCCTTTTATTTATAGGCGAATGATAGACTCATGGAGTCAATCAGATCTGAAATACTTGGGGTTGAGGGTGACTCCGAACCCTTAGAGAGACTCGTTCTAGTCGTCGATCTGTCGCCTAGAGCAACTCGACCGTACGATTACGCCGCCTCAACTTTAGACTCTTCGTAGTCTGAGATCGCCTAAAAGTATTTGAGGCGACATGGGGTTCTCGAATGACTTTGTCAATGAATACGTGGCGAGGTCTCCGTAGTTGAGGTTGACTCGGTAACCGACAAGCTCGGTTGAGGGCGACCAAGGGGTGCTTGGAGTATTGTTACTTTTAATGGGTCGTTATTCGTCTAGATGGACGTTCACAAGGCTTAGAACCGTTTGGACCTCTAGTGGGTCGAATTCCACGTTGGAGAGTGTCCAACTAGTAGGCGAGTGGGCTAGACCCAAGTGATATTTATTCAAAGTAGGATGGGCCTAGGTAACGTTTAGGCAAAGTGGGCCTAGTATGATTTTTGGCCACTACAGTTTGTCCCCTATTCTCTAAGTTAGTGAATTGCTTACTTAGAGAGTAGGTTGGTAGTGTCGAGGAGGTGTCCCGACCTAGTGTCATACTGGCACCACAATTTGTCTAAAGTCCAACATTTACTGCGTCGACTTAGAAATCTTGACAATTCGTCGAATAATTCGAGCTCACTTTTGGATATATGAAATGTCAAAATACGGTTGTCGGTCTAAGATTAATCGATCGATTCTATACGAATGTCAGAAAATGCCCGGACGGACCATTATGCCGCTTCCTAAAAAAATTATAAAATCGCGTATGGACGATTTAGAGAGAAAAAAAAGCCTTCAACCTGTCTATGGGCGTTTTGGAGGAAAATGCCTCCAAATTGCCCATAGACAGTTTGGAGGGAGTACCTGCAAATTGCCCAAAGGCAGTTTGGATGGTGTACCTCCGGATTGCCCAAAGGCAGTTTGGAGGGAAATTCCTCCAGACTGCTCATGGGCGGTTTGGAGGGAAATTCCTCCAGACCGCTCATGGGCGGTTTGGAGGATATTTCCTCCAGACCGCTCATGTGCGGGTAGGAGGATATTTCCTCCAAACCGCCTGAGGCAGTTTGGGGTTGATTTCCTCCAGACTGCCTATAGGCGGTCTGTAGGAAGAGTCCAAACTGCAGTTAGGCAGTCTTGGAGTTTATTCACACTTTTTTTTAGTGTGTACATATGTTAATGTATGTATATATACATGTGTGGGTAACTATTTATATACATATGTGGGTATATGTATATGTGGGTATATGTATACACATTCAAGTGATATATTGTGTGGAACACATACCTTTTCTCTAGGGTAGTAGGTAGACTTGTTGAAGTCTATGTTTTGAAGTTGGTAGTATTTTGATCATGAAGTTGCCCAAAGTAGTCTAGGTGGACTAACTATCGACTCGCTCCATTTGAGTGGAATGGTGACATTTCTAAATCTTTAGACTTCACATATGTCAACCAGACCTACCAAAGCTTTTACTTGGCACACTTGTAGACTTGAAATGATCGTATCCTCCGTAATTATAACCTCGAATTTTTATAGAGTTCGCAACAAAGTCTAGATAGACTTAGTGTCGGGTCGATCCATTTGAATGAAGTAGAAATATTGTTGAAGCTTTAAACTTCAGAAATGTCGCCTCATGTGGGTAATTGCCATACCTCTTTGTTTGGTGTGGATTGTATCTAAAAAAGTTCATGCTCAGAAGGTCCCCTCTGACTATAAGGAGTAAATCGTTGAGTCGATGGCAAACTACTTGACGAGTTGAAGGTCGCTTATGAAGGGTTCAATGCAGAGCATAACACATGTGAGGCAGACCTCGTTCAGATGGGGAACTCTGCTAGATTGTGTGTTTGAGTCAAGGTGATGGAGAATTATGAAAAAGGGCTTCGTACATAATGTGATGTAGAAAGAGAGTCGACACTCTAGAGAGTGTGGCAAAGGGCCCATGGGGCTTTTACGTTGTTTCATATTCTAGATAGGCATTGAACGCCTTCGAGGCATGTATGACTTTGGACGCCCATGGGGCTTTTAATAGAAGTGTAGAGTTAAACTTCTGAGCATTTGAAAGGATGGTAATGAAATTCATGATTTATGTTACATAGTTTGAACATGTTGAGTAAAAAAATATTACAAGCAAGTAGTTTAGAGTTGAGGTTTGTCGTCTCGAGATCAGCCGCCTGAATTTTGAAGGTGCACTTTTTTTTTGGGTTGACCTTTGAGGCTCCTCTGTCATCAACTAAGTTGGCCTTAGAGATAACATTCTCGAATACGACTATCAGGGATAGTAGACTTTCGAGGCACCATAGTGGATTTTCAGAGTCAAAAGCCTTAAGGCATCATTTTTTTAGGTGAAGCTCGAGGTTGCATTCTTTCTGGAAGAAAGTACGGTCTCAAAGTCGTTGTGTTGTTTTGATGACTTCGAGGTCTCGAGCTTTACTTCTCTTAAGGTAACACCTGAGGTGTTTATATTCCCCAGGACGTGACGATCTCGAACCTTCCTTAGATTGGGTGGAGTCTGGGAGACTTCTCGATCCGCGCAAACTACAAATTGTAGACAGAGTTGTAAAAAATAAATAGAGGAAGGGAGATAAGTGGCATCTTGTGTATTGTGTGGGGGGTACAAAAAGGTATGTAATATTGTAGTGTTCCCTTTAAAGCCAATTGGAGTTCGAGCATGAACCTCGTTGCTTCGTTTCAAGCGACAATAAGCTTCTTAGAATTTTTGTTTTTCATCGAAGTCTTATGTTCTTCATCTGAAGTATGAGGTTGATAGCTCTAGTCCTCTGTAAGGCTATATGGGAAGTTTAAGCTTGTATTTCATGATACTATTTGTCCCCTGTTAGGCCAATTGGAGCTTGAGCGTGAACCTTGCTGCTTCATCGAGGCGACAATAAGCTTCTAGAAATTTTTTGTTTTTCGTCGAAGTCTTCTGTTCGTCGTCTGAAGCTTAAGGCTGATAGCTCTAGTCTCCATTTAGCTTTGTGGGAATTCGATCTCGCATTTTAGGCACCATTTGTCCCCCAACCTAAGTGTAGAATATTGTTTTTCTAGAATTAGGTCGATTATTTGTCGGTTAGCTTCAGTGGATGGGTGAAGGTTGTGCTTCTTCCGTTTGTCCATGAGCTTCGAGCTGCACACACAAAAACGAAGGTCGATGGCAACTCCATCGGCCCTCCGACGCACAAATTAGTAATTTTCTATCAACAAAGAATGATAAAATTAATGGGTGAAGACATTCAATACTTCCTGTAATCAGTATGGGAGTCGAGATGAACATCATTTAACCTTGTGTAGAGTCCAGGATAGTGCAGATTCATGCCTTGTCCAGCTAGGTTGTGCTCCCAAGGGGGTATTTGATGTGTTTTGCCCCACATTGTAGGTGTAGAATGTTTCGTGCCCTTTAGTCCAGAAGTTGAATCAACTTTTTTTTGCCCCACATTAGGTCTTAATCAATTTATATTAGAGGGAGACACGAGTGTGACAATTGCCCTTTTTATCCGATGATGAGCAGCAAGCCCGTGGCGATTAATTGATGACTAGAGCATCTACGTGCTACAGCGGAGAGGTTCCACGTGACTTATATGCATTGCAGACGCATATGTAACCAGATTGCTCATTTTTTAGCTTCTCGGTCCTTGACTAACGATCATTGACGTTTAAATCCTTCGAAATTAACTTTTTTTTACTTTTGGGCCCTTTAGTTATGTTTTTACATTTCTTGTTGGACCTATTGTAATGTCCTTTTTATATATGGTTTATTTCTGCTAAAAAAACAGAGAAATATAAATAAAATTAGAGGGGTTGGGCAAAAGGCCCATTTCTTCTCCTAAAATAAGGAGCAGGCCCACTGCAGAGAGAAAATGAGGGGCATGTCCAAAGGAGTCAGATTTTGAAAATTGAAAACGAAACAGGCTTGCTTTTTCGTGGAATTACGGAAATGCCATGCACAAAAATCTCGTGCAAATCAGAGGAGGGGGCTAAATTACCGTTTCAAGTTTTGTTTTTTCAAAAATTACAAAATATGCCCTCCTACAAAACCGTGCAAATCCACGTTCTTCCATTTCTAGCGCGACACGTGTCTTTCTCAATCTTATCTCTTCCCAGATTTAAATTGTGTTTCTCTCTCCTATTATCTCCCGTAAAATCTCCCTCCTTAATTATCTCCCACAAATTCTCTCTCTCTAACTATTTTAATTGAGATTCTCTCCCTCTTAATTATCGGTAATTATCTCTCTAACTGATTTCTTTTACAAACTTGTCATGTACAAATTTTCTTTCTCTCTATTCTTTTTATTTCTTCCCCTTAATTATCTTTCATATATTACCCCATTAATTTGTTTCTTGTTTACAAAGAACGAAAAATAATCTTTTACACAATTTTGTTATTTACTGTAAACAATAAAAATTCTTATACATCCATTCCAAAATGTAAAATATTTCACTGAAAATTAATACGACATTTTGTTACGTACCAGAATTTTTTTTATGCACTGGACATTTTGTTGTGTACTCGACAATTTTCGAAAAAAAAGTACAGGGAATTTTGTTATGTACAGTACATAATAAAAATTTCTATACATTTCTTCCAAAATGTAAAGTACTTCACTGAAAATTCATTATACACTGGAAATTTATAGGGCATTTTTAAACATATTTTCTCTCCTTTTAATTTGTTCTCTCTGTATTTTTTCATCTTTTTAAACATATTTTCTCTCTCCAATCTTACTTATTTCCTTCTCTCAAACATTATCTCCTTATATGATGGACAATTATAGGACATTCCTTCCAAAACATATATTATTTTCAAAGAAAATTTATAGGACATTTTTCTTTGTATTGTACCTTTTTTTTAATTTACTGGACACTTTTGTACTGGGAATTATCTTGTCTACCGAAAATTATTTTATGTACAAGCCATTAGGTTATGTACTATGTACTAGACACTTTTGTACTGGGAAGATTCTTCTGTATTTGGAATTGTTTTATGTACGGGTCATTTGGTTATGTACTAAACACTTTTGTACTGAGAATTTTCTTGTGTACCGGGAATTGTTCTATGTACTAGCCATTTGGTTATGTACGAGACACTTTTGTACTGAGAATTTTCTTGTGTATAGAGAAAATTGTTTTATTTACCAGCATTTGGTTATGTACTACACACTTTTTGTACTGGGAATTTTCTTGTGTACCGGGAATTGTTTTATCTACTAACCGTTTGGTTATGTACGAGACATTTTTGTACTTGGAGTTTTCTTATGTACTGGGAATTATTTTATGTACTAGCCAGTTGGTTATGTGCTACACCTTTGTACTGAGAATTTTCTTGTGTACTGGGAATTGTTATATGTACTAGCCATTGTACTAGACACTTTTGTACTGAGAATTTTCTTGTGTACCGGGAATTGTTTATTTATTAACCATTTGGTTACGTGCTAGGCACTTTTGTCCCGAGAATTTTCTTGTGTACCGGGAATTGTTTTATTTACTAGTCATTTGGTTATGTACTACACTTTTTGTACTGAGAATTTTCTTGTGTACCGGGAATTGTTTTAAGTACTGGCTATTTGGTTATGTACTAGACACTAGTAAAATATTCGAAGGAAACTTTCACCCTGCAACCTTCACAAAATAAGGAAAAAGATATAAATATAAGACGAAGGAAACTATAAAATGTACAGTAAACTTCCATATAACAAGGAAACGTGGGAACTGATTGGGAATGATAAAATATAGCGGGAACTGAGGAATGTACATTACATTTAAACACGTAAACGTATATCTATGACGTTTAATACAACAAAATATGGTACAATATCTAAGAGAACTGGGAGATCTCGTCAAATTCGGATATAGTTTTCCATCCGGGTATAGTTTCTCTAAAACCCATCGATCTCTTTTCAAGAAAAAGATTTCTTCCCCATTAAATTTGAAATCGAATCTGACTTCTCTAAAAAGCTAAATCATTCCAAAATATTACCAGACCTGGTTTTTCCAAAATATTTCTTCACCATTAAACTTTCACCAAATTTGTTCAAGAAATCAAACCATTCCAATTTCTTCACCAATATTTCTTCACCGAATCTGTCTTCTCCAAAACCCTAAACCATTCCAAAATATTTCTAGATCTGGTTTTTCCAAAATATTTCCTCACCATTAAACTTTCACAAAATTTGTTCAAGAAAATCAAACCGAATCTGACTTCTCCAAAACCCTAAACCATTCCAATATTTCATCACCAAATTTGTTCAAGAAATTTCTTAGAAAGAGAAAAAAGAGAGTTCTTGAAATTTCTTAGAGAGAGAAGGAAGAGATCTCTGAAATTTTTTAGAGAGAGAATGTAACAAAATAAAGAAAAAGGGTATTAATGGTAGTAGGATATAAAAGACACAATTTTTTTTGTACCTGTTATCTCGGGCCCAACAAAAACTGACATTTTGGACTGGGGATAAAACTTATTTACCCCCCACTTTTTGGGCCATTCCTTAATAAATCCATAAAATTATAGTACAAGGACTAAGTTGTAATGAAGTTTAACAGTAGGGATCAGAGTAGCTAATTCTTCATTTGATAGGGTCTGAACTGGGGAGGCCAATTGTCCAAAGCACTTAAATTCACTTGGGATTGAGATCGCACGAGGGGGTTCGTGGGATATAAATACCACATCTATCTTAGAACCCTAATGTGCTGCAAGCCTGCAACTGCCTCTTCTTGTATCTCTATTCTCTTGTATACTCTCTCCCTCTGTACAGAGACGACAACAGTAAATGAATCTCTATTTCATTCTTTGCGTACCATACTCTTTAGTCTCTTCCCATCTCGATCAGAAGGGGTCAAAGGAACAAAAAGAAACAGCAGGTATGAGTTTTGGAGCGAAAAATTGGTATGTCTATAACCTTCTTTTTTATTTATATATACTACCACTTATCTTCCTAGTTTTCTAGGTTTGAATCGGATACATCAGATCTTCATACTGTTGATTTTAATCGAGCATTTCATTTTCATGATACTGCAATTTGGTTTACCAAATTTTGTGAGCATTTTGAGAATGATTTTATTTTCTATTGTTTAATTAGTAGGATGCTGCAATTTTGTTTACCAAATTTTATACAAACTAATAGGTGTTAAACTCTTGATTTGTTCTCATTCTACATTTTAAGTTAGGATCTTATTTGTGTTACATTTCTGATATATAAGTAAACTTTTGTAAGATGCGTACAAAGATACGAATCGACGTGTGTCACGAGACTAGTATTTATAAACGAATAATAAATACACTTGACATAATTGTGTACTTTATACATGAATTATGGTATCTTCGAAAGTAATAAGCAACGGTATCTCATAATGGAGTAACTATTTGATAGTCCTTCATCCTTGGTGTGGTTACTACTTGAAACAATGGTTTGTCTCGTGGGTTCAAAGATGGCTAAAAAAGGTGAATAGAGAGCATTGACATAACACAATTCAAAATGAATAGAGAAAGATTCGTATAAAAGGTGAGTTGATGTACTTTCGACCTTTCTCATTTTCAAAGAGAAAGTTAGGGTTACCCTCTCTATATAGGTGAACTAGAGAAGGTTATGTCGGACTACTTAATGAAAAGTTTAATACAGTATGCTAGCATGACAACATGAATGATATATTTTATTTTTATATTTTAAAATATTGATGCCTCTAGATTAAAATGTTAAATGGAGAACGACTTTGTGATTTGATTATTGAGATAGTGTCAAATAATTGGACACATAATATTTCAGAAAAATAAGATATGAGAATAGGTAAGGTTATCAAGCAAGGTGAGCAAGAAGCTCAGTTAAGCATGTATAAAGTAAACGTGGAGAAATCTTAACAAATTATTTCAAGATCATTTTCTACTTAATTCTTTGGTTGCATAAGAGCTCATTAGGTATCAAAACCTGTTAGCTTGTCGGACGATTATTTCTTTTATGTGCTGAGGGTATGTTAGTTTCTTAATAACCCAATCCATTCATACGAGACCGTGATATGAAATGTACGACTTGCTTTTATGTTGTGACCAAACTGTATTGAATTATTGAAGACAAAGAAAATTAAGCCACATGATAATCCAAGAACAAAGAAAATTAAGCCACCAATGTACGATAACATGAAAACTATGGAATGATTTATTCCTTGTGAGTAAAACTTGTAGATATTTCAGTAATAAACGTTAAAACATCGCCGGAGGTGATGGGGGCGGTGGAGGAGTTTGACGTCGGCGGGGGTGTCGTGGTTCATAGAGCCTTACCCATACATCTTTTCCGTTAACTACGAACTTCACCTTCCCATTAAGAATTGTAGGTATGATCCAAGAGTATTTCAGAACAACTCGAGCATACAATGGTTGTATATTCGGGGAAATCACGTCTTCCATATATACAACCTCAACACAATCCTTATATGACCTGTGGAAAATCATTATTAGTTTAATGTATTACTCCCTTCGTCAACAAATTAAGAGTCTCACATTTGGGAATCTAACTTATTTTCAACTTTTTTTTTTCATGTTTATCAATTATTTATATGGTAACATTTTTTTAGTATAATTCAACAATTAAAATTTCATTCATGTATTTAGTTTTGCTTTTGGATCTATGTTTTCTACCAAATTTTTATGGTTGAGTCACTTAAATTCGACCCTTAAATATTTACACCAATTGGATTAATTCAAAAGACTGGATTTGTTTACTAAGAAAATAAGCCTTTATTATTGGAAATATATAAATGCATTTATTAACGTAATTAATACACCCTATATTGGAAATATGAAGGAAAAAATATTTATGGAAAAATAAGAATTTTTAATGATATATAAGGAATAAGATTCTTAATTTCGGACATCTAAAAAAGAATAATAGACTCTTAATTTGGGTCGGAAAGTATCACTTTCTTACCTCCGCCCCCTTTTATTTGTTTCTGTACGTTGTTTATTTGGTAAGAATTAATGTTTAGCGTCCTTAAAAATATTTGGTTTTGTTTAAACCACTTGTAATATATTTGTTACTCCTTCTGTCCCAAATTATGAGTCCATTATTCTTTTTTTGGATGTCTTGAATTAAGATTCTTATTCTTTATTTATTATTTAAAATCTCTTATTTTTCTATAAATACCTTTCCTTGATATTACTAATATATGGTGCATTAATGAAGCTAATTAAGACATTTGATTATTTTCAATAAAAAACAAGTTTGTTTTTCAACAAACAAACCAACTCTTTTGAACTAATCTAATTAATGTTAGTTGTTAATAACCAAGTTTCAATGATTCAACGATACAAATTTTGTAAAAGTCGTAAATCAAGAAAAAAATGATCATAATTATATTGTACCAAACCTACGATAGCCAATAGACTTCGACTACTAACACTTTTACTCTTGTAAAAAGTAAGGCATTATCAATTAAATCACGATCACACTCCAATCGAGAAGGAAGGTTCCAGCTTATTCTCTAATGATTTTTACTTATGTGAGACCCCTTTCACTTTTGATATCTCAATCATACATTGTTGTATTGTTGAAAAATTACGATTAAATTTTTTTATGGGTAAATCATAAAATTGTTTGAGATCCCGTTTCATTAAATGGAATAGTGTGAGATCTTCAAACTTGCGTTGAGATGCTACGAGTGATGCAATAGTAGTTGCAGGGTCCGAAAGTGAGAGCAGTAGCGCCCAAAACTGATAGATAGAGAGAACTTTCGGTAAAAAAAATTGATGGTTTCTTCCCTTTTTTTATTTGTTTGTCGAAGTTGCTTAATTGGAAAGAATTAAATGCTCAAATTTATATGCAAATGTTTGGTTTTGTTTAAACCATTTGTAATATATTGTCATTTAACGTGGGACGATTGACGTGTTATATGGATAATATTTGTCGAATGATGTAAATTTATTCTAGTTACCAATTTAATGTGTCTAATTCCTTAACAAAAAAAAAATTATGTATCTAGTTATCTTTTTAGAAACGGAAAATTATTAGTCGCAACTAAATTTGTAACCAAAATAAATGCACATCATTGTACGGAAATCAATATTGAGGATTGACGTGTTACGTGAATATTATTTGTTGAGTGAATTACAACTAATTTTACTTAACAGACCAATTTATACGGAAATGATGAACAATTTGTCACATCAATTCTAATGGACACCATGTGACTATTACATTGGATAAAATTTGTCGTAAAGGAGAAATCAGTATTGCAGTGAACTTTACTTTTTTCTTACTGGGTACTTACTGTATTTCAGCTACTTTGTGTACCTTGGAGGTCTTAATACCAATATCTTTAGCCTTAATGTACCCAATCTTTGAAAGTTAGAATCTTTAGGTAACTTATTAATTTGGTGTGATTTGGCTTTTAGTTTTTATGAATGTGGAGTGGTTCGGAAAAGTGTATTTTGGAGGCCCAACACTCTAAATTTGGACACTAAAATCATTAGCCTTAATGTACGACATCCTTTTCTCAAAGTTAAAACTTTTGAATAAGTGGTTTAAGTGAGTCAGATTTTACTTTTATTTTTGTATGGAGGTGGATGATTTATGAACATGTATTTATTAAAGAATGATTAAAAAATATGTTATAGGATGTAGAGCCTAAACTATGTAACACAAGCATACTGGTACTAGCACCGTATACTGAATCGATCCGCGCTTTAGGTTACATTGGGTTAGATAATATCTTTTTTTTTTTATGAAATCATTGGGTTAGATAATATCGGAATTAAGATTTTCATACTAGTTACCATGTTGGGGCTTCATATACATACGATAATTGAAAGACAACTTCAACTGTCCAATTCTTTGTGTTATGTCGACTTCCGGGAAAGTGTAATAAGTATTTGCTTATTTACTACTATTATTTAAACCACATCAACCGTTGTGATTTTTCAATATATTTTATCCATTAATATAGAATGATAATTACAATGTGGAGAAGGCAACCAATTTGTTAGCTTCTTATTGATGAAAGGAATAGCTTCCCTCTTCAAACCGAAATCCGTAATAGACAAAGAACAAGGCCAATTTTTTATTTTACCTCAACCAGTGGTTCATTGAATTGTTATCAAATTTTTTATTTATGGGTTTATCTCAAGTATTCTCCTAAGAGCATCCCCAGTGCAACACTCAAACTCTAAATCTTAGAGTCCCACATAGGATTTTTTAGAGTTTTTCTTTAAAATCCAGCTCCAATGCAAAACTCAATATGAATCTCTAAAGTAATGTTTCAAGATTTATTTTAGAGATCCTTAAGAAGACACTCTAAATTTTGAGTGTCCACTTGAGGATCTCTAAGTGCCACATAAGAAATTCAATTAGTTTTTAAACCAAAATATATGTTTTTAGAGTTACTTTTGAGTGTTGCATTAGAGAAGGTTTTGTAATAGAGTGTATTTAAATGGCCAAATAGGAAAGAGACCATTTAGAGATCCATTTTTCACACTTGACACAAGATTTTTAGAGTTTTTCTTGAGTCTTGCATAGGAGATGCTTTAAATTCTTAAGTAATTAAGAATCAAATGCTTACTAAAACCATGTATTGAATTTACATTATTAGCTTTAGTTGTGAATGTTATGTATAAACTGTGTGTTCATTGACTTTCTTGAATACTCGAGGTTTACCAGATGAATAATATGGTTCCTAACCAAAGATATTTTAGGATCGTAAGTTTTCTTAAGTGCGTCAGATTGTTATTAATATATGTATATTGCTTCTTGGTTGGTGTTGTCAAACATTTTACTACTCATGCGAGGAACATGTAGGACTTATTCGGCGATCGAAGTTGTAAGTAAGAAAGGATAATTTCGTGGAAGGACTTTCTTTTGGAATATGATCTGTATTTTCAAAACTAACAAACTGTTCATGACGCTCAGATTTTTAGAGAATAATAATTTTGTCCTCTCTAAAATCCTTGTTGGGGGATCAGTAAATTGCTTTGGACGATTATAATGGTATAGAAGACAAAAATTTTAAATTTTAAAATATTTTAAATTTTAAAATATCTTGATGCTAATGAATAATACAAAAAACGATATAATTGGTACTTTTATTATCAAACAAGGGAGTTTCATGTCCATGTGGTTGAGATTATTAAAATGTATAAAATAAATTTACGCAACATTAGAGTCTTAATTTTGTGTTTAGTTTCAATCAAGATTAGATTTGTTAACATAATATTGGACTGCACTAACAATAAGTATTTCGTCTTCTTCAACTCAATGAATTAATACCAACTTTTTCATTTGGATAAGAGTGTGCATATCTTTTAGTGCTTACTTCAATATGATTCTTTATCATATGCTTTGCACTGGGATAAGTTTGTTGGTGATTTATCTAACGTGTTCACTGTGAGGTGGAAATGTGGCTTATGATGGGAAGATGGGACGTAAGTCTTCCTACTTCGTTTCTAATTCTTTGTATTTTTGTCGGACTTGTTTATATATATGAAGTTACATTTTTCTCATATCCATCACTAATGTCACAAAAACCAGTAGATGCTTGCGCCTCAAAGTGAAGCGGTCTGTTTCGCCTTGAGGTGTACGCATGTACAAAAGAAAAAATTGCAGGCATTGTTTGAGTTTATATGTTTCTCGCATGAATAGTTTCTACAAGTTGGGGATGGTTTGCTAGTCCTGACAATAAGATATATTTTTCTCAAAAGAACTTATTCAACGATTGAGGTGAATGCGTTCTGAAACAAACTGCTTTGAGGCGTGTGCACGACAAACTATTATACACGTATCACCTTGTAATATAGCTTCATCATATACTTTTTGGATTTTCGGTGGAGATAATTTATATAAGTTGAGAATGGTTTGCTAGTCATCACAATAGGATATTTTTAGTCAGTCTGAAGATTACCTCTTGTTTTTACAGCAAATGGATCGAGAGAAAAATTTATTTCGTGATTGAGTTGATGCATGCCTTTTTTTTTTTTTTGATGAGAGAACATAGCATATAAAACGAACGAGAGTACTACAACCACACAAACGGCTAAAGAAAAGCCGACACAAACAAGAGTACTACAAACACACAAAACAACTAAAGTAAAGCCGACACAAAAGAAGGTACAGAATTCCATTCTTTCCTTTCTCCATTTCTTCTTCCCCATTTCGCAATCGCATCAGCTGGAGCATTGCAATCCCTAGAAACATAGGTGAACATGATTCCTTCGAAATTGTTTATAAGGGCTTGAATTTGTTGTATCATCTTTAACGATTACCAGTGTAGACCGATATTATGACCGTTGATGAATTTGATCAGTGCTTGGTTATCGCTTTCTATATGAGCATGAGTAATATTTAATTGTAATGCCCATTGCATACTAGATAGGATAGCAAATCCTTCACATTCTTCCGCGTTTTGGCTTCGCACCGAATTTGCTGTTGCTATAATGAATTTCGACTTTTCATCTCTGATAATACATCCTATTCCGGCCGGTTCTGTATCTTTTGTAAACGAGGCGTCAACATTCAACTTTAAATATGGTGTCGATGGAGGTCTCCATTTTTTTTCCTTAGTAGATTTCCTGCATTTGTTAGTGATAACCGTCTCAATCTTGAGAGGAGCGATAGACGCATTATTAATTCGGTCTATGATTTGTCGAGGATTCTGTTTGTTCGTGTTAAAACTATTTTCACATCTAGCTTTCCAAATGAACCAAAGTATTTTGGCATATTGGTTGGTAGTATCCTCATTTAGGGTTTTCCATTGTGTTATCCATTGATTAGTCGAGCTAATCTGATCTGTTCTCACATCATAATTGAACCAAATTGCTTTAGCAAACGTGCAGTGCAGCATCACATGATCTAAAGTTTCGTTTTCATCGCAATTAATACAGGAGAATTGGTCTTCAATGAATTTGCCAATTTTCGCTTTAAAAGGTAAGCTATTTGTACAACATTTCCATAGGAAAAGCTTCACACGTGGTATAGTATTCAAGTACCAGATAAATCCCCATTCGAGATGGTCCTGCATCACATTCATGCGTTCCGTTCTTAAATAATAATACATTGATTTTATCGAGAAATTACCTGATTTAGTTAATGTCCATATCGGTTTATCTTCCTGATTATTTTGGAGGTTGATACTGAGGATAGCACTGCATATATCATCGTTAAAACATTGCTGCAACATCTGAAAATTCCAAGTGTTGTTAGTAATAAGTTGTGCAACCCATTTAATGTTGGATCCCGTATGGTTAGTTATGGGAGGGGGGTGGTTTGGGATCCAATAGTCACTCCAAACGTTAATGTTAGACCCTGTATTAATGTTCCAGAAGATAAGACAATCCATATTAGAATAATGCTTAACAATAGATTTCCAAGGCCAAGAATGGGTAGTTTTGGGAGGGGTGGGCCGATAGGTTTTAGGAAAGTATTTACTTTTAAGCACACGAACCCAAATGGCCTTAGGGTTATTAATAATACGCCAGATAATTTTACTGAGAAAAGCCTGATTATCAAAATGAGGGAGGCGTAACCCCAGACCACCTAGTTTCTTTGGCTTGCAAATAGCCGACCAGTTGATAGTATGGAAAGTTTTGGATTTTCCCTACCAGAAAGTCCTTTGGAGGGACTCAATGCTGTTACATATGCCTTTTGGAATAACAAAGCACTGCATTTGGTATAGGAGAACGCCCGCTGCGATAGTAGAAATGACTACCGAGCGACCAGCTTGAGAGAGAAGATTAGATTGCCACTTGGCGAGCTTGTTTTTGATTTGGTTGAGAAGGGGTTGAAAGATAGATTTTTTGTTTTTACCAATGAATAGATTTGTGCCAAGATATTTGTCACCAGTCGAGGATTGATGAACTTTAAGTTCACGGATAATCATACGTTTGAATTTCGGATGCGAGTTCTTGGAAAAGAAAATATTGGATTTGGAGTAATTAATCATCTGACCCGACGCATCACTAAATTCTTTAAGAATCAGCTTGAGGTTGTGAATGTTGTCAAGAGAATTTTGACCAAAGATAATACAGTCGTCTGCAAAGAGAAGATGATTAATAGTGAGATCCGAATTAGAGACCGGGAAGCCAATGAAGGGGTGATGACTGTTATGCCTGTCAAGGAGGCGGCTTAGACCTTCCATAGCAATAGCGAAAAGGAAAGGTGAAAGCGGGTTGCCCTGACGAATCCCCCTGCTAACATTGAAAGTGCGCCCGGGACGTCCATTGATCAGAACGGCCATGGAACTAGAGTTGAGACAAGTACGAACAAGCCTGGTCCAGCCAGGGGCGAAGCCTATCAGGAGCATAATTTGCTCCAGATAATGCCATTCAATCCGATCAAAAGCTTTGGACATATCCAGTTTGAGGCCGAAATAACTCTTCGCGCCTTTGATCTTTTTGAAGGAATGAATCAACTCCTGGCTAATCATGATATTGTCAGTGATTTGCCTACCCGGAACATAAGCAGCTTGGAACGGGGATATGATATCAGCCAGAGTAGGTTTGAGTCTATTGGCAAGGATTTTAGTGATAATTTTGTATGTAGTGTTAAGAAGACTAATCGGCCTATAGTCAGCCGGAGTTTGAGGAGTTTTGGTTTTAGGGATTAGGCAGATATGGGTGTGATTAGACATCATAGGGAGAGTCGCTTCTCGAAAGAAGACAGAAACCATCTTGTGAAGATCCTCCTTTACTGTATCCCAGTTGGCTTGATAGAATAGAGGAGGATATCCATCCGGCCCAGGAGCAGCTCCAGATCTCAAAGAGAAAGTGGCCTTACGGATTTCATCTAAAATCGGAATCACAGTAAGAGTATCATTTTGGAGTTGTGATATCTGAGGGTTGAAACAATCAATAAGATTAGTAGAAAGGGTGGAACCAGCGGTAGCCGAAATATTCTGGAGGTGAGTAACAAAAACATTGGCTATTTGAGCTTCATCATTAGTCCACGTGTTGTCCTCCAACTTAATGGAATGTATTTGATTTTTCCGATTTCTCGTGGTGGCTTTCGCATGGAAGTACTGAGTATTGCGATCACCTAAATTGATGTTAGCTACTCTCGATTTTTCTTTCCACATGCTTTCCTGTTGTAAAAGCAGAGTTTCGATCTGATTGAAAGTATCTTTGAACTGGTCAGCATTATTAATGAATTGGAGTTGCTGGGTGAGGCTCTTAATCTTATTATCAATGTGACCAAAAATCTCTTTATTCCACTTAGAGAGTTTAATGGCCAGGGAGTTAAGTTTGGTTTGAATCTGGCAGGGAAGAGAACTCCAGTTAGTTTTAATGAATTGAACACAATTAGGATGGGACATCCAGGTGCGAATGAATTTGAAAGGTTTACGCCCTAGATTGGAATTAGATTTAGTGGAGAGAAAAATGGGGTTGTGATCAGAGCCTAACGTAGGCAGATGAGTGGGTTTAGAGTGAGGATAATTGGTAAGCCAGGTGTGGTTCACTAAAGCCCTATCTAGTCTCTCTTGTATAAGGTTACCATTAAATTGTTTGTTAGACCAGGTGAACGGGTATCCCACATAACCTACATCCTGAAGACCCAAATTATTGATATTCTGCTTACTAAATTCAATAGAACTATGCGGCACTTCTTTACCTCCTAGCTTTTCAGACTGGTCAAAAATACAGTTTAAGTCTCCTATAACTAGCCAGGGGATATGGGGGTCAGGGGCTAATTGGGCTAGAATCTCCCAAGGTTTGGTTTTATCCCTACTGTACGGGCTTCCATAGAAGCCCGTTATATAAAAGATGTTGTCCTTGTCTCCAAAAGAGCCATGCACATGAATCATATTGTTGTCAGAGTAAATAACATTAATATCAAAGTGGGGAGACCAATAAAGGGCTAGACCTCCGGCTTTATTGACCGGGTCTATAACATGCTTGTCGTAGATGCTAGTCAAATTCAGAAGTTTATCAAGATTTGTGTTGATACATTTGGTTTCAGAAAGAAAAAGCAAGTCAGGATTATGCTCCTTAATTAGTCCGCTAAGGTGCTTGCGATTAGCAAAATTCCCACATCCACGGACATTCCAAGCAAGAATGGAGGGCTCCATCTACAGCACCAATAGAGGGACCACCTACCTATACAAGACCAGAGGCTAGACCCACCTAAACCAACCCCATCAGAACAGGTTCAGCCTAAACTATAAATCTAAGGGCACCTCTGAGGAGATACTACCTACCTAATCAAAACTAGAGGCCCGACCCACCTAAGAGGAAAGCACCCCTCCAAAAGGCACTTATAGATTTTACCTCCTAAGGGCACCTCACTGAGTCAATGTCACTGCTCCACCAGGCTACTCCCAAAAGAGCCCACACAAAACCCAAAGAGCCCAAAACAGGGACCCACCGAAGAGGGCCACCACAGAGCCAAAATCACTGCTCAAACACGGCCACTAAAAGATTCTACCTCCTAAGCGCACCTTGACTGAGTCAAAGCCACTGCTCAAGCAAGGCCACACCCTAAAGCCTCTAGGAATCTAAGGACCGTCCACTAGATCTACTTAAAGGTCTAAAGTCAGAAAATCAGTAGCTTAGTTGACTAGACTCGGATGTGTATAAGGAAAGAACATGAAGCACATAAAGTCAACTAGAAACACCACAGAAGGAAAAGAGACAGACCCAACCTAAAGACCAAACAAGGACAACAAAGCAAAATCAAAAGTAAATACTATAGTAAGTGAGAGAGGAGATTGCAACTAAGGCCAACAATAACACTACTAGTTCAACAGAAAAAACAGGAATATCTTTTTTTTTTTTTTTAAGAATCACAAGCTAATAAAAAAACCAGAACTATAGAACTTAAGAATTCACTACAAAGAACTAAGAATAGATACCAGAGATCTATCTAGAAAGCCAAAACCATCTCAGAGTCCTTGAGACCCATAAGAATGGACATGCAAGGTGATAAACAATCAGATCAGAGAAGTAGGTCTGAGATAATGAAATAAGAAACTAATAGATTCCTATCAACAAAATTTGCTAGAGGACTATAGAAGTAAGGAAGCAAAGAGATTAAAAGAAAGATCAGAGAACTCCCTGGTGGCTTCAGTTGCTGGAAGAGATAAGTGAAATCCCTGATGACTTTATCTTTACAGCTGGATCTTCTTATCTTTTAAACTTCTGATTTGAGAAGGGAGAGGCTGAATCGATGATAATGGTTTAGGTTGTGGTTTCAGTCCGGATCTAATAAAAGTGTTTCTTCCATTTATTGTTGGATTCATCTATCATCTAAGCTATGATTTGTGTTGAGAGGGTCTATGTATCACCAATTAAGATTGCTGATGTTGAGGATCTAAAAGATTTTCTATAGCTAGATTGGAAAATTGTTTGTGGCGGCTAGGGTTTGATGGAAAGGAGAAAGGGAAAAAACCTAGAAAGGTGACGTCACTCGGGACTCTCTCTCTCTCCTAAAAAACCCTTCAAAATCTTGAGTTGATGCATGCCTTTGGTTGTATTGATGTTATTTATTTAATGGGGAATATAATGTATGAATGTGTTGGTGCAACTATATCTATATATTTGTTAAATCTAATCAACCTGAATAGAACAATGTCAGATCGTACCCACTCATCTAATATTATCTTTCAAACGACGGTCAATGCGTGGTTATCATCAAAACTGACGCCATACAGCCCATCATCTTAGTCATGCCTTGCCACAACTTATCCAAGCGCAAAAAGGGGACCGAAGGTCGAGTTCTAAACTCTAATTTTGAATTCTTTCCTTGAACTGCAAAACACCTCACTAACTTGAGCATCCACTATTTTCTTTAGTTTTGCAGGCTCTGTTTCATCGGGAAGATAACCGAGAAAACTACTTCTCAACATCATCAGAAAACATTCAAACAAATGTGGAGGGTTAATTTCTTGGTGAGAAATAACTGTCATCATGTACATCATAGCTTTGATACATGAAAAAACACTCATTAGTTGGTGAGAAATAGCGTTCACATGTACATCATAGTTATATTCTTTCATGTTTGATAATTTGGAAGAACTCACCCTATTAAACTTTTTTTCGATTTTTACAATTTGAATTTTCATTCATCTTCACTGATTTCTCTGGGTGACATCTGATGCACTTGATTCTTTTTGTTAGCAGTAGAGGCGGATTTACCCAAATTGATGATAGACCCTATTTTGGCATGTTGAATTCATCTATCTCTGTCTTCTGAGTTTCAACATGATTTTAATAGAGGCCTAAGACTACCCCTCATCAAAGGTCAAACTCCAAAAGAAATCAACACATGATATTACCACGACCAAAGGTTGCATTTCTTCATATTTATTTAGTTTTGTATCTCCGTTTCATGTGTTTTGTCTGTTTTCATAAGGGATAGAAGTGATAAGTTTCTCTTTAGGCTTGAATTCAAAGTTTTCAACAATCTTTGGACATTCTAATATTCTCTCAAGCATATTGAGATTGAATTTTATTTTGTTCATTAGGAGAATGTATCTAACTTGTAATTCGTATTTCCCGTGTGTGTTTTATCTCCTAGGTTAGAAGATCCGGAATAGCTGGTAGAATCTGAAAGTATTGGAGGATGGAAGAACTGAAAAGCAAGGCGTCGGATGAATGTTTGAAACCCAGCAGATTGAAGAACGATACAGTCACACTTTATTTTTGCCCGAGAAATAGTTTCTTAATGTGTATTGCATATATTTGAAAGTGCCTAGTTAGATTGTTGTTTCTGGGAAGGTTATGGTTACCACAGGAACCACAAAAACCTATATGGATCTATGATCGAAGGTCAGTTGATTGTTATTCTTAACATATATATTTTTTTTCATGAATGAAGTACATTCCCTTCAGTAGAAATCCACGTCAAAATGTAAAGACGCTTAGTTTACATGATTTGTGATATAGGTTCGCTACTTCAGAATGGTATATGGATTTATTTCTTTTACTTCTTGCAAGTCTCTTTTTTTTTTTGTTGAAATCTTGCAAGTCTCTTAATAACCCAACTAACATAATTACGTTAAGACTCATTTACAGCTTTTTTTTTTGCTGCAAACTCTTTTGGGTTTCTCCATAGTAGAGATTAAAATTCAAAATCCAACATAGGTTTCTCCATAGGTGGTATCCATTGTAAATAGTGTGTTATGTAAGGAGAACTCCACATTCATTTTGGTGTTTCCTTATTAAATTTTGGTATGTGCCCAAATGGTGGCCCATATATGGAGAATTGGATCTGAAAATAGTTGTCCATATAAGATAATTGGTTGTCTATATATTGGCCACCGCCTAAATTTGTATTCATCAACTCTGCCCAAGCTCTAAATAGTTTTAAACCAATTTGATCTGATCTAAACATATTTGTCCTGTTAGGGAACCACATATGCCTCAGATACTATAAGACCACGACAGATAAGTTTGGTTCGTCGCATGGATTTGTTCAACGGATAACTGAAAAAATCAGACCAAATCATATATTGATGTCTTTTGTATATTACATACATCTTGCAACAATATATATATACTAGGTATAACCCGTGCCTCCGGCACGGGCACTTTCATTATGCACTATACATATGTAAATTACGTGTGTAAATAAGTGGTAAAGTTAAAAAAAATCAAAGATGAGAAAGAAAACGAAAGACGAGAATCTCATTTTGTATTTAGGATTAGCAAAAGATCAGGAAGAAAAATTACAAAAGAGAAGAATCAACAATTATTTTCGAAATTTTGGCAAGGCTCCAGTGATAAAATACATGGTAAAAATGAACCAAACACCCATGGGTATCAATCATAAACATAATGTTGCGTATAGCTGAAGTATTACTCTTGTACCATAAGTGAAAAATAAAAACTATGCATTTAAAATTTTAAAATATGAAATCTTGAAGTTCAATATATTTTTTATTCATTCCCATATAATAAATCTATATGATATTTAGATACAAAAACCTGTCCACAAGATATGGATCTCCTACGATGCAAACATTGATGTCTCCTCGTCGTTCTTTCATAAGATGTAATGCATAATAATTCAAACCATATATCGTCTCCAAAATAATTTAGGCCAATTCGACAAATCTTCGTTGTACAACATTCTTGAGGTTGGGTAGGGGCAGAGATGACGAGTACAAAATACTATATTAGTGAATTCTAAAACTTTCACCAACCCATTAAGAAGCGAAACTCTTCAAAAAGAAGAAACTCAATACATAAAAGTAAACATTTTATCAGTTCTATCTGAAGGGTAAAAATTTTTGACGAAGTGAAAGACAGAAATTAGCATTCTTCAGTCTGTATTATTGCTGTAAACCATTATATCTCACCGTAAATTGTTGATTCTCTTGACCATCAACATCTTTCTTCCTATTCTCAATGTTGTTATCCGTTTTCCCATCACAAACCTGAAAAAATAAAATACGAAAATCAAAAGTTGAAAGACTCATCAAATACCAACAGAAAGGAGACCTAAGAACAAGGGAACACGAGCATGAACATGTTCAGATTGGCAATGAAGGCAGGTCGATAGAAGAGATCCTTCAGCCTGAATCCCTTAAGACCCCTAACACCTTCATGGAGCTTGAACCCAGCATTCTGCTCACTCATGGTGAAGTTAGAGTCGCTATATCCGGTATTACATCAATAACAATTAATAAATTCGGTGTTCCGATATTGAGAAAAATAATGTAAAATTTACATAAAAATCCGTTAAAAATATAAGATTTGAAGATTGTAAAATTGCACATCCGTAAAAATTCTACGGGAGAAAGACTTTAGTTTCATTTTTTCGAGGTAAAGAAATTAAAGTGATACTATAATAAAATGAGTCGAAGTCAATAATTTGGAAACCCTCTGAGTTCAATGAGCTATCGCGATCATAAAACTGTAAAAATAAATTCCATAAAATTTTAATCAAATTCATGAAACTGAAGATAATTTTCATTGAATAATAAAATAAATTAATAAACTTCAAAGATTAACAGAAACACCCACATGCTGAAACAAAAACGAATTCTGAATGAAGAACTAAAGTATCTTGAATTTAACCGGAACTAAAAAAATAAAGCAGAATGTAATTCAGGGCGTTATACTCTAAATACACTTTTTCTTTGTATCAAAGTCACCCGAAAATAACCTAAAAACAATAGATCACCAATACCAGTAGCAAAATGAACATGAAATAGAAAAAGACCTAACATGAAATAATGATTTTAATTCAATTCTTCCCTAAAAAAATTGATTACCAATACCCCAAGAAGGATAATAATATGAATAGGAACTAAAAAAGAAACCTAATATAAAAACTATTTTAGTTTTGATATGAAACCAAAATAAAAATCTTAACATGATGATGAAATCAAAGGTAAACTAAGTATGCTACCAGATATGTGACACCCATGCTAAAGAAATTGTTTTTTATTCCATTATTTGATTGCATAAGAAATAGACTAATAATCAACAAATAAACTGCAACCTTTCCTTGCTAATTCTTAAGCATGAGAAGAGAGCAGGTGAAGTTTCAACAACATCCATCAAAGAAATCCAAATTCTGACAACCCATCCAAATAAAATCCTAAATCATAAACCCTAAATCGTAAAATAAAAGAATCCAAATAATTATCAAACAAAGAGAATGAATCCTAATAATAAAATGAAAAAAAAAAAAAAATTGTCACCTTCAGACATTACCATGGCTAAATATTCTCTGCCTTCAATAGAGGGAGAGAGACCAACACAAGATCAATAGAATGTGGGGAAGAGAATGAGCTATGGAGGATTAATTCAATTTGGCGTTTTGCATTAACAATGAGAATCAGAGCTGAAAAAAACTTAAAGTGCAACAATCAATTCACCATTTAAGAGGGCAACATTATGTAAAGGAAGATTGTAAGGGAGTTGAAAAGATTGTAACGTGTGAAAACAAACAAATCTAATGGTGGAGATGACAAAACATTTTCAAAAAAAATTTCTCATTTGGACCAGATTAAGCGTTTTGTTTACTTCCTAGAATATAGTGGGTCAATAAATTTGTAAAAATTAGGGTGGGTAACAGATCAAAGGGTGTAGATCGTATCAAATTCACAACCAGCGACCGGATTTGTCTTTCGACTTGTCACAGTCAGCAAAAAACTTTGCGTTTTATATAATATATATATATATATATATATATTTATATTTATATTTATATTTATATTTATATTTATATTAAGATACACGATGGAGTGAGGAGATTTCATTATTAAGTCAGTTTCATAAAAAATATCAAAACAAAACAAACCCTAATTGGTTTCTCTTCCGTTTTAATTTTTACATTTTCTCCCTCACCACTCACGGGTTGCTCCCATCTTCTTCTTCTCTTAATGACCTAATTAGGCTCTTGGCAATATTGTCTCTCAAATCCAACCAACTAACTCAACACGGTATCACGAGCATAAAGACTTCTTCTATATCGATCATCTCATTTCAGAAGCTAGATTCCCATCTTCGTGTTACAAATAAATCATCCATCTTCAAAGGGCAGTAACAAAATCTTACTGATTTACTTTTTCTAATTTTTTGTCAATTTTTTCAAATTTTTTTTTCAAAATTTTTTCAACTTAATTTAGGTTAGAGATCGATTATGTCGTGTTATGGTTCATTTCTAATACTGAATTAACCAAAACCCGTCCGCGATCGGAACCAAATTCCATTTTTTAGTTCCTGACCCCAAACCGGATTAACCCAAACTCGATAAAATTGAACTATTCTATTTTTGGTTCTCGAACCAAATCTGGTTTATTCTAATCCCAGATAACCCAAAATCGTCCGCGACCGGAACCATAACTCTGTTATTGGTTCCCGATTACCCCCGTCCCTCTTCTCCGACGACTTAACCATTAGGGTTTCGGTTTTCGCCGGAAATCACCCACTCCTTGCCGGTACGAAGCATAATCAAGCATCTCGGAGACCCAAAACCCTAAAGAGCCTAATTACGTCATTTTTGGTTAAACATATCGGCAAAGTGGTTTTTTCATACTAATTTTCATATCGAAAACATTTATCATATTCCAACCTTCAAATTTAATTTGATTTCTGTACGGCAGATATGTAAATCTTTACATTGTCTTGCGACTTTCTCACCTTCTCAGTCCGTCTTTGTAGGCGCCTTGACAACTCGTCTGCTTAGACAAGCTGATGAGGTTGGTGATTTGTACGTTTTACGCCATAAATCTTCAACACTTACTCTCCATAAGTCGCTCGAACTTTGGCACAGACGATCGAGACATCCTAGTTTGGATCGTCTCAAACACTTATCTCAATGTTTTGATTTTATTCGCTTTGACTACTCACATGACTGCATAATTTGTCCTATGGCCAAACAATCTAAATTGCCTTTTCATAAAAGTACTTCTGTTAGTACTTTCCTTTCCAGTTAATTCATGCTGACATGTCGTTGCCAATGCAGTTATTCACGAACGAACCGAACACATCAAACTCGATTGTCACTTTGTTCGTGAGAAACTTGAAACTGGTGTTATCCAGATATCTCATGTTCGCTCTGTAGATCAGGTGGCTGATATTTTCACAAAACCTCTTGATTGTGACTAATTTCACAGGTTAGTTTTCAAGTTAGGCTTGACTTAGATTTCTTCCTCTGCTCCAACTTGCCTCTGAAATCCAACCAATTATCTTAACATGGTATCACGAGCATAAGGCCTTATTTTCTATCGGGATTATCGTTCTCTGTTGTTTAATCTTCTTATTCTTATTATTATTATTATTCCTTCTCCAACACCATTCGTCTATCAAAGTCCCATGAATGACGATCAATTCACTAAACAATACTTCATCTTCAAGTGTTATTATCTTTAAAATTAGACTCAACTATTGAAATTCGAAGTATAACTTTAGCAGGTTTTAAAGTCGAAAATTTGTTCTTGTTGAAGCTTGACCCTGTGGTTCGGTTTTCCAACAAATGAACATAACCAAACTGTTCAGGTGTATAGTTTAGTTTGGTTAGTGGTGCTCCAAAAAACCGGGCTAGACCATCCAAGATATTTTAAAAATAATATTTTTTTATTAAGTTTTAAAAATAAAAGATATAAATTCATAGTTTATTTTGAAAGGTATAAATGCATAGATCTAGGAATAATTTTTGAGTTTATAGCCCAAAAAACGGGTCTTAATAGGAGATTTAGTCCTCTATAATCCTATAAAGGTTTTCAAAACCAAAATAATAATATAAATGGAAATCTAGTCCATTTGGTCTCATCTAGAGAGAAATCACAAATCTCTATAATACTTAATCTTTCTTAATACCGAATATAACCTTCCTTATCTAATGTAACCGATTAACCATAAAAATCTTGGCATATCTCTTTTCCATTTTTATCTCCCTCATTCTCTCTCCAATCACATTTCTATTCAAAGTAATCTTACCTTCATTATATTCTGTAACGGAAATTTTTTATTTCCTCTCTTTTAAACTCGAAGCTAGTTGTTAAACCTTCATTAATCTCAGAACTTTTCTTTCATCTTCATTAGATTGCTCGAAAATCATTCATCTTTTATAAGGTTTAAAATTTTCAGTTTTATATTAACACCATTGTTAAGATCTAATGATGATTCTTTTTTTCCATTATCAGATTACGATGCTCTATTATTGAACATATTACATTTGTGATCCAACTACATAAGATCTGTTTCCATCTTAACTACCTTCGAATGGAAGATTTATATTTTCTCTCTCTAAAACTTTCATAACTCTTTAAGATCTTTGATGTTTATTTCTTATTTAATGATGTGTTCAATGTTAGTATGTTATTTCTCCTTCCAATGTTCATTGTATATTTCTTCAGATCATGGTTAAATCCTCTTTTTTTTGGTTATTTTTTGCAGATCAGAATCATCTGTCCGTACAGTTCTTGATCTTTGTGATTATCCACACTTATTCCTTTAACAGAATATATAGTATAGGTACTTTACGATAACTTTCCATGTTTTCTGATACAATTTGCTAATAATATATTGATGTTTATCCTTTCTGATTCTTGTAACAGAATAAAAATTACAGTTACTTTACGATAAATTACCATACTTTCTGATACAATTTGCATACAATTCACATAAGATGATAGTATTAATGAACAAAGGTGCGTAAAGTATGAAAAATTTCTCCAACATTACACGTCATTTTTTTACCAGAACAGTGGTCATGACAAGCATATAAAACTTCTCTTAACCTAATAAACAATTGTACTTTTCCATACATTATACATAATTTATTGATTTGTACCTGTTATTTATGATCCATCTCATTTGTTTTTTATTAAATGTTTCATTATTAATGTATGTAAATTTGATTATAATTTTTTTTAACTAATATATATGTTTTTTTTTTCTTGTAGTAAACCAGCACTGATGGAATTTCTTACAGAATCATCACATAAACTATAGAAGTATAAATTACGATGAAGAAGATTGTTTTTATGATCTTGTTTGGACAACGGAGTCTTACGTGAAGACTTACAAGGAACATATAAACCCTGCCCCTAACTTCGATGAACCGTGTACATTTAATGAAGAGTCAAAAACACTACCATGTTTGATTCGCCGTAAACCTGGAAGACCAAAGACAGTAAGGATCGAGAGCTCGGGCAACATTCTGACGGAGTTTGTTTTTAAGTTACCTAGTCTACTATGTTCTTTTTATTTACAATAAAACACAGATTATTGTTCAATAAAATTTCGTTTCAGTTGTACAAAAGTTGTGTTATTTACTATACAGTATACATAATTTATGATAAACCACATACTTTATAACAAAAAACATGATTTCAGATTTACATTTCCTAACAAGTTACTATAATTTATGGTACATAATGGACATGTACGCGTAAAAAACAAGTAATTTATGTCAGAAAATAATCTAAGTATTCAATGGTACATAATGGATGACACACACACATATGATAAATTACGTTGTATACATGACAAATGATGGTTTCCTCGTCATAAATAACACATAATTTACGAACTTGTTTCATAATTTGTGTGTGTGTGTGTGTGTTTATGTATGAGTAAAAAACGAAAGTTAAGTGAGAGAAAGTTGATATATATGTTTTGAATATTAACCCCCAAATCACGCTAATTGATCTCAGAAAATATACTCATTCCAAATCTGAAAATTAAGTGAGAGAAAGTGATATATAGATTTGGTTTCCAAATCTGAAAGGACGAGAGAGAAAATCTGTTTTGGAAAATATCCGTTTTCCAAATCTGTTTTGAAAAATCTGTTTTGGAAAATATCCTTGATCCGTTACTTCCTGTTAAATCTTTTCAGTTTATAACCTAAATATCTCCCCAAATCACGCCCCCTGGTTTGGGAAACTTTCCGGATTCATTCCGAAATTTAAAAACCCCGGATTTTTTAGACGAGGGACATGGAGGGTATTTATCAATAAAGTATGAGTTATTTATGCCCTTATTGTAAAATGACTAAATGTCCATATTTTGGGAAGATTGGTCTATATACCTATTATGAAAATGATTTTGGTCTATATACCCATGGACTCATCTAGGAATAACTTTTTGAGAATAATTAATAAGACATGATTTATTTCATCGAGTTTAGGAATGATTTTTTGGGGGAAAAAAATAAGAATGATTTACATAAATAAGTTTAGGAAAGATTCTTTAGAAAAATCTTTTGGAAATGATTTTAGGAACGACTTTTTGGGAATAATTATTATGGCATGATTTTGGGAATAATTAATAGGACATGATTTTGATAATAATTAATATGACATGATTTATATGAATAAGTTCATGAAAGATTCTTTGGCAAAGAGTTTATGAATGACTTTGTTGGAAAGATCTTTTGGAAAGAAATCTTTGAAATCTATGGACTTTTGTCACACCTGGCTATTCAGGCTCAAACGGAGACCTAGCCCAGGACAGGAAGAAACCCCGGTCAACCTGACCCGTTTTCTGTACAGTTATTAGGCCCAGTCACTAGCTAGAAAGAAAGGACCACTTAACTTTCACTTAGGATAGCAGGAGAGGGTTTGTGGGTTATAAATATTCCAACTATCTCATAACCCTAATGTGGTGCACGCCTGCAACTAGGTATTCGAGTTTCTCCAGTGTAGTTTCTCTCCCTGTTATCAGAGGCTATAGCAGAAAATGAATCTCTGATTCTCTCTCTTTTAATGGTGGTTCTTTGATACCCAACCATTTCATTCTTTGAGTGCCATACCCTCTTCCCATCTTGAAGAAATATAAAGGTTATGTTCAGAAAGGATCAAAGGACAAGAAGAAACAGTTGTACGAGTTTTGGAGCGAAAAATTGGTATGCAATATAACCTTCTTTTTCTCCATCTATTTATATACTGCAACTTATCTTTCTCCATTTTAAGTTCTCTAGGTTTCAAATCGGATACACATAGATCTTCATACTGTTGGTATGCAATATGTTTTAACTCTTGTTTTGTTTTCATTCTACATTTTAAGTTAGAATCTTATTTGTGTTACGAGATATAAGAAAACATTTATAAGATACGTAAAAAGATACGAATCGACGAGTGTAACGAGACTAGTATTTATAAAGGAACAATAAATTAATATACTTGAGATAATTGTGTACTTCATACATGAATTACGGGAACCTCGAAAGTAATAAGCAACGCTATCTTAAAATGGAATACCTATTTGATCGCCCTTTATTCTTGTCTTGGTTAAAAATTGGTTTGCTCGTGGGTTCGAAGAAAGGTTGATATTTCGATTACTACAATAACATTACCATCTAGATTTAGACTGCAAGTATGTTTAGGTGAAGTATTTTCTGGTACATGAATTGCTACTAGGTTTTGTGTTGGTCATAACTTGTACACTCAACTTTGTGTTATTAGTTTTTTTTTTTTGTGGATCGGTGTTGGAGGAATTATCAGTCATTCGTTATTGCAGTAGAATTCACTATATAATAATTGCTTGATTGTAACATTTTCAGATCAACCTTTTCCATTTAGAGGCAGATGGTGATGAGTTGCATGCTTTCATTGGCTCTAGGGTAATTCATATGTCATACCCAAAACCAAACCAATTATACAGAGCTAGTAAGTTGGTTTTCTTGCCCACATTGCGATTGTCATTTTATATTAATACAATATTTTTGTCCTAGTAAAAAAAAAGAGTTAGATGAAATACGATAGAATAAAATACATGAAACATGACAGCTATTAAATATGATTTGAATAATTAGCTATTAGAAATATATAACTAATTTACAAGTGGTAAACCACTGGCCAAAAACATTTGTCAATAAACATCTGCAGAAGTACCGTGTTCTTTACTAAACTTATAGTTAATTACAATAGTATCTATATTACTCGCACGTAATAAAACGAAGTTGGTAATTATAGTTGGTTTTCAATATCGTATATATATGAATCCACAACTCCAACATGAGTAACTAGCATGAAAATCTTCAAAATCCTATATTTTTTAACAGAATGTAACCTAAAGTGCAGATCAGTTCAATATACGGTACAAGTACTAGTATGCTCGTGATATATGCTTTAAGCTCCTATAAAATATATTGTATGATCATTTTTTAATACTCCAAAATATAAGTAAAATCTTATTTTCATAAACCATCCACCTTCATAAAAAGAATATAAGTAAAATCTTATTCACAACCTGTTACCTAAAGTATTGGTCTTCAAAATATACTTTCCCAAACCACTCCACCTCCGTAAGTAATTAAAAGCAAAATTTTACCCGATTAAACAAGCTACCTAAAAATTCCAACTTTACAAAGATTTGGTAAACTAACACTAAACATTTTTGTATTAAGACCTCCAAAGTACACAACGCAGTCGAAATGTGCCCAAGAGACAAAAGTGTGTGTTTACAACAACATTAATTTCTTCGAGACGACAAATTTCATCCAATGTATAGTCACATTGTGTCCATTAGAATTGATGCAACAAATTACTCTAATTTTCGTACACATTGGTATGTTAGGTGAAAAGTAGTTGCCCGATGATATGTATTTGTTTTAGTTACTAACTTTTCTATTTCTAAGAAGACTAGGGTATATCCCGTGCCCTAGGGCACGGACACTTGTATCAATCAAATGTTACGAAATTTATTGCTGTATTTTATTGAGAGAGAGAGAGATTTTTATTAGTTATTATTTTTTTTAATATTATTGTTTTGTTTCTTTTCTCTTAAATTAGTTATTATTTTATTGAGAGAGAGAGATTTTAATTTCTTTTTTTAACCCTTGAAAATTATTTTGTTTCTTTTTTTTTCTTAAATTAGTTATTTTATTTCTAAGAATGAAATGATTATTGTTTTTCAAATAAGTAACTTTATTTCTACGAAGGACTATATTTTAAATTTCTAGAAGGGGTTCTAGACAATATGTTTTATTAAAAAAGGATGTTTGTCTCAGTCATCGTTTTCCCTTCTGTTTTATATAATAGATTTTTTAAATAGGTAACTTTATTTCTACGAAGGACTATATTTTAAATTTCTAAAAGGGCTTCTAGACAATATCTATATAATAAAACAGAAGGGAAAACGATGACCGGGGCAAACATCCTTTTTTGATTATACATATTGTTTAGAAGCCCGTCCTAAAATTTAAAATATAGTCCTTCGTAGAAATAAAGTTACCTATTTAAAAAACAATAATCCTTTCCTTCATAGAAAATAAAATAACTAATTTAAGAAAAAAAGAAACAAAATAAATTTCAAGGGTTAAAAAAAGAAATTGAAATCTCTCTCTCTCTCTCTCAATAGAATAATAACTAATTTAAGAGAAAAGAAACAAAAAGTAATACAAAAAAATAATAACTAATAAAAATCTCTCTTTCTCTCAATAAAATATAACAATAATTTGGTAACATTTGATTGATACAAGTTTCCGTGCCCTAGGGCACGGGATATACCCTAATGCTTTATTAAAAAAAGATGTTTGTCCCAGTCATCGTTTTTCTTTCTGTTTTATATAATAGTAGACACATTAAATTAATAATTAAACAAATGCACGGCATTAAACGAACAATATTCAAGTAACACATCAATCTTACCTTAAATGACAAATATATTTGAAATGATTTAAGCAACACTACACATATGTGAAGGACTTTGAGCATTTAACTCTTACAAATTAAACAACTTCGACAAACAAACAAAAGAGGGTAAGAAGGTGGTTGGTAACCCATCAGTTTTTTTATTAAGACTTCTCTCTATCACTTTTTGCGCTACTGCTCTCACTTTCTGACCCTACAACTATTATTGCATTCCTCATGGCATCTCGTTGCATGTTTGAAGATCTCAAACTATTTCGTTTGATGAAATGGGATTTGTTCACCGTGTTGGTTATTAACCTACTTATAGATTCAAATGAAAGCATTAAAGTTATAGCCTTTTGGTTATGGACGGAGGAGCTTGGATTCAAAACATCGTTTTGAAGTTGCGGCTCACTCGACCTATTGAAATTGTCGCTTCGGTTAACGGTGGATCATACCTACAATTCCTATTAGGAAAGAAAATGTGAAGCTCATAATTAATTGGAGCGACAATTTCAACAGATCGGGTGAGCCGCAATTTCGAGATGATGTTTTCAAATCCAAACTCCTCCATCCATAACAAAAAGGCTATAGCTTTCATGTTTTCTTTTGCATCTCTAAGTAGGTTCATAACCAACACAATGGGTAGATCCCATTTCATCAAATGTAATAGTTTGAAATCTTCAAACGTGCGCTGAGATGACATGAGAAATGCAATAGTAGTTGTAGGTTAGAAAGTGAAAGCAGTAATGCAAAGTGATAGATAGAGAAGTCTCGGTAAAAAAAAATTGATTGGTTATCACCTTCTTAACCTCTTTTATTTGTTTGTCGAAGTTGTTTAATTGGTAACAATGAAATTTTCAATGTCACTCGCAAATGTTTGTTTTGTTCAAACCATTTTTGATAAATTTGTCATTTAAAGTAGGAGGATTGACGTGTTAGGTGAATATTATTTGTTAAATGATCTCTAATTATTTAGTTACTAATTTAATGTGCCTAATTATCTTTTTGAAAACGGAAAAATATTAGTCGCAGCTAAGTTGGTAACTAAAATAAATGCACATTGTTGTACAACTAATTTCCACCTAACATTAAAATTTGTCAAGAAATGACAAGTAATTAGTCCCATCAATTCTAATGGACATCATATTATTATTATTTGTATCGGATGAAATTTGCTCACAAGAGAAATCAATGTTGCAACAAGCTATACCCTTTTGTCTAATGATCAATGTTGCATCGAACTATACCCTTTTGTCAAATGGGTATTGTTTTTTGTTGCTGCTTTATGGAATATAAAGAAAAAAATTCAAGAGAATAAAAAATTTCTACGAAATTGGTCAACTGAGATTGACTTTTTTATTTCTCCATGTTGCTATAGGACTTTTAGTTTTGGAGTTAAATTTTTTTTTAAAGGTCTAGTAAAATAATTTAGAAGGAACTTCTATAAACTTCGACAAAATGTTTCTATAGATCTAAATCCTTCCAAGTGTTTGTTTTTGCTTCCCCAAAGTTTTGTTGTCTTCAAATCACTAACCCTAAAAACATAGAGAACAAAGCTACCTCAAATGACAATTATATTTCAAATAGTTTAAGCTAAATTATACATTTGCGAAAGACTTTGAACATTTAATTCTTAAAAATTAAACAACTTCGACAAACAAATAAAAGAGTGTAAGAAGGGTAACCCATCAGTTTTTTTATTAAGGCTTATCTCTATCTATCACTTTTTGCACTGTTGCTCTTCTCACTTTCTGACCCTGCAACTACTATTGCATCCCTCATGGCATCTTGTTGCATGTTTCAAGATCTCAAATTATTCCATTTGATGAACCGGAATTGGTTCACCGTGTTGGTTATCAACCTACTTGGAGATCCAAAAAAGGTATGAAAGTTATAGCATTTTGGTTATGAACGGAGAAGCTTGGGTTCAAAAACATTATCTTAAAGTTGCGGCTCACTCGTCCTGTTGAAATTGTAGCTTTAGTTAACGGGGGATCATATCTACAATTCTAATTGAGAAAGAGAATTTGAAGTTCACAATCAGTTTGAGTGAAAATTTCAACAGATCGAGTGAGCCGCAACTTAGAGATTATGTTTTTAAATCCAAACTCCTCCATCCATAACAAAAAGGCGATAACTTTCATGCTTTCTTTTGCATCTCTAAGTAGGTTGATAGCCAACACATTGAGTAGATTCGTTCCATGAAATGAGAAATAGTTTGAAATCGTCAAACGTGCGTTGAGATGCAATGAGAAATGTAATAGTAGTTGCAGGTTAGGAAGTGAAAGCAGTAATGCAAAGTGATAAATAGAGAAGTCTCGATAAAAGAAACGGATGGGTTATCACCTTCTTAACCTATTTTATTTGTTCGTCGAAGTTATTTGATTGATAAGAATTAAATGTCCAAAGTCCCTCGCAAATGTTTGGGTTTGTTAAACCATTTTTTGATATATTTGTCATTTAAAGTAGGACGACTGACGTGTTACGTAAATATTATTTGTTTAATGATGTCTAATTATTTATTTACTAATTTAATGTGTCTAATTATCTCTTTGGAAACGGAAAAATATTAGTCGCACCTAAGTTGGTATTTAAAATATATGCACATCGTTGGACAACTAATTTTCACCTAACATTACGATTTGTTAAAAAAAAAGACGAGTAATTTGTCACATCAATTCTAATGGACACCATGTGACTATAATTTGTATCAGACAAAGATTGTCGCATAGGAGAAATTAGGGGAATAAAAATTTTCTATAAAATTAGTCAATTGAGATTGTTTTACTTCTATTTGTTGCTATAGGGCTTTCAGTTTTGGAGTTAAAAAAATTTGAATCTTTAGATCATAAAAGAATTTAGATCCAACTTTTGTAAACTTAAACAAAATATTTTTATAGATCTAAACTCTTTCTAAGTGTTTCTTCTTTTCTTCACCGTCTTCTCCAAATTTGTGTTTTCTTCTAATCATTAAACCCTAAAAACATGAAAAACAAACTTGATATGTTTGGAAGTGATGAAAAGTATGCGTGAAGGCTCAAAATTAAGTGATTTCCAAGATTTAGAATGTGTTTATTTCTCTTGGGAAGGATTAATGGGTGAGAAACTTGCTTTAGACGTTCCATGTAGGATGTAATAAGGGCTTCAAAAGATTTTGTTTGGTAGTTTTGACGATTTAGAATGTTTTTTTCCTCTTTATCTCTCTGACCTTGTTTCTGATTTTAGAGAAATAAGGTAGTAAGAGTTAGAGATTTGGAGAATATAAGTAAGAAACATGATGGAGAAGAAAGAACAAAAATTTGGCTAGAAGTTATGGAGGAGATGGGATGGGTGAGTTTTTCTCCAGAGAAGAAGAATGAGTAGGGGAAGAAGAAAGAGGAAATGACTTAAAATAAATTGCAAATTGTAAATTTTGTAAATTGTAACTTTTTCCGTGTTTCTCGTAAGAAAATATTTTCTTGATATTTTACTAAGAAACATGGATCCCAGAGAACTTATTCCCTAGAGAATTTATTACGAAACATGGATTCCCAGAGAATTTATGTATGAGTAAAATAGTGGTCCACCACTCTTTGGTGCAGTGGTTGGATACTCTCTCTTAAGCACATGAGGTCGTGGGATCGAGTCCCAGTTGAAGTAGTTTATCATTGAGATTTATCCCACGTAATTTAGGCAATAATAAGTAACTAGGAATAGATTTTCTCTCGGGCCTCTAGGATAGCCCGAAGAGTATTTATATGGCCTTTAAGATCTGAGATGTCTTAATTGGCGGTTATAGTGGTCATTCAAAATCATAATGTATTGCATATTATAACCATGATTGTTAAGTTTGCAGTCATCCAACTAAAAACCAAGTGACAATGAGTGGAGATGACCTAGACATTATACTCTTAGTTGTTAGATAGTTCTTCTCCCATGTGGGACTATTCTTACAATGATGTATCGATGTCATTCAAATGTAATTTTTCTTGAAGTCCAATCTCCAAAAAGAAGAATGGTATAGCTGACAAAAAATTCAAATTTTAAAATGTTCGAAATTTAATAGGGTATGCAGCGAAAAATTATAGGTCCATTGGGATAAGACCCAAAATAAAACCCAAAAAAGAATTTGGGTCTTATCTTCCCACAAATAGGGATTTTAGTCCTTTAGAACTGTGTACCCAATTACCTTACCATAAAAAAAATCTGTTCCAACTCAATCCATTCTCAATTCCCGCCTAATCAATATCCTTGACCGTCTTTTCTTGAAATTCTTGCCGAACTATATTTTTATTAGTTTTTCTTTCTTTCTCTTTCTGGAAACAGGTGATTCCTCTCATCACATGAAACCAAGATGAAGCACATGTTTCCCTTTCTAAATCTCTTAACATTTATTGTTTTTTCACCATCCATTACTAAAGGTTCATCAAACACATTGTAACACACAACCGGAATCCTAAAAGTCAAAAACAAAACACCATGAACGATTCATCGTCTACATCTTCAAGCTGCTTCTTCATCTTCATCTTCAAGCTCCATCAACGATTGGTAATGCTTCATAAAGGTTTCACAATGCTCATGAGAAGCTTTGGAGAATCATGAAGCTTCATCTCCTTGCATTTTTTATTCTTTCATTTTTATTTTTTCATCTTCAAGGTTATGTTTCACCATCTTCATCCTTTTTTTAGGGATTCATCTTCAAACTTATGTTTCAGCTTCTGTACTATTTCACAAATTGTTGACTACAGAACACATTTTGTATCATCCATTTCATACATTTTCTGTTCATAAACATGTTTCAAATTATGTTTTGTATTATGATTTTTCATATTGTGATTTACAAAACGAGGTTTTCACTCATGATAGTGCAAATTGATATATGTATTCACATATATCAATTTGCACGTTACAGACGTGCATTGCCACAACTCATCAGATATTATCTTTCAAATGGTCGTCGACGTGTGGTTATCATCAAAACTGACACCTTACCACCGCATCATCTCAGATGTGCATTTTCCCAAATCATCCAAACGTAAAAAGGTGACCAAAGGTCGCGTTCTAAACTCTAATTTCGAATTCTTTCCTTGAACTGCAAAATCACCTCACTGACTTGACATTGGTTGTTTTCTTTGGTTTATGCAGGCTCTACTTCATCGAGAAGATAACCGAGGAAACCACTTCTCGCCATCATCAGAAAGCATTCAAACAAATGTGAAGGGTTAATTTTCGGAGAGAAATAACCGTGATCATGTACATCATAGCTATCATACATGAAAAGCCACTTACTACGATAAAGAGTAACTTGTTCATTAGGTGGTGAGAAATAACCCTCATCATGTACATCATAGTTATATGCTTTCATGTTTGATTGTCCCGAACAACTCACTCTAGTAAACTCTTTTTTGGTTTTTAATCCTTAATTTTTCGTTCTTCTTTTACTGATGTCTGTGCGCAGGGCGGAACTACAACTAGGTTAGAGGGGGCCATACCCCCTCGACCTAGCCGTAGTGTTTTATAGTGCAACCATGATTCTCAATCCATGTTATTTTAAAGAAGACGTAAGGAATAGCAAGTAAAGCCTTCTAGGCTTTTTGGTAGTAGTGTAAGGTTACCACCCAAGTGACAAGGGTTCAATCCCATCTAGAAACATATAATTTTTCGATTTAGCATGCATTTTTCTTTTATACATTTAGAAGACCCTAAGAATTTTTGTTATCGAAAACTTCATTTAATATTAGATATTTTAATCTTCTTTCTGAGTTTGAGAAATAGAACATTCATTTAAAAGTATTGGACAACTAAAAAAGTACAACTCTGTTAGCAAAAAAATTGTCCTAAAAACCTCTATTTACAACAGCTCAAGTGATGAAAATAAAAATAAATTAACCAAAACCGTAGTTTTTGATTATGGTACTACTCTTATTTCACATTAGATACAAAAGTCATTTCTTATAAGTGGAGTATAAATATAAAATGTAAATAAATTGTTAAACAAAAACAACCAATATCGTATTACATTGGCCCCCCTTAGCCTTTAATCCTGGATCCGTTCCTGTCTGTGGGTGACATCTCATGCACTTGATTCTTTTTTTAGCGGTATTAGGGGTAAAGACTTTCCTAGATTGATGATAGACTCTATTTTTGCATGTCAAAGTTCATCTATCTTTGTCTTCAGAGTTTCAGCATGATTTTAATAGAGGCCTAAGACCACCCCTTATCAAAGAGCGAACCGGAAGAGAAATAAACATATTATATCGTCGCGACTAAAGGTTGAGTTTTTCCATATTTATTTAGTTTTATTTCATGTGTTTTATAAGTTTCTCTTTAGGCTAGAAATCTTTGGAGATTCAAATATCCTCTCAAGCATATTAGGACTGAATTCTATTTTGTTCATTAGGGTCGAACTTGTAATTCATATTTTTCATATGTGTTTTTTATTTCCTAGGTTAAAAGATTCAGAAGAATAGGTAGAATCTAAAATCTTTGGATGGTGGAAAAAATAAAGCAGGGCATCAGACAAATATTGGTAGCCCCAACAGATTGAAGAATGATACAGTATACTTTGTTGTTGCCTCTTAAAGAGTTTCTTAATGTTTATTACATATGTTTGAAAGTGCCTAGTTAGATTGTTGTTTTTAGGAAGTTTAGGTTACCACCTCAACCACAAAAACCTACATGGACCCATGATCGAGGTCAGTTAGATTGTTATCGCTTAAAAATCAGGGAAAGTTAGGAAGTTTTTCTTTTTTTTGCTTATAATTTTGTTCTTGTTTTTTTGCTGAAAGGAAATTATAGTTTTGTTGAGATAAAATAATAATACAGGAGGACAAGAAATGACATTCTTGCAAGTCTCTTAATAAGGCTATTATTACATAGGACTCAATTTGAGGTTTGTATTTCTAGAATTTAATAAAAACAAGCGAGAAAAACTAGAAGATTTAAACCTTGTAATTTCACGATATAATTAAAGTGTGCTTCTACAAAATTGAGAAATCATGAGCATAGGCTACTTCTAAAAACCAATGTTGACCTCACTTAACGACCAAGATTAAAGGATGATTTGTTGGGTTTAGGAAAGGGATTAAACTGAAATAAATACAATTATTTCGAGAAAAAAGTAAAATTAAAATTTAGTCCCTGAACAATATCTATATAATAAAATAGGTGGATGGGTGCTGACTGGGACAAACATCTGGATAAATCCAGTCGTCCGTCCCACATCAGCACTATCATCAGCCGTTGGAGTCAGCCAAATTTATTAGGTGGCCATCTGGGCGCACACACTGCTTTCCTATTTTGCCAATAGACGTTTCTTCTTAGTTCACCAGTCATATCTTGTCACTTCACTGTAGACATGTCATCTTCCTAACTAAGCCACACTTGAATCATTTTCCTTTGGTTCACTCATTTTCTATTAAACTTCATCTTCCTAATAGAAATTGGTCATAAGTTTATGTTGGTTCTCTCAATCTCTGTTGGATTCTAACAGTAAGATCGATTCATGGGTTGGATTAGATAAACAAAAGAGACTGATCTGGACAGTGTCAATCAAAACAAAATGATCCATCTTTCGTAGACATAGACAAAAGTCTGATCTAGATGATGTGACACGAAAATGTCACATTTGGAGAGCCTAACTTAGACTAATTAGTCATTTTCGAGTGTTATCAATAATATTTTATGTGTTTTTCTTGTTTAGGTACCATATTTGGAGCTAAACATGGAATTCGGAATAAAGTGGCGAATTATCACTATCATTTCATGTGCCCAAAATGAGAGAAAAAGACTTCAAGCAAATCATATGAGAAGAGGAGTCAAAGACGAGCCCAACGGTGAAAACGGAAGTCAATTCCGAGTTCGGACGGGGAAGTTGTGAAAGAAAGAAGTCGAGGTTCGGTCTTAAAACAAGGATTCTATGAAGGCACCCTCCTTTGGTTATAATTCTAGAAGGCACCCTCTTGATTTCCAAGTGAAGTCTAAAACCCAAGCCCAAAGAAGATGAAAGAGGGAAGAGATTTTGGAGGCACCCAATGGACTCAAGTTTGAGTCAAAGTCAAGGTTGACTAAGTCTAGGGTTTGAGTCAAATACACTATTCATCTTCTTCTTCAGGGATCTTGATCATTGAACAACCAAGAAAGAGAGAGAGAAAAAGAGGCAAGGGACTAGGGTTCTTCATCACCAAAAGAAGAGCTTGAAGAAAGAGGGAAAAAGAGAGCAAGAGGAAGGAGGAGCCGGCCCAAGCATAGGCCGGCCAGCACACTAGGCCGGCCTAGCTTTGGCCGGCCGAGCAGCAGCTCGGGCTGCTGCTCGAGCAGCTACCGGAGCACGGGATCTGCAGCACGGGAAGACAGCCGCATGCAGCAGCTACAAGACAGCAGCTCGGGAGCTGCTGGACGCGCACACGAGCAGCAGCTGCGGGAGCTTCCTCAACAGCTCGGGTGGAAGCTTCTCGGTTACTTGGGCGTGCACGGCAGCAGCTCGGACGGTACTAGGGACGCGCACACTTGCACGGGACAGCAGCTCTTGGTTCGGGACAGGGTGCTCATGGCCGGATCTTCAAGCTTTTGGCCGGAAACACACCCAACTTTGCCGGATTTGTTATGACTTTTCCGGCAACCTTTTTGATCCGAAACTTTAGGGCTTTTACTCCACATTTCTTGATCTATCTTCCTATGTGATTTGATTTGATTTTGGACTACAAATTTCTAGAGAGAGAAAGCTAAGGTTAGTTTTAATGGAGGTTGTGTTCTAAATGGAGAAGATGATGGTGGTCGCTATGGGGAACCCAGAATTTGCTAAGGGGAGATCGGCTGAACCTTAAAGACTCATATTTTCCGACGCTCTTAGCCTCGAACCACATCGAAAAAGGGGGATTCTCTCATCATCTTCTTTCCATTTCTTATTTAATCACCATGTTTAGCTAACTTTAGTGTGTCGATTATATGAGATGAATTCGTGATTATGTTTAATATGATTTCATGTTTTGATTATAAATTGATATTCATTTATTTCGATTATCGTTTTGATCGTATTTTCATGTGTCTTGTCAAGCACTTCGCATAGTTAATAGACGAAACGAGGTATTCGATATCGATCGTAGTCTAAGTCATAATTTCATGTGTCTTGTCATGCACTTCACATAGTTAGGCGACTAGATGACACTTTCGATGACTCGGGATTAACTGATTTAGACGTTTGTTTGACTAAGTATGATATCCGGATATACGTAGTACTTAGAGACATCTACTTTAGGAGTCGAATATCGATTTTACCTTGACACATTAAATCGGACTACACATAGTCGTAGGTTTATCATTATGGATTCCCGGACTTCGACACCTCTCTCACTTATTTGTTGCCCGAATCGAGTCTTACCGTCTCCCGACTCTTGTTCCTTCGACTCTTCTCTCGAATCTCTCTCACCCGTTTACTTTACCGTTTAGTTTAGCTTATTTTACTTGTTTGCTTTATTTTCTTATCACCTTATTCGATCAAAACCCCCCGTTTATCTTTGTTCTTCTCCTTTTTAGTCTAAGTTAGTTTGTGATACCTAGACCGGCGAACGAGACTCCTTCGTTATCCTAATCACCTTCCTATCCTTGGATCGACTCCGGTTTTACCGGTTACTACTTGATACCTCCGCTTGGGTGTGTAACCTTTTCGGGTGCATCACTAGACCGTGTCATGTTCAATCTAATTAGATTTTCATCTCATTCTCTTTATTGTCATATTCCATCTGTTTCTTTTACTTTAAATGTTGGTAGGAAGATTAGATGGATTAGATAAATTAAATTTGATCTTTCTGGATGTTTTTGAGTAACTGTTAGGTAGATTTGATCTTTCCATATATGTGTTCGTCAAATTTTGGTTTACTTCTTTACATGTTTGATCTTGTCATATATGTGTTTGCTTAAATGTCTAATAGAAAGAACATGCCATAAAATTTTGGTTACTCTTCTTCTTCAATATCTCCTGAGAAAGCTTTATAATCTTGCAAGAAATATCTAATTTTCTTCTTTTTAAATTATATAGTTCTCTTATTTCTGTGAAGACATTTTTTAATTTATATTTCTCTCTTTTGGTTTTTTTGGCAGTGATTGTGAGTTAAATTGCCAATTTTGCTGCATATTCATATACTCTTCCGATTCTTGTAAGTCCCTTGGGAGCTTTAAGTATCATTGTTTCTTTAGAATACAAGTTTAATGTTGATGGCTGCCATTATTTCTTCTGTTACTTTTCAACCTTAATATTTCTTTCCTGCGGAGCAATACTAGCTCATTTTATGTCGGCAGAGAAACTGCACATTTTTTGTGTTCTAGGGTGTGCTCATTATATTTCTCTGAAGACCTATCAATCTTGATATTATCCGGGGATGTTGAAAGGTGGCTTTTAAACCAAATTTGGGTTTGGGCCCAATATAAAATGTGGGTTTGAGTAAATAGTTTTATCAAACTACAAGAGGTAAATAAGTAAAATTGCGTCATGAAATTAACTAAAAGGGTGTAGAGTCTTTTGTTTGACTAGTTTAAGAGCAATCTAGAGAGAGAAAGTAAAAGGAGCATAGTATAGAAGAAACTTGAAGAAGAAGAAGTAATTGATCTAGTATGAATATTGTGTTTAAGGTAAGAACTAACTTCAAATCTAGTCAAATATTGTGACAAAACTTTATGTGTTATGTTTATGAGATTGTGTAGATCTAAAGAAACTTTATTATATGAAAGTATGTTGATGTGATCTTTTGAGTTTACTTGAGTTTATTGAAGTATCTATACCTCTAATCTCCAACAAATGGTATCAGAGCCATATTAGTTTATCATTTCAAGCTTTTATTCAACATTTTGAGATCTAGGGTTTGTGAATTTTTTTGGGGAATCTTGTAAGAAAATGTCAAATATGATACAACCTCAAGTACCTAGGTTAACTAAAGAGAACTATGCACAATGGTGTATCCAAATGAGTGTATTATCAGGCTCTCAAGACTTATGGGATATTGTTCAAAATGGCTATGTAGAACCAACTCAAGAAAAAGAGATTATTATGAATGATGTACAAAAGTGTGTTCTTAAAGACTCAAGAAAAATGGATTAAAAAGTTTTATTTCTTATCTATCAAGGAATTGATGGTCCTACATTTGAAAAAGTGTCTGAAGCAAAATCATCGAAAGAGGCTTGAAATATTCTCAAGAATTCATTTAGAGGAGTTGATAAAGTGGTAAAGGTTCGTCTCCAAATTTTGCGTGGTGAATTTGAAAAGTTGAGCATGAATGAAGGGGAACTTATCTCCGATTATATTTCAAGAGTATTGTTGAATGTTAACGAAATGAAAAGGTGTGGCGAAAAATGTGATGACGTTAGGGTGATGGAGAAGATTCTACGCTCTTTGACACCTAAGTTTGATAATGTGGTTATTGTTATTGAAGAGTCAAAAGATTTGGAATCTATGACGGTGGATGAGTTGATGGGAACATTGCAAATTCACGAACAAAGGGTTAATAGAAATAGTGCAAGCACTTCAAATTATTCGGTGGATCAAGTACTTCAAGCAAAACTCACTCTTGAAGAAAAACAATATGCACCCCAAAGAGAAAGAGACTATAAGAGCTATGGTAGAGATTATGATAGTAGTAGAAGTGAATTTGGAAGCCAAAGAGGAAGAAATTTCTTTAATAGAGGAAGAACAAATGAACCAAGAGAAAGGGAAAACTTTACTAGACCTTATAACAGGCAAGATAGAGATAAAAGGAATATTGAATGCTATAATTGTCACAAACTTGGACATTATAGTAATGAATGTTGGTATAACAAAAAAATGAGGTACATGAAGATGCAAATCTTGTTGAAAATGATGTAGAAATTAATGTAGATCCTACATTACTTTTTTCTTGTGATGGACATGATGAATCACAAACAAATACTTGGTATTTCGACACCGGTGCAAGTAATCATATTTGTGAGAAAAGAGAATTGTTTGTTGAAGTGAATGAAAATGTGAAAGGGTGTGTAAAGTTTGGTGACTCATCAAAGATTCCGGTGCTAGGGAAAGGTAATATCCTAATTCAACTCAAAAATGGAAAACATAACTATATTTCCAATGTTTATTATGTTTCCGCAATGAAAATAACATTTTAAGTTTGGGGCAACTTTTGGAAAAAGGCTATGATATAAGATTGAAGGATCTTCATCTCACATTAAGAGATAAAAGTGGAACTCTAATTGCTAAGGTGAAAATGGCAAAGAATAGATTATTTCCTTTAAACATTCAACATGGTGATTCAAAATGCTTAAACTCTATTGTGAAAGATAAATCTTGGTTGTGGCATTTGAGACTTGGACATTTAAATTTTGATGGAATGAAAGCTTTGGCAAGCAAGAACATGGTAAGGGGTTTACCATATATTGATCACCCAAATAAAGTGTGTGAAGGATGTATCTTTGGGAAGCATCATAGAACAACTTTCTCTAAATAAGGAAGGTGGATAGCTTACAATCCTTTAGAGCTTGTGCATACCGATGTTTGTGGTCCATTGAAGCCAATGACAATGGAGGTAACAATTACTTTCTCACTTTTATTGATGATTATAGTAGAAAAACATGGGTATACTTCTTGTAAAATAAATCCGACGTATTTGAAGTGTTCAAGGAATTCAAGAATATGGTTGAGAAACAAAGTTGGTATTTTATCAAGAAACTAAGATCGGATAGAGGTGGGGAATTTACTTCAAGAGACTTTGATATGTTTTGTAAAGAACATGGTTTTATTAAAGAACTTACCCCATCATACACACCACAACTAAATGGAGTAGCCGAAAGAAAAAATCGTACCATATTAAACATGGCAAGAAGCATGTTAAAAGAAAAAAGTCTGCCTAAAGAATTTTGGGGTGAAGCCGTTGCATGTGTCGTATACTTGTTAAATAGATGTCCCACTAAAAGTGTTTATATGCATCTTCCTTGGTTATAGTGAGCAACCAAAGTGTTACAAGTTATTTAATCCAACTACCAATAAAGTTCTACTTAGTAGAGATGTTGTATTTGAAAAAGAAATGACATGGGAATGGAAAGGAAAAGAAACTATTCAAGTTGAACTTGAGCTTGAAGGTGAAAAAGAAGAAGAAGCACCAAAGGAAATTCAAAAAGAGCCACAAACACCAATGTGTAGAGCATCATCATCTCCATCATCCTCATCATCGGAAGGAAGTTCTAGTGAAAGACCAATGAAAACAAGAAGCTTGAGAGAGATTTATGAAGTTATTGATAATGAAGAAGAAGTGAACTTATGTTGCTTTCTCATGGATTATGATTCTACTAGTCATGAAGAAGTCATTCAAGAAGAAAAAATGGAAAAAACAATGGATGAAGAAATTAATACAATTGAAAAGAATGATGCATATGAGTTGAGAAACAAAGTTGGTATTTTATCAAGAAACTAAGATCGGATAGAGGTGGGGAATTTACTTCAAGAGACTTTGATATGTTTTGTAAAGAATGCAAGTGGTGAAGTCCAAAAGTACAAAGCAAGGCTTGTAGATAAAAGTTACAAGCAAAGAGTCGACATTGATTTTAGTAAGGTAATTATTCCTTTTGTTCATATGAAAATATGGATCTATATAGCGGGTAAATATTCATGGAAAAGTTATCAATTTGATGTCAAGTTGACAATCTTAAATAGTGTTCCTGAAGAAGAAAAGTTTGATGAACAACTCTTGAAGCATAATGTCTTTGAAAGATTGAAGTGGATGTTAGGTATGAGAAGCTGTGGAAATTTGGTTTAAGCGGAGATGTTGAAAGGTGGCTTTTAAACCAAATTAGGGTTTGGGCCCAATATAAAATGTGGGCTTGAGTAAATGGTTTTATCAAACTACAAGGGGTAAATAAGTAAAATTGCGTCATGAAATTAATTAAAAGGGTGTAGAGTCTTTTGTTTGACTAGTTTAAGAACAATCTAGAGAGAGAAAGTAAAAGGATCATAGTATAGAAGAAACTTGAAGAAGAAGAAGAAATAGATCTAGTATGAATATTGTGTTTAAGGTAAAAACTAACTTCAAATCTAGTTAAATATTGTCACAAAACTTTGTGTGTTATGTTTATGAGATGTGTAGATCTAAAGAAACTCTATTATATGAAAGTATGTTGATGTGAATCTTTTGAGTTTATTTGAGTTTATTGAAGTATCTATACCTCTAATCTCCAACAGGGGAATTGTCATCGATGTACAAGCTAGGGTATTGAGTTGCATTTAAGCAACTAAATGCTCTTCTAATCTCGCAAGTATGTTATCTTCTTCTCTAAACTCCCATTTATCACGAGTTCAACTTCAACTTATAATTTATTTTCATTCTCAGGAGTTCATGTTTTAGAAATTAATGGGGATGTGATCAACGAGGTTTTCTATGAAGCAAAAAATGCGAACTTCAGGTTGTGTCTGTCTTTTGCTCCACTGAGGTGAATCTCCGTTGAATCTCATTTTGTTATATCCAATCTACAAATCTAACAATTGTCATGACTGGGACAAACTGAAAGACAAATCCAACTGTTTGTTTCATTTGATCTTCAATCTTTACCTTTAGATCTCTTACCTTCTCATAAAAAAAAACAATTTGTTCACCTAGTCCTTGAAACAATGTAACACAACTCAATGTTTAGTGTTGATTCGGACAAACTTTATGATAAATCATGGTCCACCCGCTTTTTGAACCGTGAAGTACTATCACAACCCTAAATGGAAGTTGTTGAATCCTGGGAGATATATACCTAATTGTTGGTACGTTTACAGGGGTGTAAAATGTCTTATAGAAAGATAATTCATTACCGTCCCAACTTAACCCACTTTTCGTCTATCTCGGTTATGTCCGAAAGAACATTTACTATTATACACCAACATTGTCCATCTCTCTGATAATTAGAGAAATGGCTATTATGGTATGATCAGTACAACAAGAAATTCTATTGGGCGAACCAATAGACTAACAACTTGAAATATATACCGGGCCATTCTATTTCGACTAAGAACAAAAAACTCGATTGTAATACCAGAGAACGTAAAGACTCAATTCGATCTAAGGAAACAACAAATCCCGACTCTATAAACTCACAAGACACCTTTCCATTAAGTGGTGACTATTCATAACTGTCCTACCCATTAAAACAAACTTAACCATAGACTTTATATCCCTTATTTTAAAAATCATTACAATTCCTTAATAATGGAGTCTTATTAGTAAGAGTTTTTATTTGGCCCCTTATTTTATGATAAAATATATTTGATCCAATATTTTCTGTAAATTTAAAATTAGCCACTTTTTGCTTAACGCCTTTTTTATATCGTTAAAGTCTTCATATATTTATTTTCCAAAACTATCCTACCATAGGTTAACGTGTATCGTTCTTTTCAATGTTGTCAAGTCAACTACGTGAAATTGGGCATATTTAAACTTCACTAACATTTGATAAAATCCCATCATTTTTATGTCCAAAGTTTGGACCACAAACCACTCCAAATTGTCGAAAGTAAATAAGGAATTAAATTGCCAAAATCTATTTCTTCCTATCACTCTGGACACTAATTGTGCCGATGATGATTATTTGTTCCTCATAAATTAAGCTTTCATTAACTGTGATAATGATGATCATTACTCAAATTCCGATATCCGACCTTGGAACACGGAGTACGCCTTAGCAAAATCCCTACGGGTAAAGTTTAAATATGTCTAATCTCGTGGAGTTGATTTGACAACCTTGAAATGGAACAATACACATTGACCTAGTACGGGTAGTTTCGGAAGTGAAATAAAGATTCTAATGATATAGAAGGCGTTAGAAAAAAAATCAATGTTAAATTTACGAAAAATAAGAAACCAAAAAAAAAAGTTGGTCATAAAGGAAAGGCGGTAATAGAAACAACTCTATTATCAAAGAGTTCTGCTCCACAAATTGCAAGACCATGCTTCTTGATCTACTTTTTTTCCTTCTGGGGGAAGAAAGATTGATATCTTTCTGCTACTTATAAAGGTAAATAATTTTGTCAAAAAAAAAGGTATATAATTAGGCTTATAATAAGGCAAAAAATCTACAAAGTTTGATTTTTTAATTTTTGTATGTTGATTATATACATGTCAGACTTTTTGTCCTTTATATTTTTGGAAAATGACTACTTAGGTAGTAAATAATTTCAATATAGCTAAAAAGCCCTAATCTTTTACTATTACTCATTTCCTATCAAAATATTAAGGATAACTAGAGGTTACGTTTAAAATAATTTGGTTAATTATTATTCAGGTCAAGATTTTAAAAGAGTTTTTTCATTATTCCAATAATACCCTTATTCTATTTTGCTCTCTTTCTCTCCCTTACGATTGCAACTCGACGGGAGAAAGCTAGGGCAGAATTTTCGATTGAGAATACGAAGAGAAGACGATGATTTGAAGTTTTCTTTCTTCCTTCTCTGATGCATATGTAGTTCTAGGTCTTCATCTTCTCTTAGTTTTCTTTTTATACAAAGAATTAGGGTTTTTTCATCTTGCCGAAGTTATCTACATCACTGATTCGTTTCGTAATTTGTTCATCAGCTATTCACATTCGTTTCCTAAGTTCATCTTCTTTACTGTAAGTTTGTTTTCTTCATCTTTAACCTATTTTTATTTATATAATAGATTATAATTTATCTTTTGTTTTGTTTGTTGTTTATATTCTTCTATCTACTTGATGAATATTCAACCCTATATATGAATTGTTTATTTTATGTATTATAGATTGCTTTATGTTTATTGTTTTGGTTTTTTTCATACATGGTTTGTGTGGTTCTGATGATCGAGTAAATATCTATTTCTTATGAATTTGTTCTGCAAATTATGGTGTTTTCACAATTGGGTAGAACATTACTTTTGTATTTGCAGCGTTGTTAACAGTTTTTTAATGAATCTTCAAACCTAAATCTGAATTGTTTATTTCATGTTATTATAGATTGCTTTTTGTTTTGTGTTTTGATTATTTTCATACATGGTTTGTTGGTTCTGATGAATTAGCACATTTATTTTCTGATGAATTTGTTCTGCAAATGGTGTTTGCACAATTGGGTAGAACATTGCTTTTTTTATTTTCATCATTGTTAACAGATTTGTTTTCATGTTTAGGAAATGGATTTAGTTGAGTCATCTAGTGCGTCATCTTGTTTTACTCAAGCTGGTTTTTTATCGAAGTTGTTCCAACATACTCTCCGGTCTGAATCTTGGCGATCTGTGTTTACCGAAGTTGGTCAGAAGTTTGAAGGAGGTACTGATCAATTTAGGTTTGCATTGAATAGGTATTCCATCAAATTTCGTTTCGAGTATAGAATGAAGAAGAACCATGCTCATCGGGTAGTCGCAGTATGTCCAGTTGAGGGTTGTGCGTGGAAGGTTTATGGTTGTTCAAGGTTTGGTTTATCATCGTTATTTTATTTGAAGAAATATGTTCTTGGGCACACTTGTGGCGGGGGTTTTACTGATATAAACAAGCCAACAGTTCATTCTAGTGTTGTATCTAATTTGATAGAAAGTGAAGTAAAGCTATTATTACTACTTTTCAATCAGATTATGGTATTAAAATCCCGTACCATATTGCTTACAACGCAAAGAAAAAAGCACTTGATTCTGCATTTGGTAATGAGGAATCTGGATATGCTAAACTTGATTGGTATACAAAGTCCATTATGAAGTAGAATCCTGGTAGTTATGTGCAGCTACAACTTAATATGGACACTTATCGGTTTGAAAGGGTTTTTATAGCATATGATGCTTGTATTCATGGCTTTAAGTACTGCAGACCTGTTATTTTGATTGATGGGACGCATCTTAAATCCAAATATAAGGGGACTTTGCTAACAACTTGTGCAAAGAATGGTAACGAAGGTATGATTTCTAACTTAATGAATTTAAATAATATTGTGTTATAAATAGTTAAGTTTTTTTGTGGTTAAATGTATGCAAAGATAGTTTGCTTGAAACTGTTGTAGGTACTTTTTTAGGTTTCTGTATGCACACCTGATTGGAACAATGTGCGGTCTGCAAACACCTGTTTGCATGTTTGTTATGCAATGTGTTCTGCAATCATATTTGCAAATATATGTCATGCAAACATGTTTTGTATGGTTTCTTAAGTTACTGAACTTGTATAGTTTTGTTTAACCAGTCTTCTAGTTGTAACTTATTTATTTAACTACCCTTTCTTTTCAGGATTTTTTACTATTGCTTTATCAAAACAATTCAAATTGTAATTGGTTTTTGGAGAATTTGGCTCGTGTTGTTGATAGAAGTCGTACATATACTTTCTTGTCGGATCGTCACCCGAGTATTATCAAAGAAGTTAGTGATCTTTTTCCAAATGCACATTATAGTTATTATGTGTGGCATATTAGGAACAACTTAGTTAATTCAATTGGTTATGGGGCTCAAAGAGCAGATTGCATCGAGTCTTTGTTGTATCGGGCTGCTCGTGCGTTGACTAAGGACGAATTTATCATTCATTTTAAAGAGATGGAGTTAATAGGTGGTAGACGTTTGACGGATTTCTTTAAGAATTGCCCATTTACAAAGTGGGCGAACTCTTATTTTGTCGGTAAAAGGTATGGTGAGATTTGTTCATCCTTATATGATTCATGGATTAGGGAGGAAAGGGGCATGTCGATAGTTCTAATGTTAGAAACCATTCGTATATGAATGATGGAAATGATGCAAACAAGACTTGAACTAGCTGAAAAATTGACTAGTTTGTTGTGTCCGAAGATAGATAAAATCATAAGACAAAGGCGTAAGTTCGGTTCTACATGGAAGGTTGTAAAATCATCGAAATTTGTATATGAGATCTTTTCAACACCAAGCCAGTTAGTTGATTTGAGTTCGTTCTACTTTTTGTGTTTGAAATGACAAGTTGAATGCATCCCATATGAGCATGCTATTATAGCTATCAAGTATGATGGACGATCAATGGATAAATTTGTTCAACAATATTTTACGATCGAGAGCTTCAAGAAAACTTATGAACACGCCATTATCCCCATTCTAAACAGTGATGAACCCAAGGAGTTTGTAGCAAATGAGACGATAATCAAACCACCACCAAATAAGAGACCACCTGGTAGGCCAAGGAGTGTGAGAATTGAGATTGCTGGAGCAGCCAAGTTTAAGAAGAAGAGAAAATGTGGACGTTATGGCAAGTTATCGCATCACAACAAAAGAACATGTGCAACAATATTGAATTAAGATTAGTTTTGACATTCATTTCTTTATTGTTACTCTATGTAAAGGATTATTTGACATTTGAATATGAATTTTTTTTTCTGGTTAAATGTATGCAAAGATAATTTACTTGAAACTGTTGCAGGTACACTTTTTTAGGTTTGTATGCAGGCACCTGATTGGAACAGTGTGGTATGCAAACAAATGTTTGCACAGTGTGGTATGCAAACACCTGTTTGCACCGTGTTTGTAAATGTCGTGCAAGCACATTCCACCAATGCAAAAGTGTTTGCACATTCCACCTATGCAAACGTGTGCACAATCCACCTATGCAAACGTGTTTGCACATTTTACCTGTACAAACGTGTGCGCTTTCAGCATCTGCAAACGTGTTTGCACATTCCACCTATGCAAACGTGTTTGCACTTTCAGCATCCGCAAACGAGGTTGTTTCCAACTACTGCAAACATGTATGTAGCGATCTCTGTACAAAAAATTTTGAGTTGTTTGCATAATCATTATGTTTTGTTTTCATAAATTTTGATGGGTGTTTCATTGCCCTCGTTTTTCAAAATTGAAGTTTAATATTTTTGACGGGGGTTCGGGGGCGTAGCCCCCGTTTTTTTTAGAAAAATAAATTTCAGTGTTTTGCTCTAACAAATTTTATAAAACATATATTTATTAGGGTTGGCCCATTTAAAAAAGTAAGTAGTTGAATATTTTATACGGGGGTTCAGGGGCGTAGCCCCTGATCTTTTTGAAATTAAATTGTCAAATATTGTTTTGGCCTTAAAAACCTATAAACGTTTTTTAGTAAAAGTACTTGTTTTCAATTATGCAAACATCAATATAGTTTTAAATTGTCAAATATGCAAACATCAAATATGCAAAAAATATGCAAACACTTGGTTGCATATTTCTGTATACTTGTTCTATTGTTTACATACATCAATTTAAAACGTCAATCGGCATTTTCATCACTAACTGTTCCTTCAACCCAAGGTTTGTTTGTCGAATCATTCAAAATTGCAGCTGCAATTCAGCTCTCTTCCGTGAAGCCTTCTCTGTCATTTCTTCCGGCCAGTTTGCCTTAAACAAAGGACGGTCTCCATTCTTGTGTTGAGTTTTCCTTCATATTCATACCAACACATAGAGTGAACCATTCTTGAGTGACTTTGATTTTTGAGTGTATGACCGTGAGGCAGCAGTCGAGGCGAAATGTATTGAGAAAGTAATCGAGGTGTTGTCTTTTCAGAACCGAAATGATACTCATATTGGCTGGTCACGTGCACTTCGAGTCTTGATTACTAGTGAAAAGATTTTTAGCGTTTGTATGGTTTGATTGACTTTGATTTCATTTCTATTAACTTTCGAAAATCTACCGGATGAACATTTTTTGTCCACGGCATATTTAGACCCTTTTGCATTTTTGGTTTTTTGAATTTTGTGGGTATATTCACTGCAAACCCTCACGAGACAAAACTCGTCCTCTTGGGTAACCTAGAGGTTTAACGGCTTGTTGCACGTGCTAAGTACAATCGTGATTCCCTACGAAAGTGGTGAAATGGGATTAGTTTTATTTATCTGTTTTGCTCGAGGACTAGCAAAATCTAAGTTTGGGGATGTTTGATGAGACATGAAAATGTCCCATCTGAATCTTTTAACTCGGGTTAGTTAGTCTAGTTCGAGCGGTTACTCTGATGATTTGTTTGATTTTCTTTCTCAGGTGTCTTTTATGGAGTTCAGTGTGAAAACGGATAAAAATAGGAGAAAGACGCACGAGGGGCATTTTGGTCATTTATTGAGTGTGGTGATTTGTCCACGTCTGTATTCGGATGAGGAGTAGAGCCCAAGACAAACCCAATGGCGAAAGCGGAAGTCAAATCGGAACCCGGATGAGCAAGATAGCCCAAGTCAAAGTTTGGTCAAAGTACGTTGACCAAAGTAAAACAAAGGACGCCCATATACACGTGGCGCTGATCAAAGCCGCGATTTCTTCATCTGAGGGCTACACTCGGGCATTGCAGGTGTACCCCAGGGCCCACTGGAATGAAAGATCCAGTATAGCCGCGACCAGAAGACTACCGTACATCAGCGAGCACCAAACGGCCTGCGTTCTACCCGTGCACGTGGCATTATCTGGAAATGCGTCTCATCATCCTTTGGTGTCCCGCAGCATACACCATCAGCTCCTAATGGCAATTAACGGCAACTAGTTAGTTCCCATATTACGTGGAATTATATTTTCTCTCTCTCTCTCTCTTATCTCTATTGATAAACCTTAGAGAAAAAGAGAGATTTTCTTCTCCTATAAAACAGTAAAGAATAGAGATATTGGCTTCTTTTGGAAACTGCTTCAACAAGAAAGATGGACATTATAACCAAATTGAGAGGGGAAGAGATAAGATCGAGAAAGAGAAAGAAATATTCTCGGCTGAAGGATGGAAACAAGATACTAGAGAAAGAATGTGATTTAAATTCAAACATAGTAACAGAAAGGAGGAAGGATAGAGAGAAATTCGGCGAGTTGGTTTTTGGGCGAGATATTTTCTCGGGTCTATATAACAGAAGCAAGAAACCGAAGGGAGGATACACGGTTTAGAGAGCAGTTGGGAAATCTGATTCTCGATTTTTAGAAGGAAACAGTAGAGAGAAGTTGGGAGGCTCTAGTTATTCTGTTTTTCTTTTTTTATTTGATTGTATTTTCTTTATTTGTGAAAGATAGAGAGATTACAGAGAAACTAAGATGAGAGATATTGTAGAGAGAGAGAGAGGGAAACAGAACAGAGAGACTCGGTTTTGATAAACTATTAGCTTCATTTTGTTTTTGATTTCTTTTTTTTTGTTTTCTGTTTTCTTGGTGAGAGAGAGATAGAAAACATAAAGAGAAAGAGATTACAGAGAGCTCTAGTAGAAAGAGAGAGAAACAGAAAGTTAGAGAGATAAAGAGAGTTGGAGAAGACGAGAAAAACATTTTCCCACAGAGAATTCAATTCCGAGAAGACGAGAAAATCGTTTTCCCTAAGGCTCTGTTTGGTTCATCGGGGAAAAGTATTTTCTCACCTGCTGGAATATATTTCCTTAAGGCTCTGTTTGGCTGCAAAATCAGTAAGAAAACCAACTTTTTCTACTTTTCTCCTATATTTTATATAGTTAAACTTCCATCTTTTATCATGAGAAACTAATTTTCCCATCTAGGGTTTAGATGAAGTCCATAATTAGTTTTACTAATATGATTTATATGTGAGTTAATCAATTCTTAGAACGAATTTCCTATATTTTAAAGAATTTTTGGGCTTATAACCCAAAAAACGAGTCCTAATGGCAGATATAGTCCTCTCTAATCCTATAAAGGGTTTCAAAACTAAAAAAATAATATAAATAGATATCTAGTCCATTTAGTCTCATCTAGAGAGAAAACACAAATCCCTAGATTACATATTAATTTATAATACCTATACTAACCTTCTTTGTATATAAAATCGGATTTACATTCTAAAATCCAAAATATTTTTTTCCCATTTTTATCTCCACATTCTCTATCCAATCACGTTTAAATTCAAAGTAAATTTCATCTTCAATATATTCCGTAACTGAAATCAGAAAATTTTTTCTCTCTCTCTAAAAACGAAAGCTCCAATAAACCTCCATTAAACTCACCAGCAGCTGTACAACCCTCCATTGTTTCATCTTCATTACAACAGGAGTAAAAACCTCCACTGTTTATCTTCATTAGAGTTGCTGAAATCATCTTCTTCATCGTTAATGAGGTAAAACACTTTCTGTTTTATACGATTTTATATTATGTTTTAGTTTATTATAACAGATTCTCTCTCTAAAGTTGATCATATATGATTTTGATTATAAGTTTCAAAGATTTTTTGTACTAATTCATAGAAACAATCGAATGTTTGATGTTTATTTTCTTTCTCTCTCTTAAAATTTCGTTTATGTTTTTGATCTTGATATTTAATCCTTCCACTCGAGTTTGTCATTATTGCAAACAATCATCATAGCAGCTATCTTTAGATTTGTAGTTTAAGCTTAATGATATTCTCATTTTTTTCTTAAGATTTGGTTTTCAATCCGTACGGATTTATGAAACATTTGTTCTTTCGTACGGTTACTCATAACAGAATTTACAGTACATGTACTTTATCGTAAATTACCCATAATTTATAGTAAATTAGTAAATTATGGGTAATTTCTAGAACATTACCCGTGCTTTAACACCAAAACAGTACTCATTTCATTAGTAGAAATACTTCGCTTTACTATCAAATCTCGTGTACTTTGCAATAAAGTATATATAATTTACGTATATCTTCATGTGCTTACCATTATGTATATAATTACGTATAAGTGCACATAATTATGTATTATTTATTTACCATTACGTGTACTTTTCACCCAAAACAGTAACCTTGTTAAGTTTACCAAACTACTCAAAACCTTCAAATGTTGTCAAAATTTGACAAACATTATACATAATTTACGAAACTGTACATGTAGTTTATAATACAATATGTGATTTTTTTTTTCTTTAATGTATGTGTATTTATGTATGTAGATTTGATATATCAGATAAAATTTCAAAGAGAATCATCAAATCAAAGTGAGTCAACGAAACTAATGGAGAGTACATGGATGGGCACCATTTCTGAACCAGAGAAGATTTTGTACTTTTTTTTGTAACAGAATGTAAAGGATGTGTAATGTAAAAGAAATTATGTGTAATTTATTGAACAAGACCCACATACATTTGATAAATTATGTTGTATACTTGACAAATGATGGTTTCCTCGTCATAAATAATACATAATTTACGTATTTGTTTCATAATTTGTATTCAATGTGTATTTATGTATGAGTAAAAACGAAAACAAATGTTGCTTTAATGTTCCCAGAAAAATATACTATTTCCAAATCTAAAAGTTAAGTGAGAGAAAGTGATATATATGTTTTGTATATTAACCCCCAAATCACGCTAAATTGATCCCAGAAAATATACTATTTCCAAATCTGAAAGTTAAGTGAGAGAAAATTGATTTGAATTGAAAAAAATTTACACAGTAAAAGAGAGAAAATTGATTTGGTTTCCAAATCTGTAAAGAGAGAGAAAATTGATTTGGTTACGATTTTTGTTTTTAATCGATTTGGAAATAGATTTGCTTTCCAAAATGGTTAGAAGATAGAGAAAAATCAATTTCGGATTTATACGTTAGCTGCTATAAATCCCCTAAAGCACGCCCACATTTGAAACATTCTAAATTCACCCTGGAAAATTAAAATCCCGTGATTTTTGTAGGAGGGACATGGACGGTAGTTATCTCATAAAGAATGGGTTATTATGTTCATAATGTAAAAGGACTAAATATCCATGTTTTGGGAAGATTGGATCATAAACCTTTTTTGAATATTATTTTGGTCTATATACCCACGGACCCTATTTTAAAGTCTTATTGCTTTTAAACGATGATATATTCCGGATTTTATACCATTAATGTTATAAAACCCAAGTTAAATAGAAAATTGATTAACTAATGCAAATACCTCATATTTAGAATTGATTATATGGATGGATTCGAAAACCCTAGGTTCCCCTTTTCTGAATATCAACTTAAGTGTTATTTAAAGTTTACTTGCTATTTTCATTTGAATCAAATTACCATCACTTCACTTTTAAGAATCACAATAGTTTTAAGATTAGAATTTGAGTTTGACTTAGTCTTTGAGGAACGAACCGGTCTTACCGGAATTTACAACTTGACACCTGTGCACTTGCGGGTGTAGACCTATTTAGGAAACTTTTTAGGCCCATCAAGTTTTTGGCGCCGCTGCCGGGGACTTAGTTTGAATTTAAATCTAATTTTATTTCTATTTTTGGTAACTTTTTAATTTTGGACACTTTGACTTGCTTTTCCATTTTTGGTGTAGAACACTAAGGAGCAAAGGAGAAGGCGCAACAAGGAAAGGAGCTCAAGAAGAAGAATTTACATTTTATTTTTAGTATTTTTTATTTTGGTGAGAGAGAGACTTTAGACTTTCTAGATTTTATTTTTGGATTTAAGTTTTGACCCTAATTTAAAGGGCATAATTGTAACCGAAAACCAAAACGAAGCCTCGGGTTAGAACACTCGCTGGGAGAGTGGCCCGGGTCATCTACAAAGGTCATCGCCCGTCTTGAACGGGAGGTAAATTTCTTGAACACCCACGAATCTCCTGTCATTGGGTATTTATGTGAATTCGTGTGCCTAATTGTTGTGACCGGACTGTTTAGTGTAATCATTCTAGTAAGGGCACTAACCCAGTTACAAGATAGGAGACGGATTTCATCACCGTTCTCTTGCCCACGTAGGTAACAACATTCACGATCCTAAACCTCACCTAAAAAGCAAAAATCTGATTTAGACATTAGCCCCTAAGGTCTCGAGCTCATAGGATCTTTGAAACGATTCAGGGACTTAATATTTATTTGGGCATTCCTAAAGGGAAAGTTCACTCAACTCTTTATAAGGTCGCCTCGAGAAGAGGAAACATTACCAAGTTGGACGGCTATCACAACGTTTATCGTTGGTCGTCTCCAGGAGTTGTTTGACCGTAGTACTTGGACGGAGTAACCCTCATAAACATTATAGTTCAAGCTCTGTTACGAAGTAGGAGCTGTCTAGATTTTTAGGGTGAATCTGAGAAACCTGTCTATCGTCAAGATTTTGTTTAGGTTGCTTGGTGGAGTCAGCTTGATTGTGTTTGCTTTCCTATAGGTTCCTCGTAGTGATTCTTTGGTTCGAATATCCTTGGTCATTGGGCTCTAGTTTATGCCCAATAGATATCGTGATAAGAGAGGTCGTTTCATCAGTAGAGAAACACATTTAAGTAATCTTTTAGCGAATCTCTCTTTGAGTGACACTATGGGTGAAAATCTAAACCAAGCCAGGGATGGAAATCAGTCTATGACACTCAGGGATTACATGAATCCCACTAGAACGTGTCAACCGTCATGCATACAATTACCCCACTACACGACTCAATTCGAGTTGAAGCCGAGCATTATTCAAATGTTCCCTGTTTTCTGTGGGGTTGAGAACGAGAATCCCTACTACCATGTTAGGGATTTCGAAGAAATTTGTGGGACTATGAATTTCCGCAATATGCCTGACGAAATATTGAGACTTAGGTTGTTCCCTTTCTCACTGAGAGAGAAAGCAAAATCTTGGTTGTATGCCTTACAACCCCATTCCATTACTACATGGGAAGAATTGAGCAGTTCATTCCTTCTGAAATTCTTCCCGAAACACAAAACTACCTCTTTAAGTCAAAGTCTTAATAGTTTTGTGCAGCAAGAAGGAGAGTCTCTCTACAAATATCTTGAGAGATTTAAAGAAATCTTACTACAGTGTCCACACCATGGTTTTGAGAAAATGAGACTAGTCCAGATTCTCTACGACAGACTAAATTACCCAACTACATCCATGGTAGAATCATTATGTAGTGGCGGGTTTATCAGTAAAACTGCCTATAAGTGCATGGCATTTCTAGAAGAGTTGGCTGAGAAATCCCAACAATGGGAAACTTCTAGAGGACCTCCTACTAGGGCTAATCCTACTCCGAATAAAGGTGGCATTTATAGAGTTGATGAGTCAGATCTTAAACTCGCCGCCATGACGAGAAGGATAGAAGCCCTAGAACTTGGTCAACCTAAAGCATTCAGGGAGGATCCCACTCAGGCCATGAGTGTTGGAAATGAATCCATCTCTTATCCGTGCTCGGTCTGTGGAGACCCATCTCATACTGGAAATAAGTGTACCCTATTCTTTGTTCCTGACGAAAAAGAGCATGCCAATGCTCTTTATCAAAACTCTAGGCAAGATAACCGTCAGAAATATGATCCTTATTCGAACACTTATAATCAGGGTTGGAGAAATCACCCCAATTTTTCTTGGTCAAAGGGTCAGGGTCAGATTAGTAGTTCAATGAACCCTCCTGGGTTTAATGCTCCTAGGAATCCTTATGGTCAAAAATCAGGGTCCATCTAGTACCCAATATCCTTCTCAGAACAAGGAGTCTTTAGAGGAAACCATGAAGCAGCTAACTAAGGCCCAAATGGAGTTTGCACAACAGACCAACCAGACTATACAACAGACCAACCAGACTATATCTAGTCTAAGAACCGAGGTAGGTCAACTTACAGAAGCCCTTAGGTAGAGAGAACAGGGTATATTTCCTAGTCAACCAGAGCCAAATCCGAAGGGTAAAATGTCGATGGACCAGGCCAATGCAGTAACCACCCTTAGAAGTGGTAGGGCAATTGACAATACGGTAGGAGTTCCAGAAGATAGTGAACCAAACTCTGAACCACTAACCTTACCAACTAGTACCCCTAGTAAAGAGCTTGTGAAGGCTCCTGAGTCTGAAAACCCACCTATTGTGCCTGAGTCATATGTTCCTAGAGCTCCTTATCCTCAGCATTTGGTAGAACCTAAGAAGAAGTCTCAGTTTGAGGAGATAATGGAAATGTTCAAACAGGTTAGTATTAACATCCCATTATTAGATTCTATTAAACAGATCCCAGCTTACGCTAAGTTCCCTAAAGATATATGTACTAGAAAACGTAAGATGAACGTGCATAAGAAAGTCTTCTTGACTAATCAAGTGAGCTCTATTATCCAACAAACCCTTCCATCTAAGTACAAAGACCAGGAAGTCCTACATTACCATGCACCATAGGGGAACATGAGATCGAACGAGCATTGTTAGATCTAGGTGCTAGTGTTAACCTTCTTCCTTACTCGGTGTACTTACAGTTAGATTTAGGAGAAATAAAACCCACTTCTGTAGTTCTCCAGTTGGCGGATCGGTCTATTAGGCGACCACGTGGAATAGTGGAAGATGTTTTGGTAAAAGTTGGTGAATTCATCTTTCCTGTGGATTTCATCATCTTGGATACCGAACCAGTTCGTGATACCCAAAGTCAAATTCCCGTCATTTTAGGACGACCATTTTTAGCTACATCTGATGCTGTCATATATTGTAGGAGTGGACTCTTAAGATTGTCTTTTGGAAACATGACTGTAGAGATGAACATCTATAAAGCTAGACTTTTCCCAGATGATGTTGATGATTTTAGTGAGTTGAATCTGATAGATATGTTCGTTCAGGATTCTTTACCTGAAACTTTATCCGAGGATCCTTTAGAAACACTGTTGGCTCATTTTGGCTTAGACTTTGATGAGGAGGGAAGTATCAATGAGGTAAATGCTTTGTTGGATTCTACCCCATTACTGGATACTGATAAGTGGAAAGCGAAAGTTGAACCCCTCATTTTGTCAGAGCCAATTGACTTGTCAACTTTAGAGACAAATCAACTGTCATCTACCAATGAGTCCAGTGGTCCTTCTATCCCAGAGTTGTCTCCATCCATAGAAAAACCACCTTCCTTAAAATTGAAACCCTTGCCTGATAACTTAAAGTATTCGTTTCTAGGCCCGTCTGAAACTCTACCTGTCATTATTGCTTCCGAGTTAGAAATAGAACAGGAGAGTAGACTGCTAGATGTCCTTAGAAACCACAAAGAGGCCTTAGGGTGGTCAATAGCTGATTTAAAGGGTATACGTCCTTCTGTTTGCATGCACCATATCTATCTAGAGGAAGATGCTAAACCGTCAAGGGAAATGCAACGTCGATTTAACCCGCACATGAAGGAGGTTGTTAGAGCTGAAGTCCTGAAACTATTAGGTGCGGGTATCATATACCCTATTTCAGATAGCACTTGGGTCAGTCCTGTTCAAACTGTACCCAAGAAATCAGGCATTACTGTAGTCAAGAACGAGTCAAATGAGTTAATACCCACCAAGATGACCACTGGGTGGCGTGTTTGTGTTGACTACAGGAAATTGAACACGGTCACGAGGAAAGACCATTTTCCTCTTCCTTTCATTGATCAGATGTTAGAGAGACTAGCTGGGCATAGCTACTACTGTTTCTTAGATGACTATTCTGGCTATAATCAGATCCCAATAGCCCTTGAAGACCAAGAGAAAACCACGTTTACCTGTCCATTTGGAACTTATGCTTATCCACGGATGCCTTTTGGGTTGTGTAATGCACCCGCCACTTTTCAACGATGTATGATGAGCATATTTTCAGATATGGTAGAGAGGTTTCTCGAGGTCTTTATGGATGATTTTTCAGTCTTTGGCTCATCATTCGATCAGTGTCTGCATCACCTCACACTCGTGTTGGTTCGATGCAAAGAGAAGAACTTAGTTCTTAATTGGGAGAAATGTCACATTATGGTTCGCTCAGGAATAGTCTTAGGGCATGTCATTTCTGAAAAGGGCATTGAAGTAGATAAAGCAAAAGTTGAGTTGATAAAAAGCCTCCCAATCTCTAAAACGGTCAAAGATATTCGATCGTTCTTAGGACATGCTGGATTTTATCGACGGTTTATTAAAGATTTCAGTAAGATATCTAGACCTCTTTGTAATCTTTTGGCAAAAGAAAACAAATTTTTCTTTAATGGTCCTTGCTTAGAAGCCTTTGAAAAACTTAAAATTATGTTTACTTCCACCCCTATTATCCAACCTCCCAACTGGAGTACTCCATTTGAGATCATGTGCGATGCATCTAATTATGCCATTGGAGTCGTGTTAGGTCAACGTGAGAATAAACTTCTTCACGTTATATACTATGCTAGTAAGAAGTTGAACGATGCACAGGTAAACTACTCTACCACTGAAAAAGAGTTGTTAGCTGTAGTGTATGCCCTAGAAAAGTTCAGATCATATCTCGTTGGGTCTAAGGTCATTATATTCTCTGATCATGCTGCACTAAAATATCTCTTTTCTAAAAAGGATGCAAAACCTAGGCTGATTAGATGGATACTGCTGCTACAGGATTTTGACATAGAGATTTGGGACAAAAAGGGTTCTTAGTAGCAGACCACTTGTCTAGACTTGTAGTCGAGTCTGTAAAAGACAAGTTACCCATGAGAGAGAGCTTTCCTGATGAGCAACTCTTTAGTGTCTCCCAATTACCTTGGTTTGCTGATATAGTAAACTATCTTGCTACTGGTCAAATACCCAAACACTGGACCAAGCAAGATCGTGATAAATTTTTATCTGAGGTAAAACGGTTCTTCTGGGACGACCCATACTTATTCAAGTATTGTCCCGACCAGATCATTAGGAGATGTGTTCCTGATGAGGAACAATCGAAAATAATTTCCTTTTGTCATGATCATGCATGTGGAGGGCATTTTATTAGTAAAAAGACGGCTGCCAAAATTCTACAATGTGGTTTTTACTGGCCGTCTATATTTAAGGATACCAATGCATATTGTTTGGCATGTGAACGATGCCAAAAGTTGGGAAGCATTTCACGTAGGAACATGATGCCCCTTAATCCTATTTTGGTAGTTGAGGTCTTCGATGTGTGGGCCATCGACTTCATGGGTCTCTTCCCAAATTCATTTGGAAATCTGTACATCCTAGTGGCAGTTGACTATGTGTCTAAGTGGATAGAGGCGGTTGCTTGCAAAACGAATGATCACAAAGTTGTGATCACTTTCTTAAAGGAAAACATATTTTCACGTTTTGGTACACCGCGAGCAATTATTAGTGACGGGGGCACACACTTTTGTAATAAGCAATTTGAGCTTTTAATGAGTAAATATGGTATTACCCATAAAGTGTCTACCCCATATCATCCACAGACTAGTGGTCAAGTCGAGGTGTCGAATAGGGAGATTAAACGCATTCTGGAGAAAACGGTTAACACCAATAGGAAGGATTGGTCTTTACGACTAACCGATGCACTATGGGCTTACCGTACAGCGTTTAAGACCCCTATTGGAATGTCTCCATATAGACTAGTGTATGGCAGAGTTGGCCACTTACCCGTTGAGTTAGAGCATAGAGCATATTGGGCTATCAAGCAATTGAATTTTTCGCTTGACAAAGCGGGTAGAGAGAGAAAGTTGCAACTTAGTGAGTTGGAGGAGTTGAGAAATGATGCACATGAGAGTGCTAGGTTATAACATAAGATGAAAATGTTGCATGATAAAATTATTTTAAGAAAAACATTTTCACCGGGTCAGAAAGTTTTATTATATAACACACGTTTGCATTTATTTACTGGTAAACTCCGTTCTAGATGGTCAGGACCTTTCACGGTCAAGTTTGTGTATCCTTATGGTGCGGTCGACGTCGACATTGAATGGTAGTGTGTTCAAAGTGAATGGACAACGGCTAAAACCATTTTTAGAGATGTTGACCGATACAGAGGGCGTTACTATCGAAGATCCTGTCTATCCAAACTGATCCGCTATGATCAGTTTCGTCTGCCTGAAGACGTTAAACTTAGCGCTTTCTGGGAGGCAACCCATGCATAGGACTTCTGAATCAGGTAACATCTTTCTTTAATCCTGTTATTTTGCATAGTCTTCAGAACATTGAGGACAATGTTCGGTTTAAGTTTGGGGATGGGGATTGAAGTTTTGATCCTTATTCAAAAATTCAAAAGGGTTCAAATTTTTTAATTTTTTGACAGGAAATGTGAGTCTAGTTATTTTTGCTTGTTAATAGTTATAGAGTCTAGTTGGTTGTACTATGCTTGAAAACAGTGAATAGAATTTTACTCTTGTAGGGATGTCATCAGGAAGCGAACTTTACTCTTGTAGTCTGAAAAACTTGAAAACAGTGTCAACTATAGGAAGATAGGAACTTCATCATTTAGAACCCTGGGAATAAGGCATGAAGCAAAGTGAATAGAATTTTACCCCAAGGAAAGAATAATGTGAAGAAAGTATGTTATGTATTTTGAGTTTTATTACCAGAGTCAGTAGCAAAAAAAAAGAGAGAAAGAAAAAAGTGTTTGTGTAGTTTTGTTTGAGTGTTTATCCCTTGAAGTGGTTCTTGAAGATTTGAAGACGTTGAGTTCTCAGGAGTTTTAGTCACATCATCATTAGTGTCTATCGACCTCTAGGAAGCATTGTTAAATAGTATATCAGGTGAGAAGAGTTGGTTAGCTTCCCCATCCCGTATTAGTGGTTGTTTTCTTCTTTGAGATCAGTCGTCCACAAAAATTATAGTCCGTCTTTTTCATGTGTTGAGTTTTCCTTCATATTCATACTAACACATAGAGTGAACCATTCTAGAGAAAGAATGTGATTAATTTCAAACATAGTAACAAAAAGGAGGAAGGATAGAGAGAAATTCGGCGAGTTGGTTTTTGGGCGAGATTCGATTTATTTTCTCGGGTCTATATAACAGAAGCAAGAAACAGAAGGGAGGATACACGGTTTAGAGAGCAGTTGGGAAATCTGATTCTCGGTTTTTAGAAGGAAACAGTAGAGAGAAGTTGGGAGGCTCTGGTTATTCTGTTTTTCTTTTTTTATTTGATTGTATTCTCTTTATTTGTGAGAGATAGAGAGATTACAGAGAGATTAAGAAGAGAGATATTGTAGAGAGCGAGAGAGAAACAGAACAGAGAGACTCGGTTTTGATAAACTATTAGCTTCATTTTGTTTTTGATTTTTTTAGTTTCTATTTTCTTGGTGAGAGAGAGATCGAATACATAAAGAGAAAGAGATTATAGAGAGCTCTAGTAGAAAGAGAGAGAAACAGAAAGTTAGAGAGAGAAAGGGAGTTGGAGAAGACGAGAAAAACATTTTCCCAAGACGAGAAAATCGTTTTCCCTAAGGCTCTGTTTGGTTCATCGGGGAAAAGTATTTTCTCACCTGCTGGAATATATTTCCTTAAGGCTCTGTTTGGCTGCAAAATCAGTAAGAAATCCAACTTTTTCTACTTTTCTCCCACATTTTATATAGTTAAACTTCCATCTTCTATCATGAGAAACTAATTTTCCCATCTAGGGTTTAGATGAAGTCCATAATTAGTTTTACTAATATGATTTATATGTGAGTTAATCAATTCTTAGAACGAATTTCCTATATTTTAATGTCTTATTTCTTTTAAACGATGATATACCATTAATGTTATAAAACCCGAGTTAAATAGAAAATTGATTAACTAATGCAAATACCTCATATTTAGAATTGATTATATGGATGGATTCGAAAACCCTAGGGTCCCATTTTCTAAGTATCAACTTAAGTGTTATTTAAAGTTTACTTGCTATTTTCATTTGAATCAAAGTACCATCACTTCACTTTTAAGAATCATAATAGTTTTAAGATTAGAATTTGAGTTTGACTTAGTCTCTGAAGAACGAACCGGTCTTACCAGAATTTACAACTTGACACCCGTGCACTTGCGGGTGTAGACCTATTTAGGAAACTTTTTAGGCCCATCATCTACATTGAAATTAATGTTCATCTAATTAGATAAATAATCCAAAACTAAATACAAAATATAGTTGTTTGAAATATCTTACCCATATTGTTGAGTTGAAAACAACCATATCCTTGGCTATTCCCACTTCGTATTCTAGATACCAATCAATAATTTGACTATCAACAAATTCGTTCATAATCAAACTCTTGATTTGGTCTCCACAGATCATGAACTCTTTGTTTTTATTCCAAGCAATTGAACTACAAAAAAATATTCAACAAAATCACTTATTTTGCAACCACTTGCAACACTATTTTGCAACCATATGTTTGCATCCAATGAGTTGCAAACAACTGTTTGCAGGAAAAGAGATGCAACCAACTGTTTGCACATACAGAGTTGCAACTAATTGTTTGCAGAAATATGGTTGCAACTGCCTGCAGACAATTTGCAACTCAATGTTCGCAGAAAAATAGGTTGTGAATTCACTTGTAAAACTTAAAAAAGTAATGTACTTCTTGTCTGTCAATGCATAGAACTCTTTAATTGTTTTGAGTTCCTCTTCAGTGAACAAATCCCATATTTCAGAATTTTCCTATTTTCTGAAATCTTCACTTCCCTTCTTACTAGCTTCAATTTCTTTGTTAGTAGTTTCACTTTCCTTTTTACCATCTTTAATTGCTTTCTTTTCTGTACTTCCCTTAGTTTGAACACTTATTTTCTCAATTGATGAACCTGCTTTCTTTTCTGTACTTTCCTTAGTTTGAACACTAACTTTCTCAATTGATGAACCTCTTGATTTGTTGTTCATAACTTTTAACTTTTTTGTCTTAACTTGTTTCGCTGGTGTCACGAAGTCTGAAGTTTCATCAAACTTTCTTTTTTGATACTTAGACGTATCAACTTCTGTGTTCAACTTAGTCATTTTATGACTAACAGTAACATTTTTCTCCATACTGATTGTATTTGATTTTGAAGCCACTTTTTTTTCATGGCTTTTCATTTTTTATGTGTTCTCCTCAACCTCCTCATTGCACTTAGCTTCTATTGCAGTTTTTAGTTCTTCAATATCTTTATTTAGAATCATGTTTGATTCTCTTACACAACATATTTCCTCCTCAAACTTCTTAATTTCTTCATTTTTTTATCTTCAAATCTTCCTTCAACTTATCGTTTTCATTTTTTATCTTCAAATCTTTCTTTTCATCTTCACACTAAACTTCTAACTTTTGAACTTTATCTTTAAGAAGTTTCAAATTAGAAACATCAATTTCCTTGGCCATAGTCAATATCCCACCAGAAATTAGAAGTTCTTCACTTTATGAAAGAGGCACAAAAAACATCTTTGGAGAGCTGAAATTCAAACAATGTATTTGCAAATTACAGAATGCATTCAACATCGCAAACAATCTATGAAAAATACAGTACGTAACCCTAGTACACAAGTTAATGATTTGTTAAAGGTAAGGAAGAAAATTCACTGTTTCGGGACACTCTCGGGATTTTTTTTACCTCTTTGATAATTTCCAAATGTTTTGTGTCTTTCCAACTATTTTGCATATTTTTTTTGACCTAAATAGTTATTATCCCTTATATTTTTTACTTAAACCCTTTCAATTATTGGAGTATATTTTAATTTAGTGAAAGACTTGGCCTTCACTTCTATGGAAAGATTCATGCCTCAAAGATTATATTTTCCCCAAGCATTCAATTATATTTCCAAAGTTATATTACTTGACTCAAAAAGACTTTCTTGTACATATATCCTTGTGTGTTGTGTGTGTGTGTGTGTGTGTGTGTGTGTGTGTGTGTGTGTGTGTGTGTGTGTGTGTGTGTGTGTGTGTGAGTGTGTGTGTGTGTGTGAGAGAGAGAGAGAGAGAGAGAGAGAGAGAGAGAGAGAGAGAGAGAGAGATGGACTGTAAGATTCAAGAAGTGAATCAGCAAAATAATCCTACTCAATTAATGCAAGCTTATACTTGATGTGACATGAAAATGTCACATTTGTAGAGCCTAACTTAGACTAATTATTCCTTTTCGAGTGTTATCAATAATATTTTATGTGTTTTTCATGTTAGGTACCATATTTGGAATAAAGAACTTAATTCAGAATAAAGGGAGCGAATTATCACTATCATTTCATGTACCGAAAACGAGAGAAAAAGACTTTAAACAAATCAAATGAGAGGAGGAGTCAAAGACGAGTCCAACGGTGAAAACGGAAGTCCATTCCGAGTTCGGACGGGGAAGTTGTGAAAGAAAGAAGTCGAGGTTCGGTCTTAAAACAATGATTCTATGAAGGCACCCCCCTTGATTTCCAAGTGTAGATTAAAGCCTAAGTCTAAAACCCAAGAGCCTAGATATGAAGGAATAAAACCCAAGCCCAAAGAAGATGAAATAAGGAAGAGATTTTGGAGGGACCCAATGGACCCAAGTTTGAGTCAAAGTCAAGGTTGACTAAGTCTAGGGTTTGAGTCAAATACACTATTCATCTTCTTCCTCATTGATGATTCAAGAGGCAAGAAGGAAGAGAGAGAGGAAAAAGGTGCTAGGGTTTGTGAGTGTTCTTGAGTTAGAGTTTAAAGGTTTAAGAGCTTGAGAGAGAGAGAAAAAGAGAGGAAGGAGAAGGAGGTGCCGGCCAAGCTCGGCCGGCCATCACTAAGCCGGCCAAAGCTTGGCCGGCTCGGGCTGGAGCTGCAGCACGGTAGGAGCACGAGAGAGCCGGCATGGGAAGCTTCCACGGGACCAGCAGCAGACCGGCAGCAACAGCACACAGCAGCAACTATGAAGGACGCGTCCACGGGATGAGCAGCTCGAGATCCGGCACTAGGGATGCATCTGCAGCTCGGGACACCTTCACGAACGCGACTGCAAGCATGGGACGCACGGACGGGACGCGGCTGCGGGCACGGGAAGCTTCCATGGGAACTGCTGGCCGAATTTTTTCTTTCTTGGCCGGAAGTCGTTTTGCCGGATTTCTAGGATTCCGGCCACCTTCTTGGCCGGAAATCTTAGGGCTTTTACTCCCCATGCCATGATCTTGCTTCTCATTTGGTTTGATTTGATTTTGGGTTAGAAATTGCTAGAGAGAGAAAGCTAGGGTTTGGCTTTAATGGAGGTTTGTGATAAATGGAGAAGATGATGGTGGTCGCTATGGGGAACCCAGAATTTGCTAAGGGGAGATCGGCCGCACCTTAAAGACTCATATTTTCCGACGATCTTAGCCCGAACCATATCGAAAAAGGGGGATTCTCTCATCATCTTCTTTCCATTTCTTATTTAATCACCATGTTTAGCTAACTTTAGTGTGTCGATTATATGAGATGAAATGTGATGAATTCGTGATTATGTTTAATATGATTTGACATTTTGATTATAAATTGATGTTTAGTTATTTCGATTATCGTTTTGATCGTATTTTCATGTGTCTTGTCAAGCACTTCACATAGTTAGGCGACTAGACGACACTTTCGATGACTCGGGATTAACCGATTTAGACGTTTGTTTGACTAAGTATGATCTCCGGATATACATAGTACTTAGAGACATCTACTTTAGGAGTCGAAGGTTTATCATTATGGATTCCCGGACTTCGACACCTCTCTCACTTATTTGTTGCCCGAATCGAGTCTTACCGTCTCCCGACTCTTGTTCCCCCGACTCTTCTCTCGAATCTCTCTCTCCCATTTTACTTATATTGTTTAGTTTAGTTTATTTTACTTGTTTGCTTTAATCTCTTATTGCTTATTCATTAAAAACCCCCATTTATCCTTGTTTCTCTCCTTTTAGTCTAAGTTAGCTTGTAATATTAGACCGAGGGATAAGACCCTTCGATATCCAAACTACCTTCCTATCCTTGGATCGATCCCGGCTTTGCCGGATTACTACTTGATACCTCCGCTTGGGTGTGCAACCTTTTCGGGTGCATCAATACTCACATATGGAAGTGTGTATTCAGCTATGTACAATCACAGACACTCAGATGTGCAGTTCAATTAGGCATACCAGATATGATCCACACCCATGGAAAACCCATGCCTCTCTCTAGCCTTGTTGCTGCTCTTTCTCTACCACCAACAAAAACCGATTACATTAATCGCTTAATGCGCTTCTTGATTCATGCTGGCTTCTTTCTTACACAAAAGCTTGATGATGAAAGTGATGAAGAACAAGAAGAAGGGTTTGTACTGACACCATCTTCAAGGCTCTTGCTGAAAGACTGTCCCAACACCATGTCAACTATTGTTCTCGTTATCATAGATCCTATTTTCACGACACCCTTGCCTTTCTTATCTACCTGCTTTGATGAGAGATGTGAGTATTCCACGCCATTCGAGGCTGCTCACGTTACATGAGAAATTTTAAGCATGTCTTGTAGCAACTCACTGGTTTGGAATATTCGCTGAAATGAGAAATTTGGTGAAACAGACTTTTCACCATCTATAGTTATAAGAAGGGTAAATGAATTAAAAGTTAATCGACGGTGTTAAGAATCCAAAAGTTCAACTACTTTCTTCGATGGTATGTATGTTGGAGCTCTTCCATTAGCTCGGTTTCATCACTACGAAACAGACAGGCTTTAGCTACGGCTTTTTAGTTATGGACTACGAATATCGTAGCTATTAGTCACCATTTGCTATGGATTTTTTTACGGCCGTAGCAAATCCCGACCAACAGCTACGAACTTTATGTCCATTTGCTACACATTGGTCTGTTTCAAGTGCGTCTCACGCACAAATATTTTAAGAATTAGAAAGTGTGTTTAGCCTATGGTTTGTTTGTCGTAGCAACTGGTGGCCATTTGCTACGAGTAATAATAGATAAAAGTCCCCCAAAAGTTTTGGGTTTGCGCCAAAAATTTTGGGTACCTTCTGTAAAAGAGGCTCAAATATTGGGGGCTTTCTACAAAAGATCGAAATATCTGTGGTGCCCACATCATCCACAACATTTTTATTCTATTTTCTAAATAGAAATACCAACAAAGGGAAAATTGAAATAAGGGAGTTTGTTGCAGAGCCGAGAGGGAGAGTTGGAGCTAGGGTTTCTTTGAGGAGAAGGGAGATTGGTTTCTGGCAAAGCGAGGAAGAGAAATCGACCGAGAGAAGCAGAGTTGGTGAAGAAGGGTTTCGACTTATTCAAATCGACTGAGGTATTTCACTATTTTTCCCCTCTTTCTCTTTCTATGAAGTTTTTCTGAGTTGATTTCCCAAATTTCTCTCTCGACTAAAACACAAAGATCAAAGAGAGGGTTTGTTATCTTCCTCCTGTTCTTCTTCTCTTTACTAATTTTACAGTTCTTGGTGTATATATGTGTTAAAGTTGTATTATTAGTATTTATTCTGAGTTCATTGATTCATATGTACTCAAATGGGAAATATTTAGATTCAGCACAACAGATGTTTGATGATTGTTCTGAGCAAGATGTTGTTTCTTGGAAATATTAAGAGCTAGGATAATTAAGAAAACCATTATATATATATATATATATATATATATATATATATATATATATATATATATATATATATATATATATATATGTGGCAACAAACCCACCTTCTAGCTATAATCAAAACACCAATTTGTTTTGTTTGTTAATTGAGAAATCTTCTAGAGAGAGAGAGATATATATATGAATAGCTAGCTAGCAGCAGAACCTGAGTAGTAGCGGAGGAGTATTTAGCAGCAACAGCAAGACCAGCAGCAACAGCAGTAGCAACAGTAGCGTACTTGATCAACAATCACAAAGTTGTTCTACTGTGTTACAAAGTTTGGTCGATTTCTTACATTAATTCATCATTTGATATTGAATTCTTTTTGTCAGCTCTTGGATACAATGGTGAAGAACTGTGGCGAGAATGTGCATTTTCATATGGCCGAGAAGAATATTTTGCAGGAGATGATCAAATTTGTCAAGAAAAAGGTAAGTTTGCTTTGGTGGTTCGGTTCATTGCGCAATTGTTTGCTCAATATCGTTCTAAACATTTTATTTTCGCAAATGTTGCAACATTATCACATTGAAGTTCTTTCGAGGCTCTGAGTATCTTTCCGATGTACATCACAGAATCGATATTTCACCTACTAACTTAAAAAATCGAAGTTGACTTGCAATCGACCTAAATAAGACCCTTATTTTGTTAATGCAGTTAAATGCAAGACAGAGAGGTGCAACCTTGCTTTAAGGCTTCAACTATTTTTGGTGCAAATTCGGAAATTAAGTTACAATTGAAATATTTGGCAAACACATCCCTATAATGATTGGCAACCATATCAAAGTCTTAAAAACTGCAGTTCCTACTTAATTATAAACAACCGAAAAACGAAATGTATGTCTGGCACTTATGGACCCACATGAGTTTCTTAATCCATTTCCTAGTTTTCGCTTTCTAGAGTCTTCAACTTGCATAGAACATTCCTCATTTATGTTTCTAACAATGTTCATTTCTTTTGATGCATATTATTTAGTGTACTCTTTCTAACATGTGTACTAACTTTTTTTATGAAAGCATCACTAATTTCTGTGTAGATCCTATTAGGTGTTCATCAGATTTAATCCAATTCCACTATTGGCTATTTATATTTACATTTCGTATCCAATAGGCAGATATGTATGCCCGAGATAAAATTTTGGTGTTGGTAGACTCTTAGCAAGAAGCTTTTGGAGGAGCTGGAAGGTAAACATCTCTACTCTACTTTCTACTCTGCTCATGCATTAGTACCTTGCTTGTTATAATTATGTCCTGAGGATACCTGAAGTTTTCGTTCAAAAAGAATTCCTAAGGTTCTCATTTTGACTGAGTATCACACATGTAAAATGGCTAGTTCATTCAACTTTCTTCGCGTCCCTATTGGTCCCTATTGGATAATGATCTGCATGTAAAATGGGAAGTTTAGAGTACATACATTCATACAACCTATTTTACGTGTTTGAGAACCAAGTGAAGTATAAAGTTTTGAATACTGTAGATTTAATTGAGCCTAAACTTTTGAGGTCTCTAGGCTGCTTCTTATCATTTCAATAGTATCTGTAGTTCTCTAAGACCTGTATGCTCCATGAAAACTTTTTCATGCATAGAAATACAATTCACAAAAACATAAACCCTAAAAAACAATAACACATGGGATTGGTTCAAATGGGTAGCAATCTGGACTACAATTCCCTCAACGCTCATAAGATGCAGTTCCAATAGTTACACGATAGTTGCTCATAACTCATAAGACAATTTCAGGCTGGATATGGAATGCCAAGCGATACTTCACGAATGCTGGACGAAGCAACGGCGTCGGAAAAAGAAAACTTGAGGTGATGATTGTGGTTGCTTTTGTTGGGTTATTGTCATCTTTTATTATAGATGTAATTACCCTCTCTTATGTGTTTTAGTTGAGGTTTGGGGCATTCAGATTTGTCTCTCACTCTCTGTAACTCTTGTGTTTTATATTGATTCTGCTTCTCTCTAGCGTGTCAAATTTGGATTCCATGCAAACTGTATTGGAGCTCTTAGCTGACATGCTACAAGCAGTAAACCCTAGTGATCGTCAGGTATATACAAGAATTCCTTTAATTCGATTCGGATCTTCTCCTATAATAACAGTTGTACTCGATTTGATCTTTTAAGGTTTGTTGTTTTTTTCTATATAATTTGATCAGATTTCTTGTTTTCTACAAGATAGTTGATTTTGATGAGATGATTTGATTGTTATTTATGTAGTAGAAATCTGCTTTATCACATGAAGAAAACTGTAAGAATTCAAAATTAACGATTAAACAGTTACAGACAACGAATTTAGCGTTACTGTCAGTTTCAATCTTTTCAAAGGATTTTCTTTGGTTTTGTTGGGATGACCTAATTGTGTTTTTTTATGTGGGTGCAATAAGACTAACTACATAAAAAACTCTTCGAGAACTCAAGTAGTTGATTTCAATCTTTTAGGTCTCACTTTTTCTCAATTCGATTCAGACATTTCTTGTTTTCCTAAGGAATTTTTGTTTCTGCTTCGATTTTGTTAAGATGACCTAATCGTGTTCTTTCGCGGTGGATGTAATAAAAAACTCTTCGCAAATCCATGTAATTGGTTTCAATCTTCTAGGTTTTAATTTTGTTTTACTCATTATTTGACCAATTCACGACAACTTGTTGGTTTCCTATTACTTGATCGACTCACTGCAACTTTTTGTTTTCCAAGGGCTTCGTGTTTTTCTTTCTTCTTTGTTGATTTTGAGTGTGATCATATGAGACTTTGATTGAAAAAACTATATCAAATTTAAATGTGGGCTATTCGATACACAACATATACTGGTGCATATAAATGTAAGCAGTTCTATACATTAATTCTAAGTTGGTTCGTGTATATGTGGTTATTCTATACACAAAATATACTGGTGCATATAAATGTGGGCAATTCTATACATTGAATCGCTGTCGGTACATCTAAATGTGTGCAGTTCTATACACCAAATATGCTGGTGCATCTAAATGTGGGGTTATTATATACACAAAATATGTTGATGCATATAAATGTGGGCAATTTTAAACATAAAATCGATGTCGGTGCATCTAATTGTGGGTTATTCCATATATAGAATCTATGTCGGTAAATCTAAATGTGGGCTATTCTATACACAAAATATGCTGATGCATATAAATGTGAGCAATTCTATACATAGAATCGATGTCGGGATCTAAATGTGGGCTATTCAACACCCCAATTATGCTGGTGCATATAAATGTGGGCAATTTTATACATAAAATCGATGTCAGTGCATCTAAATGTGGGTTATTCTTACATAGGATTGATGGCAATGAATCTATAATGTGGGTTATTCTATACATAGAACTGATGGCGGTGCATCTAAATGTGGGGTATTCTATACACAAAATATGTTGGTGCATATAAATGTGGGCAAGTCTATACATAGAATCGATGTCGGTGCATCCAAACGTGGGCTATTCGGTACACAAAATATGCTTGTGCATATAAATGTGCGCAATTCTATACAAAAATCTATGTAGGTTCGCGTAAGTGTTGGCTATTCTATACACAAAATTCCGTGTTGGTGCATCTGAAAGTAAGCTATTTTATACACAAACTTTATGTTGGTGCATCTAAACATAAGCTATTTTATACACAAACTTTATGTTGGTGCATGTAATTATGGGCAAGACATTGGTGCAATGTCAGCAATTCTATACATCAAACTAAGTTGGTGCATATACAGTGCAAAATCTAAGCTGGTGCATCCAAAGGCGGGCAATTATATATACAAAACTATGTTGGTGAATCTAAATGTATGCAACTAATTAAACAAAATCGGAGGTGGTGCTTATAAATGTCGGTTATACTATACAAAAAATTTATGTTGGTGCATGCTATCTAATTGGTCTCGACTCGGTCTCGACCCTTTCCCGAGACGAGACTCGGCCGACACATCGAGTTAAGATTTGGACGAGAATCTCGGGTGTCTCGGCCAAGACAGACTGAGACCGAGCATCTTTTAGTTTTTTTGGAATTTTTTTTTGAAACTTTAAATCTTAATTGTAGACTACTATTTATTACCTCAACTACTTATTATATTCCCAATCAATCGAAGATAGTAGCAATAATATTTTATAGATTTTTTAGGTCTTTTGCCTTACAGAAACTTAAAAAATTCTACAGAAACTTTGAATGCTTATAAAGTATCAACTTCATTATTTACTTATTTCATTGAAGTGAACTATGATAAGATTTCGTTTATTACGAAGGGTTGAAGTAATTTTATGTTTGAAGTCCGGAGAATTATGAGGTAATGAACAGTCAGGTAATTAAACTAATTACTTAGTACTTTTTTTTTTGCATAAAATAATTACTTAATACTTATTAGCTATACATGTTGTCTCGGCCGAGTTTCTCGATCCGCCTCGGTCTCGGCCTTCGGCCGTACCAATACCAAGACCGAGACTAACTACATAGGGTTCATGTAATTGTGGGCAATTCTATACATACATTATGTTGGTGCAATGTGGACAATTTTATACATAAAATCTAAGTTGGTGCATATAAATGGGATTTACAACGCAAAATCTAAGCTGGTGCATTTAAAGGTGCGCAATTATATACACTGAATATATGTTAGTGCATTTAAATGTTAACTATAAAATGAAGTCTAAGGGGGTGCATACAAATGTGGGCTATCTATACACAAAATCTAAGTTAGTGTATATAATTGTAGACAATTCGATACAAAATATATGTTGGTTTATGTAAATGTGGCAACTGTATAAACAAAATCTATGTTGGTGAATATAAATGTGGGCAATTCTATACATAAAATTATGTTGGTGCAATGAGGGCAAGTCTATACACAAAATCTAATTGGTGCATATAAATGGAGGTAATTATACTATGCAAAAGCTAAGTTGGTGCATCTAAAGGTTGGCAAATATATACACAAAATCTATGTTAGCTCTTAGCGCATTTAAATGTGGAAAACTATATAAACAAAATCTAAGTTGGTTTGAATAAGGTGGGCAATTGTAGTATAATGCTACACAAAATCTAAGTTGGTGCATTTAAATGTGGGCAACTATAAAAACAAATTCAAGTTGGTGCATATGAAGCCGACAATTATATTACTGAAAGTTTATGTTGGTGCCTCTAAATGTGGGCAATTATATACAAAAAATCTGTGTTGGTGCATATAAAGTTTAAGGTGGGCAATTAGATACGAAAAATCTATTTTGATGCATCTAAATGTGGGAACTATATAAACTAAATCTAGGTTGGTGCATATAATGGTGCCCGATTATATTACACAAAATCTAAGTTGGTGCATCTAAATGTAGACTATTATATAAACAAATCCCAGTTGGGGTCCATATAAAAGCGGGCAACTATATTATACAAAATTTAAGTTTGTGTCTAGGTGCCTCTAAAGGTGGCCAATTATATACACAAAGTCGATGTTAGTGCATCTAAATGTGGGCAATTATAGGTAAACTTTGGGGGTTCCCAACTCATAAAGAGAAACAAACAAACTACGACTGGGACTATTGAATTCTGTTTGCTTTTGGGTCAAAGAGAGATCCAAAGGTAGGAAGTTGTGTACACCCTCACATATTCCTCGTGTCAGTGTGTTGGTATTCCAGACTGAAAGAATTTATCTATCATTTGGAGCTTATCGTAGCAAGTACTGCAAGAGTGCATATATGAGTAGAGCTAGTGGAGTGGTTATTGATGGTTCATTTGTTAATCTTGGTTCGGGTTTCGATTATTTTGATTTCCATAAGGTACCATTGCTTATCTTAGTTGTTGAAACATGCTTTTGCGATCGTGTGCTGGAATTGTTAATGAATCCTTATTTACATAACAAGCTTACCCGTATAGTAAATAAAATCTTTACATATTTATTTACATAACTTGTGCACTGATTCCACTTGATGAACTGATTGTCTAGAACGTTATTTCATTATAGCAGGTTAGTGTGAAATTTCATAGATGCCTAACTCTGAAATTATGTGCGAAGGAAAGATATTCCCGGCTACAATGTTAATGAAGTAGGTGTTTTACGGTTTTGTGTAATGAAAAGGAGATGGTAACTTAGGATAAGGAAGTTCAGTCACATTTTATATATGCACATGGAAAGCATGGTTGAGTCTGGGACCTCAACCTTATATATCTGTGTGGGATACCCCCAGTCACTAATTCTATGTTCATTTGACCAATCCATAGTAGGTAGGTGGTTTGAATAGTAATAGACAACAATAAGGAGGATTGGTAGGGTGGTGCATCGAGGGGATCGCAGTTGTTTGACCCTTATATATGGTTGTCTGACCTATGTTTATATACAGTGAGGTCGCTTAAAAATCTCGAAAGAATGAGCTATACAAGTTCTCTGGTGTTATAATGAGCTACCGTATGTTGGTGTTTGGAGTCATTAACTCATTACTAGTCCTTGTTCTCTATCTGTTTAAATCTTAATCAGTTCTTGTCAGATGACTTATACTATTGTGAAGAGGTTTAAGGTTTCCTCAACAGAGCTCTTGAACATTTTTGCGCATACCACTCAATGATCTTGTTCATTGTTGATCCATCTCTAGATGGGCTTTTGACCAATGAACAAGTTCCTCCTTTTTTGCTTTCAAGTATACTTCAAGTGCTGGTGAGAATTCCGTTAATGTTCTTGATTCAGTATTTTAAACTGCTAAACTATTACAAGTTTCATTGTGGTATCCTGTTTGACATTTGTCTATGTAAACTACAATATTTTTCTTGATTGGAGCCGGAAGAGGGGTATCACAGAGACACATACCCAACCAATTTATCTATAATTTAGCGACAACTGTTGCAAGAGTTCAAAATATGGATGAATCTTACTAATGTTGTTTCGTTTGAGAAATGAGGCACTAAAGCGAACCAAGGAAACAACAATTACGTTTTTGCATCTAAAGGTGCGCAGTTTTATAACCAGCATAAGTTGCACATGTCCGTGGGAGGGTACATGGTGCTGAAATAGGGCATCAAAGATCCAATAAATATATCCTTTGGAGCTTGTTGCAGCAACTACTGCAAGAGTTCAAAATATGAATGGGTCTTTCTAATGTTCTTTCATTTAAGAAATGAGGCACTAAAACGAGCCAAGGAAACAACAATTTTTGTTTTCCCCGAGAAGGCCCACAAAGTGACCATCTAAAATCTAAGTTGGTGCATCTAAATGTGGGCAGTTATATACACCGACTTATGTTGCTTGTCATAGTGACAGTAAATGGTGTCGGAAGGGGTATCACAAACCCAACAAATTCGCGATTGTTTGGAGCTTGTTGCACCAACTACTGCAAGAGCGCAAAATGTGAACAGAGTTAGTGGAGTGGCTTTTGGTAGTTCATTTTTTAATCGTACTAAGGATATTAACTCTGTTGATTTGTATAAGGTAAATCGCTAGCTTATCTTAGTAGTTGGAAAATGGTTAGCAAATCCTTGGGCACCCTTTACAAGTCATTGTCACTTTGGGTGTGTGATCTAGCTGCATTTTTTTTTGTAGCTTCCTCTTAACAAGCTTGCCTCTACACGTCAATTTATGTAGCTGCATATTTTTTTTGTAGCTTCCTCTTAACAAGCTTGCCTCTACACGTCAATTTATAGTAAGGTATTGTAGAAATTTGCAGGAAGCGTAACTCTTAAATTATTTTGATCACATTTTATACCTGAGCATGGTTTTCGTTGTTGAGTCTGGGACCAACTAGCTAATATTCAATGTGAACTCCCTATTTATGTCACCAATCCACAATGAGAAAGCTAGGTTTAAAACCATATAACACCTTATCATCAAGGAGACAGTAGTTGTTTGTATACGGTTGTCAAACTATGATTACATATAATGGGGTTACTTGAAAGTGTGGAAATAAATTAAATATCTTTTAGTTGAACAAAATTGGGAAAGACCAAGAGAAGGAAAATATGGATAGTGCATGTTCCCTGTGGCAGCGTCAAAGTGAACTACCATATGTTCAAATTTGGAGTCACTCTTTTCCAGCGGAATATAGATGGGCTTTTAACCAATGAAGTTATTCTGATTTCAAGTGTAACACAAGTGTTGGTGAGATCGAAAGAAGATTTAACAACCTTTCATTTATGTTCTTGATTCGGTATTTCTAGATACTTAATGTTTTGAAACACTCAAACTGTTGCAGGGTTTCATTGACCCAATTTGTTCGATATCTGTTACTGCTAACTTTATTTTTAACGCGTTACAAAGTTTTTTCTGTTTCTGTTAACTTAATTCCAAATATAGTATATCTTTAGCATTATATAGGAGGTGTGGGGGAAGTTCAGAAGTTATCCCATCGTCCCAGTTTATGTGAGGCGTCAACTTTATTTGTAAATCATTACAAATCTGTGACTTTTTGTGATGTGAAATTTGAAATTGCTAAATTGGCATAATGCACCAATTGATATTGGAGGCGCATAGCTGAAAAATTGCCCACTGCTTGATTCTACAATTGGGAAAGCTAAATAGAGAGATTTTACCAATATCTCTTATCTCATAGCGGATCATTACAATATACACTTCCTTCTGACAGATTATCCAAATTGTATTGATCTTAATGGCACCAATACTCTCTCCAAGTTCTGCAAGACATGACCAGAATATTGATGATTCTGACCATAAGTATGCAATTACTCTTTCCTCTTAGCCGAACATAGCTAACTGAGCCGTCTGGTAGACCATCACAGGCTGATTGGAATATTGACGAGTCGTTGTTGCCCTCTTCTTCCTATGCAACCTATGGAAGGACACTGGCAGAGGGCCTCCATATTCCGTAGCATCTGAAGAGAAGTGTCTGAACCGGCATTTGTTCTCCCTTTTTGGCAATTATGCATTGTTTACTTTTTTTTTCGTACATTATAAATACACAATTTTGCTTATATGGCGTTTGTTATATTGGTGTTAGGAGTAATGAAGAAGGTTGTCTTCGACGAGGTAAAGGCTTCCATTTTGTGTGATACAGTAACATGCAGAAGCCAGACAAAGTAAGCATCTCATTTATGTATTCAAAGATATTTCATTATTAGGAATAAGCAACTAAATTAAGCATAGGAAACAAAAATTTAGGTTTTACCAGCACACAAAGAGAAGCAGGCAATGCCTAAGTTAAACAAATTATAACTTGAATGATTGGATTGGGCTTCCGTTTAGCTTAACAAGGGATATCCAATGGTGGAGTTATGTTGATGATTTATCAGTTCGGGCTAAAGTTCACTGACACCAACTCTCACATTCGTTTTGGTTTTAGTGTTCTTGTCTGTTGTTCGGTAGTTTACTTTTGAATGCAACAGGTACTTGGCTATGCTCATAGGGAAAATGTGCAACCTTTCTTCTCGCCTATTCAGAGACTACTTTAATTGGGTTTTAGTTTTAACATTGTTCTATGATGTTTATTTGGCAGTTGCTTTATGTTCTCTTCATGTGGTGTTATGGGTGAAACTATTCAACACAACCCCTTATGATGCACGAGCTGTACGGAGATTGGAATCACATCAATTGTATCTCAGTTTTGGTTTCAACTTTGTTGTCTTCAACCAGGTACTTTGCTGATCTTAGTAGTTAGAAGTGCTTTTCTGAGTAATTTGCTCAGATTGATGGGGACCACTGTCTGTCAATGGCCGATCCCGAGACTATCCCTGCCCCAAACTGCTTAAATATATAGTTATGTCAATTATGTTAGAGACTCGATTATCTAAATTTATGTCCCGGACTAAACAAATTATGTGCACTGGGATTTCCTTACGCCTACTAAGACATCTAAATAGGGACCAATTAATACTCCCTCCAATTATTAGTCCCATTGACCCTCTATTCCCATCAGCAGTAACAAACTTCTCTTTGCTTTCAACCAATATACGGATCAGCTATCCGATAAACCCAAAACAGAGTGTCTTAGGTGTGTTATTTTTGAGATTTAGATGTTGTTATTGGTACAAGATTATGTGTTTAAACCTATTAAGATAAAAAATATATTTAGATGTTATTATTGGTAGAAGATTGCATATGTAAACATATTGAGAAACAAAAAGATTTGATGTTGGTTCAATGAGTATCTGGTTTATGCGTTTTTAGGTGATTATTGTTTTTTTTTTTTCTGATTTGTAGTCAACTTGTTTTTAAGGAAAAAAGAAAGAGAGTTTGGATTTGTTAATTTATGGAGTTCGATGAAGGATTGATTGGAATTTCTGTAGGCATACCGGAGCTTTGACGGTATGTATGCTGGAGCTCTCCCATAAGCTCGGTTTCATTAAGTAGCATACTTGATAAACAATCACAAAGTTGTTCGACTGTGTTATAAAGTTTGGTCATTTTCTACTTTAATTCATAATTTGACATTCAATTCTCTTCGGCAGCTCTAGGAGACTGGTGAAAAACTGTGGCGAGAACGTGCATTTCATATCGCCGAGAAGAATATTTTGCAGGAGATGATCAAAATTGTCAGAAAAAAGGTAAGTTCGCTTAGCTGGTTCGGTTTATTTTGCAATTGTTTGCTCGATATCGTTCTAAACATTTTACTCTCACATTGAAGTTCTTTTGAGGCTCTGAGTATCTTTCCGATGTACATCGCAGAATCGTTATTTCATCTTACTAACTCAAAAAACCAAAGTTGACTTGTAATCTACCTAAATAAGACTTTTATTTTGTTAATGACTATTTTTGGTGCAAAATTCGAAAAGTAAGTTACAATTGATTGGCAACCATATCAAAGACTTTCAAGTTTTAAAAACTGCAGTTCCTACATAAATAAAAACAACCTAAAACGAAACGTGTGTCTGGAACTTATGGACCCTTTCGCTTTCTAGAGTCTTCAACTTATGTTTTTAACAATCTTCATTTCCTTCGATTTGTCGCATATTATTTAGTGTACCATTTCCAACATCTGTACTAATTTCTGTATAGATTCTATTAGGTGTTCATCAGGTTTAATCTAATTTCACTATTGGCTGTTTATATTTACATTTCGTATCCAACAGACAGATGTGCATGTCCGAGATAAAATTTTGGTGTTGGTAGACTTCTGGCAAGAAGCTTTTGGTGGAGCCTTCTTTACATAGAATCTATGTCGGTAAGTCTAAATGTGGGCTATTCTATACACAATATGCTGATGCATACAAACGTAAGCTATTCTATACATTGAATCGATGTCGGTAGATCTAAATGTGGGTTATTCTACACATAAATTATGCTGGTATATAAATGTGGGCAATGTATACATAAAATTGATGTGGGTTATTCTATACACAGAATTGATGGCCGTGCATCTAAATTTGGGCTACTCTACACAAAATATGCTTGTGCATATAAATGTGGGCAACTTTATACATAGAATCGATGTCGGGGCATCTAAATGTGGGTTATTCGATACACAAGTATACATAGAATCGATGTCGGGGCATCTAAATGTGGGCTATTCGATACACAAAATATGCTGATGCATATAAATGTGGGCAATTCTATACAAAAAAACTTATGTTGATGCGTGTAAAATGTGGGCATTTCTATACATAGAATATATGTGGTTCATAAACATAAACTATGTTAGACACAAACTTTATGTTGGTGCATGTAATTGTGGGCAGTATATTGGTGCAATGTGGGCAATTCTATACATCAAATCTAAGTTGGTGCATATAAATGGGGGCAACTTTATATAGTGCAAAATCTAAGCTGGTGCATTCAAAAGCGGGCAATTATATATACAAAACTATGTTGGTGAATCTAAATGTCGGCAACTAATTAAACAAGATCGGAGGTGGTGCTTATAAATGTGGGTGATACTATACACAAAATTATGTTGGTTCATGTAATTGTGGGAAATTCTATATATACATGACGTTGGTGCAATGTAGACAATTTTATACATCACATCTAAGTTGGTGCATATAAATGGGGGCTACTTTACAACGCGAAATCTAAGTTGGTGCTTTTAAAGGCGGGCAATTATATACATTGAATCTGTGTTAGTGCATTTAAATGTCGATTATATAAACGAAATCTAAGCTGGTGCATATAAATGTGAGTTATATATATACAAAATCTAAGTTAGTACATGTAATTGTGGACAATTCGATACAAAATCTATGTTGGCTTATGTAAATGTGGCAACTGTATAAACAAAATCTGAGTTAGTTCGTATAAATGTGGGCAATTCTATACATAATATTATGTTGGTGCAATGAGGGCAATTCTGTACACAAAATCTAATTGGTGTATATAAAGGTGGGCAAAATATATATACAAAATCTATGTTAGTGCATCTAAATGTGGCAACTGTATAAACAAAATCTAAGTTTTTTTTTGTTGAGAAACGAACAAAGAGAACACTACTAACTACTACTAATACAAACACCGACGGGAGATCATTAACTGAGTGCCACTTCTAGTTACCCATATTCCTTCGGCCCCATTTAGCTAATTGATCTGCTTGGTTGTTACCTTGTCTTGAGATGTACGAGTAAATCACCTCATTGAAATTTCTAGAAAGTTGGTTGATGATCGTTATATGCTTTTCGGATTGCCATTGAATCGTTGAAACTTCATTCGAAAGTCTCCGAATAATATTCTGATTATCACTCTCAATATAAAGATGTTGAATTTGACATTGATTTGCCCTCTGTAACGCTTTGATTATAGCCCAACATTCACATTCTTCCGAGTTCTGACCCTTAATATTGTCTGCCGCAACATTGATTTGCCCACTGCAATCAACTTGATTTACGCGTACATTCTCTCGTTACAATTAGCGAAGGACGGGTTGGAGGTTTTAGTTATATTAGTGAGATTAATTACCAAAATGGAGAAACAAGTAATCAAAATTGACCAAGTAAGATGAAATAATCTATAAATGCAAAAACAAAAATATAAAGTTCAATTGAAGTTTTCATATCAGATATAAGAACTTATTGTTGAAAGAAAGCGAATACACAAAAGTTAGATGCACTCAATACCTCTTCGACTAAGAGAATTGAGTATAACTTTAAGCAGAAACAAAACTTTTACCTCACTAAGATTATCCCTGAATCTGTGAAGTAGTTGTATGGGTCAACACAACACTGCATTCATAATACCAATAAACATATTAGTGGTATTTCCATTGAGACATCTTCACAAGAACCTAGTATTCATCTCAGTAATGTTCTATTCAAGATTATACCGATCAAATGAATGAAATAATTTGATATTTGTTAAGTTCTTTATCATAACTGGTAGAAATTAAACAACATATATGTATGCCGAAATTCAATGTATCTTCAAACTTCAGACAATCAAGAATTTTAGATAGACATTCAGTATAAATACTTCAGATAGACATCCAGTATAAATACTTAGCCCAAGTACTTCATATACTACTGCATCATGAACAGAAAAACTGGAATCAATACAAAAGTAAATACCTTTCTCCACCAATTCTTAGCATTCGTATTATTTAATGTCTAATAATCTTTAATACCAACCCTTCAAGACCAACTGTGTCTTAACGTGGATCGGCCTCTCTATTGCGATTTTCATTTGACGGATCGACCACACAAATGATCCACCTTTTCTGTGCCATTGCTTAGTTAACAAATATACTTGCTTGACCACCTATAACTGGATCAATGATGTGACACGAAAATGTCACATTTAGAGAGCCTAACTTAGACTAATTAGTCATTTTCGAGTGTTATCAATAACATTTTATGTGTTTTTCTTGTTAGATATCATTTTTGGAGTTAAACATGTAATTTGGAATAAAGAGAGCGAATTATCACTATCATTTCATGTGCCGAAAATGATAGAAAAAGACTTAAAGCAAATGAAATGACAAATATAGTCAATGACGAGACCGACGGTGAAAACGGTATTCAATTCGAAGTTCGGACGGGGAAGATATGAAAGAAAGAAACCAAGGTCTTTATTTAAAGACACTCTCCTTTGAATCTAATTGGAAATCAAAGTCAAGCCCAAACACAAGCCAAAAGTCCACAAAGAAAAAGAAGAAGAAAGAAAGGAGTAGAGATTTTATGGGCACCCTCTCTTTATGGATCCAAGTCAACAAAGTCTACAGAATTTGACTAAGTCTTGACCTAGGGTTTTAGTAGAAGAGAGGTTACTATTCATCTTCTTCTTCATTCATCAACCAAGCAATTAAGGAGGAGAGAGAAAAGAAGAGGCTTGGGTTTTTGGGTGTTCTTGAGCTCTAAGCTTCTAGGGTTTGAGTGGAAGAGAGGAAAAGAAAGAAGAAGGAGGTAGGAGTAGCCGGCCTTAGCTTGGCCGACCAAGCTAGGCCGGCCAAGCAACGCCGGCACTACAAGAGCTCGGGTGAGACGGCCATGGGAGCTGCTCGGGTAGCAGCTCCGGCAACAAGGACGTGCACGGCTGGTACAAGACGCATTCGCGGACGCGGACGGGAGCAGCTGCCTCACCAATAAGCGTGCACAGCAACTCCGGGAACGGAAAGCAGCTCCGGTTCTTCACGGGACGCGGCTGCAAGCTGCTCGGTGCACAGCTGCCTTCACGGGACGCGGCTGCGGGTCGGACTAGCACGAGACAGGATGCATCCGACTCGGATTTAAGCTATTTTGGCCGGAAACTTCATACTTTAGCCGGAACTTGTTTTTGCCGGATTTAGGGTTTTCGACCACTTTCTTGGCTTGAAATCTTAGGGCTTTTGTTCCCCTCATCCTTGGCTAGCTTCTCATGTGGTTTGATTTGATTTTGGGTTAGAAATTGCTAGAGAAAGAAAGTTAGGGTTTAGCTTTAGTGGAGGTTTGTGATAAATGGAGAAGATGATGGTGGTCGCTATGGAGAACCCAAAATTTGCTGAGGGGAGATCGGCTACACCTTAAAAGCTCATATTTTCTGACGATCTTAGCCTCGAACCACATAGAAAAGGGGGGATTCTCTCATCATCTTCTTTCCATTTTTTATTTAATCACCATGTTTAGCTAACTTTAATGTTTTGATTATATGAGATGAAATGTGATGAATTCGATATTATGTTTAATATAATTTGATGTTTTGATTATAAATTGATGTTCATTTATTTCGATTATCGTTTTGATCGTATTTTCATGTGTCTTGTCAAGCACTTCGCATAGTTAATAGACGAAAAGAAGTATTCGATATCGATCGTAGTCTAAGTCATAATTTCATGTGTCTTGTCATGCACTTCACATAGTTAGGCGACTTGACAACACTTTCGTTGACTCGTGATAAACTGATTTAGACGTTTGTTTGACTAAGTATAATCCCCGGATATACGTAGTACTTAGAGACATCTACTTTAGGAGTCGAATATCGATTATACGTTGGAACATTAGATCGGACCATACATAGTTGTAGATTTATCATTATGGATTCCCGGACTTCGACACATTACTCTTGTATTCGGATATTCTTGAAGCATGATTTGAATGTGATGAATGACTTATTATTTGTTTAAATGTGAGTTTAATTGACTTTGTCTAGTTCTATAAACTAGAAGCCTTGATCTTAATCGTCTATTGACACAAAGTTTGATAATACGTACTTAGTTTGATAATCGATACTTACTAACATTTGATCGATTATATTTAGTTTGACGTATTATACTTATTAGTGTCATACTTGTTCATTTTCAATTCATTAGATAGTGTGTGTAAGTTTGATAGTCGATGCTTAGTGACGTTTGATCGATTATGCTTAGTTAGACACATGATGCTTAGGATGTCAATGTGGGTGAAGTTATTTACATTTTCATGCGAATAGATACTTAGTATTTGTCATTATCGATCTTATGGATCGGAGTATCCGTCCCAATCAACTTTTGCCCGAATCGATTCTTATCCGTCTCGACTCTTGTTCCTCCGCCACTTCTCTCGAATCTCTCTCGCCCGTTTACATTGATAATTTAGTTTGTTTTACTTGCTTTCTTCTTTGTTGCTTATTTCATTATAAAACCCCTCGTTATCTTTGTTTCTTTCTGTCTTAGTCTAAGTTAGCTAGTGATACCTAGACCGGCGAACGAGACCCCTCGTTATTCAAATTACCTTCCTATCGTTGGATCGATCCCGACTTTGCCGGATTACTACTTGATACCTCCGCTTGGGTGTGCAACCTTTTCGAGTGCATCAATCAACAACAGTTGTGTTCTATTAATCCACCCCATATAGGAAAATCACAAAACTGGGTCAAACATACAGACATGAACAACATAACTGTTTCTTGTGGTCAAATTATCTTGTTTGAGATATACAAATATAGGCATGGATATTGGAATTCTTATTAAAAATATGAAGATTACAATATCCTAAATCAAGTTACTCCTATTGTTTCAAAAAAAAAGTAACTCCTATTGAATTCTTACCAGTGCAGCATTTTTTTTTACCAGAAAAGGAAGACAATAACTCTTTAAACATAAAAGATTGATTACCCCAAGATGCTTCTAGTATAAATATATATACCCATATATAAAGCTAGACATAATAATATGTATGTATATATTTATTTCTCTGATATTTGGATATCCATACATAAATAAATATATATTCATATTTTGATTATTATGATTGCTACTTATCTTGATACGCCACTACGCTTTTTTCTTTCTTGACGGGACAGTGTAGTTGTCTTGCTACTTGGGAGATATTTTATCTCTTTTTGTTGTTCCTTAATTTGTGATGATGTAGGTATATTAATAGTACCAGCCAGTACCATCTTCTTCCATATCGAAAGTACCCGATGGGAAATTCAACCTACAGTTACTTACACTGGTATCTAATAGCTTCAGTCTATACAAATCCGGTTTAGATAACGAGGTTAAATTTGGAGTGGATAGAACATTGTGCAAATGTAATGACAAGGACAATTCTCATCATGTAATGTGACCCATCCGATTCCTTATTCACGTTCATTGTTCCCCATCATTTTTGTTTCAATTTATACCCAAAACTGCTAACCTTTCACGTTCAGGTCAATTCCTCTCAGTTACTCAAGTTTCATCCCCTTTATCCCTTTTCATTTACCTTCATTAACATCTTCTAATTTACCCTCATTTAGAACACCATTTATTCTCTCCTATATCACTGTCTCTCCTTCTTCTCTCCCTACAAAGTTCTCTTCATTTTCTCGATTCCCATAATAGAAACTGAAATAAGGATGAAGAAATAGTGTTAGGGATTTACAAGAGTTTCTTTTCTGTCTATCTCTCCTTACACACCGTTAGGAAGCTGTATAGTTTCTAAGGCATCGCTACTCTAGGGGTCTCTTTTCTCTCTGTCCCTCTCTTATAATTAGGGTTGGGATTTACAAGGGGTTTTACTGAATCACGACATCAAGAAGTAACATTCTGGGAGATAATTATTCTTATATTGGAGAAGATCTATCAACGTTTTTATTGGTTTCTCCAACTACCATAAAGAAGTGGCACCATTTTTCATGCACAATGCCTTCGACAAAGTGTTCAAATTGAATATTGGGACAGGTTTAGGTTTTTGTCCTGGGTTTCTATCTTCGTGTTATATCACAAGGGTATAAGAAAGATATTTAAATTGTAGATTCATTATGTTTATTGCAACCAAAATTCTGGTTCAATAGTTTATTCAATATTGCAGAATTCTACTTATTAGCAGACTTTGCTCCGGACCTTCTATTTCATTCTTGGTTCGATGGAATTTTAACGTTGCACTTTATTTGCAAAATATTACTCTGGCTCGAGCCTTTTATACATTTTTTTCCCATCACTTACATCTTCATAATGTTCTTGTAAGAGAAAACTTTCTTCATGGAACTTTAATAAATTTATGGCTCTTAAGATTAGTTTTTAAGACTTGCCATGTCGAAAAATCAATTCCAAGTTGGATGTATATTTGAGTTAGTCCTTTCATGTTCTCTCCCTCTATCTCTATTTATCTTCGTCGCCAATTCTCATGTTTATGCTATAACCTTTTTCAGATCAAGAGTATCGTGTACTCATCAAATGAGGACTTGAGTGAGTCATGTTTATGCTATAACCTTTTTTCAGATCAAGAGTATATGGGAATGAAGCCTGTCGTAGAGATAAAAAGATCACCTGTTTCAGATTCAGCTAGCTATCTCTAGACACTTATTTAGACATGTTGCCTACGAACATACCTAACACTTCAGAACAATAGATGGCGGTGAGGTTCTTAGTTGTTTGTTGTGAAGCAACATATGTTTAAGCTTCTTCTAAATATGTTATTTTGGTGAGAGAATCAATACACTTTTAAGTTCAGTGGTATGTATAATTATTGAGTGCTTTTAGTTTTATTTAGCCTGACATTCAGTTAATAGTTTGTTTCGTTGTAGGTTGTACTTGTACATGATTGAAGCAATGGTGCGGAATTGAAGTTTAAATCCATAGATGATGATTCCCAATGTTAAAATATTTGGGGATAGTTTGATTCTATATGCAACTAGAAAATACTAGAAAAATGTTATATTAGGTTTAAGTTTTCAATATCACTTGCATGTTCTTTGCTTAGTAATTCTCTAGAATAACTAAAAACTAAACCAGGAAATAGAGGGAGTGAGTGTGGAAATTTATAGATGAAAATAAAAAAAAATATAAGAATAAGAATCAATAGCATAAAAAGTGATAGTGTGGAAATGAATTTTTTTTAATCCCGATTACTATTAAGAATGAGTAAAAGAAACAAGAAAGCTAAATAGTAGGACGTGGGAGAGTTTTTCTTGTAAGATAGATGATTTTGATTCAGCTACAAACACAAAATAATAATTAGGAAAGAAAAAAAAAAATCGAAAGACATTACTATAGAGAGAGAAAATGACTATTAACATTGATATGTAGTTATAAAGATTACATTAATGAAATTGAAAGGAGAGAGAATTAGATTAATGTGACATTGAAGGTTGAGATTCAAAGAATGTAGCCTCCAATCAATTCCTATAATCCTATATAACAAAACACAATATTTTGTGCTGACTGGGACAAGTTGAAAGACAAATCTGATCCTTCGTTTTGGTTTTGATAAGATCCACACCTTTTGATCTGTTACCCACCTTAATTTTTACAAATTTAGTCACCCACTAAGTGCAAGACAGCAAGAGAGTTAATAAAACGGTTAATTTGAGCCGTCCGAAATCATCACATGCACACTTCAATTCCTATGGGGTGTTACATACCTTCGCGCGTTAAAGGTTTCCCCTAACTCTTCCTTAGCCAAAACCGAAGAAATCTTCACAGCTATTCTGTTACCAAGTCGATCCAGCCATTAAGAAGAAATCTTCATCGAAATCTCCTTCACCGGAAGATGGGTGGTGCAATCTTCCTTCACCCAAATCGACTAGGATTTTGTCTACTGTCAACTTTTTCACCAAAATCCACTAGGCTTTTTCTATTGTCAACTTCTTCAGCAAAAGATAGCCTCTACACATCTGCCGGTATGTACCGGCTTGAAGCAGATTTTGCTTCACTAGGTAATTGCTTGAAACATCTGGTAATTTTATTGTTTATTCTGTTTTTCTGGTTAATAGCTAGAATCTAAGTTTTAGAAAGAGATTCAGTTTCTAAATCTATTAGATGAAGACAAAATTGAGAATATATTGATTTTAGGTGTTGATATGTATTAGGGAATGTATCTGTTAATCATCTCTGTAGTTAATCATCTCTGTGTACCTTAACTGTTTGTTAAAATGTCTATCATTGGGATGTTTGGAAACATTAAATCTTCTTGAACTTTTTTTTAACGTAAAAACTTGGGTACCAATGCCCGTTTAAATCATTCTTATTTTTTTTAGAAATCATTCTTATTGTTAAAAGGTGTCAAATCTTCTCTTTTTTGGTTTTAGTCAATTTAGGGCTTTTATATTTTTCAGATGGTAGGTGTTCAACCTTATACATCTACTAAAACGTGTATTATCGGTACGTTTCTTCAATTTTTCTTAGTTTTGATTTTCTTTTGCTCTTTCTTACTGCCCCCTTAATTCTTGAGTTTTTGTATGGCAAGATGCAGAATATGAAATGCTACTTAAAAATATTTTTCAGAAATGTTTAGACAAAGTTAAGCTCTTGGATGCAAGTTAGTTATATACTGGATAATTATATTTGTATTATTTGGTAGTTTTGTTCATCTGACTTCTGACCTTTATTTCCTATTTATTTTGTTTTTGGAGGTCGATTGAAACGTAACAAATTCGAGGTTTTTTTCTTCTTCATCTGACTTCTGACCTTTATTTCCTATTTATTTGTTTTTGTAGTTGAATGACCCATCTAAAGAAGCTTATTGGGAGATCTTGTTGATGCTAGACTAGGTTACAGTACTAGGTGACAATGCTTGAGTTATTTACTAACATATCTCTTTTCTCATGTAGTGAACTTTTATTTTTTTCATTTTTACCTATGTCTGAACTTTGATCAATGAAGGGATGCTTGCCTTTGTAGTTCAGTTTATGAATTAATCGCTGATGTCTTTTATGCAAGTTTTAGTTATTAGAGGAGACGGTGGGGTTCTTAGGGAAGTAGCTGGTCATTCTTCAGTTGAACAGATTGATATATGCTAAATGTATGGAATGGTTGTTGATGCAAGTAAATGAATATTCATTAGAACTTTCATTTGTCGGTTCAATAAATGGAAAAACTCTTCTTTCACAAAGATCAATGACAAAATATCGAGACCTTGGGATTTCATTAAGGTTTGCAAGCAACTTTTCCCGGACCTCGCTGTCGGTTATGAAGACCCTCGTGTAAATTTACACATCAAAGATGGTATGTTCTTTGCTTGCCCCACTGCAACATTTTTCCTTTCTCGTAAACCCTTATTGATTTTGTATTAACTTCACAGGAGTTGCATTTTTTAAGGTTGTTCCTGAAGGTGCCTATGACGATGTCATTGTTGATTCTTCTGACCCTATAGGTAAACATCTTTTTTTGCATTTTTTTTTGCAGACCATGGTAGTGTTTGTTTTATCTCCAAATCCATATATGAAATATGAACTATTTCTGATTTGACTTGAGTCGGATCGTAGAATGACCATGAAAGTGGTATTTTTAAAATAATAATGAATATGATTTTGTGGACTTCAACCGGGGCAAAACCGCATTCTCTTCTGTATGACATGTAGGCAGTCCTACCTGTGCAGAAGTTGTTTGATTTAGATTTGTGTGAATTAGACATAAAATGTGTCTGAGTTCAGAGCGCCTTGCTTGGAATAGCCTAAAATGACTGGTTCTGCCCATTACCGAAAACAAGTAGGACTTAATTTCATAAGAGTCAGATTCAGACGATAAGAAAACATATTTTACCTAATTCCAACCGAAATTTCCAGTAATGTGAAGTTTTTTGTGTTTGGTAACTTATTTTCAAATTGGTAACTTAAAAGACTGACTTAAAATAACAAAACTTGTTCGATCAGGTCCCGCTCATGAACTATTTGAGAAACCCTTTTTCGAGTCAGTAGCAAAGGCGCTCCGGAGGTGTGCGTACTACAACCGAAAGTATATGGCTCCACATGCACATTTTCGGACATATTGTCGCGACTTGCCGTCAAATATATAAAGGCTCCCCATGCATGGACAACAGTTCCTACTTACCCAAGGTAATAATCATCTCTTACATCATTTCATCTTTTACTAATATTCTCCAATTTATGTTCGAACTTCGAATTGGGTTATAAAGTATTTGCATTTACATGTAAAATCTTTTAATTGCAGTAGGGTAATTAGATTTGTGCTATGCTCAACTAAACGACCAGTTGTTGATTTGAAGAACCAAGTGAACTCTGATAGATGATGATCAAAAGACACCTTTGAAGTACTACAACAAAGAGATGATTCTCCTTTTCTTATTCCTTTTTCTTTTTAAATTAGTTTTTTCTTCTAGAGTTCATTAGTTCTTACTTCGGAAAATTTTATTTCAGATACATACAACATCATTATGCTTGCTATCTTCACGAAAAAAACGATCGATTCCAAAATCGAAGTGACAGATGCTAAAAGCATTTCTCATTTTATAAAGAACTGGAACAAGTAACAAAGTTGGGCATCAAAACGCAGGATTGAGACAATCAACACCTGCTGCTATGAACTCCGCGGGGAGTAGAAACAATTTTGGTAGAGGTATGGGGGCACCAGCAAATCAGACGGCACAATACGGAAACACTCATAGCAGTACTAATAATCCTTCTATGGCGAGTACAGGTGTGTATCTGAGCTGCACAGGGCTGGCCCTGAGTTTTTGGTGGCCCGAAGCGAAATCTAAAATTGGGGCCTTCTATATTGTACACAAATTCAAATTTCCTCTTAAATTCTCCGAACCTAAGGTCGACCCTAAGCCCATCCTATGAAAATATAATTAAAAACTTAACATCTTTCCCATTATCTAAACTTCGTTCGAAAATGCATATATAACATCATTCCCATTAAATAGTTTGCCTGCGAGACATGGTTCACCTTGTGTGATGCTAAAATGGGATAGGGGGTATTTGGTACATCTTTTTTTTTTTTTTGTTTTCCCGCCCTTTGGTTTAAGCATGAAAAGTTTAGGGCTTTGTTCAATGACTTGAAGCAAAGAAGTAATTTTAGTTCCAAAATTACCTTGATTATATGGTCGCAAGAGCTATCGCTACATAACATAATTTAAAGTTATGTGTCTAAAAAATCTCATATTAGATCGGATGTAGATGTCTCCCAACAATAATGGTCATTTAGGTTCATGGAAGGCAAAATAAAATTTATCTAATTCAGATGACAGATACATTATGTATATAACATTGTTTTACGCTTTATACTGTCGGAGAAAATATCAAATTGTTTTTTTGCTACCAGCCACCACATTCTGAGCTTCCTATTATGAGAAGAATTTGATTTGTTCTAAATAAATAAGTTATATCAAATTGGCAACTTTAATTAGAAATAACTAAAAACATAAAAAAAAATATTAGAAACAATCCAAAAAATGAAACTTAAATTAATTTTGTTTTAACAACAAGACGAAAATTAATAAAGTAGAATTCAAATTATCATATCCTTATTACATTATAACAATAAAAGTAACGAACATTAATGAAATAACTTAGCAGTGAGGTAAAAATAAGAGTTAAGTATCTGCTAAACGATTATTTCTTTTGTATCGACTCTACAATATAATATAATACTAACTAATATTATAAGTTTGTAGCAAAAAAATCTAATATTGTAATATATAATAATATAAATAAACACGTCCTATATATTAAATGCGGAGAAGTGGTGATGGAGTTAGAAAGAGTGGATGAGTGGTTCATTGGTGGATTGGACAACGGATGATTGTGGCCTTGCGGGGTAGATCTTGTTGGTATCTTTCACGGTGGTGGGTTGTTGATAAAAATTTGGGGAGAAGAGGTATGGAACTAAAGGATTGGGAGCCTAACATTAGGGTTAAGTTATAAATGAGTCAACAAGAAGTGTGGGCTGGACTGGTGTGAGGGCCTTTAAACTCTTGTTTTAAAATGTGGCCCCTCATCATGTTCTAAAAATTTTGGGGGCCCCTTAAAGTCTATCTATAAGAGTTATAACATGTGGGGGCCTTTAAAATCGGTTACTAAAATGTGGCCCCTATAAGGTGGTGGCCCAAAGCGAGGCTTTGCCTGCTTTGGGCCCAGGGCCGGGCTCAGCTGCAACAGTTGTGGTGTCACTGGCCACAATTCTCGGAACTGCCCAGGCACCGTAAAAAGAGAAGCACAGTCGATTGGAGGAGGTGGACAAGGTGGCTATGCAAATAGGCCTCAATCTCTTGGAGCTGCTGGTGGAGGTGGATATGGTGGTGGACATGGCGATGGTAGTGGTGGTGGAGTATCCGGAGAATGCTACAAATGTCATAAGAGTGGGCATTGGGCCAAAGAATGTCCAGGTACTAATTCTACATCTTCTGTCTATGGTGGTGATAATGGGCATACTGGCAGATACGGAGGTATATCTAATGAACGGGTAGGCGGTTTCTAAGTTTTTAATATATTGTTTGAATTGTAGGATTGTATATCATCTTGTTTTAGCCTCTTGGCAAATCCATTGTCAGTAGGAGTAAGACAGATTTTACTTAAGCCTTTACGAACGCTTTTGTTTAAGTGTTTTCAAGTTATGTACAGTAATGGATTGGTAATCTCTTTATTAGGAAAAAAAAATACTTGTTTGATCCACAAGATTGTGATTCAGAGGTGTCTGTTTGATTTGAATTTTGAACGGCATATTATTATTCTTATTGTAATCCCTGAATCGTTTTGAATTCTCTCAACCACTTGATTATTAATGTGTGGTTTCTTATAGAAGTATAGATTGTAACCTAGAAAGTTAGGAGTTTAGAGATAAATGAGG